>NC_138094.1:22326943-22926943 GCF_964212035.1 Myotis nattereri | reverse complement strand
AACTCTGCATCAACTCCAGCTCTGAGATCCCAGCCGGCTGAAAGCTGGTTTCTGGGGTTTTGTTTAGCTTCTATATGTTACAATGTTTCTTAAACTGCAAGCTCAGAGGCTGCAAGGCAGGCGGGGAATGTTGTAGTCCTCTGGCATGGAAGCAAGCAAGCCTCATGTTCAGTTTAATCTGCCTGGCTGCCGGCAGCCATCTTGGCTGCAAGTTAATTTGCATATCACCCTGATTAGCTAATGGGAAGGGTAGCAGTCGTACGCCAATTACCATGTTTCTCTTTTATTAGGTAGGATATGCACACACACATATACATACATACGTATATATATGTATATGTACATGTGGGTGTGTGTATATATATATATATATAGATATGTATATATGTATATATATATATATATATATATATATATATATATATATATATCTCATAGAGGGCTAATGAACTTTGATATTCAGCAAGGCTGAAAATCAGCATTATATTACCCTTCAGTTGGCAAAATGGCTGAAGGAAATCTCCTAACCTGATAACCCTTTTAATGTTTAGCATACTTGACTGCTGACATGCCTGTTTGCTTTGCTAAAGGGCATATATGAGAAACCTAAAGCCAAGTCAATGAAAGCTGGTGGGTGCAGGGTTTGAGAGAGCTTCTCCGCTAGAAAGAAAGGTCTCAGCCTGGCTCCCCCATGTCTTCTAAATTTCTATTTGTTGTCTAGTGTATTCATTTGTGTTCAGCTCCTTTTCCAGATCCTGAATCCTTGCTGCAAAAGGTTGCAGCATTCTGGCGCCCAATGTGGGGCATCTGGAGAGGAAATTTCACCAGAGTGAAAAATGAAGACATTTCACCAGAAAGCTGAGAAGTGCACTGAAAAGGTGGGGAAAATTCTCTGTGCACAAAGCCCATGCCAGCTTTGGAAATTGTGAAACATAAAGTGGGCGGAAAATCTTTCTTTTCTGCCAGGCTATAATGAGCGAAAGTTTGATTATAAAGCAAAATAAATAAATAAATAAATAAATAAATAAATAAATAAATAATTGTAAACGTTTACTTGTATGCTCAAGGATAAAGAAATTAAAATATCAAAAGGTACTCTCTGAGATCAGGCTCAAGGAAAAATGTAACATTGCCATCTTGAACTATGTGTGCTCTTGTTCGCACTGCATTATGCCTAATTCGTATTGGGGATCAAAAGTCTGTAATACCTAAGCCCTGGGTCCTCCACCTCTAGTGTGGAAAGGCACAGCAGCTAGAGAAAACGGGGTTAACAGTCATTTTACAAAAGGACCCTTTAATGCTTTGTCTGAAAATTACCATATGACACCTTGGGACAGGCAGATTTTAGGTAAAATAACTTGAGAGGACAGCCAATGCCATGAAGAGCAGAATAAGATCGATGAAAACTACTCTGATTCATTAAGCCTTGTCTCTATGTTATGAGCGCATGTCAGTTGATTATTATTAATCTGTTTTGGTTGTTTATTGTTAGTCTATTAAGCATGCCTTCAATTTAATTTAATAAGAAAAGAAACAGTAGATGGACAGGCCATTACTAAATATCTAAAACACCTCCCAACCCATTAATTACTAGTCTTTTGGTGATCCTGTAAAATGTATGCCCAGTCTCGAGAGTGTTATTAAAAGTCTCATTTTATTTCCCAGACTGTCATTTGAAATTTGGATAGATGAGACATTCCTCACAATTTAAGGGATATCTCTGGGATTTCTGTACCCATGAAGAGAAAAACACTAGGTTAAGAGAAGTCGCACCCCACCCGATTTTGGGTGCCTCTTGGACTGACCCCCATCTCTTCATAGATGCTATAGTACAAACCCAAGACTGTTTTTCTTTATAAGATGGTGAAAATGACACAAGGAAAATATACAGGCTGTGTTTAAGCAATAAGATTAGTGTTTCCATAAGAAGGGGCAGTTCTTAAATAATAATGGTCCATATTCCAAGGTTAATATTAAAGCCAATGAAAGCCAGTAAGTTTTCTCTGCTGCAAAATTTGCCAAAGTGAAACGCCCTTAGATGGTGATAACCGCTACCGTTTCATTGTCTAATCAGGGCGATATGCAAATTAACTGCCAACTAAGATGGCAGTGAACCAGCACCAAAGATGGCGGTTAATTTGCATATGTAGGCACAATGCAGGGAGGCGAAAGGGAAAGCATGAAGAAGCCCCCTGTCGCTGACAGGGATCGGAAACCCAGGGGGGAGCTAAGAGCCCTGCACCCCATCCATGGTCGGAGAATTGAGCACCTTTGCCACCCTGGCCAGTGATAGCGGGAAGTAGGGTTGGAGCCAGTGATGGGAGTTGGGCACGGGCAAAGCCGGTAGTCCCAGCAGCTAGGGGTCCCTTGCCTGGGCCTAAAGCAGAGCCCGCGATCACGGGGCCGCTGCCGCTGCCGCTGCGGGTACCCGCTGCCCAGGCCGGATGCCTTGGCCAGAGGCGTTATCCTGGGCAGGGGCAGAGCCTGCAATCGTGGGGAGCTGGGGATCACCTGCCCAGACCTAATGCCTCAGCCAGAGGCGTTAGGCCTGGGCAGGGACAGAGCGGGAGATCGTGGGGAGCTCGGGTACCCTGCCCAGGCCTACTGCCTTGGCCAGAGGCGTTAGGCCTGGGCAGGGGCAGAGCCACCTGCAACTGAGGGGAGCTGGGGGTCCCCTGCCCAAACCTGACACCTCTGCCAGAGGCCTCAGGCCTGGGCAAGGGGCCGATCTGGTGATTGGTGATCAGAGGGTGATGAGGGTCAACTCCTCTGGCCGAGGCATCAGGCCTGGGCAGGGGATGGAGCCAGCAATTGGAGGGGGCTGGGGGCCCTCTGCCGAGGCCTGTTGCCTGGGCCAGAGGCATCAGGCCTGGATGGGGGGTGGATCCAGTGATTGGGGGGATATGAGGGTTCCCTTGCCTAGGCCTGAAGCCTGGGTCAGAGGCGTCAGGCTTGGGCGGGGGGTGGAGCAAGCGATCAGAGGGAGATGGGGGTCCCCTGCCCAGGCATAATTCCTGGCCAGAGGCCTCAGGCCTGGGCGGGGGCCAGAGCCAGTGATCGGGGGGAGATGTGGGTCCCTTGTCCAAGCCTGACACCTCTGGCGGAGGTGTCAGGCCTGGGCAAGGGGCCGATCCTGTGATTGTTGGGTGATGGGGGTCAATGTCTGAGGGCTCCCAGTAAGTGAGAGGGGGCTGGCTGGGCTGAGAGACACTATCCCCCCTCGCCCCAGTGCATGAATTTCATGCACCGGGCCCATAGTTATAAATAAATATATTGATGGTGAGGGTGCAGTCCCTGAGGAGAGGGCGGACTGCACTCTCTGTTGGAGGAAAGGGCCAGTGGATCTTCTCCCTGTAAAAGCAGAGAACCTGGAAAAGCACTCTTAGATGTTATCTCTGAAGGAAAAATGTGGTGGTTTTAAAATTCCAATGGCTACAGGCCTTCTTCCTTTCTCCCCCTACTTCTTTGGCAACCTCATATGTCTAAACATACTTTTCCAAAGTCTTTGGTAACTTAAAAAATTGGAGTTGCTTACATTAAGTAAAAAAACTTATTAAAACTCTAAAGGTTTTGAAATAACAAAATTTTGCAATATTTATTTGAGTTTGACTCGAATGAAAAAACAAAGGACAGATTTGAATCTATTAATTAAATAAGTCTTTGTTAATTTTATTGGAAATATAGCCCTAAAAATGTGAAGGTATTACTAAACTAAGAAATGCTAAGTATTTAACTTGCCACCTAAAATTTAAGGCTTCCAAGAGTTAAAAGTTCAAATTAAATTGGGAGAAATTATGTGCTCGTAATGATACAATGCATAAAGTTTAGAAATTCATTATCAAGAAAAATATTTCATGTGATTTCTCTGGAAAAACTTAGTAGTACAAAGTATATTGTAGTCCTTATGTGTACTATGTGTGGTAAAATGTCAACCTAGGATATAATATTTTATTGGACTGATTAAAAAAGAGGATTAATTCTATGGTCTGAACCAAATTTTTAATAAAAAAACCAGTTTAAATTTTATTGATCTATTTTAGCATAATTACAACAAACGTATAATGTAATGTTTGGGTTACACATATTTGTGATAGTCTTTCCATGTTAAATTTCAAGACTTTAACCAAGAGATAGCTTTGAAACTTTTCAAGTGCCCTGGAATAATTCAAGGGTTTACTCTCTTCTTAAAAGAAATATTTTAGGAAAGGAAATATTTTCAAACCAAATTACCCCGATCTAATATACTTGAAATCACTTGAAGCTTCATCAAATAAAAATTAATAGCTGTGTTCTCTTTACATGCATGTATTTTAAATGTTAAAAAAGTTTCACCCTCTAAGGGAGGGCATGACAAAGTTGCTGAATACTTCTTAAGCAAAATCAGATTATTCAGCAGCAGAATTTTAAGATGGGAGACCTGACAGCCAGATCTTTAGCTAGGCCCGGGGGTAGTGCAACATCTGGACTTCATAGGTCAAATGTATAAGTTTACTTACTTTGCTTTCTCAATAAAGATGCGTACTTTAGTCACTAAATAAATTAGCTTTTTACAATATAATCATGGTCTCATATAAACTCAGTTATACGAGAAGCAGATATTTTATTAGAAATTGGTTCTAACACAGTCCAGAGTAAAATTTCTGTACCTATGCAATAACCAAAAGAATGCTGTTCAAAAGTAAATTTTAAGCTCAAAAAAAGGAGAAATTTTTAAATCTCTTCTGCTACTATTTACAAGGAAAACAAAAAGTTATTATTGGAGCATTAAATCTCACCATTAATAAGACACCATAGAAAAAAAGGAGTTACTTTGACTTAATCTGTATGCATTGCACAATTGGCCAACATACCTCTTATTGGTATTTCTTAAAAGGAACCAAGTTTGTAGCTCTATTTAAAAGAAAAAAAAATGTTTTTAAAAGAAACTCCCTAAATGTGGCCTAGAAATTACTCTGGGAGAAAAAACAGGAGCAGATTCCCTTCAAAGATCTAGAAAACTGTAATTAAAAATAAATGTATTAGGCCTCATAAAGAAAAGTAAACCATTTGCATTTTGCCTCCGTAAACAACGCTTATGTCAATATACTCAAAGACTGATAGCAAAAACCCTATTAGTGTCATTTACTGTCCCCACCCAATGACAAAGTTAGGAAATAAGCCTTATTTTTGACTGATTTAAATTAGCAAATGAAAATAAAAGAATATTCAGGGGAACTTAGTTGGAATAGGCAGAAACCTATTCCTGGAGCAGTCACTGTTTTTACTGATAGTTCATCTCATGGTAAAGCTGCTTATAATGCAAAGAATTCAGACCAAGTCATTCAGACCAGTCATACTTCTGTGCAAAGAATCGAATTAGAAACGATCAAGGCTGACTTGCAGGATTTCCAAAAGCCTATTCATATTACCTCTGATCTGCCTATGCTGCTGGCTTGGTAAACAGATCTGCAACTACTCAATTTAAATGTCTGTGACCGATGCCTATCTATACTATTTGAACAAGTCCTGGTCCTTTAACAAAAGGAAATGCATAGGCCTATCAATTAGTTATTTTATTAAACAGGCCACAGAATCTCATCAACTTTTACATCAGCCTGCCAAAATATTGTACAGCAGGCAAAACAGATTATCAAGAAATATCCCCCTTGCATGTTATATCTGCTACAAGGGCCTCTAAATCCCAACTTGAAAAACAAATGTGGGGGAATAGTGAAGAAATCTCCTGTAAGTAGACTACACCAAGCCTTAATTACTTTAAAATTTTTCCTTGTAATGCTGATGGCAAGACACCCATAGAATTACACTGGTGTCAGAATAAGCCAAACCAAAATGGTCTGGTTAAATGGAAAGATACCGAGTCTGGTTTATAGAAGGGTCCCTTTATTAACCTCTGGTCGAGGATATACTTGTGTGTTTCCATAAAACTCCTCTAAGCCTGGATGGTTCCTGCAACATGAATCTGAGGGAGGAACTGACCAGACTACTGCAACCACAGATAGCAGAGGCCCCAAGCAAAACGCTGAGGAGTCAGAGGAGAAACATCCAGAGATAGGGGATGGTGAAGACGCCTTGCCATGCTAGCACTCATCATCGGTGCATTGGTGCAGGTTGCCCATGACAAAGCCAAAAAAATTCAGACCTACATTGTCATTTCTCACCATTTGTCCACCATCCAGAACTCGAACATCATTGCTGTCATGTCACAAGCTAACTGTGACTGGGAAAGGGATCCATAAAAAACTAATGGCCCCAAAAGAAGCCTGCTATGAATGAATTCCTTAAATACCTGACAATAATATTTAGAAGGACATGAAAGAACTCAATCCTTGTCGTCGAATCTCCCTACGTTTCCTTTTTAGAGTAACCGCTATTGTCTTTCTTTCTTGTTCTTCTATGTTTGCTTCCAGGGTTAAGATGCAGAATGAAAAGTCTTAAAAGGATCTGAGCCCAGCTAATGGCAGACACCTTTCTAAACTAATTAAGAAAGCAAAAAGGGGGAAATGTCGGCCCAGCAAAGACCAACAGTATTGAACATATCAAAGCGAGAATCCTACAGCAGGCGAATGGACTTTCATATTCAGCATGGCAGAAAATCAGCATTTTGCTACCCTGCTGTTGGCAAAATGGCTGTAAGCAACCTCCTACCATGATAATACTTTTATTGTTTACCAAACTTTACCATCGATATGCCTGTATGCTTTGCTAAAGGGCAAATGTGCATTAAAGTAAATAAAAACTGATGGGTCCTGGGTTTCAGAGAGCCTCGTTACTAGAGAGAAATGCCTTCACCTGGCTCCCCCACGCCTTCTAAATATGTAATTGTTGTCTAGTGTATTCATTTCAGTTCATACACTTTTGCAGTTCCTGAATCTTTGCTGCAAAAGGTTGCTGCAGGGAAGGTAGTGGAAGGTGGGGTTAGAGAGATCAACTAAAGGACTTGAGGCATGCATATGAACCTGACTAATGGACACTGACACCAGCGGGGGTGATGACATGAGGAGGAGGTAGGAGGGACAAATGGGGGATAAGGACACATATGTAATAACTTAATCAATAAAGAAAAAATAGCCCTAGCTGGTTAGGCACTGTGGATAGACTATTGGCCTCCAGACTGAAGGGTCCCAGGTTTGATTCTGGCCAAAGACACATGCCTGGGTTGTGGGCTTTGTCCCCAGTGTGAGGCATGCAGGTGGCAGAGAATCAATGATTCTCACGCATCATTGAAGTTGCAATCTCTCTCCCTCTCCCTTTCTCACTGAAATCAATAAAAAATATTTCAAACAATCAAAGAATAAACAGATGAATAAAATAGAGCCAGAGTAAAAAATATATGTTTTATAATATAATAAAAGGAATCCTATTATTTTCATATATTTAATAATTCCTACAACCTTTGTGATAAAATAGGTTTGCACTGTTTTGGTAATATTATATTTAATATTTTTTCCTTAACATATTAATGTTTATTGCATGTAACACTATATTATAACAGACTAATATGCAAATTGTCCCTTCAAACAGGAGTTTGACCAGGAGATCCACCATGGGGTGGGACAGTCTGGCTAGCATCCCAGGCTGCACCCTGCAGGCAGCCCCACACTGTTCTGTCCACGGCCCCCCTCCACCCCCTCAATGATTGAGGACCCGCCAGCCAGTAATCTGCCCACAGCCCCTTCCCCTGGCCTTCATCTTCCCCCATCTGATCCCCCACTCGATCTGGGTGGAGCCAGCCGGCCAAACACCTGTATCCCCTCCCCTTGGCCAACCTGGCGATTGGGGTGTGCAGGCCGGAAACCACCCATGCATGAATTGTACACTGGGTCTCCAGTATTATTATATTTAAAATTGTTTTTCTTGGAATATTAATGCTTATTGCATGTAAAATTATTACATTTAAAATAGTTTTTCTAGAAATATTAACATTTATTGAATGTAACATTATGACACTAAAACAATTTTTCTTAAAATATTAAAAAAGTAAATATAAAAAAGAGGGACACTGTATCAACATGGATTAAAGGATTGCGTTCTTCACTCTGGTGTTATCTACTTATTACCTCACTAATCAGAAGATGAAGAATTATTCCTAACAATGAAACAATAAGATAGTGTTGAGTACAGATGCCCATCCACTACTCACTTTCCACAAGGCTTCCAGAAATTAAAGTGTAGCATTCCTTTTAAAACAGCTCATTACTCTAATCCATGAGAGACTGTACCATTTACCTTGACTTCCCATCCCAGTAATGCTTTGCCTTGGATCAGAATGGGCAGGTCTTGTAGGTGGAGGATCCCAACTTCTTGAAGATGGAGTTCTTTTCAGCGGAAGGGAATCCACCCTGCAGCCACTTCTGTGAAGATTAATTGTATGTCTGCCATCCTCTGTGTCATAAATAACATCATTCTACTTGAGTAGGGTCAACATTTGTTAAATGGTCAAGTCTGGTTATTGTGTATAAATATTTACTAAACAGGATCATGGTCATAAGCATGCTGGTTAGCACAAAATGATAAAATTCTATTTTCACATGTCTTCAGTACAGTGCTCAGAGTTATTGAAAATCAGTTTGGATAACTGAGAAAGAACTGAAGCAGAATTATATATACGTGCCAATAAAACAAAACTAAACACACACACACACACACACACACACACACACACACACACACACCAGAATTTGAATGCAGAGAATCCAGATATACTAAGTGAAAGAAGTTATTTAAAAGATACAAGAAAACAGTCTCAACTAGTCATCAAACTAATTTCATCTCAATAAAAGCTTTTAAAACATGCAATGTCATAATTAAAAATTAAAATATAAAAAGTCAAAACATGATGCATTACAAAAAAGTGTTATTTCACAAATGTTATCATATAATTCCTACAGTTCATTTATAAAATAACTCTTTGATCAGAATACTACACTCTATTTTAATAGTATTTAAAGAAAACATGTTGAATAATACATAATTAACAATCACTGTTTTCATTTTCAAATAGGAAAGAGGCTTATCTTCCAATTCTGTAATTCGTCATGGGAAAGAAGAACTATGAGCATCCTCATATGTGGCCAAATATGAACTGGCAAACTCTTCTCAGTATCACCCAGATGGTAAAAACAGGAACATTCACCTTCATCTTGCACAAACCCTGCAATAACATTTTAGGAAATTTTCCCTGAAATGTCACACACCTAATTATCACAAATGGACACTAAATCTTTGAAATTAGGAAAACTGGTTAATATGAAACCAACTTTTCCTCCTACAGATATATTGAAATGAATATACTTTCCTTTCATAGTCAGTCAAATAAGTAAATAGATAAATTAATTAAAAGACAACTCCCTGAAAATAGCTCGTCAACATGTTTATTCATGTTTCATATTCCTCATATACAAGAAAGAAAGAAGGAAAGAAAGACCAATAAACTTGGTGAATCATTGGTTTTTAGCCTTTTCCTGAGTCAGAGACCCCTTTGTGAATCTATTTAATACCATAGACATTTCTCTTATGTAGTTTCCAAATGGAAAGTTTTCTACATCAAACCTAAGTACAAGATCATCTTATCAAATTAATAATAGAGATTATTATTTTACACAGTACAGGGTTGCACGTTCCTATACTCAAAACTAGTATTTCAAATCCAATTCTAAATAATGAAGTGTGTGTCCTTGACGTTTATATAGTTAGACCAACTTTTATTTCAGTGGGAATTTTCCAAGGTGAACTGATGTCCTTTTTTGAGATGAAAGAAGGGTAATTTCAGAACAAATTCTTAGTAGTTCAATAAGTATGAATCTTCACTTTAAACCTACATGACTTCCTGTTCTCAAAGTGTAACATTCTAACATAAGATCAATAGAATTGAGTTCTTCAGAGAACAGTTGAAGTGACTAGAGACAAACAGTAATGCTAAAATAGACTGAATTTAGCTTGAGGTTTAAATCGTATCCCTGTAAGGTCATTAAGAGTGTTTTACACATTACATATTGCATTCATTATTAGAAGTGCTATACCTCTTTAGCAATTACAAATCATCTTGATCATCAGTATACATTCTCAATCTAATGAACGGTATCATTTCTTTTGCTTTGAATGATATGAATGAAATTGAGGTGTACCTCTTCATTCAATGTTACTGTTTTCACATAAATAATGGTTTCATGCTCATATCTTTTTTTAATTTTTTAAAAACATTTGAGTTACTGACAGTAACTTTATGAATTTAAAGTTATTGAATTTATGGAAGTTAATATGATCACATAGGCACTCTATTGAATTTATGGAAGTTAATATGATCACATAGGCTTTAGGTACACAAGTCTATGACACCTCATTTGCATATTGTATTATGTGTTTACCTAAGTCAGATCTCCTACCATCCCTAGATTTTGAAACATTACCTAAGTGTTTTACACCTGAGGGATGTCCTTTTGCTTCTCTTACTTCCTCTCTTTCACTTCTCAGACTTCTCACATCACCTCTATTTCTTGATGGAAGTGGTGCCCTCTGCCCACCCCCACTTTGAAAAGATGGTTTCTTGGTGTAGTCTACTTTAGTTGTTTTTCCACCCACAGACTAAAATGAGTACACATAATATCAACACTACATAACATTTAACCTGAACAAATGAGCAACTGTTTGAAACCTACTTATTATTGCAACTAAAATCAAGATCTACCTCAAATTCTTCTCCCAAACCAAGTGTTTCCTTCAAAAATGACAGAGTCCTTTTTCATGGTAAGTTTATGAAACACTTCATTATTAACAATATTCTATTGAAGTATTCAACACAGAAACATATATTTTGGTTAATAAAATTCCTCCAAAGACCCCTAGTAATAAGGACTAAAATGTATGTTGGTTAATAAAAGTCCTCCAAAGACCCCTAGTCATAAGGACGAAAATGTCTCACATTCCAGGGGAAAGCACATAAATTCCATTCTTGTTTTTTAGTAGGCTTATTCTTGGTTATCTGGAGAGAGGGATAGAGAGATGGAAACATAGATGAAAGAGAAATATTTTGATCAGCGGCTTCCTTAAATGGCTCCTACTGGCAAACCAGCCAGCACCCTGGGCATGTGTCCTCACCCGATATAGGTGATGAGACATCTTGGTTCACAATTCTATCCTCAACCATTGAGCAATACTGACTGGGCAATGTGGATTACTTTTTAGAATGTGTCTGTTACTTCATTTATGTTTTGACACATCTATTTCATGTTTTCCAGTGCACCCGGCTTACATAAACTATTTATTTTTTAAAACAAACAATCATTCATTCAAAATGATTAGGTACTTTATTCCTCCTCTACCGCTTCTCAGGTTTCTTAGTTTTACTATTTCTTCAGTAAAAATGACAGAAAACAATGTCCAGTATGAATGCAACTCTGTATACATAGTTCTGATTTGTTTCTCCATTCTATTTTTAATCGGCTCTTTGCACAATCTTTAGTATTTTTATGTTACTGCACAGTTTGATGTTAAATATGGTTCTAAGAAAACAAACCATCTTGAAGGGGAGAGCTTCTATGACTAAGAACCCAGCCTCACCTCTACCCAGATGGGCCTCACACATCACCTGAGAGCCACTCTGGCCAAAGACCTTTTTACGGCAGCTGCAGACCCACGGACACCGGGACTCCAGCCCCCCACCAGTGCCATTGCCTCCTGTGAGTCTTGGAGTTTACAATTGAATTGCGGATCCACTCTGTGGCCATTGGCCCATCACACCCTGGCACCTGGGTTCTGACATGATAGCTAAAATGGGGAGACAAACAAACAACACCCAAAGGACAGAAAAGGAGGAATTGCCAGAAGAGGAACTCAATTAAATGGAGACATACAATATGTTCGAAAGGAATTCAGAATAAGGGTCATAAAGTTCATACACCAGATGCATGGGAAATCCACAACTTACATAAGAATCAAGGACAAATGAAAAAAATTGATAATAGCTACAATAAAAAATACGATGGAAGGTTTCAATAGTAGACTAGAAGTAGCAAAGGATTGAATCAGCGATTTAGGAGACAGGGCAGAGTAACACACCTGGAACAACACAATCTGAACAGCAACTTGAGAGAAAAAATAGAAAGCATGTGGATATCCTAAGGGAGATTGGGGATAACATGAAACAAATAACATGTGTATAATAAGGGTGTCAGAAGGACAAGATGAGGAACAAGGATTAGGAAACCTATTAGAAGAAATAATCACAAAACCTTCCTGATCTTGGGAAGAAAAAGTCACACAAGCACAGACAGTCCCAAAAAAGATGAAACCAATAAGACCTATACCAAGACACATTGTAATTATAATGGCAAACAATAATGACACAAACAGAACCTTAAAGGCTGCAAGAGAGAGACATAGAGTCACCTACAAAGGCTCTCCTGTTAGATTATCAAATGATTTTTAACAGAAACACATCAGGCCAGAAGGGAATGAAAGGAAATATACAAAGTGATGCAAAACAAGGGACCAAATCCAGGAATACTTATCCAGCAAGGCAATCATTCAAGACTATAGGGGAATTCAGTGTCTTTACAGAAAAAAAAAAATCTAAGGGAGTGTTTCACTACTAAGCCATCAATGCAAGAAATGCTGAAGGGACTGTTGTAAAAAGAAGGAATAGAAGAGACAGAAGAAACACAGGCATAAAGAAAAAAGTGGCAACATATCAGTACCTATCAAAATAACCTTAAACCTAAATGGACTAAACACTCCATTCAAAAGATATATAATGGCCAAAATTATAATAAAACAAGACCCATATATATGCTGTCTATGAGAGACCCACCTCAGAATAAGGACTCACATGGACTGAAAGTGGAAGGAGAGAAATACTTTTCAGGCAAAGAAGGGGAAAAAACTAGGGGATCAATAATTATATTTGAAGAAATAAATCTCAAGAAGCCAAGATGGCGATGGAATAGGCATACACGTCCCAGGGCACATCCTGGAGCAAATGGAGTGAGCAGCTGAAACTAATAACACCCACCCGGAATTGGCAAAGTACACTCAGGTGGTCAGACAGTTTACAGCCAGGAAGGGCAGAGTTCCTCTGGTAAGGTAAAAACCAGGGATCTGGGCAGGAAAGTTTGCCACACCTCTGAGCCCAGAAAGCGTATAAGCACCCCTATGTTCATAGCAGCACAGTTCACCATAGCTAAGACCTGGAAACAGTCTAAGTGCCCATTAGCAGATGAATGGATTAGAAAACGGTGGTATATCTACATGATGGAATACTATGCTGTTGTAAAAAAGAAGGAATTCTTGCCATTTGCAGCAGCATGGATGGAACTGGAGAGCATTATGCTAAGTGAAATAAGCCAGTCAATGAAGGAAAAATACCACATGATCTCACTCATTTATGGATAATAAAGACCATTATAAACTTATGAACAAAAATAGATACAGAGGCAGAGCAGCTTCGAACAGACTGTCAAACTACAGCGGGAAGGCCGGGGAGGGTTGGGGGGCAGGCGGGGAGAGTAAGAGATCACCCGAAAGACTTGTATGCATGCATATAAGCATAACCAATGGACATAAGACACTGGGAGTTAGGGGAGGCCAGGGGATAGTCAGGGCAGGTAAGAAAGAGGAGACATATGTAATACCCTTTGTAATACTTTAAGCAATAAAACAATTTAGAAAAGAGAGAAAAAAGAAATCTCAAAGTAAAGGTCATAAAAAAGAGATAAGACCGATTGCTATGATGTGCTCTGACACCCAGGGAGTAGACTCTCAATGCAAGAGCTGCCCTTGGGGATCAGTGAGCTCCCACAGGGCAGCGCCATTCAGCTGGATCCTGTGCTGACGACTGGCCAGTGGAGCAGCAGTGGCAGGAATCTCTCCCACCTCCACAGAGGCGCTAAGCATGTTTGGCAACTGGGACTAAGCCTAAGACATCATTCGGACATCCCCTGAGGTCTCCCAGGCTGCCAGAGCGTGAGGGACTCCGCCAAGTGTACAAAGTTCGTTCACTGGGCCTCTTATATTGCTAATAAACTACAATAAGATATAACAAAATTCAAATACTTGGAGGCTAAATAGTCTTTTATTAAATAAATGGAGGCCCAGGGTATGAATTCCTGTATGGAAGCAGTCTGGTTGGCCTCCCCAGATGGGGGCACATGGGGCCAGGCCTGCAGCGGTTAGTGGCCATTGGCGGTTAACCAGAAGGCCATGCCTCCAATCTGGGCGTTAGCGCATATAGGGGGTGTGGCTGACCAGGGGAAAGGCTGTGAGTGGTTTTCTTATCAGTCCTGCCCCGAATGGGGGATTGGGGCAGATGGGAAGCAAGGTTGGTCAGGGATATGGCCGATTGGGGCCCAGATAAGACTGCTTGGCTGCCGCAATGCAAGTCATAGCCACCAGCTATTCTGGTCATTCTGCCATTCCGGTCACAGGGCTTTTATGTACAAAGATAGATAACTGGGTTACCGAAGAGATTAAAGAAGAAATTAAAATCATCCTGGAAGTAAATGAAAATTAAAAATAAAAGTCCAAAATCTATGGGACACACTGAAAGTAGTCCTTAGAGGGAACTTCATAGCATTACAGGCCTAACTCAAAGAACAAGAAAAACAGTTAACAAATTATCAAACCCGCACAACTTAAAAAGTTAGACAGAGCAACAAGCAAAGCCCAAACTGAGCAGCAGGAAGGAATAATGAAGATCACAGCAGAAATAAATGACATAGAGACCAAAAACCGCACAAAAGATTAATAAAGACATGAGCTATTTCTTTGAAAGGATAAACCAGATTGACTAAGCTCTAGCTAGGCTCACCAACAGGACCCCAGTAAACAAAATCAGAAATGAAAGAGGCAAAATAGCAAAAGACCCCACAGATATAAAAAGGATTGTAAATAAATACTATGGACAACTCTACTCCAACAAACTGATCAACCCTGAAGAAATGGACATATTCCTAGAAAAATACAATCTTCCTAAACTCAGTTAGGAAGAATAAAACATAGGACCACGCCAATAACTACTCAGGAAATTCAAGCAGTCACAAAAATAACTTGCAGCAAACAAAAGCCTGGGCGAGACAGCTTCACAGGGACTTTTACCAAGTGTTCAAAGAAAAACTAAAACCTTCTTCCTCAGACTATTCCATAAAATTCAAAGGAAGTGCCATTTCCCAACACTTCCTATGAAGCCAGCATTACTCTAATCCCAAAGCCAGATAGAGAAAACACAAAGAAAGAAAAATGCAGGCCAATATATCTCTGATGACCATAGATGTTACAATCCTCAACAGAACTCTAACAAATGCGATGCAACATTACATTGAAATGAGCATACACCATGCCAAAGCGGATATATTCTGGGGAAGTAGGATGAGTCAACATCCAGAAATCAATAAGTGTGATGCATCACATAAACAAATTGAGAGAGATTCATATCCATTGGTGCAGGAAAAGCATTTGACAAAATCCAACACCCAATTTTGATAAAAACTCTAAGCAAACTGGGCATAGAGGGATCATACCTCAACATTAAAAAAGCCTTATGTGACAAAACTACAGACAACATCATACTCAATGGGCAAAAACAATTACTCTAAGAAGAGGAACAAGACAGGGATGCCCACTCTCACCACTTCTGTTCGACAGAGTACTGGTAGTGCTAGGCAATGCAGTCAGACAAGAAGAAGTCAAAAAAGGCATGCTAAGTGGAAAAGAGGAAGTAAAACTGTCATAATTCTCACAGATGGCATGGTATTGTCCATAGAAATACCTAAAGACTCCACCAAAAAAACTAGGAGATTTAATAAATGAATTTGGCAATGTAGCAGGGTACAAAATTAACACCCAGAATTCTATGGCTTTTTGATACACGGATAATGAACTCAGAAATAGAAACAAACAAACAAAAATGCCATTTAGCAGTGCAACAAAAATTTAAGAAACCTAGGAATAAACTTAACTAAGGAGGTAAAAACCTGTTCTTGGAAAACTACAGGAAATTGAAAAAAAGTGATAGAGGAAGACTAAAGCAAATAGAAGAACATACCATATTCATGGTTTGGTACAATCAACATCATTAAAATGTTCATAGTACCCAAAGCAATGTACAGTTTTAATGTATTAACCATTAAAATGTCAATGGCGTATCTCACAGACCTAGAAGAAAGTTTCCAAAAATTCCTATGAATTTAAGAAAAGACCCCAAATAGTTACAGCAATCTGGACAAAGAAGAACAAATTTGGAGGGATCACAATACCAGATATCAAGCTATACTACAAGCCACCATTCTCAGAACTGCCTCTTACTGGAACTAAAACAGACATAAAGACCAATGGGACAGAACAGAGAACATAGAAGTCGACCCGAACCATTATGCTCAATTAATATTTGACAAAGGGAGGCAAAAGCATAGAATGGAGTCATACAGTCTCTTCAATAATTGGTGGTGGAACCTGGATGGCAGTCAGGCCTAGGCAGGGCTGGGTAGGTGGGGCGGCGCGGGGCGGGGCAGGGCGCGGTGGGGCGGGGCGCGTCAGGGCGGCTGTGCACTGGGCTAGGACTCTGCACTGGAGACTCTTGCCCTTCCCGCGGGGTCTGGGGCCTCCCAGCAGGGCCCCATGGAGGACCTTAGCCTGGACAGCTGCAGAGAGGAGGACGCGGCGCCAGGCGCCAAGGGGTGGCCCGAACCCCAGGCGAGGGTGCACTTCCGCGTGACAAGGTTCATCATGGAGGCAGGTGTCAAGCTAGGGATGCAGTCCATTCCCCTCGCCACCGCCTGTGCCATTTACCATAAGTTCTTCTGTGAGATCAACCTGGACGCCTATGACCCCTACTTGGTCGCCATGTCTGCCCTTTACTTGGCTGGCAAAGTGGAAGAACAGCCCCTGCGAACCCGTGACATCATCAACGTGTCCAACAGGTACTTCCACCCAGGCAGCGAGCCCTTGGAGATGGACTCCCTAGTCTGGGTGATCCACGACAGCATTGTGCAGTGCGAGCTCCTTGTGCTACGGGTACTGCGATTCCAAGTCTCCTTTCAGCACCCACACAGGTACCTGCTCCACTACCTGATTTCTCTCAAGAACTGGCTGAATCCTTACAGCTGGCAACGGACCCCCATCTCCGTCACTGCCTGGGCCCTGCTGCGGGACAGCTACCGCGGGGGGCTGTGCTTCCGGTTCCAGGCTCAGCACATAGCGGTGGCGGTGCTCCACCTGGCCCTGCAGGTCTATGGGGTCCAGGTGCCCGCTGAGGCCATGGCCGAGAAGCCATGGTGGCAGGTGTTTAGTGGAGACCTTACCAAGCCAATCATTGATAACATTGTGTCTGATCTCACTCGCATTTATACCATGGACACAGAGATCCCCAAAGACAAGCCTGGGACACTCGGCTGCCGGGGGACAGCGCCACCACATCGCCCTGAGGGCCGGACCCCAGAGCACTGGCAGGGGGGACTGGTTTTGTGCTGCTGGAGACAGGCCGGTGAAGGCGATGACATGCTACCACTTTGATTCTCAGGCTTTGACTCTCCCTGGCAGCCAAGGTCCAGATGGGGATGGGCGCTGCACCTCCCGCGGGCAGGAGGGTGCCGCGGGCAGGAGGGTGCTGCGGGCAGCTCTGAGGCCTCCGGGTCTGCTTTTATCCTTTGAAAGGACGCAGACTACAGCTGAGGTTTGCGATCAGTGGAAGGAAAATCAAAGAACGGATGGGACTGTGCCCCAGGGGATTTTTTTAAAGGCCAGATTTAGAGAAAGTATGACTCAATTATCATAGAGGAAATTTTATTTTGTTTCATTGAAGATATTACAAAGCCAAAATAAAAACATAATAATAATTGGTGTTGGACTTATAGCACAGATACATGCAAAAAAAATTAGTCTAGACCACCAACTTACACCATACACAAGTATAAATTGGGAATGAATAAAGGACTTAAAAGTAAGTGGGTAACCATGAAAATCTTAGAAGAAGCAAAATATCAGGCATCTGTCTCAGCAATACCTTTACTGATACAGCTCCTAGGGCAATGGAAACTGAGGAGAAAAGAAACAAATGGGACGACGTCAAATTAAAACACTTCTGCAGAGAAGAAGCGGCCAACAAATACAACAACAACAACAAAACAAGGAAGTCCACTGCCTGGGAGAAGATATTTGCCAATGTTATATCAGATAAGGACCTATTCTCCAAAATTCATACTGAACTCATCCACTAAACAAAAGGAAGATCAACATTCCAATAAAAAACTGGGCACCACCACCACGAAGGCCCCTTCTGACTTATGGTGGCCCAGTTCCTGTGATGATTATTACAGCCACACAGGAGATGGGTATGATGGGGGCACGGCAATTACTGCAACAGCCGATGGGACACCCCTGTAAGAGGTCCTGAGTGTGGTGCTGGCGGCGATCACAGGATACACCATGTATGCAAGAGAGAGTGAATCATGCAGTACAGTAGCTCACCTGATTGGGCACTCGGGGAGTCAGAGGGGAAGCCCCTGTGACAGAAGAATTAGACACTGAAAATAAAAATGATAAGGTACAGACAATATTTTATTGTATGCAATTTGGCTTCTGTTATTTAAGAATGACAAAAAGCAAATGGTAGGTTTGGGGGAAGCATCAAGAATTGTAGGTACCATTATGAAGTTTCAGGATTGGAGGCAAGGTTTGAATTGTACAAGGTTGCTTCCTAAGTGCTGATTTAAATTACAATATACTTAAATGTTTAAATTTTACATATTGTATTGTTAACATATTCAGAATATAAGCACAACCAACAGACCAACAGAGGCAAGACACTGGGAGTGGGTGACAAGAACAAGAGACAAGAGATAGAGGAAGCCGGAGGGAAGGTCAGTAGAAAAAAAGAAAGAGACATATATATTACTTTTGGTAAAACCTTAAACACTAACATTACAAAAAATTTTCAGAAGAACGTGTTCTCCAACATGGGATTTCTTGTCTGATTTTACTACAAACACAGAAAAGCAGTCTGTTTGGATGGTGAGTTATATTCATGGCCCTAAATTTCCCAGGGTGTCTATGACCATATGTGCATGAAGTCTTTGAAGTGAACTGCATACAAAATGAAGCAGTGTGTTATTTCGTCATGGCATGCGGCCCTTTTTTCCAGGTAGGAAGGGTAAACAAATGAGGTATTCTCCTTGGAAAACCTAAATGGATAAAAGGATTGAAGAACCTCTGACAAAGCTGCAAAACAAGGATTCCTCCAGCTCTGTGGCCCACACTTTGCCCCCTAAGATACTGATAATGAGCAGGCCGATCCCACTGGCCCCAGGAGGAAGAGGAGACCTTGGGGAAATGGGAGATGGTGGTGAGCAGCAACAGGGCAATGTGGCGTGGCAGCACAGCAGCCTAGGCCTCGGCATGAGGAAGATCCGCAGACACCTGTGGAAAGGAGTATAGGAAGAACATGTCATGCCAGCCCCTGTTGAGGGGCAGGTGGAAAGGCCTGAGGGTGCAGTGGGTGGCCTAGAGGGAGAGTTCAGAGGAGGGGCTGAGGTAATCTGCTTTGACTCTGAGTGACAGTGGACATGCACACTCCCTCCTCCTGCCTAAGCCCCCCTGCCTGAGCTGAAATTGCACTGCCCTTGTTGTACTGGTAGTTCCTGTCTCAGGCACACACCCTGCGGCCCTGGTGTTACAGGCTGTTTCCCTCCCAGCATCCAGGTGTCCCTGTGAGAGAAAAATAATGGCCCAGGAACCTGGCAGCACACCAGGGGAGAGCCCAGGCATCCCCTCCTCACCCGTCCTGTCCGCTCACTCTGGGCCATCGTCCTCTCATAGTACTTCAGGGGATTGAGCCACAGGTCCTTGGTGATGATCTGGTAGGGCAAACAGAGCTTGGTCAGGAGAACACAGGGACCCAAATAGAAACCCAAGCAGCAGGCGGACACAGGAAGCTGCATGCTGGCATGGCCAGTGACATCCCACCTCAGCAATCCTGCCAGATGCTGTCACACTATGGTCAGAGAACCAGTAGAAGAAGCTGGCGCTGCTGTCCTGGAGCCTGTGGCTGTAGACTTCTCGTTCACAATGCTGGTACCACTGAATGGGAGTGGCACGGGACAACCTGTATCCTGCAGGAGAGGGGTATGTGAAGCTGGGTACATCACCTTCCATCCCTGCCCACCAACAGCTGCAGCCCATGCAGGGAGCCTCCTCTTACCTGTGAGGGTGATGAGATACTCCTTCACAATCACATGGTTGCAGAAGTAGGGGTTGCTGCGGAAGTACAGGCTAATGGTGCAGCAACCCCAGGGATGCCTGACTTCCCTCACCTGCAGAAGGAAAGTGGATCCAGGGAGTGAAATCGCAGCGCTGTGCTCCCGCATGTAGCTGTTTTCAGGGACAGGCTATTTCCCCACCTGCTCTCCACCATTCCGTGGAGCCGGTGTACTTACCTTCAAATCGATCATATGGCCGAGCATATTTTCATCTTGGACGCTGATCATGGCCAACAACTCTGGGTGGTTGACAAACTGCTTTGGGTCAAGGAGCCTGCAACCTGGGAGCTGGGAATGGACCAGCTAGAAAGAGCAGCCTGGCCTGGCCTCTCCTTCCCTTAAGGCCACTCTTTCCACATAAACGGCAGAAAGGGGCACAGCACCACTCTGTTTCCTGACAGACCCTGATGCCCACCGGACTGCTTTGTGCTGAGGGCTTGACAGGTTACACATCACACATTCTTGCTTCTGACTGAGGAACTGGACATAGAGACGGCCTGTAAGGCAGCATTAGTTAGTCCCAGAAGAGCCCGTGCAACACAGCCCTGTCTGTGGGCATCAGCCCCTGGTGTATGCGTGCCTCTGCCTTGGAGCTCTGCCCCTGGACCCCCTGGTAATGCTTCTATGGTGCCTGTACAAGACAGAGGGTGTCTCCAGGATCCTGGGCCAGACCGGGGCGCACTGCCCCTAGCTTGTCCTCAATGTTCTTTTCTATGGGAACCATCCCCGCTTACACGGTTCTCCTGCACTGTCCCATGCTCCTTGTGATCCTGCTCCTCTACCCTCAAGGATACAGCTGTGAGCCAGAACCCAGGGATGCGCCGGATATTGAGGCTTCTCGGTTTGAAATAGGGCTTGAGCCTCTGCGGAGTCCTGCACCTGAGCCGAGAGAAGGCCCTGCTGGCTTGCTCGTTCATGGGCTCCATCTCCAATTGAAGGGCCTGGAGCACCTCCAGAGGGGACCAGGTTAACTTGGCCCCGGGCCCTGACTGGGCCTGCTCCTGCTGCACTGGCTCCTCTTCTTCTGGCTTTGCTTTGGCCTTGGACTGAGGCTCCACCTCTCCCACCTGTTCCACTGCCTCCATGGTGCACTTCCCCTCCCCCTGCAGGACAAACTGCTCCCCTGCAATTAATTGCTCCTCCATCCACCCCTCCTCCTGGTGGTCACTCCCTTGCGGGTCACCTGGATCCTGTGCCTCCAGCCTCAGCTCTTCACTCACCACCTCCTCCTGCCTCCCCACCTGCAGATCTGGGAAAACCTCCTCACCTGCCCACTTGGCCTGCCATGGCACCACCTGCAGAAGGCCCTCTGTCCACAGGATAAACTGAGCCTGTGCCTGGAACACCTCCCCCAGGCCCTCCTTGTCTTCCCCTTGCTCCTCACTCTGGGTTCCCTGCTGCACCTCACTCTCCTCTCCCTGCACACACTGCTCTGCAGCCACCCAGTCCTCCCCTCTCCTGCACTCAAGATCAATCCCAACATCCTGGCCTGTGTCCAACCTCAGCTCCAGGGTCTCAGCCTCCCCCACCTGCATGAAGTCCTCCCACTCCAGCCCCAAAGCTGCCCTCTGAACCTCCTGTGCCCTTGTGTCCTGGGTATCACCACTTTCCTGCACCGAGGTGAAGCTGAAAGCCTCCTGGATGATCCTGCTTGCCCTGTCCTTCCTAGTGCAATGGCCCTGGGGAGCCCTGTGAATCCTCAGGCGCCCTGCAGCTGAAGGCCCCCTAGTGGAACTGAGAGGAAGCGCGCTGCCCCCAGGAGCCCCTCAGTCTCCCAACACAGCCTGACTCTGGATGCCCCCTGGCTCTGAGACTGGTGCTGTGAAGGAGCAGGTGGTGCAGAGCCTGCTGAGTCCAGGCAAGGTGCTTGCTCACTGGTGCATGCAACCAGGCCCTAGTGTGCTGACTGGGTGCACACTGGGCTCATGCACAGGCGCTGGCCATGTGAACATGTGGTACAGAAGGCACCTATCCAGGCCCAGCCTGCTGTTTCTGGTTGGGCTCCTCAAAAGCCTCCTCCAATCATGGATGGGGCAGTGGGTGTCACCCTGCGCAACCCCGCCCCTCACTCAAAGCTCTGGTGTAGGTACATGGTAACTCGGAGGTATCCTCTTATCTCTTCATTAGCCAGAAAACGGAGATTTTGAAAGCTTAGAATCTTGACCTGACTGAAAAGAAGGAAGAAATGGTGGAACTTGAAAATGACTTCAGGTTTTCTCACTGTGCTGAATGAAGTCAAAAACTGCTGCAGTGAAATATTTTACCCGTTGTTCTCCCCGCATGAACTACAATAATAATGTGCTTTGTGTTGACATTTACTGCTGTGTTGCTGACAATTACCTGGAAGAGAAGTTAAGGGGATTCAATGGGTTGGAAAAAGTTGAGCTAAATCAGAAAGCAGGTCTAATTAAGGAAGTTTATTCTCTATCTATCTAAAGACACACACACACACACACACACACACACACACACACACTTATATTGCTAAGGTGACTCGTGCATGTGCCATACGTTTGAAGCTCTTGCTGGCGCCAATTGCATGCATGTGTTTCAAATCTTCATTGTCAATCAGAATTTGGTTGACACTGCTATTATAGAGAAAGGGCAAATAGCAGTACTAAAATATTTCTTCTAATTAATCTCCTTTCAATGGGCACAAATCCATGCACCTGGCCACTGGTATTCTAATAGTGGCAAGATATCATCCGTGACTACTAATATTCTATTGGGCCAGGACATGCCAAATTGGTCACACATATCTATATATATAAAATCGTAAGCGACATTGAGTGGTTGGTACTATGCACACCGACCACCTGGATGCAGACGCTCAACACAGGAGCTTCCCCCAGGTGGTCAAGGCTCTCCCACAGCGAGAGCATCACTCAGCCAGAAGGCGGGCTAATGGCTGGAAAGTGCAGCTGTGACAGCAAGAGCCTCTGCTGCCTATGTGCCTATGTGACAAGGCTAAGAAGCAGTGGTGGCAGGTGGAGTGGGGCTTGGATGAGCGGGAACAGAGCACCTGGCTCCAGCTTGGGCTCCTGCCCGGCTGTCTGCCGTTTCGTGCACTGCTACATCCCTCAGGAGGTGTCAGACCTAACCTGGCAGTCCCACATCTCCCAAGGGGTCCCAGATTGGGTGAGGGTGCAGACCAGGCTGTGGGACGCCACCGGTGCTTGAATTTCGTTCACTGGGCTTCTAGTCATTTTATTATTTATCACCAATTTAGCATGGTTCTCTTCTAATGCTGAATAATTTAAAGGTATAACCTGAATTTTGGTAATGATGGCCATTGAGATTTTACTGCTCTTTAGCGGTATTATTTAATGGCTTATATGAAGGGCACTAATCTCCCTCAAAATATGAGAAATATTACATGTCCCACAAACAGTACTATGTTTCAGTGCTAATTCTTTCCACTAATGCCCCCAAGGGAGCCTTTCACTAATTTTCTTTGCTCACTAGCTCATCCAAAATTGAAATGGGAAGGCTGCTTGTCTATATTCAAGTGCAGAGGCATATTCTTCTTAACTACACTGATGCTATCAATACTTTCAATTTTCCAACATAATTTATAGTGAGGGTCTCTATGTTAGACTTTAAAACATCTCTTTACTAATATGAATAAGTCACTTTTAACTTATTTCTTCACAACTATGTGCACGCTCTGATTTAGCAACTTTCGATGCCTGACTCTTTCAAGTGTCCCTTTACACCCTACTTTTCATTAAAAACAGGCCATCTGAAACCACACTGATCACTTTTCAGCCTGTTGTGATAATTCAGACATTCCTTGGGTTACGTTGGTCTCGAAGTACATAAGTTTTGTGGTTACGTTGCCATTCCCCATTTATTTATTAAAAAAAAAAGTTTGATATTTCTACTTATGTACATATGTGCTTTATATTTTCTTATTATTCATTTACCACAAGAAAGGTCAGCAATTGTTATCTTTCTTCTAATTTTTTTTTTACTGTTGCACACAATTACTGCTGTGTATGTGTGCTCCATGTGAGTGACATATGTGCTTATGTAGGTGGGTTCTGACTTCCGCGAATATTGCATTACATCCCACTGCAGGAACGCGTCAACAATGTAACGCGAGGAACTACTTTACTTGTATCCTATTGATTAAGATGTAGTTATTTGGTCTCCATATTTCTTCAATACGTATATGATTGTTGGAAGTACAAATTATATCTTTATATATTAATGTGTTAATTAGAATTTTCACTCAATAAAAATAAATGCCTTGTCCTTACAAAAAGATCTGGCCTTATAATTGAATGGCCTAATACATATTAGAGTAGGGCATGACTACCAAAGTTTCTCAGAAGAACATGGGTTGAAATGAAGAGTATATCCTGCCTACCCCTACTTGAAACAAGAGCCTTAGTTGAGCTCCATCATGATCCAAACAGAAACAGAAACAGTAAGATACATGGCAGGTTTCTGTTACTATATGCCTACTGAGCATGCCTCAGTGCACATTTCCTGACGGTGCTATTGATCAGAATGTGCACTCACAGGACATTAGGGCCTTCATGCACAACTCCATCCTGAAACCACATGAAAAGGAGCGTATTGGACAAGAATGTTAGCAGGGACTTTACAATGCAGAGGGATTCTGAAGAAGATTGAAAAAGGTGGCAGAACCCTAGCCAGTTTGGAACAGTGGACAGATCACCGACCTTCATACTGAAGGGCCCCAGTTTCGATTCAGGTCAAGGGCACTTGCCTGAGTGTGGGCTCAATCTCCAGTCTGGGGCTTGCAGGAGGGAGCTGCTCAATGAATCGCTCTCATGACTGATGTTTCTAACTCTCACTTGCTCTCTGTTTCTCTCTGAGATAAATAAAAATATATTTAAAAGAATGGTGGCAGAATAAGTGGATGCTACAGGGACATGCTCCCAGGAACAAACTGATATTCCAACTAAAATACAGAACAACTTCCTGAATAATCAATGGAAAACTCACAGGAGAGAACCCTGACACCCAGGACCGAAGGTGGAGGCCACTTAGACAATGGTAGGAGGAGAGGAGGCTTGAAGGGGCGGGCCTGACACCCACAGACAGCAACTGAAGTCTCGGAGAGATATCTCAGCTGTGGAGGACTGCCACTGAGAACTCTGGGTCTAATCCCCAAGCTGGGCCTCCTAGCAGAGAGCACCAGAACTGAGGAGGGTACCCATATAACCTGTGGATGTGAATAGCAGCAGGGCACTGTCTGCCAGGGAGAGACAGCTAGAAATTCAGGTATCCTCTTAAAGAGCCAGCGCACAAATTTCCCTGTGGAGCCACTAGCTTGTGCCCTGGCAAAGGGAGGGTGAAGTGGACTGGAGCTGTGAAGGAAAAAGCCAGAACTGGGGAGTCAAGGGTTCCAGCACAGAAGACAGACACTTCAAGTTTCCTGGGAGGAGTCATTTCCTCATGCAGCAGAGAAAATCTTTCCCATGCAGACATTTGCCTTTCCTGGAAAAGAGGCAATTAACACACACTACTGGGAAACACCTTGCCCTGAGGACACTTAAGAGATTATAAATAACAATAAACCTACACACAGAGGCAACTGCCCCACCCTGTTGAAACAAACACTTGCTATAACCTGAGGACCATTGCCTTGGAGGCAAGTTAAGTTGGAATCCTATCAGTCTATAGACAGAGGAGGTCTCTGGAGGCTTTGAGTCTTTGCCTGACCTACTTAGTCAGAAACATCCTTTAAAAATATTCTGCACTAGAGACTGATAGGCAGACAGGTCTACCTAACTTGTCACCACAAACCCACACAGAAAGCCAGAAAGAGGAAATAAATAAACAATCCTCAAATGAGAGAACTGGAGAATTCTCCAGATATTGAGAGAGATGAAGCACAGAGAAGACATTTATCTGAATCTGACTTCAGAGTTATGAAGGTAAAAGAGCTCAACAGCATATAAAAAGATATAGTGACTACGAAAGAAGATATAAAATGACATAATACAAATAAAGAACACATTAGAAGGAATAGGCAGATATTAGGGAACGCTGAGGATCCAATCACTGATTTAGAGCAGAGTTAAAAATATCACCCAATAAAAAAAAGACAGAAAAATTAAAATTTAAAACAAACAAACAAACAAACAGGAGGGCCACTTACATAACAGTATTAGAATAGCCAGTGTGCCAAAAGAGGCAGGAGGGGAGAAAGGCATAGAGAAGGTCTTTGAAGAAACAATGGCAGAACACTTACCTAACCTGGTAAAGGAAAATCCCACACAAGATCAAGAGCCAAAGAGAACCCCAAAGAAGAAGTACCCTAACAAACCCGTGATCAGACACATCATAATTAAAATGCCAAAAATTAAAGAGAAAGAGAGAATCTTCAAGGCAGTAAGATAAAAGAAAACTGTTAGCTATGAAGGAGTTCCCATTAGGCTGACTCCTGATCTCTCATCAGAAACTCTACAGGCCAGAAGAAGATGGCATGAAGTACTCAAGTTAATGGAAAGCAAGGATCTGAGACCAAGATTACTATATCTGGCAATTCTTTCATTCAAAATAGACGGTCAAATACAGAGCTTCCTAGACAGAAAAAGGCTGAAGGAGTACATCATCTCCAAGCCAGCTTTACAAGAAATGCTACAGAGATTGCTGTAATGAGAAGGAGAAACAGAGACAGAAACTTAGCCACACAGAAACGAAATGGAAAGAAATAAATAAATACCTATGAATAATAACCCTAAATGTAAATAGGTCAATGCTCCAATCTAAAGGTGTAGTGGAGCCAAATGGATACAGAAACATGATGCAAGTATATGCTGTCTACAGGAGCACCATCTCAAAACAAAAGACACACACAGGATGAGAGTGAAGGAATGGGAAAAATTTCCATGCAAATGGAAAAGAAAAAAAAGGCCGAAGTAACAATACGCATAACAGAAAAAATAGACTTTAAAATAAAGGCCATCACAAGAAACATAAAGGTCACTACCTGATACTAAAGGGACCAACCAACAAGACGATATAACCCTAGTAATCATATATTCAGCCAACATAGGAGCACCTCAATATATATATCTCAAACAAACAAATAAACAAAAAATCAAAACAAACAAAAATTCTAAAAGACTTTAACAGAGAGTGTGACAAAAGGATAGTCACAGTAAGGGACTTTTATCACCCCTCTGACATCACTGGATAGATCTTCCATATGAAAAAATAACTAGGATGCAGAGCCTCTAAAGGACACACTGGATCCATTAGATTTAATTGACATTTTAGAATAGCGGTTCTCAACCTGTGGGTTGCGACCCCTTTGTGGGTCAAATGGCCCTTTCACCGGAGTCGCCTAAGTAAAGGGTGTCCCACAATTCACGCAAGAAGTAATTTTGATAGAAAACAAGGTTTATAATTAAAAACTGTACATTTTTATTGATTCATAAAGAAAGTAAAAGAACTGCAATTGGAAAACTACAGGACATTGAAATGGAGATAAAGATATCAACCAATGGATTCATATACCATGTTGATGGGTTGGTAGCCTTAACTTCATTAACATGTCCATACTACCCAAAGCAATCTATAGATTTATTGTAATCTCCATTAATATACCAACAGAATATTTCACAGACACAAAAAAATCCTCGAAAAAATTCAAATGGAGTAAAAATAGTCTGAGCAATCCTGAGGAAGAAGAAAAAAGTTGGCGGGCTCACAATACCAGATATTAAGCTATATTATAAAGCCACCATTCTCAAAACTGCCTGCTACTGGCACTAGAAAAGACATATACTCCACTGAAACAGAACAGAGAACCCAGAAGTGGACCCAAGTCATTAGGCTCTATTATTAATTTACAAAGGAGGCAAGAGCATACAATGGAGTCAAGACAGTCCCTTCAATAAATGTTAGGAAAATTAGAAAGATACATGCAAAATAATGAAACTAGACCTCCAACTTACACCATTCACAAAAATACACTCAGAATGGATCTACTTAAACATCAGATGAGAATCTATAAAAAAAAAACTTATAAGATTGCCTATGTAGCAATATATCAGATATGTCTTCGCAGTATCTTTATTGATACAGCTCCAAAGGCAATGCACACAGAGGGGAAAATAAACAAGTGGACTACGTCAAAATAAAAACCTGCACAGCAAACAAAATCCTGAAGAAAACAACCAGAAAGCCCAATGCATAGGGAGAACATATTTGCCAATGGTATCTCGGATAAGTGTTGAATCTCCAAAGTTTTCAGGGAACTCAAAAAATTAACAATAGGAAGATAAACAATCCAATCAAAACATGGGCAAAGGACCTAAATTAACACTTTTTAAAAGGAGACCTATAAAAGGCCAAGAGACATACGAAAAATGCTCAAAGGCACGAACAGTCGAAGAGATGCAAATCAAAATGTCAATGAGGTACCATCCACACCTGTCAGAATAGCTGTCAGAAAAAAATCAACAAACCACAAGTGCTGGTGAGGATGCAGAGAAAAAGCAACCCTTGTGCACTGCTGGTGGAAATGCAGACTGCTGCAACCACTGTGGAAAACCATATAGAGATTTCTTAAAAAATTAAAAATGGAGCTCCCCTTTGACCCAGTGTTCTCTCTTCTAGGTATATATCCCAAGAAATGAGAAAGGCCAATCAGGAAAGATATATGCCACTGTATGTTCATACCAGCCCAATTTACAATAGCTAAGAATTGGAAACAGTCTAAATGCCCATTAGCAGATGCACAGATGAATAAACTGTGGAACATCTATACAATGGAATACTCTACTGCTGTAACAAAGAATGAACTCTTATAATTTGAAACAGCATGGATGGACTTGGAGAGCATTACACTAAGCAAATTAAGCCAGTCAGAGGACGATAAATATCACATTATCTCACTCATTTGTGGAATATAATGAACAACATTAGCTGATGAACAACAAGACATCCAGACACAAAGAAGCATTGATCACACTGTCAAACCTCAGAGTAAAGTGCTTGAGGCAAAGACCAACAGTAGTATGTGTGTGTGTGTATGTATATGTGTGTGTGTGTGTGTGTGTGTGTGTGTGTGTGTGTGTGTGTGTTTATTTATGTATGGAGGGCTAATGAACTTTGACATGAACTTTGATATTCAGCAGGGCTGAAAATCAGCATTATATTACACGGCTGTTGGCAAAATGGCTGAAGGCAATCTTGCTAACCTGATGATTAAACTTTACTACTGATATGCCTGTCTTCTTTGCTAAAGGGCATATATGAGAAACCTACAGCCAAGTAAATGAAAGCTGATGGGTGCTGCATTTCAGAGAGCCTCTCCCCAAGAGAAAAAGGTCTCCGCCTGGCTCCCCAATGCCTTCTAAATTTATAGTTGTTGTCTAGTGTATTCATTTTGTGCAGCTCCTTTCCCAGATCCTGAATCATTGCAGCAAAAGGTTGCAACATTCTGGCGCCCAATGTGGGACATCTGGAGAAGAAGTCTCACCAGAGCAAAAAAAGAAGACTGTCAAGGGCATGTACCTTGGTTGCGGGGACATACCCAGTGGGGACTGTGCAGGAGGCAGCTGATTGATGTTTCTCTGTCATTGATGTTTCTAACTCTCTATCGCTCTCCCTTCCTCTCTGTTAAAAATCAATAAAAATATCTTAAAAAAAAACCACAAAAAAACTCATTCAAGCATTAAATCTCACCATTAATAAGACACGATAAGTAAAAAGATAGTTTTACTTAATCTGTATGCATTACAGCATTGGCCAGCATATCTCTCTCCAATTGGTATTTCCGAAAAGAAACCAAGTTTGTAGCACTATTTAAAAGAAAGAAAAAGGCTTTTAAAAGAAACTCCATAACTGTGGCCTAGAAATTTCTCTGGAAGAAGAAACGGAAGGAGATTCCCTTCAAATATCTAGAAAACTGCATATAAAAATAAATGTATCAGGCCTCAAAAAGAAAACAACTTGCATTATGCTTTCCTAAAAAAAAAAAAAAAAAATATGTCAATATACTCAAAGACTGATAGCAGAAATCCAATTAGTGTCATTCACTGTCCCCACCCAATGAGAAAGGAAGATAGGAAATAAGCCTTGTTTTAGACTGATTTAAATTAGCAAATGGAAATAAAAGAATATTCAGGGGAACATAGTTGGAATAGGCAGAAACCTATTCCTGGAGAAGTCACTGTTTTTACTGATAGTTCATCTCATGGTAAAGCTGCTTATACTGCAATGAATTCAGACCAAGTCATGCAGACCAGTCATACTTCTGTGCAAAGAATCGAATTAGAAACGACCAAGGCTGACTTGCAGGATTTCCAAAAGCCTCTTCATATTCTCTCTTTATCTGCTTATGCTGCTGGCTTGGTAAACAGAACTGCAACTACTCAATTTCAATGGCTCAGTGACCGAAGCCTTTCTATACTATTTGAACAAGTCCTGGTCCTTTAACAAAAGGAAATGAATATGCCTGTCAGTTAGTTATTTTATTAAACAAGTCACAGAATTTCACAAGCTTTTACATCAGCCTGCCAAAATATTGTACAGCCGGCAAAACAGATTATGAAGAAATGCCCTCCTTGCATGTTACATCTACTACAAGGGCTCTAAAATCCCAACTTGGAAAACAAAAGTGGTGGAATAGTGAAGACATCTCTTGTAAGTAGACCACACCAAGCCTTAATTACTTTAAATTTTACCCTTGTAATGCTGATGGCAAGACACCCATAGAATTACACTGGTGTCAGAATAAGCCAAAGCAAAATGGTCTGGTTAAATGGAAAGGTACCGAGTCTGGTTTAAGGAAGGGTCCCTTTATTAATCTTTGGTCAAGGATATGCTTGTGTATTTCCAGAAAACTCCTCCAAGCCTGTGTGGATTCCTGCAACAATGAATCTGAGAGAGGAACTGACCAGAGTACTCCAACTACAGATAGCAGTGCCCCAAACAACATGCTGAGGAGACAGAGGAGAAACATCTAGAGATGGGGGATGGTGACCACGCCTTGCCACGCTAGCAGTCATCAGCTGTGCCTAGGTGCCGGTGGCTCTTGACAAAGCCCAAAGAGGTCAGACCTGCATTGTCATTTCTCACCGTTTGCCCACCATCCAGAACTCGAACATCATTGCTGTCATGTCACAAGGGAACAGTGACTGGAAAGGGACCTATAAAGAACTGATAGCCCAAAAAGAAGCCTACTATGGACAAATTCCTTAAATACCTGAAAACGATATTTAAAAGGACATGAAAGAACTCAATCCTTTTCATTGAATCTCCTTACATTTGCTTTTTAGAATAACCAATATTGTCTCTCTTTCTTGTTCTTCTATGTATTCTTCCAGTCTGAAGAAGCAGAATCACAAGTCTTAAAAGAATCTGAGTCCAGAAGATGGCATTCACCTTTCTAAATTACTTAAGAAAACAAAAAGGGGGAAATGATGGGGTAAAGACCAAAAGTAGTTAACATATCAATGGGAGAAGTCCCACAGAAGGCGAATGGACTTTGATGTTCAGCATGGCAGAAAATCAGCATTTTGTTACCCTGTTGTGGGAAAAATGGCTGAAGGCAACCTCCTAACATGAAAATTCTTCTATTGTTTACCAAACTTTACCATTGATATGCCTGTTTGCTTTGCTAAAGGACAAATGTGTATTCAAGTAAATAAAAGCTGTTTTGTCCTGGGCTTCAGAGTGCCTCTCCATTAGAGAAAAAAGCCCACAGTACACAAAAAGAAAGAGATAATAAAGGTAAGGTCAGAACAGAAATAAATGACGTAGGGATGAAAAAAAAATAATACAAAAGATCAATGAAACCAAGAGCTGGTTCTTGGAAAGAATAAACAACATTGATGAACTTCTAGTCAGGCTCAGCAAGAAACTAAGAGAGAGCACCCAAATAAACAAAAACAGAAATGAGAGATGTGATGTAACAAACGACCCCACAGATATACAAAGGATTGTAAAAAATTACAATGAACAACTCTACTACAACAAACTGGACAAGCTCAATAAAATGGACACATTCCTACAAAAAGACAAGCTTTCAAAACTCAATCAGGAAGAAGCAAAAATCCTGAACAGACCGATAAATACTGATAAAATTGACACAGTAATCAAAAAGCTTCCAAAAAACAAAAGCTCTGGACCAGATGGCTTCACAGGGGAGTTTTACCAAACATTCAAAGAAGAAGGAAAACCAAACTTTCTCACACTATTTCAAATATTTCAAGAGGATGGCATACTTCCAAGCTCTTTTTAAGAAGCCAGCATTACCATAATCGCATAGCCAGAAAAAGACACTACAAAGAAAGTGACTTACAGGCCAATATTCCAGATGAACATTAATGCTGCAATCCTCAACTAAATTCAGCAAACTGGATTCAGCATTGCATTAGAAAGATCATACACCATGACCAAGTGGGATTTATTTCAGGGATGCAAGGATGGTACAAAATCAGCAAATCAATGAACGTGAAACATCACATAAACTATTTGAGGGAGAAAAACCACACAATCATATCAATTGGTGCAGAAAAGGCATGTGACCAAGTGCAACAGCCTTTTCTGATAAAAACACTCAGCAAAGTAGGAATAGCAGAATCATCCTTCCACATAATAATAGCCTTATATGACAAACATACAGCCAACAACATACTCAAAGTGCAAAACAAAAACCATTTCCCTCTAGGACAGGAACAAGACAGGGACGCCCATTTTCATCATGCCTGTTCAACACAGTACTGGAAGTCCTAGTCAGTGGGAGCACACAAGAAAAAGAAATAAATGGTTCCCAAATTGGAAAAGAAGAAGTAAATTGTCATTATTTTCAGATGACATGATACTGTACATAGAAAACCACAAACACTCCTTCAAAAATTTAATAAACTTAGTAAATGAATTTGGCAATGTAGCAGACTACAAAATTAACGCCAAGAAATATAAAGCATTTTTACACACCAATAGTGAACTTACAGAAAAGGAGATTGAAAAAAGGATCCTATGTATCATCCCACCAAAAAAATTAAGACACCTAGGAATAAATTTAGCTAAGGAGGTAAAAGACCTACACTCAGAAAACTAGAAGATGTTGAAAAAAGAGATAGAGGAAGACATAAACAGATGGAAGGACATACCTTGTTCATGGATTGGTAGAAACTACCTCATTAAAATGGATATACTACCCAAAGCAATCTATACGTTCAATGCACTCCGCATTAAAACACCAACAGCATATTTCACAGACCTAGAATGAACTCTCCAAAAATCCATCTGTAATGAAAAAAAAGACCCTGAGCCCAAACAGGTTTGGCTCAGTGGATAGAGCGTCGGCCTCTGGACTGAAAGGTGCCTGGTTCGATTCCGATCAAGGGCATGTACCTTGGTTGGGGGCACATATCAAGTAGGGGGTGTGCAGGAGGAGGCTGATCTATGTTTCTCTCTCATTGATGTTTCTAACTCTCTATCCATCTCCTTTACTCTCTGTAAAAAATCAATAAAATATATTTAAAAAACAAACAAACCCCAAAGAGCTGCAGCGATCCTGAGAAAGAAGAACAAAGTAGGAGGTATCTCAGTACCAGATATCAAGCTGTTTTACAAAGCCACTGTTCTCAAAACTGCCTGACACTGGCACAAGCATAGACATATAGGCCAATGCAATAAAACAGAGAACCCAGAAACCAATTCAAACCAATAAGCTCAATTAATATTTGACAAAGGAGGCCAAAACATACAATGGAGTTAAGACAGTCTCTTCAATAAATGGTGCTGGGAAATTTGGTCAGACACATGCAGAAAATGAAACTAGGCCACCAACTTTCACCATGCACAATAATAAGGTCAAAATGGATAATGACTTAAACAGAAAGCTGGAAACCAGAAAAATATATAGAGGAATCCATAGGCAGCAGAGTCTCAGATATATGCTGAAGCAATCTCTTCACCAACGCAGCTCCTGGGGCAATGGAAAATAAAGTTAAAGTAAACAAATGGGACGACATCAAAATAAAAGGCTTCTTCATAGCAAAAGAAACCATCAACAAGACAACAACAAAGCCCACTGCATGGGAGAACATATTTGCCAATGTTCTCTCTGATAAGGGTTTCATCTCCAACATTTACAGGGAACTCATACAACTTAACAAAAGGAAGATAAACAACCCAATCACAAAAATGGGCAACGGACCAAAATAGATACTTTTCCAGGGAGGACAAAAGGAAGGCCAAGGGACACATTAAAACATGCTCAGAGTCACTAATCACCCAAGAGATGCAAATCAAAAGGACAAGGAGGTACTACTTCACAGCTGTCAGAATGGCTATCACCAACAAATCAACAAAGGGCGAGTGCTGGTGAGGATGGGGAGAAAAAGGAACCCTCCTTCACTGCTGGTGGGAATGCAGACTGGTGCAGCCACTATGGAGAAGAGTATGGAGTTTCCTCAAAAAACTAAAAACGGAACTCCCATTTGACCCAGTGATCCCACTTCTAGGAATATATCCCAGGAACCTAGAATTACCAATCTGAAAGGATGCATGCTCCTCTATGTTCACTGCAGCACAATTTCCAATAGCTAAGGTTTGGAAACAGCCTAAGTGCTGGTCAGCAGATGAGTGGGTTAAAAAGCCGTGGTACATCTACACACTGGCATAGTATGCTGCCACAAAAAAGGAAGGGGCAGTGACCATCTGCAACAGCATGGATGGAGCTGGACAGCATTATGCTAAGCAAAGCTAGTCAGTCAGTCAGTCCGAGAAAGAGAAATATCACATGACCTCACTCATCTGTGGATTATAATGAACAACATAAACCAATGAACAAAAACAGATCCAGAGACAGAGAAGCATGGATCAGACCATCACCCTCAGAGGGAAGGTAGGGGAGGGTGGGGCTAAGGGGGAGAGATCAACCAAAGGACTTGTATGCATGCCTATAATCCTAGCCAATGGACGCAGACACCAGGGGGTGAGCGTGAGGGCATGCTTGCGGGGTGGGGTGGGGGTGTGGGGGTAGTGGGGGATAAGAACACACATGTAATACCTTAATCAGTAATAGGAATGAAAAGGAACCCAGGAACATATCATCAGGTGAGAATTCACACACTCACACTCACGCACACTCAGGCACCCGCACACTCACACCAGGAGAGGGCTCTGCCGCTCTCAGTGGAAGTCACCTCTTATCTCCAAGCCTGACCACCGCTTTCTCACCAGCTGAACCAGAGGACAATGATGAGTGACGGCCCTGGTGGTCTGCGGAAAGCGACCTCTCCCTCCCGGACACTTCCGACCGTCCAGCAGCCACTTTTGTGCCCCCTCTCTGTCCCCCACGCCCTGAGCAGGGCTGGGCTGGCCTGAGAGCCCACAGACTTGAGGACCCAGATCCCGGGGGAGTTGGCGCCGGGGCCTGTGGGGGCCCCCTTGGTCAACTGCAAACTCGGCCAGCTGAGGTCACACAATAAAGGCCGACGCCAGAGTTACATGAATTCTTGCGTGTAAGTCCCCTCAGCGAGCTCCCACTCTGGGGCAGCAAGCGGAAGGCCTCACGCCAGCGAGCCAGGTTTGGACCTCAGGCATTCACTCCAACCAGGTGGGAACTCATTTCCAGATGGAAAAAGCCGACTGGGGAGGGGCTGCGGGTTGCCAGTGACTAGAGCAAGTTCACCCCTGGAGACAGCATGTTCATCCCTGGAGACAGCAAGAACCCAGAGTGTGCGCTTACCTTTTCCACAGGCCGTGCTCCTCACCACATGGACTCCTGTACAGCAGGGAGGCTGGCGGGAAGGAAGAGGTGGGGGGCTGCGCCTGGCAAGCTTCCTGGGACTGCGCCCTGGTTCCTGCCAGGGCGAAATCTCGCGGGATCACGAGATCAGGAACAAACCAAGATCAGGGGGCAGGAGGGGTGGCGTGTTTCAACAGGCCCAGAGAAGGTGGGGACAGGGGCGCCTGTGCCACACCCACCAGGCTGCAAGGGGTGGCAGAGGGTTTGGGACTGTCAGGGGGACCCTGTGCTTCCAGGCATGAGGGTGGGGGCGGTCGCGGAAGTGGAGGGAGAAACAGGTGGCAGCGACCCCCAGCTTACCTCCCACTCGCCACCCCTGGTCTGTGTTTCTGGGGACCCCTTTCCCACTGTGGTTGTGGCTGCCACTTACCTACCTTGTTCCCTGGGCCAGGCTTGGCGCCCCACTCCCACCCCACCGCAGCCCTCTGTCTAGAAAAGAGCGCCCTGCCCTGGGCTAGCCCACTGTCCCTACTGTCTGGATGGGGACATTTTAGTAACCCCCGGGGCAGAGGAGAGCTGGCCAGATGCAATTACATTGTCTCTCTCCACAGGTGCCCTCCTCAGTCTACCCCTGGGGTTTGGGTCATCAGAGCTCTTTGACAAGCCCCGAATCCAGCCTTTGCTCTGCTCACCTCCCCTAAGCCTTCAGGTGATGGCACCCTCCCTGCCTTCCTCCCCCCTCAGGAAGGGGTTCTCCTCTCACCAACAAATCCCTTTGGCAAAGTCACACCTGGGCCTGAAAGCAGAATGAGTGGGCAGGAGGCTCCTGAGGAGGAGCAGGCCAACAAAGGTGAGGAGAGTTGGGGAGGCACCAGCCACAGCCTGGTGCTCAGGCACTGGCAGAGCTGCCCCTTAGCTGAACCTTAACCCAGGGCTCTCCTCTCAGGTGGCGCCTCCAGGGCACACAGGGGGCCTGGCATGCTCACTCTGAGAGGTTTTGCTGCCTGCTTTTCCATAGTCTCTTTAGGAGACAAAAGTCAGGCTTGTGAGGAGAGAGGGAGAGGGGAAGAGCAAAGCTGAGGCCCAGCCCTGTCATCCAAGCTGGCCTGAGGCATCTCCTGGGCGTCCTTGGAAATCAGCTTCTCATAGTGGGGAAGGGCTTGTAATAAGAATAGAGCCGCAGTTGTTTAATCATTACTTACAAACTATAAATACGAGGCCCTGGGACACTGGAGGATGAAACAGGCTCTACTGAAAACATAGGCTGCCTCCATGGCCCATTACTCAGAGAGGAATTGCATTTTGCAAAGAGACCAGGCACAGGACCGGCTTTGATTTGGCAGCTGTGCCTGCACCCTGACCCCCTCCTGGGTTCTTTGTCAGGAAGGTTGACCATTCCAATCTCATCCCAGGAAGGGACTGAGCTATTCCTAAAGTCCTAGAAGATTAGCCATATTGTGGTCAGACTTTGAGTTCCTGAAGGGCCAGACAGCAGGCCCTCCCATCCCCTTTCCATGTTACACTTGCAGTTTGCAGGTACAGGTAGCTATCTTCTCCCATAAGAGGATGAGAGCCGAATTTCCAGGGTGAGCGACTGCTCTCCCCATACTGACCGCATCCTTGGATAAACACTCATTGTGTGGTTCAACCCTGTCTCTGCTTAACTTGGCTCTAGTAGTGACAGGCAGCCTCAGACCCATTGTGCTGCCTTGCTCTTAATCACTCAGACTTGGGGAATATTCAGACTCTGCAAACTGTGAGACCTTTTCTCAGAGCGAGCATGGACAGAGGACACCGTGTCCCTGTCATGCAGGTGACCGTGCATCTCTTCACCATAGGCTATGGGGAGGTCATGGGGGCGGAGCGTAACAGCAGGGTGGTGAGGTTGGCTTCTTGTGTGTACCTACCCTGCCATTCCTCCAGAGGTTTCCCATGCCTATGAACTAGCAGAGTTTAAGGTTTCCAGCTACATAGATGGAGGAATGAGGACAAATGAGACTCCTGCACTCAGCCCCAGTGGATCTGGGGTTGTCACCTAGAGCAGAATAGATAAAAAGCAGAAACAGAAACAACTCCACTATTTCACCTGGGAAGTAGAGATACAGCCTAGCCCTCCCCCCTCTCTCCTAGATGCATTTGGCAACTATTAGTCCTGGGGTGGCTGCTAATGCCATGCTCAGAGCTACACGCAGTCTCTCCTCACAGAGTTTAGGATGAAAATAGAAACACACACACACACACACACACACACACACACACACACAAATAAAAAACAACAACAACAATACCATTGTCTACAAATGGCTCTTTGAAACTAATTCTTTCTTGAAAACAAAGGTGCTGGTATGGAAAGTTACAGAGGCAGGTAGACTTCTGCCTGAGGGTTGTACAAGGAGGGGCCACCAGGGCCTTGGAAGGATCCTGTTCAGGGCATGAGGACAGACTACACAATTTCTGAGTTAGTAAAGTTTTTGGCCAATTTGAGAATGCAAGAGACACTGGGCACAGGGGAGGGTGATAGAGTGACACAGAGGGCAATGGATGCATCCTGGAAGGTGAAATTCAAAGGGAATCTGTTTGAAGTTTGTCCACCCTTATGTTCATGATGATCCGGTTGCTTGTCAGCATTGCAGAGGTTGAAGCACTAAAAAGACGAGGTCTGTTATATGAAAAGCAAAATGCAGGCCACCGGAATGATTACATAATGCAACCCTATTCTTGTAAAATTAAATGTGAATGTAACATTCATTTATTCCATTGCTTCACCCATTGCCTCACAATGTTCACCATGTTCCTAGGTGACAGTAAGCCTGCATAAGGCAGAGGGACTTAAAGTTCCCGGGCCCCACTCTCCTTGGAAATCAGCATTTAATATTTATGAACCTCATAAAGCAGTCCACATGTCCAAAAAATGATAATGCTGGTTATTGTAAAATATCTTCCAGTATTTTTTAAAAGGCTCTCTATCACAATTGCCTCTCCTGGACTAGTGATGTAGAGCTATTTTCATTTTAGAAACATTAAAAGTGTCAGTCAACCAAAACTGCATTATAATGATCACCATTGTGACTTAAAAACCCTTCAGTAGCTGAAACCGGTTTGGCTCAGTGAATAGAGCATCGGCCTGCGGACTGAAAGGTCCCAGGTTTGATTCCGCTCAAGGGCATATACCTGGGTTGCGGGCATACCCCAAGTAGGAGATGTGCAGGAGGCAGCTGATTGATGTTTCTCTCTCATCGATGTTTCTAACTCTCTATCTCTCTCCCTTCCTCTCTGTAAAAAATCAATAAAATATATTTAAAAAACAAAACAAAAAAAATAAACAAAAAAAAACCCCTCAGTGATGGAAGAGAGGGAAGCTGGAGGTTTTGAAGGAGCTGCTGTCTGTGTGTGTGTGTGCGTGCGTGTGAGTGTGTGTGCGCACACACACTCCAGCACAGCTGAGAGAGGCTGAGTCTAGCCTGTCCTGTGAGGGGACGAAATAGATATGAGGTGAAAGGGGTACATACTTTTGTCTACAATCACCTACAGTAAGCCTAAGGTGGAAAGAAGCTGCATTCTCAAACTAAGCATGCTTGACGTGGATAAAACATACAGCCCTTACTGACTAAGGGATACTTAGCCTTTTGATGTTGTAGCCAGACTCCTGCCAGGACATTTTGAACTTTAATGCTGTCAGTTGTTGTTTTCAGGTGAAGACACTAAGATGAGGAAGAATAAACAGGGTTCCAAAGCAGGGAGGGCAAATCAAGAAGGAATTTGGGGCTGATTTGTGCTTCCATGACACCCATTGTACAACAGGCTCCTGATGTCCTTACAGGCACCTGCAATGGCATCTGGATGCCCAGTTTTCTGCAGGAATAGCTGATGTGAAAGGTCTTGGAGAGAATTCAGGGTGGCCAGAGTGCATTCGCCACAGTGTGTGGCCCCATTTGTGTGAACCACACCTTTTGAAAATTCTTTTGCCTTAGCTATCCAGGAGCCCAGTGGGAAAGGAAGGAATCTTCATCCCTGGGTGGCATCCCTTCTCCTAGATTCCTGCTTCCCAGAGACTGGACTTGAAGAGGATAGAGCCCTCCCCATGTGAGTAACTGTTGGGGGAGAGGTTGGGTGTGTAGGGAGGAACACTCAGCTGAAGGCCAGCTGCTCACTGACAGGCGGTGGCTCTCACAGCTCCAGGGCCTTGGCCCAGCCTCAAAGCAACTTCTTGGGAATGCGATGTAGGCTGCCCTACCAGTCCTGGTCTAGTCCTGCCTGGACAGGGTGTCCACTGGTTGCTCCCGTGGTTGCTAAGCCTCAGGCTTGGAACAAAATACTTAGAATCCTCAGAGCTCAGAAACAATTTGGATGGAGATCCCTCCTCACCTGCGAACCTGGTTGGGGCGGGGATGAGAGTGTCAGTGGTGAGTGTCCTTTGAAGTGTCAGAGTGTCAGAGGGCAGAGCCCTGAGGGGTCTCCTCATGGTTGGGCTCTACTCCCGTCTCTCTCCTCACGACACACGTGACCTTTCCCAAGGACAGTTCATGTGCGTACCTGCACTGACGCCTCTCCCTCCCCTCCAGGTTCACCTGAGTCATCCCCCTCTGTTTTCCCCCTCTTCTGCAGTTCCTGGGCCCAGCCAACCTGGAACCAGCCTCTGCCCTGTCCAGCTGTGGGCACAGGAGGTGTGTTGGGTGAGCTGAACTGCCACCAATTCTAGCACTGGACACAGCAGCCACTGGAATTTATAACCCTGCCTCTTGGGAACAACAATGTCTGTGAATACCTCCCACAATCCTGATTGATGCTGTCACAGGGGAGGAGGGGTACCTAGCTAATAGACATCTGTTGAAGCCCTCCTGTTTACCATGATTAAATCCAATCAGGCAAAGGCAACAACCTTCTGAAGAGGGTCTCTCTCTCTGAATCTTTTGGGCAGGAGCAGGTAGGGGTTGCCCAAAGGTTCTCTCTGATTCTTGGCTTCCAAATAAACAGCTGAAAATCAATATCCCAAAAGGCAGCTTAGGGTGGAAGAATCTTGGTTGCCTTTATTTCTTAACTATTGGCTAAGAGGGTTCAGACTGGTGTCATATATATATATGACTGACACCAGTCTGAACGAGCAAACAAAAAACAAACAATGAAACTTTTTGAAGACTTTAATGGAGAGCCTGAAAACAGGACAGTCATAGTAGCAGAATTTTATCACTCCTCTGACTTCACTGGATAGGTCTTCCATGTGACAAAATAATGATACAGAGACTCTAATGGACACACTGCATCAGATGGATTTAATTGACATTTTAGAACGTTTCACCCCAACAGAGCAGAATATACATTCTTCTCAAATGCACAGGGGTCATTCCCAAAGATAGACCACATGGTAGGACACATAACAAGTCCCTACACGTTCAAGAAGATTTAAATCATATCAAGCATGTTCTTGGATCACAGTGGAATGAAATGAGAAATCAACTAGAGTAAAAACACCCAAAAACATTTAAACACTTAGAGGCTAAATGGCATGCCATTAAACAATGAATTTGTTACAATGAGATCAAGAAAATATCAAAGACTTTTTGGAAAAAAAGGAAAATGAACAAATAACAACACAATATCTATGGGAAATAGCAAAAGCAGTCGTGAGAAGGAAGTTCATAGCACTATAGACATATCTCAGAAAATAACAAAAATCAGCAATAAACTATTTATCCCTACAACTGAAGAATTAGAAAGAGACCAACAAGAAGAGCCCAGAGTAAGTAGAAGGAAGGGAAAAATAAAGATTACAGCAGAAAAAATAACAGAGACAAAAAATTCAATGAAACCAAAAGCTGGTTCCATGAACAGATAAACAAAATTGATAAACCATTAGCCAAGCTCATTAAGAAACAAACAGACACGATTCCAAAAAGTAAAATCAGAAACAAGAGTGGAGGAGTAAGCACTGGCACCACAGAAATTCAAAGGATTGTAAGAAAATACTATAAACAGCTATATGCCAAAATGCTGGACAATGTGGATGAAATAGATGAAGTCAGTAAAAAATGCAATCTACCAAAAGTGATTCAGAAAGAATTAAGAAACCTGAATAGGCTCATAACAACTAAGGAAATAGAAGCAGTAATCAAAACACTTCCAACCAACAAAAGCTCAGGTCCGGACAGCTTCACAGGGGAGTTCTACCAAACATTCAGAAAACTACAATCTATACTCCTCAAATTATTTCAGAAAATCAAAGAGGAAAGAATACTTCCAAACTCTTTGTATGAGGCCAGCACTATTCTAATTTCAAAACAAGGTAAATACACTACAAAGAAAGATAATTAGAGGCCTACATAGCTGATGATGACAGATAACTAAAATCCTCAACCAAGTATTAGCAAATCGCATCCAGCATTATATTAAAAGGACCAAATGCCATGATCAAGTTGGATATATTCTAGGGATGCAAGGCTGGTATGATATTTGCAAATCAATCAACATGAAACAACTCATAAACAAACTGAGAGACAAAGATCGCGTGATCATATCGACAGACACAGAAAAAGAATTGGAAAAAACCCAACAGCCAATTGTGATAACAACTCTCAGCAACGTGGTAATAGAGGGAGCATACCTCAACATGATAAAGGCCATATATGAGAAACCCACAGCCAACCTCATACTCAATGGGCCATAACTAAAACCATTTCTCCTAAAAGAATAGGAACAATACAGTGATGCCAATTTTCACCATTCCTGTTCGACATAGGACAGGAAGTGCTACCATAGTGTTCATGAAGAAATAAAAGTTATCCCAACTGGAAAAGCACATAATAAATGAATTTGGCCATGTATCCGGATACAAAATTAACACCCAGAAATATATGTCTTTTTATACACCAAGAATGAACTCACAAAAAGAGAAACTAAGAAAAGAATTCCACTTACCATTGCAGTAAAAGAATTAAGGAAAAAACTCAGTGAAGGAAGTAAAAGAAGTTCACTTGGAAAACGACAGAACATTGAAACGGAGATAAAGATATCAACCAATGGACTAATATACTGTGTTGAATGGGTTGGTAGAACTAACATCATTAACATGTCCATACTACCCAAAGCAATTTATAGATTCAATGTAATCTCCATTAATATACCAACAGAATATTTCACAGACAAAGAACAAACTCTCCAAGAATTCCTATGGGGTATAAATAGCCTCAGCAATCCAGAGAACAAGAAAAAAATATGGAAGGCTCACAATACCAGATATTAAGCTATATTATAAAGCCACAATTCTCAAAACTGCCTGCTACAGGCACTGGAAAAGTCATATACACCATTGAAACAGAACAGAGAACCCAGAAGTGGACCCAAGTCATTATGCTCTATTATTAATTTACAAAGGAGGCAAGAGCATACAATGGAGTCAAGACAGTCTCTTCAATAAATGATGAAAATCAGACAGAAACATGCAAGAAAATGAAACTAGACCACCAACTTACACCATACACAAAAATAAACTCAAAGTGGATAAAGGACTTGAACGTTAGTTGGGAATCTATATAAAAAAACTTAGCATATTGCATAGGCAGCAAAATAAAAGACATATGTCTTAGCATATCTTTACTGACACAGTTTCAATGGCAATGCACACAAAGGGGAAAATAATCAAATGGACTACATCAAAATAAAAATCTTCTGCACAGCAAACTAAATCCTGAACAAAACAACAAGAAAGCCCACTGCATAGGATAACATATTTGCCAATGGTATCTCGGATAAGTGCTGAATTCCAAAGTTTACAGGGAACTCAAACAAATTAACAATAGGAAGATAAACAATCCAATCAAAACATGGGCAAAGGACTTAAAAGAACACTTTTTGAAAGGGGACCTACATAAGGCAAAGAGACATAGGAAAAAATGCTCAAATGCACTTACAGTCCAAGAGATGCAAATCAAAATGAGAGAAGTACCAATCCACACCTGTCAGAATAGCTGTCAGAAAAAAATAAAAAATAAAAAAACCACAAGTGCTGAAGAGGATGCAGAGAAAAAGCAAACCTTGTGCTCTGCTGGTAGGAATGCCGACTGCTGCAACCATTGTGGAAAACAGTATAGATTTTTCTCAAAAAATTGAAAATGGAGCTCCCATTTGATTAAGTACCCTCTCTTCTAGGTATATGTATCCTAAGAAATGAGTAACATTAATCAGGACAGATATATGCAACTGTATGTTCATACCAGCCCAATTTACAATAGCTAAGATTTGGAAACAGTTTTAATGCCCATTAGCAGATGCACGGATTAAAAAACTGTGGAACACCTATACAATGGAAAAAACTACTGCTGTAACAAAGAATGAACTCTTATAATTTGCAACAGCACGGATGGACTTGGAGAACATTATGCTAAGCAAAATAAGCCACTCACAGAAAGATAAATATCACATTGTCTCACTCATTTGTGGAATTTAATGAACAACATTAACTGATGAGTATCAAGACATCCAGACACAAAGAAGCATCGATCAAACTGTCAAACCTCAGAGTAAGGTGCTGGAGACAAAGACCAACAGTAGTTAATATATATATATATATATATATATATATATATATATATATATATATACACACATATATATATATACACATATATATATATATAAAGAATATATATATATATATTCTTTCCAATAACAGACAATCATGGTAATTAACCGTACGTCTGACACACTTCCCATTTGCTCATCAGGGCAATATTCAAATTAACTGCCCACCAAGATGGTGGCTGGCAGACAGGCAGCTGAAGCGAACAGGAGGCTATTCTGTTCCAGTGAAGGAAGAAGCCAATGTTCCCTGCCTGCCACTGCTGGGCTTTGTGCTTGTACTCTAAGCAACTATGTTGCAATTATAGACACTAAACAAACCCCATACTTTCAGCCAGCCGGTAGAGCTGGAGTTGCAACAGAGTTTTGATAACAGAACACAAACAAACCCAGATACCTGCTTTCAGCAGCCGAGGCCTCAGTGCTGGAACCAACCCTCAGAGCTAAAGTTGGCTCTCAGTTCCAGTGACAGCCATAGAAGGTAAACAAATCCCAGAATAAAAAATGAAAAAAAGGAGAGTTTGGGAGCTTCAGTCACCCCCAGCCTGAAAACGGCCTTCAACCCCTCACCCAGACTGGCCAGACACCATAGTGGGGACCCCAACCCTGAAGGGGGTGTGACCAGCTGCAAAGAGCGATCATCCCCTCATCCAGGCTGGCCAGGCATCCAAGCGGGAACCCCACTCTGATCCAGGACACCCTTCAGAGCAATCTAGCCGGCCCCCACCTGTGCCCCAGGCCTCTATCCTACATAGTAAGAGGGTAATATGCCTCCCAGCATCGGGATGAGCAGAGCTGCGAGGCCTCCCGAACTCGGCTCAATGGAGCCTGGAGGCCTCCTGGCACTGGGAAAAGTGGAGCCTGCCAGTACCAGGATCAGTGGAGCAGTGAGGCCTAACTGCCCCAGTGTCAAGCGGAGTTGCGAGGCCTCCCGGCACTCTGATCAGCATAGCCACAAGGCCTCCTGGCCCCTGGAGCAGAATGACAGTGGGCAGTGTGCAAACCCCCTGATTGTTCTGTGGCTCTGTGTGTGACAGGTAGAGGTGCCCCAACCCCCCCTATGGGTCCTGTCCTGAGTGTGACAGGGGGCGGCAACCCAACCCCCTGATCCGCCTTACCCTGAGCATGACTGAGGGTGGCATCGCAACCTCCCGATCCGCCCTGCTGTGTGCATGACAGTGGGCGATGCCCCAACTCCACAATCGGCCCTGCTCTAAGTCCGACCAGGGGTTGCACCTAGAGATTGGGCCTGCCCTCTGTCACACGGGAGCAGGCCTAAGCCTGCAGGTCGTTATCTCCTGAGGGGTCCCAGATTGTGAGAGGGCACAAGTGGGGCTGAGGGACGCCCCCCCACCAGTGAACAAATTTTTGTACACTGGGCCTCTAGTATACACACACACACACACACACACACACACACACACACACATATACCTACATACATATATGCATATGCATATGCATATGTTTATGTATATGTATATATTTCTCCCATAGAGAGCTAATGAACATTGATATTCAGCAGGGCTGAAAATCAGCATTATATTACCCTGCTGTTGGCAAAATGGCTGAAGGTAATCTCCTAACCTGAGAACCCTTTTAATGTTTATCAAACTTGACTGCTTGTCGGTTGATTATTATCAATCTGTCTTGGTTGTTTATTGTTAGTCTACTAAGCATGCCTTCAATTTAATTTAATAAGAAAAGAAACAGTGGATGGACAGGCCATTATTAATATCTAAAACACCTCCCAACCCATTAATTACTAGTCTTTTGGTGATCCTGTAAAATGTATGCCCACTCTCGAGAGTGTTATTAAAAGTCTCATTTTATTTCCCAGACCGTCATTTGAAATTTGGATAGATGAGACATTCCTCACAATTTAAGAGATATCTCTGGGATTTCTGTACCCGTGAAGAGGAAAATACTAGCTTAAGAAAAGTTGCACCCCACACAATTTTGGGTGGCCTACTGGACTGACCCCCATCTCTTCACAGATGCTATAGTACAAACCCAAGACTGTTTTTCTTTATAAGATGGTGAACATGACACAAGGAAAATATACAGGCTGTTTTTAGGCAATAAGATTAGTGTTTCCACAATAAGGGGCAGTTCTTAAATAATAATGGACCGTATTCCAAGGTTCACATTAAAGCCAATGAAAGCCAGTAAGTTTTCTCTGCTGTAAAATTTGCCAAATTAAAACGCCTCAGATGGTGATAACTGGCTTTGGAATCTCAAAATTGTTAAAAGTTAAATAGATAGATATAACTAAAATGAAGGCTTTGTGGCAAAGCTTTTCAGTAATAATTATAAATAAATATATTGATGGTGAGGGTGCAGTCACTTAGGAGAGGCTGACTGCACTCTCTGTTGGAGGAAAGGGCCAGTGGATCATTTCCCTGTAAAAGCAGAGAACCTGGCAGAGCAAACTTATATCTTATCTCTGAAGGAAAAATGTGGTGATTTTAAAATTCAAATGCCTACAGGCCTTCTTCCCTTCTCCCCCTACTTCTTTGGCAACCTCATATGTCTAAACATATATTTCTAAAGTTTTGGTAACTTAAAAATTTGGAGTTGGTTACATTAAGGAATAAAACTTATTAAATCTCTAAATTTTTTGAAATAACAAAATACTGAAATATTAATTCGAGTTTTCCTAGAATGAAAAAATAAATAAGGACAGATTTGAATCTATTAATTAAATCAGTCTTTGTTAATTTTATTGGCAATATATCCTTAAAAATGTGAAGGTATTACTAATCTAAGAAAGCTAAGTATTTAACTTGCCACCTAAAATTTAAGGCTTCCAAGAGTTAAAAGTTCAAATTCAATTGGGAGAAATTATATGTTTGTAATGATACAACACATAAAGTTTAGAAATTCATTATCAAGAAAAATAATTCTTGTGATTTCTCTGGAAAAATTTAGTAGTACAAAATATATTGTAATACTTATGTGTACTATGTGTGGTAAAATTTCATCCTAGGATATAATATTTAATTGGATTGGTTAAAAAAGAGGAATAATTCTCTGGTCTGAACCAAATTTTTAATATAAAAACCAGTTTAAATTTAATTGATCTATTTTAGAATAATTACAACAAACGTATAACGTAATGTTTGGGTTACACATATTTGTGATTGTCTTTCCATGTTAAATTTCAAGACTTTAACCAAGAGATAGCTTTGAAACTTTTCAAGTGCCCGGGAATAATTCAAGGGATTACTCTTCTTAAAAGAAATATTTTAGGAAAAGAAATATTTTTAAACCAATTTACACCGATCTTATATTCTTCAAATCACTTGAAGCTTCATCAAATAAAAATTAATAACCGTGTTCTCTTTACATACACATAGTTTAAATGTTATAAAATATCAACCTCTAAGGGAGGGCAGGACAAAGTTGCTGAATACTTCTTAAGGAACATCGGACTATTCAGCAGCAGAATTTTAAGATGGGAGCCCTGACAGCCTGATCTTTGGATAGGCCAGGGGGTAGTGCAACATGTGGACTTCATAGGTCAAATGTATAAGTTTACTTACTTTGCTTTCTCAATAAAGATGCATACTTTAGTCACTTAACAAATTAGCTTTTTACAATATAATCAAGGTCTCATATAAACTCAGTTATATGAAAAGCAGATATTTTATTAGCAATTGGTTCTAACACAGTCCTGAGTAAAATTTCTGTACCTATGCAAATGAGCACTAGCCAAAAGAATGCTGTATAAAAGTAAATTTTAAGCTTAATAAAAAGGAGAAATTTTAAAATCTCTCCTGCTACTATTTACAAGGTAAGCAAAAAGTTATTATTCAAACATTAAATCTCGCCATTAATAAGAAACCGTAAAAAAAGAGTTACTTTTACTTAATCTGTATGCATTGCACTATTGGCCAGCATACCTCTCTCTTATAAGTATTTCTGAAAAGGAACCAAGTTTGTAGCTTTGTTTAAAAGAAAGAAAAAGGCTTTTAAAAGAAACTTTCTAATTGTGGCCTAGAAATCACTCTGGAAGAAAAACCAGAAGGAGATTCCCTTCAAATATCTAGAAAACTGTAATTAAAAATAAATGTATTAGGCCTGAAAACGAAAAGTAAACAATTTGCATTTTGCCTCCTTAAACAACGCTTATGTCAATAAACTCAAAGACTGATAGCAGAAATCCTATTAGTGTCATTTACTGTCCCCACCCAATGACACAGGAAGTTAGGAAATAAGCCTTATTTTAGACTGATTTAAATTAGCAAATGAAAATAAAAGAATATTCAGGGGAACTTAATTGTAATAGGCAGAAACCTATTCCTGGATCAGTCACTGTTTTTACGGATAGTTCATCTCATGGTAAAGCTGCTTATAATGCAAAGAATTCAGACCAAGTCATTCAGACCAGTCATAGTTCTGTGCAAAGAATCGAATTAGAAACGATCAAGGCTGACTTGCAGGATTTCCAAAAGCCTCTTCATATTATCTCTGATCTGCCTATGCTGCCAGCCTGGTAAACAGATCTGCAACTACTCAATTTAAATGGCTGTGACCTACGCCAATCTATACTATTTGAACAAGTCCTGGTTGTTTAACAATAGAAAATGAATATGCCTGTCAATGAATTATTTTAAATAAACAGGTCAGGGGAATCTCATCAACTTTTACATTAGTCTGCCAAAATATTGTACAGCAGACAAAACAGATTATCAAGAAATGTCCCCCTTGCATGTTATATCTGCTACAAGGGCCTCTATATCCCAACTTGAAAAACGAAATTGGGGGAATAGTGAAATCTCCTATAAGTAGACTACACAAAGCCTTAATTACTTTAAATTTTTCCCTTGTAATGCTGATGGCAAGACATCCATGGAAAGACACTAGTGAAAGAGTAAGCTAAAGGAAAATGGTCTGGTTAAATGGAAAGATACCAAGTCTGGTTTATAGAAGGGTCCCTTTATTAACCTTTGGTTGAGGATATACTTGTATGTTTACATAAAACTCCTCCAAGCCTGTGTGGTTCCTGCAACATGAATCTGAGAGAGGAACTGACCAGACTACTGCAACCACAGATAGCAGTGGCCCCAAGAAAAACGCTGAGGAGTCAGAGGAGAAACATACAGAGATGGCGGATGGTGAAGACGGCTTTCCATGCTGGTACTCATCAGCTGTACATTGGTGCAGGCTGCCCATGACAAAGCCAAAAAAGGTCAGACCTGTATTGTCATTTCTCACCATTTGTCCACCATCCAGAACTCAAACATCATTGCTGTCATGTCACAAGCTAACAGTGACTGGGAAAGGGATCCATAAAAAACTAATGGCCCCAAACAAAGCCTACTATGAATGAATTCCTTAAATACCTGACAATAATATTTAGAAGGACATGAAATAACTCAATCCTTGTCGTTGAACCTCCCTATATTTCCATTTTAGAATAACCACTGGTGTCTTTCTTTCTTGTTCTTCAATGTTTGCTTCCAGTCTGAAGATGCAGAATGAAGTCCTAAAAGGATCTGAGCCCAGCTAATGGCATACACCTTTCTAAATTAATTAAGAAAGCAAAAACGGTGACATGTTGGAGCAAAGACCAACAGTAGTGAACATATCAATGCGAGAAGTCCCACAGAAGGCGAATGGACTTTGATATTCAGCATGGCTGAAAATCAGCATTTTGTTACCCTGCTGTTCGCAGAATGGCTGAAAGCAACCTCCTACCATGATAATACTTTTATTGTTTACCAAACATTACCATCGATATGCCTGTTTGTTTTGCTAAAGGGAAAATGTGTATTAAAGTAAATAAAAGCTGATGGGTCCTGGGTTTCAGAGTGCCTCTTTACTAGAGAGAAATATCTTCACCTGGCTCCCCATGACTCTAAATTTGTAATTGTTGTCTAGTGTATTCATTTGAGTTCATCCACTTTTCCAGATCCTGAATCTTTGCTGCAAAATGTTGCTGCAGGGAAGGTAGGGGAAATTGGGGCTAAGGGGTAAAGATCAACCAAAGGACTTGTAGGAATGCATATAGGCCTGACTAATGCACACAGACACCAGTGGGGGTGAGGACATGAGTAGGAGGTAGGGGGTACAAATGGGGGATAAGGACACATATGTAATACCTTAATCAATAAAGTAAAAATAGCCCTAGGTATTAGGCACTGTGGATAGATTATTGGTCTCCAGACTGAAGGGTCCCAGGTTTTTTTTTTTGTTTTGTTTTGTTTTTTTCCCGGCCAAAGACACATGCCTGGGTTGTGGGGTTGGTCCCCAGAGTGAGGCGTGCAGGTGGCAGAGGATCAATGATTCTCACGCATCATTGATGTTGCTATCTCTCTCTCCCTCTCCCTTTCTCACTGAAATCAATAAAAAAATATTTCATAAAATAAAAAAGAAACAGATGAATGAAATAGAGCCAGAGTAAAAAAAAATATGTGTTAGAATACAATAGAAGGAATCCTATTATTTTCAGATATTTAATAATTCCTGCAACTTTTGTGATAAAATAGGTTTGTACTGTTTTGATAATATTATATTTAATTTTTTTTCTTAACATATCAATTTTTATTGCATGTAACACTATATTATAAAAGGCTAATATGCAAATTGTCCCTTCAAACAGGAGTTTGACCAGGAGATCAACCATGGGGTGGGACGGTGTAGCTATTTGTCCCCATCTGCACCCTTTAGCCAGTCCCACACTGTTCTGTCCAACACCCCACCCCCCTTCAATGATCGAGGACCCGCCGGCCAGTAAGCTTCCCACAGCCCCTTCCACTGACCTTCATCTTCCCCCATCTGATTCACCACTCAATCGGGGTGGGGCCAGCCAGCCAAACACCTGCTTCCCCTCCCCCTGGCCAACCCAGCGATTGGGCTGTGCAGGCCGGACACCACACATGCATGAATTTGTACACTGGGTCCCCAGTATTATTATATTTAAAATTGTTTTTCTTGGAATATTAATGCTTATTGAATGTAAAATTATTACATTTAAAATAGTTTTTTCTGGAAATATTAATATTTATTGAATGTACCATTATGATACTAAAATCATTTTTCTTAAAATATTAAAAAAATAAATATAAAAAAGAGGGACACTGTATCAATATGGATTAAAAGGAATGCTTTCCTCACTCTGGTGTTATCTACTTCTTACCTCACTAATTAGAAGCTGAAGAATTATTTCCTAACAATGAAAAAATAAGATAGTGTTCAGTACAGATGCCCATCCACTGCTCACTTTCCACATGGCTTCCTGAAATTAAAGGGCAGCATTCCATTTAAAACAGCTCATTACTCTAATCCATGAGAGACTGTACCATTTACCTTGACTTCCCAACTCAGTAGTGCTTTGCCTTGGAACAGAATGGGCAGGTGGAGTATCCCAACTTCTTGAAGATGGAGCCCTTTTAAGTGGAAGGAAACCCACCCATGGAGCCACTGCTGTGAAGATTAATTGTATGTCTGCCATCCTCTGTGTTATAAATAACATCATTCTACTTGAGTAGGGTCAACATTTGTTAAATGGTCAAGTCTGGTTATTGTGTATAAATCTTTCCTAAACAGGATCAGGGTCATAACCATGCTGGTTAGCCCAAAATGATAAAATTCTATCTTTACATGTCTTCAGTACTGTGCTCAGAGTTATTGAAAATCAGTTTGGATAACCGAGAAAAAACTGAAGCAGCATTATATATACTTGGCAAAAAAACAAAACAAAACACACACATAAACACACACAGACACATATCTGAATTTGAATGCAGGGAATCCAGATATACTAAGTGAAAGAAGTTATTTTAAAGATACAAGAAAACAGTCTCAACTACTCTTCAAATTAGTTTCATCTCAATAAAAGCTTTTAAAACGTGTAACGTCATAGATAAAAATTAAAATATACAGTCAAAACATGATGCATCTCAAAAAAGTGATATTTAACGAATGTTATCATATAATGCCTACAGTTCATTGATAAAATAATTCTTTGATCAGAATACTATACTCTATTTTAATAGTATTTAAAGAAAACGTTGAATAATACATAATTAAAAATCACTGTTTTCATTTTTTATTTATTTATTTATTTATTTATTTATTTATTTATTTATTTTATTGCATAAAGTATTACAAAGGGTATTACCTATGTGTCCTTTTCCCCCCCCCATCCTTGAAAATCCCCTGGCCTCCCCTTCCCCCCGGTGTCTTATGTCCATTGGTTATGCTTATACGCATGCATACAAGTCCTTCGGATGATCTCTTACCCCCCTCCCTTCTGCCCACCAACCCTCCCTGATCTTCCCGCTGCAGTTTGCCAATCTGTTTGAGGCAGCTCTGCCTCTCTATTATTGTTTAAAAGTTTATAATGGTCTCTCTTATCCATGAATGAGTGAGATCATGTGGTATTTTTCCTTCATTGACTGGCTTATTTCACTTAGCATAATGCCGGAAGTCGGTTCATCCTTGCTGCTTGACACAGTCGCTGCAGGATAGTAACATCTGCACAGCATATGTTTCAAAGGACCTGGTATATACAGCATACTGTTCTTAATATGTTTGCTCCCCTTAGCGCTGTGTGTTTTAACCAAGGTCACCTCTCTGAGAAAGGTTGTTTCCCCAGGTAGGGATTTTTCTGTGAAGTTAGGGAGGGGATGAAACTCCTTAACTACGTTCCAGGGGGGTAGTTAATCACTTTAACTACAAACAATCATGCTTAAGCTACATAATCTTTACTCCCTGGAATGGAGATAAGAAATGCCCTAACCTTTGTAATAGAAATTGACAGGATTAAAATCAACTGGTATAAATATGGATGTAACAAGACAATAAACAGCAGAACCACTCTGGAGATCCAGACCAGAACTTGGCTGGAGATCCTGGCTGGAGATCCTGGCTAGGCTGCTGATCAACTGAACACTGTCTCCATGTCCTTCCTTCTTTGCCTACTCTGTCTACGCCTTTGGGAACCCCTGGACCTGCTGGGGTTGGACCCCGGCAGCATAATGCTCGCCAGTTCAATCCATGCCATTGCAAATGGTAAGAGTTCCTTCTTTCTTACAGCAGCATAGTATTCCATTGTGTAGATGTACCACAGTTTTCTAATCCATTCATCTAATGATGGGCACTTAGGTTGTTTCCAGATCTTAGCTATGGTGAATTGTCGCCTATGATTATATGGGTGCATATATCCTTTCTGATTGGTGTTTCTGCATTCTTGGGATATATTCCTTGAAGAGGGATCACAGGCTCAAATGGGAGTTTCATTTTTAGTTTTTTGAGGAAACTCCATACTGTCTTACATAGTGGCTGCACCAGTCTCCATTCCCACAAGCAGTGCACGAGTGTTCCTTTTTCTCCACATCCTCCCCAGCACTTGTCGTTTGTGGATTTTTTGATGATAGCCATCTGACAGGTGTGAGATGGTACCTCATTGTTGTTTTGATTTGTATCTCTCCGATGATTAGTGACTTTCAGCATGTTTTCATATGTCTCTTGGCTTTCTGAATATCCTCTTGTGAAAGGTGTCTATTTAGGTACTTTGCCCATTTTTTGATTGGATTGTTTATCTTCCTTTTGTTAAGTTTTATGAGTTATCTATAAATTTTGGAGATTAGGCCCTTATCAGATATGACATTGGCAAATATGTTTTCCCATGCAGTGGGTTTTCTCATTGTTTTGTTAATGGTTTCTTTTGCTGTGCAGAAGCTTTCTATTTTGATGTAGTCCCATTTGTTCATTTTCTCTTTAGTTTCAAGTGCCATAGGAGATGTATCATTGAAGAAATTGCTTCAACATATGTCTGAGATTTTGTTGCCTTTGGATTCCTCTAGAATTTTTCTGGTTTCCTGTCATATATTTAAGTCCTTTATCCATTTTGAGTTTATTTTTGTGTATGGTGTAAGTTGGTGGTCTAGTTTCATTTTCTTGCATATATCTGTCCAATATTCCCAACACCATTTATTGAAGAGACTATCTTGGCTCCATTGTATGTTCTTGCCTCCTTTGTCAAATATTAATTGAGCATATTTGTTCGGGTCGATTGCTGGGCTCTCTATTCTATTCCATTGATCTATATATCTGTTCTTGTGCCAGAAACAGGCAGTTTTGAGAACAGTGGTTTTGTAATACAGCTTGATATCTGGTATTGAGATCCCACCTACTTTGTTCTTTCTCAGGATTGCTGCAGCTATTTGGAGTCTTTTTTTATTGCAGATGAATTTTGGAGAGTTCGTTCTAGATCAGTGAATTATGCCATTGGTATTTTAATGGGAATTATGTTGAATTTATAGATTGCTTTGGGTAGTATGGACATTTTAATGATGTTGATTCTACCAATCCATGAACACGGTATGTTCTAACATCTGTTTATGTCTTCCTCTAGCTCTTTTTACAACGTCCTGTAGTTTTCTGAATAGAAGTCTTTTACCTATTTAGTTAAGTTTATTCCTAGGTAGCTTAATTTTTTTGGTGCGACGGTAAATAGGATATTTTTTATAATCACTCTTTCTAAAAGTTCACTATTGATATATAGAAATGCCTCAGGTTTCTTGGGGTTAATATTGTATCCTGCTACATTTCCAAATACATGTATTAAGTCTAGTAGTTTTTTTGATGGAGTCTCTAGGGTTTTGTGTGTCTAATATCATGTCTTCTGCAAATAAGGACAGTTTTACTTCCTCTTTTCCAAATTTGATGCCTTTGATTTCTTCTTGTTGTCTAATTGCAATGGCTAATACTTCCAGTACTATGTTGAACAGGAGTGGTGACAGTGGGAATCCCTGTCTTGTTCCTGTTCTTAGGGGAAATAGTGTTAGTTTTTGTCCATTGAGTATGATGTTGGCTGTGGGCCTGTCATAAATTGCTTTTTTTATGTGGAGGTATTATCCTTCTACTCCCACCTGGCTGAGAGTTTTTATCATGAATGGGTGTTGGATTTTGCAAATGCTTTTTTTACATCAATTGATATCACCATGTGTTTTTTTTTCTTTCAATTTGTTTATGTGATATATCACGTTTATTGATTTGCGGACATTGTACCATCCTTGCATCCCTGGAATAAATCCTACTTGGTCATGGTGTAGGATCTTTTCTGATGAACTGCTGTATCCGATTTCCTAAGGCTTTGTTGAGGATTTTGTCATTTATGTTCATGAGGAATATTGGCCTGTAATTCTCTTTCATTTTGTTGTCTGTACTTGGTTTTGGTATTAGGGTGATGCTGGCTTCATAGAATGAGCTTGGAAGTGTTCCTTCCTCTTCAATTTTTTGTAGTAGTCTGAGGAAGATAGGTTTTAGTTTTTCCTTGATTGTTTGCTAAAACTACCCTTTGAAGCCCTCTGGTCCTGGGCTTTTGTTTGCTGGAAGCTTTTTGATGACTGCTTCAATTTCTTCCATAGTTATTTGCCTATTGAGATTTTTAGATTCTTCCTGATTGACTTCTGGAATGATGTATTTTAAGGAATTTGTCCAGTTCTTCCAGGTAAACTAGTTTGTTGGAATAGAGCTGTCCACAGTATTGTTTAACAATTATTTGTATTTCTGTGGGGTGTGTTGTTACTTCGCCTCTATCGTTCTGATTTTGTTTATTGGGTCCTCTCTCTTTGCTTCTTGGTGAGTCTGGCTAGAGGTTCATCAATCTTGTTTACCCTTTCAAAGAACCAATTCTTGGTTTCATTGATTTTCTGTATTGTTTTTTTTTTTTTTTTTTGTCTCTATGTCATTTATTCCTGCTCTAATCTTTATTATCTCCTTCTTTCTGCTCACTCTGGGGTTTGCTTGTTGCTCTCTTTCTAATTCTTTGAGTTGTAGAGTTAGATGATTTACTACCATTTTTTCTTGTTTTTTTGAGGTGGGCCTGTAGAGCTATAAACTTCCCTCTCAGGACTGCTTTCATTGTGTCCCATAGGTTTTGGATTGTTGTTTTTTCATTATCATTAGTTTCCAGAATGTATTTAATTTCTTCGTTGATCTCATTGTCAACCAAATCAATATTTAATAAAATGCTACTCAGCTTCCAGTGTTTGAGTATTTTGGGTTGTTTTTATTGTAGTTTATTTCTAATATTATGCCATCGTGGTCTGAAAAGATGCTTTTTATGATTTCAATATTCTTGAATTTGGGGAGACTTTGCTTGTGACCCAATATCTGGTCTATTTTTGAATCTGTCCCAAAAGCACTTGAGTAGAATGTATATTCCACGGCTTTGGTGTGAAGTGTTCTGAACATGTCAATTAAGTCCATCTGATCTAGTGAGTCATTTAGGATTGCTATTTCTCTGCTGATTGTTTGTCTAGAGGATTTATCCAGTGATGTCAGTGGTGTATTAAAGTCCCCTACTATGATTATATTATTGTCGACCTCACCTTTGATATCTTCCAGGAGTTTTTTTTTATTTATTTGTGTGCTCCTACATTGGGTGCATATATGTTTACCAGGGTTATATCTTCTAGTTGTATTGATTCCTTTAGTAGTATGAAGTGACCTTCCTTATCTCTTGTTATGGCCTTCACTTTGAGGTCTATTTTGTCCGATATAAGTATTGCTACCCCAGCTTTCTTTTCCTTTCCATTTGCCTGAAAATATCTTTCCTTCCATTTTCTTTCAGTCTGTGTGAGTCCCTTCTTCTGAGGTGGGTCTCTTGCAGAGAGCAGATGTATGGGTTATGTTTTTTTTTTTTTTTTTTTTTTTTTTATCAATTCAGCCACTCAATGTCTTTTGGTTCGAGCATTTAGTCTGTTTACCTTTAAAGTTATTATTGAAAGGTGCTTGTTTGTAGACATCTCTTTGTTTTGTGGCTGTTTTCTTTCTGAGCTTTTTATTTCTTCTTCTTACACGAGTCCCTTTAGCATTTCTTGCATTGCTAGCTTGGTGGTGATAAACTCCCTTTGCCTTTTTTTTTAAATTTTTTTTCTCTGAAACTTCTTATTTCCCCATCAATTTTGAATGATAGCCTTGCTGGATAGAGTATTACTGGATTCAGTCCATTGCTTTGCATCACTTTGTAAATTTCCATCCATTCTCTTCTGGCCTGATGAGTTTCTGTTGAGAAATCATTTGATAATCTAATGGGAGATCCCTTGTATGTAACTTTCCATCTCTCTCTTGAAGCCTTTAAGAATCTCTCTTTGTCCTGAACATTTGCCATGATAATTATGATGTGACTTTGTGAGGGTCTTTTCGGGTTCACCTTGTTTGGGACTCTCTGTGCTTGTGTGATTATTTCTTCCCCACCTCAAGGAAGTTTTCTTATATTATTTCTTCGAATAGGTTTTCTAATCCTTGTTCCTCTTTCTGTTGTTCTGGAACCCCTATTATTCGCATGTTGTTTCATTTCATGTTGTCCCAAAGCTCTCTTAGGCTCTCCTCCTGTATGAATTTTTTTCTTCAGTTGCAGTCCAGTTTGGGTGTGTTTTGCTTCCTTATCTTATAATTCACTAATTCGGTCCTCCACTTCACCTAATCTACTGTTGATGCTTTCAGTGGCAGATTTTCATTGCAGCTATATCACTTTTCATTTCATCTTGGTTCTTACATAATTTATTGATTTTTTCATCTATTTCTTCTAGCGTTTTGCATACGTTATTAAATTTTTCATCTGTTTCTTCTTGCATAAGTTGTTGATTTTTTTCCTCCATCTGGTTTATGCACTCTAGGCCCCTTATTCTGAATTCTTTTTCTCTCATGTTGCATGCCTCTGTATCACTTAGCTGCTTTCCTGGCGAGTCCTCCTTTTCTTTCCTTTGGGGGTTTCATTGTCTACCCATGTTTGATCTCACTGACATATCTAGATGTTGAGTTGTTCAGTGGCTGCTCCCTGTGTGGCAGTGGCTCCTTGGGCTGTGGTTGCTCTTCCGGTGGTTGCAGTAGCAGCTGCTTCTCAGTTGGCAGCAGCTCCTCTGGTGGGTGCTGTTCACAGCTGTGGTGGTTCTTCTAGCTGGTGGTGTGAGGCTTCACGTATAGCTGCTGTTCCTCAGACAGCGGGTGTGGTGCTCAGGAGGCTGCTGTTGCCTGGATCTGCTGCATTGATTTAAAGGCACAAAATATAAAACAACAAGGCACCACGTACCAGGCAGTGAACAAAAATATATTCACGATATTAATAACTCCAATTAAAGGTGATCACACAAATTAAGAGAGTTAGGGGATAAGAAAAAAAGAAAAAGATAAAGGAGAAAAAAGAAAAGAAAAGAAAAGTAGGAAAAAAAGGAGTGCAAAAATGAAATTGGGAAAAAGGAGGGGGTTAAAAAGAGAAAAAAAAAAGCACAAAATGAAAGAATGAAGTAGAAGAGGGGATGAGACTATTTATATGAGGAGAAAACTCCTATAGAACCGCCAATAATCCCAACAAATTCCAGCAACAGCTCCCTAGAGATGAATGCAAACTAGAAACAACCAATAATATCAAGAGAGTGAAGGGAAAACAGAAGCAGAAAAATAATCGGGTTGGGGGGGGGGGGTTGGATGGAGAGGGAAAACCAGCAGAAAAAAATAAAAATAAAAAGCAAAAAAGCCTCACAACCAGTCCTAAAAATCACACACATACACACAGACACACAAAAAAACAAACAAACAACCAAAAAAACCCAATATACTCAACAATCAAGCAAACAGCAACAAAACAATAGAAAGATAAAAGAAGAAAAAAAAAATGGATGGTGAAGAAAGATAAGGGATATGTGTATAAGCATTTAGAGCAGTGGATTGGAAATAGGATATATAAGTAGGTTGAAATTTATACAGGAGGTAAACAGCAGGAATAGGGAAAATCTAAAGCAGGAATAGGGTAAGAGAAACAGGACAACAAAAGGGGAAAAGTGAGGGAGAGGGATTTAGCATAAAGGTAAAATTGAGGTAGGGAAAATTGATGCTAAAGGAACGATGAAAATAGAATGGAGAACACTAATCCCAAAATAAAATAAATAGAAAATAAAATGGCACTTTAAAAAATGGTAAAATGGTAGCAGTAGTAATACTGGTTAAAAATAAAAATGTAGTAATCAAACGGGTAAAATCAGGTGATGGAAAAATAAAAAAACAAATTGCTTTCTTAGTTAAAAGGTGAAAAAAAAAATTGCTGTAGTGAAGGTCCTTCGGTTATTCTACTCATCAGTCTGGCTCGCCTTGGTCCTGCCAGGTATTCAGGAGAGTGTTGAATTACCCTGCGATACACTGTTCCTCCATGTGGTACACCACAATCCTGATTTTAAAGCAGGCCGCATTTGTGTCCCAGACTGCCTTAATTTGTGTTTAGCTAAGAGTCAGTTTGTGGCTCAGCCTCTGGGTGGCAGTGTTTTTGGGTTGGCCTCTGAGGCTATATGGCTTTTCTTTCCAGTAGCAAGGGTTTATTTTCTCTATTGCACTTAACACTGGTTTGGGGAGGTCAACTGTCCAGAGCTGGTTCTTTAATCATTACCCTGCTCTGTGTTATTGCTGGGATTGAAAATCCCTCTATAGGCCGGACCCTGTTAACTCCCAGGAACTGATCAGATTATTTTAATCCTTGATCTCATTCAGAGTGGAATCTGGGTGTGGCTATGCTCCTTATCTGGGGGCTAGGTAGAGGAGTTCCACCCTATGGAAAGAATGACTGCCCCCATCCTGGGCCCAGGGGTGTTTTGCACACAATTCACCTCCACCTCTCCTGGCGCCCCCTTTCTCCCCAGCCTCTACCCAGATTCCACTTGTCGGCACCTTCTTCCTCTCTTCAGCACAGGTGAGTGTCTGTATCCGAAATGTCTTATGAACAGGATTCGGTGAAAAAAAAAAACCAAACAATTGCAGACCGCGGAAACGGGGAGGGCTGAGTTTCTGTAAGCTCTTCTCTTACCGGCACTGCATGCTCTAGTCAGCTCTTCAGGCTTCCCCCTTTAGACTCAGTCCTCCATGATCACAGAACACAGATCTCAAATCCCCCTGTGCCAGGAATCCCTCGGATCTCCTTTCCCCAGTCAGGGGCTGTGCCTGTCCCAAGGGACTCGGAAGTCTGCCATGTGGTCTCCCTTTAACCCTCTGGGCTCAGAGGTGTGGCAAACTTTCCTGCCCTGATCCCTGTTTTGTTTTGTTTTTTACCTTTCTAGGGGAGTTCTGCCGTTCCCGGCTGCAAACCATCTCACCAGCTGAGTAATTTTGCCAATTTGGGGTGGGTGTTATTAGTTTCAGCTACTTACTCCATTTGCTCTGGGACATGACCTGGGATGGGTCTGCCTATATCGCCGCCATCTTCGGAATCTGTTTTTATAGCTGTATAATACTTCACTGTGTGAAAGCATTTGTTTTCATTTTTAAATAGAAAATAGGCTTATCTTCCAATTCCGTAATTTGTATTTTGAAAGAAGAAGAACTATGAGCATCCTCATATGTGGCCAAATATGAACAGGCAAACTCTTCTCAGTAGCACCTCGGTGGAAAAAACAGGAACATACACCTTCATCTTGCACAAACTCTGCAATAACAAGTTAGGAAATTTCCCGTGAAATGTCGCACACCTAATTTTCACAAATGGACACTAAATCTTTGAAATTGGGAAAACTGGTTAATATGAAACCAACTTTTCCTGCTACAGATATATTGAAATGAATATACCTTCATTTCATAGTCAGTAAAATAAGTAAATAGATAAATTAATTACAAGACAACTTCCCTGAAAATAGCTCATGAACATTTTTTTTCGTGTTTCATATTCCTCATATACAAGAAAGAAAGATAAATAAACTTGGTGAATCCTTGGTTTTTAGCCTTTCGTGAGTCAGAGACCCCTTTGTGAATCTATTGAATACTATAGACATTTCTCTTATCTAGTTTCCAAATGGAAAGTTCTCTACACCAAACATAGGTACAAGATCCTCTTATCAAAATAATAATAGAGATTATTATTTTAAACAGTACAGGGTTGCACATTCCTATACTCAAAACTAGTATTTCGAATCCAGTTCTAAATAATGAAGTCTGTGTCCTTGAAGTTTATATAGTTAAACTAACTTTTATTACAGTGGGCATTTTCCAAAGTGAACTGATGTCCTTTTTTCAGACAAAAGAAGTGTACTTTCAGAACAAATGCATAATAGTTCAATAAGTATGAATCTTCACTTTAAACCTACATGACTTCCTGTTCCCAAAGTGTAACATTCTAACATAAGATCAATAGAACTGAGTTCTTTGGAGAACTGTTGAAGTCACTAGATCCAAACAGTAATGCTAAAATAGACTGAATTTAGCTTGAGGTTTAAATCCTATCCCTGTAAGTCATTATGAGTTTTTTCACACATTACATGTTTCATTCATTATTATAAGTGCTATACCTCTTTAGCAATTACAAATCATATTGATCATCAGTATACATTCTCAATCTAATGAATGGTATCATTTCTTTTGCTTTGAGAGATATGAATGAAATTGAGGTGTATCTCTTCATTCAATGTTACTGTTTTCACATAAATAATGGTTTCATGCTCATATCTTTTATTTTTAATTTTTTAAAAACATTTGAGTTACTGACAGTTTCTTCACTCTTTATTGAATTTATAGGAGTTAATATGACCACATAGTCTTCAGGTACAGAAGTCTATGATACCTTATTTGCATATTGCATTATGTGTTTACCTAAGTCAGATCTCCTACTATCCCTAGATTTTGAAACATTACCTAAGTGTTTTCCACCTGAGGGATGTCCTTTTGCTTCTCTTACTTCCTCCTCTTCCACTTATCAGACTTCTTATATGACCTCTATTTCTTGATGGAAGTGGTGTCCTCTGTCCACCTCCACTTTGAAAAGATGGTTTCTTGGTGTAGTCTACTTTAATTGTTTTTCCACCCACAGACTAAAATGAGTACACATAATATGAACACTACATAAAATTTAACCTGAACAAATGAACAACTGTTTGAAACCTACTTATTATTGCAACTAAAATCAAGATCTACCTCAAATTCTTCTCCCAAACCAAGCATTTCCTTCAAAAATGATAGAGTCCTTTTTCATGGTAAGTTTATGAAACACTTCATTATTAACAATATTCCATTGAAGTATTCAACACAGAACCATATAAGTTGGTTAATAAAAGTCCTCCAAAGACCTTTAGTAATAAGGACTGAAATGTCTCATATTCCAGGAAAAAAAAACAAAACAAAAAACATACATTCCAGTCTTGTCTTTTAATAGGCTTATTCTTGGTTTTCTGGAGAGAGAGAAAGGGAGAGGGATAGAGAGATGGAAACATACATGGAAGATAAATATTTTGATCAGCTGCTTCCTTAAATGTCTCATACTGCTGAACCAGCCAGCACCCTAGGCATGTGTCCTGACCAGGAATAGATGATGAGACATCTTGGTTCACAATACTATGTTCAACCATTGAGAAATACTGACTGGGCAATGTGGATTACTTTTTAGAATGTGTCTGTTACTTCATTTTTGTTTTGACAACATCTATTTCATTTTTCCAGTACACACGTCTTACATAAACTATTTTTTAAAACAAAAATCATTCATTCAAAATGATTAGGTACTTTATTCCTCCTCTACCACCTCTCAGATTTCTTCCTTTTATTATTTCCGTAGTTAAAATGACAGAAAAAAAATGTCCAGTATGACTGCAACTCTGTATTTACATAGTTCTTATTTGTTCCTTCATTCTATTTTTAATCGGCTTCTTGCACAATCTTTAGTATTTTTATATCATATACTGTTTTGTTAATTATGGTTCTAAGAAAACAAGCCATCTTGAAGGGGAGAGCTGCTATGACTAGGAACCCAGCCTCACCTCCACCCAGATGGGCCTCAGACATCACCTGAGATCCTAGAGCCACTCTGGCCAAAGACTTTTTACAGCAGCAGCAGATCCACAGACACTGGGACTGCAGCCCTAGACCACCGTCACTACCTCCTGTGAGTCTTGGAGTGCACAATTGAATTTCTAATCCGCTCTGTGGCCATTGGCCACTCGCACGCTGGCACCTGGGTTCTGCAATGATAGCTAAAATTAGGAGACAATCAAACAACCCCCAAAGGAGAGAAAAGGAGGAATTGCCAAGAAGGGAAACTCAACTAAATGGAGGCATACAATATGTTCGAAAAGAAATTCAGAATAAGGGTCATACAGTTCATACCCCAGGTGCATGGGAAATCCACAACTTATGTAAGAATCAAGGAAAAATGAAAAAAAATTGATAATAGCTACAATAAAAAATATGATGGAAGGTTTCACTAGTAGACTAGAAGTAGCAAAGAATTGAATCCGCGATTTAGGAGACAGGGAAGTGTAACACACCTTGAACAACACAATCTGAACAGCAATTAGAGAGAAAAAATAGAAAGCAGTTGGATATCCTAAGGGAGATTGGGGACAACATGAAACAAAATAACATGTGTATAATAAGGGTGTCAGAAGGACAAGGTGAGGAACAAGAATTAGGAAACCTATTAGAATAAATAATCACAAAAACTTCCTGATCTTGGGAAGAAAAAGTCACACAAGCACAGACAGTCTCAAACAAGATGAACCTAATAAGACCTATACCAAGACACATTGTAATTATAATGGCAAACAATAACGACACAAACCCTGCAAGAGAGAGACAGAGAGTTACCTACAAAAGCTCTCCTGTTAGATGATCAAATGATTTTTAACAGAAACACATCAGGCAGGAAGGGAATGAAAGGAAATATGCAAAGTGATGCAAAACAAGGGACCAAATCCAAGAATACTTATCCATCAAGGCAATCATTCCAAACTGTAGAGGAATTCAGTGTCTTCACAGAAAAAAAAATCTAAGGGAGTGTTTCACTACTAAACCATCAATGCAAGAAATGCTAAAGAGACTGTTGTAAAAAGAAGGAATAGAAGAGACAGAAGAAACCCAGGCATAAAGAAAAAAAGTGGCAACAAATCAGTACCTATCAAAATAACCTTAAACCTCACTGGATTAATCACTCCATTCAAAGGATATAGAATGGCTAAAATTATAATAAAACAAGACCCGTATGTATGCAGTCTCTGAGAAACCCACCTCATAATAAGGGACTCACATGGACTGAAAGTGGAAGGAGAGAAATATTTTTTTCAGGCAAAGAGGGGGAAAACACTAGGGGAGCAATAATTATATTTGAAAAAATAAATCTCGAGAAGCCAAGATGGCAGCGGTATAGGCAGACATGTCCCAGGGCTTGACCTGGAGCAAATGGAGTGAGCAGCTGAAACTAGTAACACCCACTCTGAACTGGCGAAGTACACTCAGGTGGTGAGACAGTTTACAGCCGGGAAGGGCAGAATTCCTCTGGTAAAGTAAAAACCAGGGATCTGGGGAGGAAAGTTTCCCACACCTCTGAGCCCAGAGGGTCAGAGGGAGACCACGCAGCACCCAGCCACGATTCTTGGGACAGGCACAGGCCCTGACTGTGGAATGAAGATTCGTGGGACTGTTGGTACAGGGGGATTTGAGATCTGGTTTTCATAAATACAGAGGACTGAGCCTAAAAGGGGCAGCCTGAAGCGCTGACCAGACCATGCAGTGTCCGGAAGAGAGGAGCTTACAGAAACTCAACCTGCCCCGTTTCTGTGGCTGGAGTTTGTTTGTTTGTTTTCACTGAACCCTGTTCATAGAATATTTTGTATACAGACACACACCTGTGCTGACGAGCGGGTGAAGGTGTGGACTAGTTGAATCTGGGGAGAGGCTGGGAAGAGAAGGGGGTCCAGCCGAAGTGGCAGTAAATTGAATGCTGAGTCACCCCTGAGCCCAGGACTTGGGCAGGCATTTTCTCCTGAGGCTATAATTCCTTCCTCCATGCCCCAGGCAAGGAAAATAGCCATATCCAGATTCCACCCTGAATGAGATGAAGGATTAAAATAATATGATTAGTCCCTGGGAGTTATCAGAGTCTGGCCTATAGCAGGGCTTTCAGTCCCAGCAATGACAACAACAACAACAGCAAAAAATACAGATATTCCTGAAAACTGGGATCTGAAGCGAGCCTAAGGAATGACATTTAAATTTTTCATTTTAATTTTTTTATTATTTTGTTAGCATTTTTTTTTGCATTTTTCTTTGTTCTCCTTTTTTGTTGTTGTTCCTTTATTTCCTACTTTTTTCACATTATTTCTTCAACCACGTGAGCAGCAGTCACATGAGTGGCACACACTTGTTCAGGGAACATCAGCCCCATGAGCAGCCTGTCTCGAGCCTAAGAGCAGCAGCCTCATGTGACCTGCCCCTGTCCAAGGATCCGCAGCTGTGTGAGAGGCCTGCTTCCCTGTATGAGGAGCAGTGACCACGCGAGAAGTCTGACCTGTCCGAGGAGGAGCAGCTGCATGAGCAAGCTTCCTACATCTGAGGAGCGGCACCCCTGGAAGCCTGCCCCCATCCGAGGAGCAGCAGCTGTGCACACCCTGCACTAGTCTGAGGAGCAGCAGCTGCACAAGCAGCTTGGCCTGGTCCAAGCAGCAGCAGCCACACGAGCACTCTGCCCAATCCGAGGAACAGCAACTGTGTGAGCAGCCCAACCCCATCTGAAGAGCAGCAGTTCTGTGAGTGGTGCGGCCCCATTCGAGGAGCAGCAGCAGCCCAACCTGGTCCGACGAGCAGCAGCCACACGAGCAGACCTCCCACATCTGAGGAGCAGTAGCCCTGCACAGCATGCACCAGTCCAAGGAGCAGAGCCACAACAGCCTGCACCTGTCTGAAGAGCAGCAGATGGGTGAGTAGCACATCCCTGTCCGAGGAGGAGCAGCCTCGTGTGCAGCTCACTCCCATGCAAAGATCAGCAGCCTTGCAAGGAGCCCATCCCTGTCTGAGGAGCAGTAGACTTGCAATCAACCTGTCCAAGTCCTAGGAGCAGTAGCCCCACAAGCAGCCCTCCACATCAGAGGAACAACAGCAGCGTGCAGCCAGCCCCATCCAAGGATCAGCAGCCATGTGAGCAGTCCGCCCCAGTACAAGGAGTAGCAGCTGTGTGTGTAGCCCACCCCCATCTAAGGAACAGCAGCCTCGTGATCAGCACATCCTTGCTCTGAGGAATGGCAGCTGTTTGGGAAGCCTCTCCCCACCAGCCAGAGGAGCCACCAGAGCTGTGAACAGCACCCACCAGAGGAGCGGCTGCCAACTGAGGAACAGCAGCTACCACAACTGCTTGAGGAGCAAAGATAGCCTGAGGAGCCACTTCCACTCAAGGAGCAGCCCGTGAATGACTCAACATCTAGATATATTGGGAAGATCAAACATGGGTAGACAAAGAATCCCCCAAAGGAAAGAAAAAGGACGCGCCAGAAAAGCAGCTAAGTGAAACAGAGGTATGCAGCTTGACAGAAAGAGAGTTCAGATTAAGGGTGCTAGAATGCATAAACCAGATGGAGGGAAAAATCACCATCTTATGCAAGAATCAAGAAGAAATGGAAGAAAAAATAAACAACTTATATAAGAATAAAAAGAAACGGATGAAAAAAATCAACAAATTATGTAAGAACCAAGAAGAAATGAAGAATGATATAGCTGCAATAAAAAAACACCACTGAAAGTTTCTATAGTAGACAAGGAGAAGCAGAGGACCAAAGTAGCGAATTAGAAGACAGGGAAGCAAAACACTCCCAAACGTAACTGCAATTGGAGAAAAAAATTCAAAGATAGGAGGAGAGCCTAAGGGAGCTATGAGAAAGCATGAAACGAAACAACATATGAATTATAGGGGTTCCAGAACAACAGAAAGAGGAACAAGGATTAGAAAACCTATTGGAGGAAAAAATATCCGAAAACTTCCCTGAAGTGGGGAAGAAAAAGTCACACAAGCCCAGAGTCCCAAACAAGGTGAACTCGAAAAGACCCACACCAAGACTTATCGTAATCAGCATGGCAAATGTTCAGGACAAAGAGAGAATCTTAAAGGCTGCAAGAGAGAGACTTAAAGTTACATACAAGGGATCTCCCATTAGATTATCAAATGATTTCTCAACAGAAACACATCAGGCCAGAAAAGAATGGACGGAAATTTACAAAGTGATGCAAAGCAAAGGACTGAATCCAAGAATACTCTATCCAGCAAGGCTATCAATCAAAATTGAAGGGGAAATAAGAAGCTTCACAGACAAAAAAAGTCTAAGGAAGTTTATCACCACCAAGCCAGCAATGCTAGAAATGCTAAAGGGACAGGTGTAAAAAGAAGAAATAAAAAGGTAAGAAAGAAAACAGATACAAAAAAGAGAAATGGCTACAAATAAGTACATTTCAATAATAACTTTAAATGTAGATGGACTAAATGCTCCAATCAAAAGACATCGAGTGGATGAATGGATAAAAACCCATGACCCATATATTTGATGTCTACAAGAAACCCTCCTCAGTAGAAGGAACTCACACAGAATGAAAGTGAAGGGATGGCAAAATATTTTTCAGACAAATGCAAATGAAAAAATAAAAAGCTGGGGTAGAAATAATTATATCAGACAAAATAGACCTCATATTGAAGGCCATAACAAGAGATGTGGAATGCCACTTCAGAATACTAAAGGGATCAATACAAGAGTATATAACCCTGATAAACATATATCCATCCAATGCAGGAGCGCCCAAATACATAAAAAAGCTCCTGGAAGATATCAAAGGAGATATCGACAACAATACCATCATAGTAGGGGACCTTCATACACCACTGACATCACTGGATAAATCCTCTAGACAAATAAGCAGCAAATAAACAGCAATCCTAAATGACTCACTAGATCAGATGGATATAATTGACATCTTCAGAACATTTAACACCAAAGCTATGGGATATGCGTTCTTCTTAAGTGTTCATGGTACATTTTCAAAAATAGACCACATATTGGGTCACAAACAAAGTCTCCCCAAATTCAAGAAGATTGAAATTATACCAAGCATCTTCTCAGACCACGATGGCATAATATTACAAATAAACTACTATAAAAACCATCCAAAATACTCAAACACAGGAAGCTGAATAGCATGTAATTAAATATTGATTGGTTTACCAATGAGATCAAAGAAGAAATTAAAAACATCCTGGAAACTAATGACAATGAAAACACAACAATCCAAAACCTACGGGACACAATGAAAGCTTTCCTGTGAGGGAAGTTTATAGCTCTACAGGCCTACCTCAAAAAAACAAGAAAAAATGGTATTAAATCATCTAACTCTACATCTCAAAGAATTAGAAAGAGAGCAACAAGAAAACCCCAGAGTGAGCAGAAGGAAGGAGATAATAAAGATTAGAGCAGGAATAAATGACATAGAGACCAAAAAAAATACAGAAAATCAATGAAACCAAGAGCTGGTTCTTTGAAAGGATAAACAAGATTGATGAACCTCTAGCCAGACTCACCCAGAAGCAAAGAGAGAGGACCCAAATAAACAAAATCAGAAACGATAGAGGCGAAATAATAACAGACCCCACAGAAATACAAATGATTGTTACACAATACTGTGGACAGCTCTACTCCAACAAACTAGACTACCTGGAGGAAAAGGACAAATTCCAAAAAAATACATCATTCCAAATCTCAATCAGGAAGAATCTAATAATCTCAATAGGGCAAGAACTATGGAAGAAATTGAAGCAGTCATCAAAAAGCTTCCAGCAAACAAAAGCCCTGGACCAGACAGCTTCACAGGGGAGTTTTACCAAACATTCAAGGAAGAACTAAAAGCTATCCTGCTCAGACTATTCCAAAAAATTCAAGAGGGAGGAACACATCCAAGCTCATTCTATGAAGCCATCAACACCCTAATAGCAAAACCAGGTAAAGAAAACACAATGAAAGAGAATTACAGGCCAATATCCCTCATGAACACAGATGCGAAAATGCTCAAGAAAATCTTAGCAAATTGGATCCCGCAGTACATCAGAAATATCCTACACCATGCCCAAGTAGGATTTTTCCTAAGGATGCAAGGATGGTAGGTACAATATATGCAAATCAATAAATGTGGTACATAACATAAACCAATTGAGAGGAAAAAACCACATAGTCATATCAATTGATGCAGAAAAAGCATTTGACAAAATCCAACACCAATTTTTTATAAACTCTAAGCCAACTGTGCATTGAGTGATCATACCTCAACATAATAAAAGCCTTTGTGACAAACCTACAGACTACATCATACTCAATGGGCAAAAACAATTACTCTAAGAAGAGGAACAAGACAGGGATGCCCACTCTCACCACTTCTGTTCGACAGAGTACTGGTAGTGCTAGGCAATGCAGTCAGACAAGAAGAAGTCAAACAAGGCATGCTAAGTGGAAAAGAAGAAGTAAAACTGTCATAATTCGCAGATGGCATGGTATTGTCCATAGAAATACCTAAAGACTCCATCAAAAAAACTAGGAGATTTAACAAATGAATTTGGCATTGTAGCATGGTACAAAATTAACACCCAGAAATCTATGAATCTATGGCTTTTTGATACACCAATAATGAACTCACAGAAAGAGAAACTTAAAAAAAAAAAAAATGCCATTTACCAGTGCAACAAAAAATTAAGAAACCTAGGTATAAACTTAACTAAGGCGGTAAAAGACCTGTTCTTGGAATACTACAGGAAATTGAAAAAAGTGATAGAGGAAGACTAAAGTAAATAGAGAATATACCATATTCATGGATTGGTACAATCAACATCATTGAAATGTTCATAGTACCCAAAGCAATGTACAGTTTTAATGTATTCCCCATTAAAATATCAATGGCGTATCTCACAGACCTAGAAGAAAGTTTCCAAAAATTCCTATCGATTTAAAAAAGACCCCAAATAGTTACAGTAATCTGGACAAAGAAGAACAAAGTTGGAGGGATCACAATACCAGACATCAAGCTATATTACAAAGCCACCACTCTCAGAACTGCCTGTTACTGGCACTAAAACAGACATATAGACCAATGGGACAGAACAGAGAACATAGAAATCGACCCTAACCATTATGCTCAATAAATATTTGACAAAGGAGGCAAAAGCATAGAATGGAGTAATACAGTCTCTTCAATAATTCGTGTTGGAACCAGGGTGGCGTCCGGCCTGGGCTGGATGGGGCTGGGGCGGCAGCGCCCAGTGGTAGGAACCCGCTGGCGCTGGCCCCGCGCTGGGAACACTTGCCCTTCATAGGGGTTTGGGGCCTCAGGGTTGGGCACCATGGAGAACCTTAGCCAGGACAGCTACAGAGAGGAGGACGCGGCGCCAGGCGCCAAGGGTGGCCCTCACCCCAGGCGAGGGTGCACTTCCACGTGACAAGGTTCATCATGGAGGCAGGTCTAGCTAGGGATGCAGTCCATTCCCCTCACCACCGCCTGTGCCATTTACCATAAGTTTTTCTGTGAGATCAACCTGGACGCCTATGACCCCTACTTGATTGCCATGTCTGCCCTTTACTTGGCTGGCAAAGTGGAAGAACAGCCTCTGCGAAACCGTGACATCATCAACGTGTCCAACAGGTACTTCCACCCGGGCAGCGAGCCCTTGGAAATGGACTCCCTATTGTGCGTGATCCGGGACAGCATTGTGCAGTGCGAGCTCCTTGTGCTGCGGGTACTGCGCTTCCAAGTCTCCTTTCAGCACCCACACAGGTACCTGCTCCACTACCTGATTTCTCTCAAGAACTGGCTGAATCCTTACAGCTGGCAACGGACCCCCATCTCCTTCACTGCCTGGGCCCTGCTGCGGGACAGCTACTCGGGGGGCTGTGCTTCCGATTCCAGGCTCAGCACATAGCAGTGGCAGAGCTCCACCTGGCCCTGCAGGTCTATGGGGTCCAGGTGCCCGCCGAGGCCAAGGCCGAGAAGCCATGGTGGCAGGTGTTTAGTGGCGACCTTACCAAGCCAATAATTGATAACATTGTGTCTGATCTCACTCGGATTTATACCATGGACACAGAGATCCCCAAAGGCCCTGGCCCAGCCCTGCCCAAAGAGAAGCCTGGGAAGCTCGGCTGCCAGGAGACAGCGCCACCACATCGCCCTGATGGCTGGTCCCCAGAGCACTGGCTGGGAGGACTGGTTTTGTGCTGCTGGAGACAGGCCGGTGAAGGCGATGACATGCTGCCACTTTGATGCTCAGGCTTTGAGTGTCCCTGGCAGCCATGGTCCAGATGGGGATGGGGGTGCTGCTGGCGGCTCTGAGGCCTCCGGGTCTGCTTTTGTCCTTTGAAAGGACACAGACTACAGCCCAGGTTTGGGATCAGTGGAAGGAAAATCAAAGAATGGATGGGACTGTGCCCCAGGGGATTTTTTTAAAGGCAAGATTTAGAGAAAGTATGACTCAATTAACATATAGGAAATTTTATTTTGTTTCATTAAAGATATTAAAAAGCCAAAATAAAAACATAATAATAATTGGTGTTGGACATATAGCACACATACATGCAAAAAAATTAATCGCCACCACCAACTTAAACCATACACAAGTATAAACTGGGAATGAATAAAGACTTAAACGTTAGTGGGTAATCATGAAAACCTTAGAAGAATCCATAGGCAGCAAAATATCAGGCATCTGTTTCAGCAATACCTTTACTGATACAGCTCCTAGGGCAATGGAAACTGAGGAGAAAAGAAACAAATGTGATGACGTCAAATTAAAACGCTTCTGCAGAGAAGAAGCAGCCAACAAATACAACAACAACAACAACAAAACAAGGAAGTCCACTGCCTGGGAGAAGATATTTCCCAATGTTATATTCAATAAAGACCTATTCTCCAAAATTCATACTGAACTCATCCAATTAAACAAAAGGAAGATCAACATTCCAATAAAAAAATGGGCATAGGACTAAGACACTTTTTGAAAGTGGACGTACAGAATGCCAAGAGACAAATAAAAACATGCTCAAAACCATTAATCATCCAAGAGATACAAATCAAAAGGACAATGAGATACCATCTCACAATTGTCAGAATGGCTTCAACAATTCAACAAACAACAAGTGCTGCCAAGGATGGGGTGTAAAAGGAATCCTCTTGCATTACTGGTGTGAGTGAGGTCTGGTATAGCAACTATGCAGAACAGTATGGAGTTTCTCAAAAAATTTTAAAAATGTAGCTCCCATTTGAACAGTAGTCTCACTACTAGGAACATATCCCAAGAAATGACAAACACCAATCAGAAAGGGCATGTGCAACCACATATTTATAGTGGCACAATACACAATAGCTAAGATTTGGAAGAAGCCTAAGTGCCCATCAGCAGATAAATGGATTAAAATCTGTGGCACATATACACATAGAAAATATACACTGCTGTAAAAAATAAAGAACTTTTACCATTCCCAAAAGCATGGAAGGACATGTAGAGCATTATGCTGAGCAAAATAAGCCAGTTGGAGAAGGATAAATACCACATGACCTCACTCATTTGTGGAATACAATGAACAACATAAACTATTCAACGAAAATAGATTCAGAGACAGAAAAGCATGGAACTGACAGTCAAACCTCAGAGGGAAGGCAGGACTAGGGGTAGGAGATCAACCAAAGGATTTGTATGCATGCATATCAGCATAACCATGGACATAGACACTAGGGGTGGGGGGGAAGGGCATGTGCTGGGTGTACAGGTGCACAAGGGGAAAAGAAGACATATGTCATACTATATGTAATCCTCTAAACAATAAAGAATTTTTAAAAAATGTGTACCTAGAATTACACCTTTTACTTATAGTAATTTGATTAACATACATACCTAAATCCCCCAGTCTCCCAATAACTTCATGATCGTTGATCTTTTAGCTAAATCAACACGGCATGTGTAAACATAACTCAGGTCATTGTAATTGCTCCACATAAAACTCTTTGGATGTCTGGAACTATTTTTGAAAACAAATCTGAAGTCACATATTTCACCAAGATGTCTGGCACTGATGGGCAGCGACACAAAATAAACAGCCACTGGACACAGTTCCCAACTTAAGGAATCACTTGAGCTTTCTGGGTCCAAAATGTTTTCCACAGACTTATACACCATGGTCTCCTTCCCGGCATTTGAGATTCAACAAACATCCCTCGATCCCCTTAATTTTATGAATAGAAACACTATCTCCTACGAATACTACTTCTAAAAATAATTACCCCCTATATTTTTCCTCTTATCTTTTTTGTGCATGATTGTACTTATTTACATTTCCTTGCATGTTTGTTATTTTTACCATAGAAAATAAGTGCCCAATAAGTAGGGATTTTGTCTTATTCAGAATCATTGTGTAGGCTACAAAACATCACTTGAAAGAAGACACTTAGGAATAATATCTACACAAACTTCATTTCTTCTGCTTAGAAACTAGGGAAACAACATCAACCATTCTCCATAAATCAAATAAATGGACTTCTGAACTCAAGAAAAATCATGAGAGTAATCCAACTCTTGGCTGTTGACAAACCCTAAAAGATACTGACCCCCTTCAACGTATTATAAAACAGGCTCTCCAAATAAAGGACAGGGACATAAGTGAGTTATGTACTAAAAGTCACTGAAGATCAACATCTTAATATGTGGCATAACGAGTATACACACAAATTAACTTAAATATAAGATCAAAAGTGTAGCCAAAGCACAAACTTGGTTATTGCAATAGAAATCTGCATATGTTACCTTGTCCCAGGGAAGAGTGATTCTTAATAAATCCAAAAGAACGTGGCTTAAAATAATGGTATGATATGTTGGAAATATCTGAAAATATAACAGAACCAAAGAAAATATGTACCCCAAATGATGCCCGAATGGTGTGACTTTCAGGGTAATATTAAGGAATACTTGTGCAATGAGCACCGACAACTTTGAAGGATATGGGACACACATTGGCTATATTTAAGATTAAAGAGAAATAAGACTATTTCCTTCACTAGTACATTAAAGACTCAATGAAAGGAACTCTTATCCACTACATTAAAATAAATCAGGATATATACATTTTACAAAAATCAGTCTTGTTGCACGATTCAAAAATAACCAGAGAAAAGTTAGTTAGGGAAGGAAAGGTCATTTAGTTATGGCACACCCAATGTCCTAACTCACATTAGTTCCTGTCTTGAAGAACTAAATATCTAGCCCACTTGCTGTGACTCTGATGGTTGACTATCCAATTGTGAGCCTGGAGGGTACTGTTCTATTCCTGGTCAAAGAACACGCCCAAGTGCCTTGCTCAATCCCCAGTGGGGGACAAGGAGATGGCAGCCGTTCAGTGATTCTCTCTCATCATTCATGTTTCTCTCTCCCTCTCCCTTGCTCTATGAAATCAATACAAATACTTTTTTAAAAAAGTATTCCAACTTGAGGGTAAAGGGACTACACATACCATAGTTTCAAGACCTTTTTTATATGCTATGGATATGTTTGCATCAATTGTATTAGCTTCTTACCAACAGTAATCTGATTTCTGCTGACATTATATGTCTGGGGTGGGCAGGCTGTTCTAAATTAGAAAGTGCTTTGAAGGCTTAAAGCACAATTCCACTTGTATTCATATACTAAAGTAACTAAGCTTAATGTACTATTTTGCTACAAAAAACGGACATTTCAACATCCTTCCAACCCCACAGTCCAGCACTTTTGTAAAAAAAAAAGAATAGTGATGGCTAAAAAATCATAGCTCATATGGCATTATCAAACTTTAAAAACAAGAAGAAGGAAACCTGGAAATACTATTACTTGAATCACAGTGCTAGAATTTTATTAAAAGACTTCCTTTTTCCTTTTTTTAAAATATATTTTATTGATTTATTTTACAGAGAGGATGAGAGAGGGATAGCAAGTTGGAAACATTGATCAGCTGCCTTCTGCACACTCACCAACTGGGGATGTCCCCACAACCAAAGTAAAAGTCCTTGACCAGAATTGAACCAGGGACCTTTCAGTCTGCAGGCTGATGCTCTACCCACTGAGCCAAACGAGTTAGGGCAAAAGACTTACTTTTGCATTCATTTCTTTGGCAGCATCTGTCACATATTCAGAATTATCAAATGTAATAAAAGTGAAGCCTCTGGACTTGTTTCTTGCTACCTCCTTTATCAAATCTACTGGAATTTAGAATTTTAAATGCCACATGCCACTCAATATTTAATCTCTTAGAGATATTTCAATTTCTCTAAGTTTTTGAGAAATTCTCACAGAGACTCTTAATCCTATATAATAAAAGGCTAATATGCAAATTGACAGAACAGTGGAAAGACCAGTCACTATGACACACACTGACCACAAGAGGGCAGACACTCAATGCAGGAGCTTCCCCCTGGTAGTCAGTGTGCTCCCATAGCGGGAGCACCATTCAGTGAAAAACCAAGCTCACAACTAGCGAGCACAGCAGTGGTGGCTGGAGCCTCTCACGCCTCCATGGGAGTGCTAATATCGGACTGACGCCTTAGGCCCACTTCCACTGTCAGACATCCCCCAGGGGCTCCCAAACTGCCAGAGGGCTCAGGCCAGGCTGAGGGACCACCCACTGAGTTGCATGCACTAGGTCTTTAGATTAATATAAGGGACACAGTATAGTACCAATCTTCTGAAAGTTCGTAAAAAAAAAAAAAAGAAAGCCAAAGCATTTTGCATCCTCATTACCTTCCCAAAAATCTGTAGGGAATAAACAGCACAGTTAATCTGTCTTATGGCACTCCATGAACCAACCCCATAATAAACTCACAATGTCTTACTTTTCCTCCTTATTACCTGGGACTGTAACATGATTGACAGGAGGTAGATTAATTCCTGGGCAAGTGGAATAGAGAAACTGAGACAAGAAAATCAAGCCTGGTCAGTTTGTACAGCCTGTAGAAATTCCTTAATCCTCCCCAACCAAGGACACTTGAGAACAAGTGGTTAATACAGGGGTGGGCAAACATTTTTACTGGAGGGCCACAATGGGTTCTTAAACTGGACAGGAGGGCCAGAACAAAAGCATGGATGGAGTGTTTGTGCTAACTAATACATGTTAACACTGCTGCTGGTGAAGGAGCGGAGGGGAGAGCAAGAGAACCCTCCGCTCTTTCAGCTCTGCTGGCCGGATAGAACAGCCAAACGGGCCGTATCCGGCACGCGGGCCGTAGTTTGCCCATGACTGGGTTAATATCTCTCTTCCCACATGAGAGACTATTCAGCAAAATCACCCTGGAACTTCCAAGGCATGAGTGAGAGAGGAGGATGGATGGAGGGGCAGTTTTGTCTTGCCCACAAAACAAACCACACTGCTGTCTTGGGGAAGGAATGAAAGGGGACTTTATTTCACTCAGTAAGCAAAGAATCAACAACCTTGGGACTTGCCAAGACAAAAATGTCAGACATTCGCATCAACTCTGAGACACCTATGACCAGTAAAAGGAGACCTTGAAGTCTCCTTGCAGTCTGTCCCCTCCCTGCCAGCCCCTCATGAAAGGGCAAAGCCTGGGACTTTCACCCACTCTCCTTCCCTGCCTCCAGAAGACACACCTAGGAAGAAACAAGAGGGCGATTTCTTGAAAGAAGCCTCCACACACTCCCCCAGGAGTCCTCTACATGCCCATCCATTTTTACAGGGGAACTTCCTGGGCCTTTGGACAGGAAGCAACCTGACAGGGAATGAGTGTCCATTACCCATTACCCATCTCGCCAGCCGCAGGCCACATCACAGCTCTGCATTCTCCTACTCAGGCTTGACTTCCTATATTGTCCCCAACATTCTGAGGCCCTCACCTTTTTGTCCTCATGCAGTGGGAAGCCATTGCTCAAAGCTACTCGGAGAGGCGCGGCCCTCTAGTGGCTGGCATGGCCTGGTTCCAAAAGCAGGGAAGCTGAGAATCCTGGATGTTATCATTATGCCTGAGTGGCTGCACAGGCAGCTGGGAGGAGGGTCCGCTGCTAAATACAGGAGTGAAAGAGGACCTCCTGGGGAAGGTTGCAAGGCATGGAGACCAGCATTTGTTGTCTTTCTCTCTCAGGGCATCTGTCTGCTATGCATGTGTGCATATAATCTCTTAGCACCCATCCATTCTCTGTCTTGCATGCATCATCTCTTTACCCATTATCTGTCCTGGATGCCAACCACTATGCATCACCCACCTGCCATCCTCTGTCATGCCTCCTCTACCTCTCCCTCGTCAGTTGTTAAGATTAGTAATCCTGAGCCACTTTGTGGGTGCTGTGAATTCCCTTTTCACCCAGGCATCCCAGTCCTCCATTTTATACTGTCTACTTCTTCCCTGCCAGAGGCTGTTGAAAGGGTTAAAGAGAATAAAACAGGGCAGAGAATACCTTATTTTGCTTAGCAGATATCTTGCAGCAAGCTTTCAGCCTTGAGCACAGCATAGCCCAGATAACCAGAGGACACCTGGCATGGGAGGAACCAAGGACGGACCAGACCCACTTGTCAGCAGAGCGGCTTGCAGCCAGCAAAATAAAGAAAAACTCTCTCTCTGCTCTCATGACTGATAACGTTCTCTGTCTCAACCCACCGGCACCCAGGTGTCTGGAATAAAATCTCTCTTGATATATCTTTTACCCCCGGACGTCCCACCTCACACAGGAACAGCACTCATGGACAAGATGAGGGTGTGCCTTTCAGCAGAGGATCCCCCACCAACCGCCACATCCTGGCAGAATCCCTGTCTGGCACAGAGAACATCCGCTTCCCAATACTTGCGGAGCTTAAGCACAGGCAGATGGCCCACAGGAGGAATATCACAGCCACCTGCACATGGTGGTGAGAGGAGGCCACTGGGCCCAAGCCTCCAAGACATTACAGGGCATGGTGTTTTCCCAGTCTCAGGGGGGCTGTTACTCTGAAGCTCTCTCGGCAGGGTGGTGCTGCTAGTGGTCAATGTCAGTTCCTGTTGCTACATACTTTGACCCTCAGTCTGGGGCAGGGAAGGGCCTGGCATGGTGAATATGAAAGATGACCATCATGCCTGCGGGAGGGATGAGCAAGGAGCAGAGGAACAGGAGACAGGTAGCGGAAAGCTGGGGGCCTCTGTGTTATTGCAGAAGCAGTGAGCAGATCTCCCTTTATTAAAGTCAACACCACCACTCTGAAAACTAAAACTGGGGCTCTGTACCATAAGGACCTCCTCACGCAGGAAGGTGGGTAACCAGCCTCTTTCAAGGCCCCTAGCAACTCTACACCTGTGCTGTGGCCCTGCAGCCTCTCAATCTCTTTTCCCCTTAGACATTGGTGCATTGGGATTTTCAGTCACTTTTAGGCGCCTGGATAATTTTTTCAATTTTGGTTTTATTATATTTAAGTGGCATGATGTATCTGTGTGTTTTGTTGTTGCTAATCCACACTAGAGGATCTTTTCCATTGTTGACCTTTTTCAACAGAAACCATGGAAGGCAATGTGGAAGGAAGAGGGAGAGGGAGAAAGAGGGGGAGGGAGAGGGAGAGGTAGAGAGAGAGGGAGAGGGAGAGAAGGAAACATCCATTGTTTAACTACAAGGCAGGAACATGCCTTGACCTGGAATGAAATCCAGGATCCTGCAGTGCCAAGGCTGGTGCTCAACCGACTTAGGCACAGCAGCCAAGGGGGTAATTTAACATTTTAAATCAGAAGGAGTATTGGACAGCATAAACCATAGAAATAATATGAAGGTCAGAATTTCAACCCATTTCCAGAGAATGTGCCTTCATATTCATTCATAATCAATTATTTAAGTTAAAACATTATTCTTCAGCTGCATTTTAAATGAATGTAAGCTCCATTGTCTACCTCAGCCTCATTGACACCTTTTTAGCTCAGGCAGATAAAAGCATAGGTGTTCTAAATAGTTAAGACTTTACTAGTGTCGTGTCATACTGACATAAAATTATTTGTAAAGAAGTTCAAGTATTGTTATTTGGTCACTGACTTTATAGGAGGCTCATTTGGAGCACCACCAGCACGAAGACCCCCTCTGACTTATGGTGGTCCAGTCCCTGTGATGATTATTACAGTCACACAGGAGATGGGTATGATGGGAGCGTGGCAATCACTGCAACAGCTGATGGGACAACCCTGTAAGAGGTCCTGAGTGTGGTGCTGGCGGCGATCACAGGATAAACCATGTACTCAAGAGAGAGTGAATCTTGCAGTACAGTAGCTCACCTGATTGGGCACTCGGGGAGTCAGGGGGGAAGCCCCTGTGACAGAAGAATTAGACACTGAAATTAAAAATGATAAGGTACAGACAACATTTTATGGTAAAGAATTTGGCTTCTGTTATTTAAGAATGACTAAAAGCAAGTGATAGGTTTGGGGGAAGCATCAAGAATTGTAGGTACCATAATGAAGTTTCAGGATTGGAGGCAAGGTTTGAATTATTGAAGGTGGTTTCCTAAGTGCTGATTTAAATTACAATATACTTAAATGTTTAAATTTTACGTATTGTATTGTTAAAATATTCAGAATATAAGCACAACCAACAGACCAACAGAGGCAAGATACTGGGGGTGCATGATGAGAACAAGTGACTAGGGATAGGGGAGGCTGGGGCGAGGTCAGTAGAAAAAAAGAAAGAGACATATATATTACTTTTTGTAAAACCGTAAACACTAACATTACAAAAAATTTTCTGAAGAAAGTGTTCTGCAACATGGGATTTCTTGTCTGATTTTACTACAAACACATAAAAACAATTTGTTTGGATGGTGAGTTATATTCATGGCCCTAAATTTCCCAGGGTGTCTATGACCATAAGTGCATAAAGTCAAAGTCTTTGAAGTGAACTGCATACAAAATGAAGCAGTGTGTTATTTCGTCATGGCATGCTGCCCTGTTTTCCAGTTAGGGAGGGTAAACAAAGGAGGTATTCTCCTTGGAAAACCTAAATGGATAAAAGGATTGAAGAACCTCTGACAAGGCTGCAAAACAAGGATTCCTCCAGCTCTGTGGCCCACACTTTGCACCCTAAGATACTGATAAGGAGCAGGCCTATCCCACTGGACCCAGGAGGAAGAGGAGACCTTGGGGAAATAGGAGATGGTGGTGAGCAGCCATAGAGCAATATGGTGTGGCAGCACAGCAGCCTATGCCTTGGCATGAGGAAGATTCACAGACACCTGTCGAAAGGAGTATAGGAAGAATATGGAATGCCAGCCCCTGTTGAGGGGCAGGTGGAAAGGCCTGGAGGTGCTGTGGGTGGCCTAGAGAGAGAATTCAGAGGAGTGGCTGAGGTAATCTGCTTTGACTCTGAGTGACAGTGGACATGCACACTCCCTCCTACTGCCTAAGTCCCCCTGTCTGAGCTGGAATTGCACTGCCCTTGTTGTGCATGTAGTTCCTGTCTCAGGCCCATATCCAGAGGACCTGGTGTCACAGGCTGTATCCCTCCCAGCATCCAGGTGTCCCCGTGAGAGAAAAGTAATGGCGCAGGAACCTGGCAGCACACCAGGGGAGAGCACAGGCAGCCCCTCCTCACCCGTCCTGTCCGCTCACTGGGGGCCATCATCCTCTCATAGTACTTCAGGGGATTGAGCTAGAGGACCTTGTTGATGATCTGGTAGGGCAAAGAGACCTGGGTCAGGGGAGTACAGGGACCCAAATAGAAACCCAAGCAGCAGGCAGACACAGGAAGCTGAATGCTGGCATGGCCAGTGACATCCCACCTCAGCAATCCTGTCTGATCCTGCCACACTGTGGTCAGAGAACTAGTAGAAGAAGCTGGGGCTGCTGTTCTGGTGCCTGTGGCTGGAAGCTTCTCATTCACAATGCTGGGACCACTGAATGGGAGTGGCAGAGAACACCCTGTATCCTGCAGGAGAGGGGTATGTGAAGATGGACACATGGCCTTACAACCCTGCCCACCACCATCTTCAGCCCATGCAGGGAGCCTCCTCTTACCTCTGAGGGTGATGAGATACTCCTTCACAATCACATGGTTGCAGAAGTAGGGGTTGCTGTGGAAGCACAGGCTAGTGTTGCAGCAACCCCAGAGATGCCTGATTTCCCTCACCTGCAGAAGGAAAGTGGATCCAGGGATTGAAGTCGCAGCCCAGGGCTCCTGCCAGTAGCTGTTTTCAGGGACAGTCCATTTCCCCACCTGCCTTCCACCGCTCCTTGGAACAGGAGGCCTGACCTTCGAATAAATCATGTGCCCGTGCATGTTGTCATCTTGGACGCTGGACATGGCCCACAACTCTGGGTGGTTGACAAACTGCTTTGGGTCAAAGAGCCTGCAGCCTGGGATCTGGGCATGGACCAGCTAGAAAGAGCAGCCTGGTCTGGCCTCTCCTTCCCTTAAGGCCACTCCTTCTCCATCAACGGCAGAAAGGGGCACAGCACCACTCTGTTTCCTGACAGACCCTGATGCCCACCAGATTGTTTTGTGCTGAGGGCTTGACAGGTTACACATCACACATTTCTGCTTCTAACTAAGGAATTGGACATACAGATGGCCTGTAGGCAGCGTTAGTTAGTCCCAGAAGAGCCCGTGCAACACAGCCCTGTCTTGGGCATCAGCCCCTGGCATATGAGTGCCTCTGCCTTGGAGCTCTTCCTTTGGACTCCCAGGTACCGCTTCTATGGTGCCTGTACAAGACAGAGGGTGTCTCCATGATCCTGGGCCAGACTGGGGCGCACTGCCCCTAGCTTGTCCTCAATGTTCTTTTCTATGGTAACCATCCCCGCTTACACTATTCTCCTGCACTGTCTCATGCTCCTTGTGATCCTGCTCCTCTACCCTCAAGGATACAGCTGTGAGCCAGAACCCAGGGATGCGCCGGATATTGAGGCTTCTCCGTTCCAAAATAGGGCTTGAGCCTCTGCCGAGTCCTGCACCTGAGCCGAGAGAAGGCCCTGCTGGCTTGCTAGTTCACGGGCTCCATCTCCAATTGGAGGGCCTGGAGCACCTCCAGAGGGGACCAGGTTAACTTGGCACCAGGCCCTGACTGGGCCTGCTCTTGCTGCACTGGCTGCTCTTCTGGCTTTGCTTTGGCCTAGGACTGTGGCTCCACCTGTTTCACTGCCTTCATGCTGTCCTCCCCTCCCCCTGCAGGACAAACTGTCCCCCTGCAATTAATTGCTCCTCCATCCACCCCACCTCCTGGTGGACACTCCCTTGCTTGTCACCAGGAGCCTGTGCTTCGAACCTCAGCTCTTCACTCACCACCTCCTCCTGCCTCCCCACCTGCAGATCTAGGAAAACCTCCTCCCCTGCCCACGTGCCCTGCCATAGCACCACCCACAGAAGGCCCTCTGTCCACAGGACAAACTGAGCCTGTCCCTGCAACTCCTCCCCCAGGTCCTCCTTGTCTTCCCCTTGCTCTTCACTCTGGGTTCTCTGCTGCTCCTCACTCTCCTCTCCCTGCACACACTGCTCTGCAACCACCCAGTCCTCCTCTTCCTGCACTCAAAAATCCAAGCCTGCTGGCCTACGTCCAACCTCAGCTCCAGGGTGTCAGCCTCTCCAACCTGCATGAAGTCCTCACTCTCCAGCCCCAAAGCTGTCCTCTGAACCTCCTGTGCGCTTATGTCCTGGGTATCACCACTTTCCTGCACCAAGGTGAAGCTAAAAGCCTCCTGGGCCATGCTGCTTTCCCTGTCTTCCTGGTACAAAGGCCCTGGAGTGCACTTTGAATCCTCAGGGGCCCTGCAGTTTTAGACTCCCTAGTGGAGCTGAGAGGATGCGTGCTGCCCCCAGGAGCCCCTCTGTCTCCCAAATTTCTGCTTTAGAAGACAGGGCAGAGACAAACAGGGAACAATACAATCTGAATAGCAATTGGAGAAAAGTTAGAGACCAAGAGGAGAGCGTAAGGGAGCTTTGCTACATCATGAATTAAACTAATTTCTATATAATAGGTGTGTCAGAAGAACAAGAAGCGCGACAAGGATTAGGAATCCTATTAGAAGATTCAATGACAGAAAACTTCCCTGATATGGGGCAGAAAAAACTCACATAAGCACAGAGAGTCTCAAACAAGATGAGTACACATTTTTATTACAATGGTAACAGCACAAACAGAATCTTAAGACTGCAAGACACAGTCAGAGAGTTACCTGCAAAGGATCTCCTATTAGATTATCAAATGATTTCTCAACAGAAACACATCAGGCTAGGAGTGAATGGGGGGAAGTATAAAAATTGGTGCAAAGGAAGGAACTGAATCCAAGATTACTCTATCCAGCCAGGCTATCATTTAAATTTGAAGGGGATTTCAGGAGCTTCACAGACAAAGCAAACCAACAAACAAAAAGGCTAAGGGAGTTTATTATAAGAAGAAATGCTAAAGGGTCTGTCATAAAAAGAAGAAATAGAAGGGTAAGAGAGATCATAAGGAGAAAGAACAAAAATGGCTAAAACAAGTACCTATCAATAATTATCTTAAACATAAATGGACTAAATGCTCCATTCAAAAGACATAGAGTGGCTGAAATGAGAAGGAAACATGACCCATATATATGCTGTCTACAACAGACCCACCTCAGTAGACGGGACCCATGCAGACTGAAAGTGGACAGATGGAAAAATAGTTTTTAGGAACAGGGAAATGAAAAGAAAGCTGGGGAAACAAAACTTAGACCTGACAAAATAAACCACAAAGTGGAGGCCATCAAAAGAGAAAAGGAAGGCCACATCTTATAACTAAAGGGGTCAAGATTACAAGACAGTGTAACTCTGGTAATCATACATTCATCCATTGCAGAAGCACCAAATACATAAAAAAACCAAAAAACTGGAATATATCAAGGGAGAGATCAACAGCAATAAAATCATAGTAGGGGGCTTTAATACCTCATTCACACACACTAACATAAGATCTCTTTCAGAGTGGAGAGAAACCAAGATGGTGGCATAGGTAAACACCGGAGTTTGCTGCCTCGAACAACCACTTCAAAAATACAACTAAAAGACGGAACGGACATCATCCAGAACCACAGGAAGGTAGGCTGAGTGAAAGTTCTACAACTCGGAGGAAAGAGTAAAACATACCGAGAGTCAGAGGAGGCGCAGTGTTGAAGTAAAATACTAAGGTGCGGAGTGCATGTGGAGCGGGCTGGCGGCTGAGGGTCTGGTTGTTGTTTTCAATTGGGAGGGAGTCTCAGACTCTGAGCTCCAGCTCCGGGTGAGTCTCTAGGGACCCAGACTCATACAGGAGAAACGGGACTGTCTGGCATCGCTCAGAACCCTAGGGCAGCTTTCTCTCCATGGGGCTTGCAGTAATTACTGGGACACTGAGAAGCAGAGCCTCTGAGGGCAGGACTGAGAGCAGCCATAATTGCTAACCCCGCCCTGTTGATCCCCTGGGACCTGCCCCGCCCAAGACCTGCGGGGAGACTTTTGCAGGATAGCCTCAGGCAAAGGCTAGATTAGCACCTCCCTAGAGATCCAGGAGCCAGGAAGCCCAGAGGTCAGAGTTTGCAGCTCTGTGGAACTGTAAAAGACACACTCAGGGGGAAGACTCAGTGAGCACCAAAGCCCCATTGAAGCAAGTCTAGCTCCAGAGGGGTGTCTCCAGCACAGAAGTTCTCCCACTGCAGACACAGCTGATTCTCACAGCCAATGGGCCTGGAGGTCAATTCCTCACATGATAACTACAACAATCAAGGCTTAATTACAACAAGATTGTGCACAAAGCCCACAAGGGGGTGCACCAAGAGTGTCTACCTCAGGTAATTGGGGCACTTAGCACAGAAAGGAACTCTATCGACACAGCGAAGCATAAAAAAATGCTGAGACAAAGAAACAGGATACAAACGACAGAATTGGAGGAAAGCAAACTGCTAGATATAGAGTTCAAAACCACACTTTTAAGGTCTTTAAAGACTGTCTAGAGCTGCCAATAAACTTAATAGGGCCCTCGAAAAGACTGGTGAGACTGCCGATAAATGTAGTGAGATCCTCAAGAAATCTAATGAGACCCTTGATGTTGTGATAAAGGACCAACTAGAAATTAAGCATACACTGACTGAAATAAAGAACATTATACAGACTCCCAACAACAGACCAGAGGATCGCAAGAATCAAGTCAAAATTTGAAATACGAAGAAACAAAAAACACCCAACTGGAAAAGCAAAATGAAAAAAAGAATCCAAAAATACGAAGATAGTGTAAGGAGCCTCTGGGACAGCTTCAAGCATACCAACATCCGAATTATAGGGGTGCCAGAAGAAGAGAGAGAGCAAGATATTGAAAACCTATTTGAAGAAATAATGACAGAAAACTTCCCCTACCTGGTGAAAGAAATAGACTTACAAGTCCAGGAAGCACAGAGAACCCCAAACAAAAGGAATCCAAAGAGGACCACACCAAGACACATCAAAATTAAAATGCAAAAGAGCAAAAGACAAAGAGAGAATCCTAAAAGCAGCAAGAGAAAGAAACTCAGTTACCTACAAGGGAATACCTATACGACTGTCTGCTGATTTCTCAACAGAATTTATGCAGGCCAGAAGGGAGTGGTAAGAAATATTCAAAGTGATGAATACCAAGAACCTACAACCAAGACTACTTGATCCAGCAAAGCTATCATTCTGAAGTGAAGGCCAGATAAAGAGCTTCACAGGTAAGAAAAAGCTAAAGGAGTTCATCACCACCAAACCAGTATTATATGAAATGCTGAAAGGTATCTTTTAAGAAGAGGAAGAAGAAGAAAAAGGTAAAGATACAAATTATGAACAACAAGTACACATCTAGTAACAAGTGAATCTAAAAATCAAGGGAATAAATAATATGATGAACAGTATGAACTGGCAATTGTAATAGAGTCAGGGACATAGAAAGGGAATGGACTATTCTTGTGGGGGGCGGGAAAGGGGTGTGGGGTGAGGGAAGAGATTGGACAATAATCGTGCACCTATGGATGAGGACAGTGGGTGGGGAGTGAGGGCGGAGGGTGGGGTCGGAACTGGGTGGAGGGGAGTTATGGTGGGAAAAAAGAGTAACTAATGTAATAATCTGAACAATAAAGATTTAATTAAAAAAATACCTCATTCACACCACTGGATATATCCTCTAGGCAAAAAAAAACAAATCAGGAAAGAAACAACAATCCTAAGCAACTCACTAGATCAGACAGACTTAATTGACATCTTCAGAACATTTCACCCCAAAGCTACAGAATATACATTCTACTTAAGTGTACATAGGACCTTTTCAAAGATAGACCAGTTGAGACACAAGCAAGCTCTCTTCAAATTCAACGAGATGGAAGTCATATCAAGTACCTTCTCAGATCACAATGCCACTCTCCTATATAATAAAGAGGTAATATGCAAATTAATTGTCACATCATCACAAGATGGCTGCCTATGACCAGACTGGCATGGTGTTAGCGAGGGACAACCAAATGACTGAACACACAGGCTGCATGGGGAGACCAGACTGGCACGGGGGTTAGTGAGCAATGACCAAAAGACTGGACAGCAGGCTATGTGCGAAGAGCAGGCCAGCTGTGGCTTAGTGAGGGACAACCAAACAACTGAACAGCAAGTTGTGTGGGAGAATAGGCTGGTGAGAAGGGGGCGGGGGGTTGGGGCATCCAGGCAGACAAGGGGGACACTATGGGCCAACCAGCCCAGCAGGGGAGCAGTTGGGGGCAGTCAGGTCAGCGGGGGATGTGGGAGTAAGAGGCGACCAGCCCAGCAGCGGGATAGTTAGAAGTGACCAGTGTGGAAAGGTGGGGTGCAGTTGGGGCAACCAGGCTGGCAGGGGGTATTTGGGAGTGATTAGACCAGCAGGTGCAGTGAAGGGAGATTAGGTTAGTGTAGGGGCAGTGGGTGGTGACCAGGACAGCAGGAGGGGCAGTTAGGAGTGATTAGTCTGGCATGCAGAGGCAGTGAGTGTCCAACAGGGTAACAGGGTTTGGGGGGCAGTTAGGGGTGACCAGATAGGCAGGCAGGTGAGCAATTAGGAGCCAGTGGTCCCAGATTGGAGAGGATGTAGGCTGGTCTGAGGGAACCCCTTCCCGCGCCCCGCCCCCCACACAGACACACATATGTAAACATTCACATTCTCAGGACAGGCCCCATGGCTTCTGTTGAGCAGTGCCTCCATCTTGAAAAGGCCAGCTGTCTTCTGTCTGACCACAGCATGTCTATGTGAGTGAATGCCCAAGCCAAGGGAGTTGAGAGCCTAAGGGGTCAGGAGCTCATGTCAGGCCCCTGCACTCCTGGAGTATACAAGTTCCCTAGTGTCTGGCCAAATTACAAGACTTCTCATCAGAAGTTTGTCATTCTTCCCTCCTCCTCCCAAAACACACCCTGAAAGAATGGAACAACATCCAAAGGCCTTCTAAGGCCTGGTGTCTCCTCTTCTGTAGCCCTGCCTCTTTCCAGGCAGGCTGAAATGCAGGAGATGCTGCTTCCACAGCCTCTTGTGATCTCTTTGCCCAATCCTATTACAGTCCCCTGCTACCAACAACACAAAGATAGCAACATCTTTCCAGCTTCTTTATGGTTCCTTAATGTCCTTGGTGTTCTCACTAAGATTGTTGTTTCAATATGTCCTTGAAGCTCTCATTAGCATCTTTGAGAAAACTTATAACCATTGTCTTGCACTCTGTATGCAGTAGTTGGCTTGCTCACATTTCATTCCTTTGTCTCTGCATCTTGGGTGCTTCCCTGGTTTGTTTCTATGTACTAGGTAGATTTTCTGTGTCTCCTGACTAGGTAGAGTGTCCTTGTGTCATTGCTGTTCTATAGGGCCTAGTGGCTCAGCCTGCCCAGTTACCTGAGGTGGCATCTCCAGATGTACCTGTGTGGGCTGTGTGTTCAGTCTTGTTGTAGGTGAGCCTTGATTGCTGTTGGCATCCCTGGGTGGAACTGACCTGCAAGCCAAATTGCTGTGAGGATCAGCTGAACCACAGTGGGAGAGGTGCTGTGCATGAGACCCTCCTATAGAGCAGGGCTTGCTTCAGTGGGGCTTTCATGCTCACTGAGTCTGCCCCTAGAGTGTGTTGCTTGTGGGTGTGTAGAGCTGTAACCTGGTAGGTTTGGAAGCTGGGCAGCAGGTGCACTGTCCCTGGGGCCTCCCAGGAGGGGCAAAGTCAGCCACTGCCTAGGGACACCCTGCAGGAGCTAGGTGGATGTCTGGAGATGCCTGCTATTTGAATTGGGCTTTGAAATGCCAATGAGAGACCCAGCATGAAGCACTGCAGATTTGTGCTAGTGCTGGATCTTGGCTTGTTTTTAACATTTTTTTCTGATGCCAGATGCTACTTGTTTGATAGGTGTTAGAGAAGTCTGAAGCCTGAGCCAGGCCAGGCCATGCATATGGAAAAGCTGCTACAGACAGCTTGTTTGGAGCTGCCAATTTGATGGGTTGGGGTCTCAGGAAACCACTAAGGTGGAGGAAAAAGTGTGGTCCATATATGTTGATTATTAAAAGTTATTCAAATGCCCTCTAGAAATAAGCAAACTTTTACATGTCTCCCATATGATGAGAGAATACATGCATTGCTTTTTCTTACTTGATTTTTGTGTTATCGGCTTTTATTTATTTTAAAGTGTGCACAGGTGGTCTACAAGTGTGCACTCTTTTGTAAATAAAGTATTGAATCATTCGTTCAGAGTAATTGGTTATTTTACTTATAGTCTGTATTATTTTTATTATTTCTCCGGTTAAAATGCTAGAAGTAAAAATTCTCTGTTTGAATTGCATGTCTTTGCTTAAAGTTTTAAATGATTTCACCTTTTCTATTTTGAAATAGAATTCTTACATAATCTATATTATTATTACATCACTCAGCTATTTTTACTTAAATGGGTCCATTAATATAACATTTTAAAATGTAGTATTTTCATTATCATAAGTGCTTAAATTCCCTTATGTCCCAAAGTCAAGTTGACTGTGTAAACATAACTGATGGGATAGTAACTGATCCACAACAACAACTTTAGTAAGAAAATTTGGTATTACTTTTGTAAACAAATCCCAATAAGATTTCTGCCACACAGGGTCTCTGATACAAAGTGACAACCATAAGAGCCATTCACATATTCTGGGTCTAAAATATTTCCTCAATATCTATGCACCTCTTCCACATTCCCAACATTCAAGATTTATCTAATAACTCTAGGTTCCCTGGATGTTTTATGAATAAAATCGTTTTCTAGTGCCCCGACTGATTCCACCTAAATTACTACCTATATTTTCCTTCTCAACATTCTTGTGCATAATAGTACTTACTTTCTTTTCCTTGAATATCTGTTATCTTTAGCACAAAACTCATTGCTCAATAAAATAGGGGGTTTGTCTTATTCAGAACCATTAGCACTCAGAAGGCACACCTGTAAATATCTGTTGAAAGAAGAAATTGAGGAATAATGTCTACACAAACTACATTTTGTTGTGCTAAGAAAGTAGCAAAAAGGGAATGACCATCAATTATTCTTCATAAGTCAAATAAATGGGTCCTTGAACTCAAAAAAAATTATGAGGCAAATCTAATTATTATCTACTACAAAACCCTATATATGAAGGCAGAGTATAAAGTTCAATATGTAAAGAGTGCCTTCAACATACCAGAAACCAAAAGGACATTGAGCAAATTAAAAGGACAATGAGGAATCACCTCACTCCTGTCGGAATGGGTACCATCGACAAATGACAAGTGCTGGCAAGGTTGGGGAGAAAAGGGAACCCTAGCACACTGATGATGGGAAAGCAGACTGGTGCAGCCATAATGAAAAACAAAATGTCATGTCCATAAAAAACTGAAAACAGAACTCCCATATGACCCTGCCATCTCCCTTCTAGGAATATATTTTAGGAAACCCAAAACACACATCAGAAAGAATATATGTTCCCCTATATTCATAGCAGCACAATTTACAATTGCTAAGATTTGGAAAGCACCTAAGTGCCTATCATCAGGTGAATGGATAAGACAAACAAACTGCTGTACATTTACACAATGGAATACTACTCAGCAGAAAAAAAGGAAGAACTCTTTCATTTGCTAAGCATGGTTGGACCTATAGAGCATTATGCTAAGGGAATAAGCCAGCCAGAGCTAGATAAGTATCACCTGATCTCACTCTTATTTGGAATCTCATGAACAAAATAAATGGATTTAAAAAAATGGAGTCAGAGACATGGAAGCATGGGCAGACTGTGGAAACTCACAGGGAAGGCAGGAGAGGGTGAGTGGGTGATGACTGAGAGATAACCAACCAAGGACCTGTGTGAATGTATGCACAACCCACAGAAGCAGACAATGGGGGCGGTCAGGGCCTGGGGAAGGGATCTGGAGTGGCCTGGAAGGGTCGCTAGGGGGAAGGACACAGACATGTGTAATACTTTCAACAATGAAGATTTTTTATTTATTTATTGCTTAAAGTATTACAAAGGGTATTACATATGTGTCCATTTTCCCCCCCGCCCTAGACAGTCCCCTAGCCTCCCCTATCCCCCAGTGTCTTATGTCGATTGGTTATGCTTATATGCATGTATACAAGTCCTTTAGTTGATCTCTTACCCCCCTACCTCCTGCCCCCCAACCCTCCCCGGCCTTCCCACTGCAGTTTGACAATCTGTTTGAGGCAGCTCTGCCTCTGTATCTATTATTGTTCAAAAGTTTATAATGGTCTCTATCATCCATGAATGAGTGAGATCATGTGGTATTTTTCCTTCATTGACTGGCTTATTTCACTTAACATAATGCTCTCCAGTTCCATCCAAAATAACTGCCATGAAAAAAATGGAAAGAAAAAGGACATGTTATACGTTTTCTCGGGACAGGGGCTGTGTATACTTCAGGAGGACGGGGCCTGTTGTTAGCTCTCGTTCCATAGGTTCTCAGTACCTTTGACTTGGATAGTCACTGACATTGCAATTTTCTAAGACACCTACCCTTGTCAGCACAGAAGACAGGTGACGTTCTCAAGTTGCCATCACTGCTAAACCAGAAGCCATGGAATTGGACCCAGAAGTTAGCAGCCCTGATCTTCATGGTTCACTGGCTTGTGGATAGCTGACATTAGCTAACCTCTAGGCCAAGCTCCATGGGATTCTCGTTACCCAGAGACCTGTGGGGAGTCGATAGTTCCATGCTCTGTCAGAGGTATTCTCTGGGCATCAAAGGTGGCTTTCATCCCCTCTAAGTCCCAAGGCGTTCCTACCAAGGTGGGGAAACCATTAAGGAGAGTGTGCTGTCAACACCTCTCAAAAATGGACTGGGGTCTGTCCGAAGGTGTATCCTTTCTTTCAAAGAAGAAAGGCTTTACCATGGGCCACACATCTTTGCCTAACATAAGCCTTTCTGGAGGAAGTTAAAGGATCATGAATTGGATCAGAGGGGCCCGGGTGCTGGTCATGAGCTGGGGAGGGAAAACAGCAGTGGGAGCAGAGCATGGTGCTGGGTATTCACTATCTAAGGCCACAAGGGGTCAGCAAGAGCATGTAGTTGGGAAAGGTACTTTCCTTGTCATCCTTTGCTCTTTAGAGTCTCATTAGCTGCATGCTGAGCCATTTGTAAGTGGGACACAAAGAATGTATACTGTTTATGTCATTGTTTATTGTGTCAGGATAATTCCTTTTCTGAAAGTGCCAGTAAGCATCTCCCAACAGAGGGGGATCAAGAAGGGGTTGAGGGAGAATTACCAATCTCCAGCTCTGCCTGTGTTCTCTGAGAAGGACAGGAATTGGATCGCCCTAACCCCAGCCATCCTGTGATGTTCTTGTTACCTTTGTCGCACACAGCAATGGGGGGATGTCCTAGGATTCCTCTGCCTTTAGCACTGTAACTCCTGCAGTAGGAAAGTAAGGACACCCCAAGGCAGGCTTGATTCCCTCAGCTCTGTCATTGGGCTCAGTCTGTCCTGAGTCAGAAACACACGGATGGGGCACAGGCAGGTTTACAGCTGTGAGTATGGGAAACACAGAATTTATGCCTGTATCATTATTTATTAATCATGGTATTCTTTTCCATATGAACAACTGTAAATCTACGTTTGCCCCACCCTAGGTATATGCCCAGCCATTGTGAGGAATTGACTCTCACATGGTTATTGATTGCAGAGTTAGGAAAGTCCCATGAGCTGCCCTATAAGCTAGAGAGACAGTAAAGCTAGTGTTGCCATTCAATTTCAGTACAAAGGCCTGAGAATGAGGGGTGAGGATGATGTGAATGCAAGTCTGAGGGCAGGAGAAGGTGAGATGAGCTGCCCCCCTTCAATCCTTGAGACAAAGTGGATGTGAGTTCCTCTTCCCTGGCCTTTTGTTCTGCTCAGACCCTCAAGCGGGTTGTTTGAGCTTAATCTCACGGGAAGGGCAATGTGTCTTCTCTACTGAGTCAGCCAATGAAATGCCAGTCACATCCAGGAACACCCTCACAGATACATCCGGAAATAATGTGTAATCTGGGAACTCGGTAGCCCACTCAAGATATCCATAATATTAATCTTCAGAGAATGAGGACCTTGCTACAATATGGCACTTTTAGGGCTAAAACCGGGAAAATTCTGGAAAAATAAGAAGAGTTGGTCACAGTGCAGTTTTTCTGGTGCTTACGCCTACTGATTGAGATGTCCAAACAGTTCTTGTCATTGTATATGCACAGCAGAAATACATATGTGCCAGGTAGAAACTGGATTGGCTCATCAACATATCACAAACTCCTTGAGGGTCCTTGAAAAAAGGAGGACACACCCACCCAGTATCTCTTTCCTTGTGCAGAAAAGGGAGCCATTTTGGAAAGGCTAGGACCAGGGGTCCTCAAACTTCTTAAAAGGGGGGCAGTCCACTGTCCCTCAGACCATTGGAGGGCCGGACTATAGTTTTTAAAAAAACTACAAACAAATTCCTATGCACACAGCAGCAGCAAAAACATCCAGAGGGCCAGATAAATGTTTTCCGCGGGCCGTATGTGGCCCCCAGGCCATAGTTTGAGGACCTCTGGACCAGGTGATGGGGAGACAGGCATTGTGAGAACTGCCTCCAGATTTGGAGTCCATTGCTCTAAGGGAGAGGACATGCTCCATAAAACAGTTGCAACTCCAGACCTTTACTGGTCAGCTTCCTTGGATATGGTGTCACAATGAGGTATCCCAAAAGACTGAGAGCACCTAACTCTCCTCAGTCCCTCAGCAACACAGTCCCCATTTCTCAGTTGCTCTTCTTTCAGCAATGGGCCCAGAGAGGGACCACCCACTGAGGAGGGCAATCCTGCCAAGAGAGCCTGGGCACACAGAACTGAAGAGGGCAACAGTAGTAGAAAATCCATCTCTGGCACTCTGCTCTGCGGTAGAGATGAAAGCACTTAAAGTGGAGATTCTCCTGAGAACGGTAAAATGGTCCCATGCATGCACTCCCTCTTCTCCCCATGACTGCAGTTGAAGAGTTGGAAAGGGTTGCATATTCTGGGACTCTGACACACAGGTAAAGAGGAAACTGTCATTGTCCCAAAAGAATAAGCTAGAGAGACGGTTTGCATGCCATGGTGAGTTAGGCTCCTGCAATGTTTCTTCAGCCCATTGAGAATGAAAGCTGTGGAAGCATCTTTAGAGTAGGAAGGGAGCCTGTGAGCACAGGGCCAGTTTAGTTCCCACTGTCCCATGAGCTGGCACCATGGTGTAAAGAGTATCACTCCTTATATGTGAGCAACAGTAGTGGTCAGCCTCACCCTCTGACTGCAGCCCAGGCATGGTCAGCATGGCCGTGTTGCCAGACTTGGGGCCAGAGAAGTGCTCAGGGATTCCTGAGGGCCCAATGCTGACCCCGTAAATCAGGAAGTTAGGGTCCATGTCAACTACATAAACGGTACCAGAGACATAAATGTAATACCCCGCGCCATCACTGCTTCCAGCAAGCAGATGGTGACCTACTTTCTAGGTGTGCCAGACACTGAGGGCAGACAGGACACAGGACCCTGAAAAGACCAAGAACACAATCTGGCGAGCCAACCTGAGAGAATGGGAATAGTTTGACATGTCTCTTCTCACTCATGACACACTGAGACCTGGCCCCTGGAGCCAACATTGGATGTCCCTGTCCTACCTCCTGTGGGAATCAACGTGGTTCTTGTCTGAGGAACTGAGGACTTCCCTCATGTGATATTAGGAGGAAGGTGAGGTCAGTGACTGAGGTTGTCTAGAAAAACATCCCATCATTGAGTTACCCAAGAACCAAGGGCAAATCTAAACTCTTTCGTTCTTTCTCAGCATTTTCCTTGACACTCTCAGTTGCAATGAGTCCTCATGTCCCCTTTGTCCCAATCTGCATAGTGTCTGAGGCTTAGGGCCCTTTATTGCCACTTCCAGAAGTAGAAATATTGGGAAGTTGAAATGTTGGGATGCATCAGACATAGAGCATACCCCTTTGTGTCAGACACAGACTTAAGGGAATCTCCTTGTAAACACAAATGAGGACTTCATACAGGTCAGGGGTAAACCAGAGCAAGTTTCCTATACAAATTAGGACAGCAGCGCACTCTGGAGGCCTCAGGTGATTCTACTGGAGCACCAGAAAAGGCAGCTCAGGGGGAGGTGGCAGACTCTGCTCTGTCTGCTTCTCTTACTCTTTCAAGTCCAATCCAGCTCAGTACCTGGCCCTCGATAACTCCTACATGCATCTGAGCCCAGTTATCTTTGTATCCCACTTCCTTTCTCATGGGCTGTCACCTCCAGGACACCTGCCACAGGAGGTGGATCAAGCCCTCCCCTTAGGACCATTTTGCTTGTTTCGAAGTAGTTTTGGCAGAGGGTTAGTGCTCCTGAGGTAGTTCTTTGCCTTGCTTGAGGAGACATTAGACGTTGAGTAAAATCAATTGCAGGAGGAGAAATGGATGAAAAAAAATGGGATCAAAGGATGACAGAGTGACTTCCCACAATGTTCAAGGTCACAATATCCATGATGAAGAGAAAGCTCAGTAGGATTGATTGCCACTGAGAGGAAAACAGGAAGTGGGATCCTGAGTTTGACATTCTGGGAGGTGACTTGGCAAGGAGTCCTATCCCAGGTCTTCTCCTAAGAGTGCGGCAGGATCTCAAATGGGGCACACCATGTTTTTTGCAGTGCCCCTTACATGAACCACTGAGAATCCTTACCTCTGAGCCATGTGACTTCTGGAGGCAAAATCTGACTCATGCACAGAGAGATGGTTGGCGTGGAGTATTCTTCTGGAAAGAGTTGGAATTGGAGAACAGACAAGTCAGAACCGAGTGGTCCTTGCCAGATTGACATGGCACTGTACTCAGGTAATGACTGGAAGTTCTATGGATCAAGATGCTCCCACAAAGCTAGGGCACAAAGTTTGTATTATTGTTCATACCACAGCACAGACATTCTGTAGAGCAAAGGGTGGTGACACCTTGGCTAAGGGAGGTCAGACATCTGTGATTGGGTAGAGCGGTATAAATTGGATATGTTAGGCAGTGACAATATTCTATGTGATACCATGGCTTCAGTGTCAGTGCCTAAACATGTATGTGCTCCATTAAGTCAGTTTCCACAGTAATGTCTTTGGTGTGAGATAACACTGAAATGGTACTAATCCCAGACCTGTTCTTAAATGCATCAGCTGGACCTGTGGACAAAGTAGACTGAATCCTCATCTCCTGGGAAAAGTGTGGGAAGCCCTGGGCACATTCCAGTTATCCTCATCCTTCCTGCAGGAAGCAGACCTCTGACCTTCATGGAGTTGCACCTTGTCCTCGTTCATTGCGCCTTGTTCTGTCAGGACCACAGGGACACAGGGCCAGTGCTGCAGGAGTAACCACACTCATTTAACACCATCCTCTACCCGTGTGCCCACATGATAACACGTGACGTAGACATGCTAAGCATGATGGCTGCCAGAGCAGGCAAAAGGACCACTTGCAACAATAGTTAATAACCAATACAGCTAAACAAATACATTAAAACACACTAATATTTATTCCTAAACCCATAGTTTCAGGTCAAAGAAATACAATAATTTTCTTTCAGAAGGCCAATTAGGAAGAAAGATTAAACATCTGGAAATGGTACATGATAAAGAGAGAGGCACCTGACACGGAGGTTCTGTGACACATGAAAGGTCATGCCCTGTGGTGCTGAGTCTCTGACTGAATCTTATGGGAGAACAGTGCTGGGTACATTGGCCATAGTGACACCTAAAACACTTCTAATCCCTTCCATCAAAAATGACCCTTCTTCCACATCCGATAAAAATTAAACAGGTGTCCAATGGTGTTACTTGAGAAATGCAGGGACCATGTCTACCATCTGAGACTCCAAATACCCAGGGAACAGTGTGCTTCTTACTCCAGCAAGGTCTCATCAGAGACACCCTGATCACCCAACAGCTTGTTCTGGTTCTCCTGGTAATAGTCCCTCTTATGAAATAGTGACTACCTTCTCAAAAGGAAAAGGTGGTCCACCTTTGAGGAGAAACACTAGAAGGGCCAATGGGGGCTCCCACAGTCCTATGCACATCGAAATAACATGCAACCTATGGGCCTTGCTGTTACAGTCAGGAGCCACAACCAATCTCAGATGCCACGGTGGAGGGTCAGCAGAGCCATTACTCTCTGGTTCGTACTGGTGTCCAGCATAGCAACATTGCTTGCCCCCTGCCCCCCCCCACACACACACCCTTCAGGCAGGCTCACCGCTCTGACCAGCTTTACACAGAGTGAGGCTGGGACTCAGGATCTTCTCCGCGTCTTCATTAGCAGGGACCCTTTCCAACTGTGCTGTGACAGGACTCGAGAGGGTCCACGTGGGTCACTGTTGCAGCTTGGACGATTAAAGCATGATGGTAATGAAAGCAGTACTTGGAAAAATGTCGCCAAGTGACTTAAATGGAGAAAATTATAGCAAAGACTTAACTTCCAGGTAGGGTGATCATCCATGTCATTTCTAAGAGCTGACATCTGCAGGGCTGGAAGTCAGAGAGGACTTACAGCCTTTGGATCATGAGGTCACACACCAGGGCTTGTGGCACATCGGCCCAGCTTCCTTTAACAGTCCTGAACTTCTTGGCCTGATAGTTACGTGTACTTGTACTGTTTGATGCACTTTAACTGGGATATCACTGAAAAAGTGTGGCAGCATCACGGAAATCTTTGGGGTCTCCTGAGGAATGGGGCAAGCTCCCACAGATTCTGCAAGAACCAAACAGCCATGGGCTGCTTCTAGAAGCATCCTGTAGGTACCTGAGCACAGAGGTGATTCTGAGAGTTCACAGAACCTTTCACTGAAACCCCAGCCTCAAACCTTCCTTGGTTCTGGGAACTATTGGGAGCATAAAAAGACAGAAAATCAAATAGGAAGGAGTGGAGAAAGGAAGAGAAGGAAATAAAATTTTTCCTTTATTCTCATTCCCACTTCATTTGTGGAGAACTGAATCCAGGTGGTCTGCACAGGTATGAGAGGCTAAGGGATTTAAAGTGAGGATTTCCCAGAGGATTGTGGGAAATCGACACAATAAGCACATGAGGGGCCTCCTTGTGGCTGTTACAATGAAAGGTTTGAAGGAGTGGTCCTCTGGATGCACAAAACACAAGTAAAGACAACAAACCAGTAACAGAGAGTTTCCTTTGGGATTGTGTGTGAGAGAGGACACTATCTGAAGAAAACAAGCTGCACTCTCAATGCTTTGGGAGAGGAGGGAGGACAGAGAGAGGATGAATTTTCCTCAGGGCCATGTTGAATGAGCCCCTGCTCGGGGTGGGGAAGCTTCTTCAGAGGAAGGAGGGAGCCTGTGAACCCAGGGCAGGTGTTGGTCTCACTTTCCCACAAACTTGCACCACTGTGGATAGTGCCTCCACTCATGTGATGAACAACAGTACTAATCAGCCCCATCCTGCAATGGCAGCCCAGGCCTGGGCAGTGTAGCTGTTTTTCCACATTTTTAGCAAGAGAATAAATAAGGTATCACTGATGGCCATTTTTGGATTTTATAAACCAGCAGTATAGGGCCATGCCTGGTCATTCTTTGTACCAGGAGACATGATCATAACCACTAAAATCATCGCTGTGTCTGGGACAGGTGGAAGAGACTGACTGTCCCAGAGCTTTGGACACTGAGTGAGGCTGAGTCAGGGCAGACTGGGCCCAGGACCCTGAAAACAGCTAAAGAACTCACTGGTGGTTGCAGTGCTGGGAACCTGGTGAGCCTGAAAACGAGGCAATGAATCAGGCCAAGGTGAACCCACGGTCCCTTCCACGGACGCCTCACCTGGGCCCTGAGTGAGGAGAGTAAGCAGAAGCAGGGGCCAGGTCATGGTGGAGCTACACCAACAATGCTGCCTTCTGACACCCCAAGCCTGAGCCTGGCTCCCCACACTTCTCTTATCCTCTCCCCTGCCTCAGAGGAGGGAGGGACCTCCATGCAAATCTGCTTCCTTAACCTGCCTCACCACATTCCACTCCACACTGACCTGGAGTCTACATACACCTGCAACCCTGGAAAGAAGAGCTTTACCAAGAATGAAGCTCTTGCCTTGGCTGGGTGGCTTAGTGGGTCACAGTATCATCCTGTTATGGCAAGGTTGACTGTTTATTCCCGTCCAGTGCACATACAGGAATTCACCAATGAGTGCTTATGTAATCAGAACAAAAATTCCATGTTTCTCTCTCTCCTCTTCTCTCTCCCTAAATTCAATCAGTAAATGCTTTTAAAACAGTCAAACTCTTTAATATACTCTAAGTAAGGTCAGACTGAGCCCAGGAAAGCACACAGAAATAGAGCCAGTCAGGGGATACCTACCTTTTCTCTTGGGGGACTCCTGGTGTCTCCTGGATGAGCTATCCCAGGACTTCCCCTTTGTGTGGTGTGGGCAAAGGTAAAGACAGCTTGACTGAGGAAGGTTCAGGCACTGCATTTCCTGGGTGTCAATGGCAGAGCTGGGGACTGCATATTGCCCTTCACCCCTTATTCCCCTTAGTGAGGGTGGCTCCTCTGCATGGTTCCATCCTCTGTCTTTGCAGTGGTTTTATTCAGAAGCTGAGCCCTTGCATGTATTAGCTCTTTTAAGAGATGATGTATCAGACACAACAGTTTGGGGACCTCATTGGCTCGCAGGGAAGCAGCACTTCAAACTTCATCCCAGGACAGCATAAAGCCCAGCAAGTACCTTCCCCACATCCAGGCTCTTGTGCCCCTAAGGTCCTAAGACTATACATCCCCCTGGAGGCCCAAGAGTGTGAATTCCTCAGGGAAGGCAGCTGAGGTGAAAGGGTTGATTCCAGATTACTTCCTTCCCATCTTTTGTCCCTTCGAGCTCAATACCAAGTCCCCTGAGCCCATTGCCGTTTGCCAGTCAACTTCCCTGGACTGGAAGGTGTCGCCTCCCACACCAGGTGGACCAGATGCTATTCTCAGGGCTTATTAGCATGTTCTACCATGGACTGGGTACAAGGGTGCTGCTTGTGAGGCAGCTCTAGGCTCAAGGCTGAGGACACATTACCTAAAACCACTGAATATGAAGTTTGGATGAGAATCATGGTGCCAGGTGAGACAGACAGATTTGTCAAATTGTGAGGAGAAAAGATATTGCACAAAGAAGCAAAGGTTCTGTGGGATTGAGAAGTACCAGGAGCTTAGAATAGCAGAAGTCAAAGTGAGAAATGTACTGGTTCCTTGTGGAGATTCCAGGGAGAGTCTGTTTCCTGGCTCCTACAGTTGCTAGGTCACCAGCATTCCTTGACTGTAGCTACGTGACTCCAATCTCTGCTCTGTGGTCCCATCTCCTGCTCATCTTCTGTCCCCGACTCTGCCTGCACACTTTGGTAATCCACTGTATTTGTCAGGGTTCTTCAGAGCAGCAGGAGGATATGAGGACTTGGCTGGTGTGATTACAAAAACTGAGAAACCCCAAGATCTGCAAGCTGGGGGGCCCAGGAAAGCTGTTGGTCTAATTTGGCCTGAGACTGAGGACCTGAGAACCAGAGGAGCTGATGGTTTAAGATTCAGTGTGAGGACAGAGGCCTGTGAGATGAGATGTGATGCCCCAGCCCTACAGTGATCCATGAGTATAGGGGTGAGTTCATCCTTTTGTTCTAGTCTGGTTCTCAGTGCATTGATGTTGTGCACACAGGGAGGGTGATATCCTTTTGGGGTCCACCACTTCAAATACTAATCTTCTCTTGAAACTAGCTCAGAGACACACCCAGAACTCATTTTTATTTGGGCTCTGTGCTGTCCTGTGGGCCGGGAAACCAAGGCATACAATTAACAATCCCAGTCCCCATCTCAAAGCCTTCATCCCATCTGCAAACTCCCTTTTGCCTTATTAGGTAACATTCCCAGATCCCAGGGTTTAACACCAGGATATCTCTGTGGCCTCATTACTCAGGCTCTGGAACCAGCCTTCCAGTCCTGCACAGTGACACACACACACACACACACACACACACACACACACACACACACACACAAACCATCTGAGAGGCTGTTCTCAGGATGTTTTGCACTGTAGCACATGGAGGTGTTGCAGACACTGGAGCTACCCGAAACCAACTTTTAAACAGCTGTTGGGGGCCAGATGTAAGCTGGCAAGGTCCTTGCACCTGAAGGGGCTAGCAAGGCTGGGACCCTTACCCACACAGTTTTCCCAGACTTGTTTGGATGGTGATTATCAGTAGAATGGGAGTAACATTTGTAGAATGAGAACAGCCTTTCATAGCTTGCAAAGAAGTCTATAACTATTTACTGAGATATGCTGTACTGAGAACTTGTCCTTCTGCTGTATCTCTCCCTTAGAGATTAAGAGGAACAAAAAATACATTCCTCTTGATAGACCTCCGATTCAGTGTGTTGTGTATAAATAGGATTGTATAGCTAATAAACTCACTTCAGTTCATCAAGAGAACTGGGGACCTCCCGACCCCGCTTTCCTGTCTTTCTTTCTTTTCTCAATTCCCACCTCTCTGCCTCAGCCCGGCTCAACCCTGTCAGGCTGGCCCTGGCAAACAGCCTTTAAATTGACCTGGCTGTCCTTTTCTTGAAATACTTTTAATATTAATGGAAACCTGAGAGTCTGTTCCCACTGCTTAGGACTGCACACAAAGTAAGGGAAGGACCTAGAAATATCCATCAGTATAACCTTTCTCACAGTCTAGCTTCTGTAGCCTTCACTAGTGCTTCCCATTGAAATATGCCTTACCATAAACCAAAGAGGACATTTTCCTCCTACAATCAAAGACATTTTAGGACGTCGCTTATGAATTCCCACACTGGTTCCCATGTGGTTCTTTGTTTAAGGAATTCCTTCCCTCCCATCACAGGCAGGAAGATGCTTTCCGTGTGGAGCCTGGGTGACATCCATTGGCACCTCTCAAATTTCTGCCCTTTCCTTCCTTGATGTCTAAGGAGGCACTGGGCCCTGCACCTAACTGGCATTACAGAATTGAAGGACAGGTGATCAGGGTGTGACTCCACCTGAGAGAGGAGAGGCTCCCCCTGGCTGTCCTTTTCTTGAAATACTTTTAATATTAATGGAAACCTGAGAGTCTGTTCCCAATGCTTAGGACTGCACACAAAGTAAGGGAAAGATCTAGAAATACCCATCAGTATAACCTTGCTGACAGTCTAGCTTCTGCAGCCCTCACTAGTGTGTCCCATTGAAATATGCCTTGTACAATCAAAGACATTTTAGGACGTCACTTATGAATTCCCACACTGGTTCCCACGTGGTTCTGTTTAAGGAATTCCTTCCCTCCATCACGGGCAGGAAGAAGGTTTACGTCTGGAGCCAGGGTGACATCCGTTGGCAACTATCAACTTTCTGCCCTTTCCTTCCTTGATGTCTAAGGAGGCACCGGGCCCAGCCCCTACCTGGCATTACAGAATTGAAGGACAGGTGATCATTGTGTGACTCCACCTGAGAGAGGAGAGGCTCCCCCTGGTCCCTGTGAGGCTCTGCTCCAGGAGGGGCAAGGAGATTCCTCAAAGGTGGACTGATGGCTACACTCTGAGTTTGGGAAAATACAGAAGAGAGAAGAGCTCGGTACACAAGGCTCTGGAAGCACAAGCCCAGGTTTGTTCAGAAGTTCTGCACTAGACTCCACATTCATGACACCTATGGGTGGATGAATTTCTTCATGCTTTCGTCTAGGCATGTTAGGTGAATGCCATTAGGAAGAAGTTGCTCACCAGAGAAAGCCCCACACTATCTTTTGATGGGTGGGGCAAAGGAGCCAATTGGGAAATATTTCATCAAGATGTAAAGGATACTATGCCAAGCTTGGTACGAGGGCAGTGCCTAGAGCCTTGGGGAGGTCAATTCTGTACAGAGCACAGGATTTGTCCCTCCAACTGTCCCCCAGCTCAGTCCTCATGAAATATTGAATAATTGCTGTGTCAAAGAAGACAGAGAACCTAAAGGAAGTTCTCATCTGTGGTGTCTCTTGTGGTACGCTTCTTTTTCAAGGGGTCACCAAACTGGAGTAGGTTCCCAGTGTGCATGATGAGAGGTGAGAGAAGTTCAGAGAGAACTCCAGCCATGGATACATAAATGTCCCTGCACACAGGGAAGCAGGAATTTAGTGAGCAGGGATCTTGGGAGCTCAGGCAGGTTTGCTCTCATTTTCCCCAGTTGCTTGAGGCACTGTGGTAAGTGCCACAGATGGGATATAAAACAATGACATCAGCTCCCTTCCAGGGTGGAGCCTAGAGATGATCACAGAGGCTGGAGTGCCAAACCGGTAGCTAGAGGAATGGTCTGAGATCCCTGAAGGCTACAAACTGACAGGATCCTTCAGGAGTTGAGAGGTAGTGCCCTTGCCTTATTGGGACTAGGCCACCTCATTATAACCCGCACTCCTCCCCACCCAGTGTCACTGGCTCTTCTAGAGCTTCTGCTTCAGCGACCTGAATGTTGAGGGAGGGTGAGTCATGAAGAGAGAGTTCATGAACTTGAAAATGAAGACAAAGGCACAGACAGATTGCAAGTCATGGACCATGGCTCCAGTTGAGCCTCAATAAAACAACTGGTCACCCAAGAAACAAACTATGCCTGTGCAATGATCAAGGGTGGTGAGGAGCACAGGGTCCCAGCCATGCTAGAGGCTCTCAGAGTGCCTCCTGAGCCCAGAGCTGGACAGGGCAGCCTACCTCTGGGGTTATTGGTCTCAGCAGGCTGTCCTGTTTTGGGGGTGGAGGTGGGAAGTTTTTCATGCTAGTCATTCAGAGGCTGTCTCTGAGCCTGGACTGTCTTCACTGTTGCCCCTCACTTCAGACCCCTTAAGGTGGGACCACAAAGAGTGTCCTGCCTCCTTGGGTCCTGGCCAAGAGGGTGTGCCTGGTATGTTTAAGTATAAATCCGAGAGGACTCCCCATGGAGACAGGGCCCCTGAGCAGAGTTACTCAAGGGACAAGAGATGAGACGGCAGGACCTCATAAGTGTGAACCAAGGTTTGTTCCAAAGTTCCACAACCATCTAAACCAGCCGTGGGCAAGCTACGGCCCGCGGGCCAGATCTGGCCTGTTTGAAATGAATAAAACTAAAAAAAAAAAAAAAGAGTACCCTTTTATGTAATGATGTTTACTTTGAATTTATATTAATTCACACAAACACTCCACCCATGCTTTTGTTCAGGCCCTCCGGTCCAGTTTAAGAACCCGTTGTGGCCCTCAAGTCAAAAAGTTTGCCCACTCCTAGTCTAAACAAACATTCACAATACGTATGCATAAGTCACTCTCTCATCTATAGGTGCAATTGGAATCTCAATTAGGAGCAGTTAAGGACGCCCAGAGTCTCACCCCACACCCCACACCCCACACCCACACCCCACTTGGAGATTTGCAGAGCCCAGAGACCTCTGCTCAGCACAAACCTTAGTGAGTCCTGGACTGAGGTTGGGGACACTGGGGCCCAAACAAAGGTTCCCTACTGTGTCCCTAATTGGGGCTGCAGCTGCCACACAGGCAAACAGAGCTGCAGCATCTACCCTTTGCAGTGTCTCCCCTTCACCAGTGCTTTCAACATCTCCCCTGGGACCAGTTTCACCAACAGCAGTCCCTCCCCACCCCTGGAAACAAGATACCCAGCCTTATAGTACCTGCTGTGCTGCACATAGCAGATGGTCAGGGCCTCACTGTCCAGTATGGTAGCCACCAGCCTCATGTGATGATTAAGCCCTTGAAATATATCCAGTGCACTTGAGGATCTGAGTTTTTATTTTAATCTAGCTATCAAGGTAACATATACTTTGGTTATTGTTTAGAACACCTTGGGTGTGTGAATGAATCTATTTTATCAAATGTTAGGAAATGTAAATACAGACTCAGCATTCCTGATTTAAAAAGATACAATTTAGCACTCAATCCTTAGTGAGATGGCCTGTGAGAGACATCAAACTAAGAAGACTTTGTGCAAAACATGAAGGTAAAATATCTAATTAATATTTTTGTGGCTGCTTGCTTCTTCTAGGCTGGGCAAATAGCCAAATTAACAGACAGAAATTAACAGGAGAACATCAGGGGTTAGTACATGTGCAAGAAGGTTTCTCATAGAATTGATGTAGCCATAAAATTACAAACACACTGAGGCAACATTGGGTATATGACATTTTTAAAGTTTTTACAACAAGTTTTTTATTGATTCAGAGAGGAAGGAGTGGGAAAGAGAGGTAGCAACATCAACAATGAGAGAGAATCATTGATCCTCTGCCCCCCACGGGCACCACCCAGCGGATGCAGCCTGAATTCATTTTCCTACCATGTGCCCTGACAGGAAAATGAATGCTGACGCCTGGCTCATACGTCCATGCTCAACCACTGAGCCAGGCGGACTGGACTATATACTACGTATTTTGAACAAAGGAGAAAGGGTGGAGATTATTTTTCAGTAGTGAGAACGGGTGATTTGCAGGTAGTTGAGGAACAACAGAACACACCTGTCAGGAAAGTTAAGAAACCATGAGACCTTCTTCAGAAGGTTGTTGCCTTTGCCTGATTGGAATGAAACCTGGTAAACAAGAGGGCTTCAGCAGATGTCTATTAGCTAGATTCCCCTCCTCCCCTGTGACACCATCAATCAGGAGTGTGGGAGAGGTTCCCAGACATTCTTGGTCCCAAGAGGCAGGGTTATAAATTCCAGTGGCTGCTGTGTCCAGTGCTGGAATTGGTGGCAGTTCCGCTCACCCAGCACACCTTCTGAGCCCAGAGCTGGACAGGGCAGAGGCTGGGTCCAGGCTGGCTGGGCCCAGGATCCGGGAGAAGAGGGGGAAATGCAGAGGGGGATGACTCAGGTGAACTTGGAAGGGAGGCAGAGGTGTCAGTCCAGGTACCCACATGAACTGTCCTTGGAAAGGTCACCTGTGTCCTGAGGAGAGAGAGGGAAGTAGAGACCAGCCAAGGGGGAGACCTCTCAGGGCTCTGCCCACTGACACTCTGACACTTGTAAGGACACTCACCACTGACACTCTCATCCCCTCCCCAACCAGGTTCACGGGTGAGGAGGGATCTGCATGCAAATTGTTCCAGAGCTCTGAGAATTCTAAGTCCTTTTGTTCCAAGCTTGAGACTTAGCAACTAGGGGAGCCACCAGTGGACAACCTGTCCAAGTAGGACTGGACCAGGACTGGTGGGACAGCATACATCTCCTTCCCAAGAAGCTGCTTTGAGGCTGGGCCAAGGCCCTGGAGCTGTGAGAGCCCCATCTGTCAGTGAGCAGCTGGCCTTCAGCTGAGTGTTCCTCTCCACACACCCAACCTCTCCCCCAACAGTTACTCACATGGGGAGGGCTGTATCCTCTTCAAGTCCAGTCTCTGGGAGGCCTGAATCTGGGAGAAGGGATGCTGCCCAGGGGTGAAGGTTCCTGCCTTTCCCTCTGGGGTCCTGGATAGCTACGCCAAAAGAATTTTCAAAAGGTGTGGTTCACAGAAATCGGGCCACACACTGTGGCGAATGCACTCTGGCCACACTGAATTCTCTCCCAGACCTTTCACATCGGCTATTCCTGTAGTGAACTGGGCGTCCAGAGGCCATTGCAGGTGCCTGTAAGGAAATCAGTAGCCTGTTGAACAGTGGGTCTCATGGAAGCAAAAGTCAGCTCCAAATGCCTTCTTGATTTGCCCTCCCTGCTTTGGACCCCTGTTTAATCTTCCTTGTCTTAGTGTCTTCACCTGAAAACAACTGACAGCATTAAAGTTCAAAATGTCCTGACATGAGTCTGGCTACAACATCAAAAAGATAAGTTTTCCTTAGTCAGTAAGGGCTGTATGTTTTATCCATGTCAAGCATGCTTAGTTTGAGATTGCAGCTTCTTTCCCCCTTTGGCTTACTGTACGTGATTGTAGAAAAAAGTATGTATACCTTTCACCTCATCTCTATTTTATCCCCTCACAGGACAGGCTAGCAGGAGTGGGCAAACTTTTTGACTCGAGGGCCACAGTGGGTTCTTAAACTGGACCGGAGGGCTGGGAAAACACATGGATGGAGTGTTTGTGTGAACTAATACATGTTAACACTGCTGCTGGTGAAGGAGCAGAGGGGAGAGCAAGAGAACCCTCCGCTCTTTTGGCTCCGTGGGCCAGATAGAACACCTGAACTGGCCGGATCCAGCCCGCGGGCCGCAGTTTGCCCACCGCTTGCAAGACTCAGCCTCTCTCAGCTGTGCAGGAGTGTGTGTGCGCACACACACTCACACACACACACACACACACACACACACACAAACACACAGCAGCTCCTTCAAAAGCATCCAGCTTCCCTGTCTTCCATCACTGAAGGGTTTTTAAGTCACAAGGGTGATCATTATAATGTAGTGCTGGTTGACTGACACATTTAATGTTTCTAAAATTAAAATAGCTCTTCATCGCTTGTCCAGGAGAGGCAATTGTGATAGAGAACCTTGTAAAAAATACAGGAAGATATTTTACAGTAATGAGCATTATCATTTTTAGTGTACATGTGGACTGCTTTAAGAGGTTCATAAATATGAATTGCTGATTTCCCAGGAGAGTGGTGTCCGGGAACTTTAGTCCCTCTTCCTTATGCAGGCTTTCTGTCGCCTAGAAACATGGCGAACGTTATGAGGCAATTGGTGAAGCAATGGAATAAATGAATGTTATATTCACATTTAATTTTACAAGAATTGGGTTGCATTATGTAATCAGTCTGGTGGCCTACATTTTGCTTTTAATATAACAGACCACGTCTTTTTAGTGCATCAAGCTCTGCAATGCTGACAAGCAACCGGATCATCATGAACATAAGGGTGGACAAACTTCAAATAGATTCCTTTTGAATTTCACCTTCCAGGATGCATCCATTGCCCTCTGTGTCACTCTATCAACCTCCCCTGTGCCCCAGTGTCTCTTGCATTCTCAAATTGGCCAAGCACTTTACTCTCTCAGAAATTGTGCAGTCTGTCCTCATGCCCTCAACAGGATCCTTCCAAGCCCCTGATGGCCCCTCCTTGTACAACCCTCAGGCAGGAGTCTCCTGCCTCTGTAACTTTCCATACCAGCACCTTTGTTTTCATGGCAGAATTAGTTACAAACAGCCATTTGTAGATAATGGTCTTGTTGGGTTTTGGGGTGTGTGTGTGTGTGTGTGTGTGTGTGTGTGTGTGTGTGTTTGTGTTTTCTATTTTCATCGTAAACTCTGTGAGGAGAGACTGTGTGTAGCTCTGAGCGTGGCATTAGCAGCCACTCCAGGAAAAATAGTTGCCAATTGCATCTAGGAGAGAGGGGGGAGGGCTATGCTGAATCTCTAGTTCCCAGGTGAGTTGTTTCTGTTTCTGTTTTTTATCTGCTCTGCTCTAGGTGACAATCCCAGATCCACTGGGGCTGAGAGCAGTGGCCTCATTTTTCCTCATTTCTCCATCTATGAAGTTGGAAACCTTAAAATCTCCTAGTTCATAAGCATTGGGAAAGTCTGGAGGAATGGCAGCTTAGGGACACACAAGAAGCCAGCCTCACCACCCTGCTGTTACACTCTGCCCCCACGACCTCCCCACAGCCTATGGTGAAGAGATGCAGGGTCACCTGCAGGACAGGGACACAGTGTCCTCTGCCCACTCTCCCTCTCAGAAAAGTTTTCACAATTTGCAGAGTCTGAATATTCCTCAAGTCTGCGTGAGGAAGAGAAAGGCAGCACAATGTGTCTGAGGCTGCCTGTCACTACATGAGCCAAGTTAAGCAGAGACAGGGTTTAACCACACAATGAGTGTTTATACAAGGATGTGGTCAGTATGGGGAAATTCAGCTCTCAGCCTCTTGGGGGAGAAGATAGCTACCTGTGGCTGCCAGCTGCAAGTGTCACATGCAAAGGGGAGGGGAGGGCCTGCTGTCTGGCCTTCAGGAGCTCAAAGGCTGACCATTAGGGGGCTAATCTTCCAAGACTTTAGGAAGAGCTCAGCCCCTTCCTGGGATTTGATTGGAATGGTCAGCCTTCCTGAGAGAGACCACAGGAGGGGATCAGTGTGTGTGCACAGCTGCCAAATCAAAGCATGTCCTGTGCATGGTCTCTTCCCAAAATGCAATTCTTTTCTGAGTAATGGGCCATGGAGGCAGCCTATGTTTTCAGTAGAGCCTGTTTCATCCTCCAGTGTCCCAGGGCCTCGTATTTATAGTTTGTAAGTAGTGATTAAACAACTGCGGCTCTATTCTTATTACAAGCCCTTCCTCACTATGAGAAGCTGATTTCCAAGGACGCCCAGGAGATGCCTCAGGCCAGCTTGGATGACAGGGCTGGGCCTCAGCTTTGCTCTTCCCCTCTCCCTCTCTCCTCACAAGCCTGGCTTTTGTCTCCTAAAGAGACTATGGAAAAGCAGGCAGCAAAACCTGTCAGAATGAGCATGCCAGGCCCCCTGTGTCCCCTGGAGGCGCCACCAGAGAGGAGAGCCCTGGGTTAAGGTTCAGCTAAGGGGCAGCTCTGCCAGTGCCTGAGCACCAGGCTGTGGCTGGTGCCTCCCCACCTCTCCTCAGCTTTGTTGGCCTGCTGCTCCTCAGGAGCCTCCTGCCCACTCGTTCTTCTTTCAGGCCCAGGTGTGACTTTGCCAAAGGGATTTGTTGGTGAGAGGAGAACCCCTTCACGAGGGGGGAGGAAGGCACGGACGTATCGGAAGCCGGTCCATCCTTGCTGCTTGACACAGTCGCTGCAGGATAGAAACATCTGCACAGCATATGTTTCAAGGGACCTGGCATATACAGCATACTGTTCTTAATATGTCTGCTACCCTTAGCGCTGTGTGTTTTAACCAAGGTCACCTCTCCGAGAAAGGTTGTTTCCCCAGGTAGGGCTTTTTCCCTGAGGTTAAGGAGGGGGTGAACTCCTTAACTAAATGCCAGGTGGGTAGTTAAACACTTTAACTACAAACAATCATGCTTAAGCTACATAATCTTTACTCACTGGAATGGAGATAAGAAAAGCCCTAACCTTTGTAATAGAAATTGACAGGATTAAAATCAACTGGTATAAATACGGATGTAACAAGACAATAAACAGCAGAACCTCTCTGGAGATGGAGACCAGAACTTGGCTGGAGATCCTGGCTAGGCTGCTGATCAACTGAACGCTGTCTCCGTGTCATTCCTTCTTCACCGACTCTGTCTACGCCTTTGGGAACCCCTGGACCTGCTGGGGTTGGACCCTGGCATCTGGCGCCCGAACAGGGTTCCCTTAGGTAAGTCCCCCCGTACTTGGGACGGATACCACTGCACCGTAGGGTGCTTCAGACCCCCCCCCCCCCCACTATAGAGGATAAGTAGGGTAAGCGAGTAGTTAGTACAGAACTTAGATTGACAAGATGGGTCATACTGAGCATAAGAAAAAAGACTCTGTATTAATCTTTTATGCTTACTATGCTTACTTTAACGCATATGCTTACTAGCAGAATTGGAGTTAAGGTTACTCCCAGTCAGACAGAAAGTTTTATAGAAGAAGTATGTCAATGGCTTCCAGAGGATGGAACTGTTAATTTAAAAACTTGGGTTGAAGTAGGAAAGCAATTAAAGAAACACCATGGATCTGAGAACGTCCTGCCATGTTTCTTTTCCCTCTGGGATTCAATCTGTGACACCTTGGCCCCAGAGGCAAAAACGGTTGGACTTTCTCAAAATTTAAATAGTCCCTCAGCTCCACCCAGAGAGGACACATCATCATTGTCTTCAGCTCAATCTAAAAGCAATTTAGCTATGCCTACTGATCAGGAGGAGAATAAATATCATAAACATGACCATTGGTCCTTTCCAGTCAGTAGAGAGTGGCCCTCCCATTCAAAACAGGCTCCCCAAATTAGAAAGGAAGCCTAAACCAGGTCCTGTGGCTCCTATGAGCTCCATGTCTAAATTTCAAAGGGCGATAAGAGAAGCTGAAGCTAATGGAGATCTTGAATTCTCACTCTGCTTCCCAGTTACATATGAGAATGAGTCTGGTGGGAATAGAAACCACACCTTGGAGCCTATACCTTACAAAGTACTTAAAGAATTAAAATTGGCCTGCTCTGAATATGGACCTCTAGCTCCTTACACACAAACCTTGGTAGAAACCCTAGCCAGTAAATGGATGACTCCTTATGATTGGTCACAGGTTTGTAAAGCCTGTCTCTCAGGAGGCGATTACTTATTATGGAAAACTGAATATGATGATCTTGCTAAGAAAGCTGTAGTCACTAGCGAAAAAACCAAAAAAGGAATAACCCTAGACATGATATTAGGAGAAGGTGATTTTAACACGGCTGAGGAGCAAATGAATATGCCAACAGAGGCACTTACCAAAGTAACCAGTTGTGCAGTAAGTGCCTGGAAATCCCTACCTTATACAGCAGGAAAAATAACCACCCTTACAGAGGTTAAACAGAAGGTCAAAGAACCATATCAGGATTTCCTTTCTCGCCTCATGCAGGCAGTCAAGAGAGTAATCAATAACAAAGAGGCGGCCGATATCCTAATCAAACAACTGGCTTTTGAAAATGCTAATAATACCTGTCAGACTTTATTAAGGCCGATTCGCAGAACAGGAACTATAAATGATTTTATAAAACAGTGTGCTGATGTAAGTCCAGCATTTATACAGGGTGTAGCTATAGCTGCAGCTCTCAAAGGGGAGACATACCCTCAATATATACAGGGTATAGGACAAGCCAGCAATAATACAGGTAATAAAAAAAATATGAACTGCTACTCTTGTGGCTTATCTGGGCACTTTAGCAGAGAATGCCCAAATAAAAATAATAATAATACTCAGGCCAGGTGGCAAGCTCCTCGACAGCCTGGAAATACATTAGGGAATAATATTAATCCTCCAAAAACCGTTTGTCCCCGATGTCAGAAAGGATTCCATTGGGCAAAGGAATGTAGATCAAAATACCATAAAAATGGTCAGCCTTTAAACTCTACAAATAGCTCCCAAGGAGTTTATATCCCATCACCTCAACTGGGAAACTTGAGAAGGGGCAGCCCCAGGCCCCTGCAATAATAGGGGCATCAACCTTCAACCCCTCTGCAAATTTCGATCAGTCAGTGACCTCTTCAGGGCAACCCCACGCAGTGCAGGATTGGACCTCCACTCAACCACCCATGCAGTACTAACCCCAGACTCGCCAGTAGCAGCCATTCCTACAGGAGTGTCTGGGCCGCTGCCTGAGGGAACTGTAGGTTTAATATTAGGACGGAGCTCCACCTCGTTACAGGGGATCTTAGTCATCCCAGGAGTTGTTGATGCAGACTACACAGGAGAAATACAGATTTTACTTTCCCCACCCACCACAACTATACAGATTCAGCCCAACAAGAGAACTGCCCAAAATCCTGTTACCAATACATAAAATAGGGACAGCTGTTACCCAGGAAGCTAGAGGGGCCGGAGGCTTTGGATCTAGTGATGCAGCATTTTGGATACAAGAAATCCATGCTACTAGACCTACAAAAATTTTACAAATTCAGGGAAAACCAATTGAAGGTCTATTGGATACAGGAGCAGATGTTTCCTGCATAGCAGAGAAGGATTGGCCCTCTTCTGGCCCACGCACACCACCTCCACTTCCCTAGTAGGACTAGGCAAGGCATCTAATGTAAAAAAGAGTTCTCAGATTCTAACTTGGACTGATGAAGATCAACATTCAGGAACATTCTGTCCCTATGTAATTACGACTATCCCCTTTACATTATGGGGAAGAGATATTTTGTCTCAAATGGGAGTTGTATTATATACCCCCAGTGATAGAGTAACATCACACATGCTAGACACGAGATTTAATCCAGGAAAGGGATTAGGAAAGTAAAGTAATACCTCACACTCCTCCACAGGATCTGTAATTGGGGTCATTGCCCTTAGGACTGCTGATCCCATAGTCTGGAAATCGTTACAACCAGTATGGGTTGAGCAATGGCCCTTAACATCTGAGAAAATATCAGCAGCCCGACAATTAATTGATCAGCAATTAGCAGAGGGACATATAGAGCCATCTAATAGTCCCTGGAACACACCCATATTTGTAATAAGAAAGAAATCAGGCAAGTGGAGACTTTTGCAAGATCTAAGAGCCATACATGCCACCATGGAAGATATGGGCTCCTTACAACCTGGATTGCCCTCCCCTGTGGCAACTCCACAGGAGTATTGTGTTGTTGTTATTGACTTACAGGATTGTTTTTTCACTATACCTCTTCACCCAGCTGATTGTCAAAGATTCGCATTCAGCATACCATCAGAAAACTTTAAACAGCCTTATCAGAGATACCAATGGAAGGTTCTCCCACAAGGGATGAAAAATAGTCCTACATTATGTCAAAAGTTTGTAGATCAGGCATTGCAAGTTATTAGAAAGAAATTTTCAGATCTATATCTTATTCATTATATGGATGATATTTTACTAGCTCATAAAGATCGGACTACTTTACAGGAAATTCTTACTCAGACCATCCTTGCTTTAGAAGAACATGGTCTAAAAATAGCCCCAGAAAAGATTCAGACTGAACCTTCTTTTTCATACTTAGGCAGAATATTACATACCTCTACTATCACCCATCAGCCTCTACAATTAAGAAAAGATCATTTAAACACATTGAATGATTATCAGAAACTATTAGGTGATATCAACTGGGTCAGGCCATATCTAAAAATAACCACTCGACTTAAAACCTCTATTTGACATTTTAAAGGGAGATTCTAACCCTAAGTCTCCCCGACAATTAACTGTATAAGGAGAAAAGGCTATAGCAAAAATAGAACAGACCATCAATAAACAGCAACAACAGTGTCTAGATTATTCCAAATCTTGGGCCTTAATTATTCTAGCCACTAAATATACTCCTGCAGGATGCTTGTGGCAGGAAGGACCATTGGAATGGATACATTTACCTGTTACACCTAGGAAGATTGTACCACCCTATCCCTCCCTAGTGGCCACTCTCATTATCAAAGGTAGACGACGCAGTATCGAACTCTTTGGAAGAGAAGTTACTGAGATAATAATACCTTATAAAAGAGAACAATTAGACACACTATTACAATTTGAAGAAGAGTGGCAAATAGCTATAGGTAACTTCCCAGGACAAATTTTACATCATTTGCCAAGATCACCTATATTGCAATTTCTCTCCCTACATCCGTTTATATTTCCTATTAAATGTTCAAAAGAGCCATTATCACCTCCTGCCTCCTTAGTATTCACAGATGGCTCCTCTAATGGTAGGGCAGTAACAATCATTGACTCAATAACCCATGTTCAACAAACTCTAGAGACTTCAGCTCAGAGAACAGAGCTTTTGGCAGTCATTTATGCTTTTGAACAATTGCAACAGGTTCCCTTTAACTTGTACACTGACTCTCAATATATAGTTAAGTTATTTCCTCATATTGAGACCGCCTCTCTCCCACAAGGAAGAACAGTCATTTTCTCTTTGTTAACTCAGCTACAAACTTGCATTCACAAACGAGAAAAGGCTTTCTATATTGGACATATTAGAGCTCATTCCTGCCTACCAGGACCCTTAAGCGAAGGATATTATCAGGCGGATTTACTAACTCGCCCAGTAGTTTGTACAGCTCTAGAAGAAGCCCAGCAGTCTCATGCCATTCACCATCGAAATGCTTCTGCTCTCTGTCTATATTATCGCATATCTAGAGAAGCTGCTCGAAGTATTGTGCGTGACTGCAGCCATTGTCCTACTCATTTTCCTAGCCCTGCTACTGGATTTAATCCAAGAGGACTTAGACCCTGTGACTTATGGCAGATGGATATTACTCATGTCCCATATTTTGGCAAACTTTGCTATGTGCATGTTTGTACTGATACCTTTTCTCATGTTATCCTTGCTTCTGCACGTACAGGAGAAGCCTTTAAAGATGTAAGTCAACATCTATTCCAATGCTTTTCCTACCTAGGAATACCAAGGGCACTTAAAACTGACAATGGGCCTGCCTATACCTCTAGAGCTTTTAAAAACTTATGCTCTACATTCGGCATCGCACATACTACAGGAATACCCTACAATCCTCAAGGCCAAGCAATAGTAGAAAGGGTTCACCAAACTTTAAAAACACAAATTAAAAAATTACAAGAAAATGGGTTTAAATATTCCTCTTCTCATCATGTTCTACAACATGCTCAATTTGTAATTAATATACTAAATGTAGATTCTGAGGGAAATTCCCCGATGTACAGGCATTGGAACCCTGATCTAACTAAACCTAAAGCCCTCGTCAAATGGAGAGACTTGCTTACAGGAGCCTGGAAGGGACCTGGTGTACTTTTAACCCAGGGGAGAGGATATGCTTGTATATTTCCCCAGGATGCAGACTCACCTGTGTGGATTCCAGACCGTCTAGTCCGACCTTATGTCTCACCGCCCTCCATCTCTGCCTCATCATAGCACACCTGACCAGTGCCCGTCTGCAGCAGATGTGCAGCCCTGAGCTGGAACAATCTCTCCATTGGGAGGATCACATGTGCCTCCTATTTGTCTTTCCACATGTCCCGGCTTTGCCCCACATCTCCTTTCCTTTTTCCTTTTTTTTAAAATCTAACTACTTGTTTGCTGGTTCTTTGGCCTTTCTCCTTCTTTCCTGAACACAGCCTCTTCTAGAATCTCCCTACCCTACTGTTCCAGGAAGGGCACCTCCCTTTTATGCCGTGACTAGGGATGCTTGGTTTATGTCCCATACACGGAGTGGTCTTGTGCCAAGAGCCTGGACTGAGAAAGACCTGTTCCAGGACTCTCCTTTGTCCTGTATTGGCGCCTCTTACCCTTGTGCCAAGAGGGACCCTCTTCTTACAATCCAATTGCCCATAGCTGTTGCCTGAGCTCTCTGTTCATGCTGAGGTTGAAGCCTCATGGTGGCTGGTACCATGGATATGTCTCTGGCCCAATGGCGTAAGCTGGGCCCTCTCTAGAGAAGAAACCTGAGTTCCCTATGATCAATGCCAGAGCCCCGCCAGCAGGCGAGGGAATCCAAAGGCAGTTGCTGGGCATGGAGGCCAGAGGGACATAGGCTATCAAGGAGACAAAACTGAACCTCACATCACCCTCCTTGGACCAGAGATGGCTGGTAGTCAACGACGGGTAAGACTCCACAGGGTGGGGCAACCTAAGACAGGCACAGTCGGGGGCCAGTAGGAGAAAACTTGGGGTGCAACAAAGGTGGGGCACAGACCCCCCTCCCCAATGGTGCAGGGGCTTGAACACTCGCCCCTTCTGAGGAAGGTCTCCTGTCCCCATGGCTGCTTCCTGCTTCCCATGCCCAGCTCAGATCGGGACCCAGGTAAAGACAGAGACTGGCTGACAGCAGCTGCCCTCTCACTGCAACAAGACTTGTTTCCCATTTCTACCTGGGACCACAGGGAAAGGGTCAGCTGAAGGAAAGGTCTGTGTCAGGATGCTGCCTTCTTCCCTTTCTTCTCCCTCTTTTTTCTAAACACTTCCATGCCTTGTAGTTCTTTTGCTTTCTCTTCTTTTTCTACTACACTCCATTTTCCATATCAGCTGGATCCAGAGGGCACTGCTTACTCCTCCTCAGACACCAACACCACCATCAACCACGGCCCTGATGGACCCTTTGATGCAGCCCTTCAACTTGCTGACGCTTCGGGAAGCCCGACACCAGTGATGCCGCCCGCTAGCCAGACCAACAAAGACAATCAAACAATCAACTTGAGGACAGCTGAAATCCCTTGACTGAAGAGGCCAGCAACCTTCTACAGGAATGGGGCTCCTTGTGCCCTCCATCCACTATGTTTATAGTTATGCTCATTGTCATTGCTTGCCAGTCTTCTTCGGAGTCTTAAACGGCCCAATCTGAGAGGTGGCCACTGATTTGCATGCACTATCATTTAAAAAATAAAAAAAGGGGGAATTTGCCGGAAGCCGGTCCATCCTTGCTGCTTGACACAGTCGCTGCAGGATAGAAACATCTGCACAGCATATGTTTCAAGGGACCTGGCATATATAGCATACTGTTCTTAATATGTTTGCTCCCCTTAGCGCTGAGTGTTTTAACCAAGGTCACCTCTCCGAGAAAGGTTGTTTCCCCAGGTAGGGATTTTTCTGTGAAGTTAAGGAGGGGATGAAACTCCTTAACTAAATGCCAGGTGGGTAGTTAAACACTTTAACTACAAACAATCATGCTTAAGCTACATAATCTTTACTCCCTGGAATGGAAATAAGAAAAGCCCTAACCTTTGTAATAGAAATTGACAGGATTAAAATCAACTGGTATAAATACGGATGTAACAAGAAAATAAACAGCAGAACCTCTCTGGAGATGGAGACCAGAAATTGGCTGGAGATCCTGGCTAGGCTGCTGATCAACTGAACACTGTCTCCGTGTCCTTCCTTCTTCGCCAACTCCATCTACGCCTTTGGGAAACCCTGTACCTGCTGGGGTTGGACCCCGGCAGGGAGGCTGCCATCACCTGAAGGCTTAGGGGAGGTGAGCAGAAAAAGGCTGGATTCCGGCTTGTCAAAGAGCTCTGGTGACCCAAACCCTAGGGGAAGACTGAGGAGAGCACCTGTGGAGAGAGAAAAAGTAATTGCATCTGGCCAGCTCTCCTCTGCCCGGGGTTACTAAAATGTCCCCATCCAGACAGTAGGGACAGTGGACTAGCCCAGGGCAGGGAGCTCTTTTCTAGACAGAGGGCTGCGGTGGGGTGGGAGTGGGTCACCCAGCCTGGCCCAGGGAACTAGGTAGGTAAGTGGCAGCCACTACCACAGAGGGAAAGGGGTCCCCAGAAACACAGACCAGGGGTGGCGAGTGGGAGATTAGCTGGGGGTCGAGGCCTCCTGTTTCTCCCTCCACATCCGTGACCGCCCCAACACTCATGCCTGGAAAAACAGGATCCCCCTGACAGCCACCCACCCTCTGCCACCCCTTGCAGCCTAGTGGGTGTGGCACAGGCGCCCCTGTCCCCACCTTCTCTGGGCCTGCTAAAACACGCAGTCCCCTGATCTTGGGATGCTCCTGATCTCCTGATCTCGCGAGATTTCGCCCCCAAAGGAAAAAGGGCTCAGCCCCAGGAAGCTTGCCAGGCGGCGCCCCCCACTGTTTCCTTCCCAACAGCATCCCTGCTGAGCAGGAGACCATGTGGTGAGGAGCATGGCCTGGGGAAAAGGTAAGCTCACACTCTGGGTTCTTGCTGTCTCCAGTGGGGAACTTGCTCTAGTCACTGGCACCCCGCAGCCCCTCCCCCGCAGGCGTTTTCCATCTGAAAATGAGTTCCCACCTGGTTGGAGTGAAGGCCTGAGGTCCAAACCTGGCTCGCTGGCGTGAGGCCTTCAGCTTGCTGCGCCAGAGTCGCTGAGGGGACTTACACGCAACAATTCATGGAACTCTGGCATCGGCCTTTATTGTGTGACCTCAGCTGGCCGAGTTTGCAGTTGACCAAGGGGGCCCCCACAGGCCCCGGCGCCAACTCCCCCGGGATCTGGATCCTCAAGTCTGTGGGCTCTCAGGCCAGCCGAGCCCTGCTCAGGGCGTGGGGGACAGAGAGGGGGCCGAAAAGAGGCTGCTGGACGGTGGGAAGTGTCCGGGAGGGAGAGGTCGCTTTCCGCAGAGCACCAGGCCCGTCACTCATCATTGTCCTCTGGTTCAGCTGGTGAGAAAGCGGTGGTCAGGCTGGGAGATAAGAGGTGACTTCCACTGAGAGCGGCAGAGCCCTCTCCTGGTGTGAGTGTGCGGGTGCCTGAGTGTGCGTGAGTGTGAGTGTGTGAATTCTCACCTGATGATATGTTCCTGGGTTCCTTTTCATTCCTATTACTGATTAAGTTATTACATGTGTGTTCTTATCCCCCACTACCCCCACACCCCCACCCCCACCCCGCAAGCATGCCCTCACGCTCACCCCCTGGTGTCTGCGTCCATTGGCTAGGCTTATAGGCATGCATACAAGTCCTTTGGTTGATCTCTCCCCCTTAGCCCCACCCTCCCCTACCTTCCCTCTGAGGGTGATGGTCTGATCCATGCTTCTCTGTCTCTGGATCTGTTTTTGTTCATTGGTTATGTTGTTCATTATAATCCACAGATGAGTGAGGTCATGTGATATTTCTCTTTCTCGGACTGACTGACTGACTAGCTTTGCTTAGCATAATGCTGTCCAGCTCCATCCATGCTGTTGCAAATGGTCAGTGCCCCTTCCTTTTTTGCAGCAGCATACTATGCCAGTGTGTAGATGTACCACGGCTTTTTAACCCACTCATCTGCTGACCAGCACTTAGGCTGTTTCCAAATCTTAGCTATTGGAAATTGTGCTGCAGTGAACATAGAGGTGCATGCATCCTTTCAGATTGGTAATTCTAGGTTCCTGGGATATATTCCTAGAAGTGGGATCACTGGGTCAAATGGGAGTTCCGTTTTTAGTTTTTTGAGGAAACTCCATACTCTTCTCCATAGTGGCTGCACCAGTCTGCATTCACACCAGCAGTGAAGGAGGGTTCCTTTTTCTCCCCATCCTCACCAGCACTCGCCCTTTGTTGATTTGTTGATGATAACCATTCTGACAGCTGTGAGGTAGTACCTCATTGTCCTTTTGATTTGCGTCTCTCGCAAATTGTGTTACTAATTTGAGTTAGATTAGTGACTCTGAGCATGTTTTCATGTATCTATTGGCCTTCCTTTTGTCCTCCCTGTAAAAGTATCTATTTAGGTCCACTGCCCATTTTTGTGATTGGGTTGTTTATCTTCCTTATTTTAAGTTGTATGAGTACCCTGTAAATGTTGGAGATGAAACCCTTATCCGAGAGAATATTGGTAAATATGTTCTCCCATGCAGTGGGCTTTGTTGTTGTTTTGTTGATGGTTTCTTTTTTTTTTCCTATGAAGAAGCATTTTATTTTGATGTCGTCCCATTTGTTTATTTTAACTTTATTTTCCATTGCCCCAGGAGCTGGGTCGGTGAAGACATTCCTTCAGCATGTATCTGACACTCTGCTGCCTGTGGCTTCCTCTAATATTTTTAGTTTCCCGTCTTATGTTTAAGTCCTTTATCCATTTTGAGTTTATTTTTTGTGTATGGTGTAAGCTGGTGGCCTAGTTTCATTTCCTATATGTATCTGACCAAATTTCCCAGCACCATTTATTGAAGAGACCCTTTTGTCTCCATTGTGTGTCTTTGCCTCCTTTGTCAATACTAATTGAGCTTAGTGGTTTGGATTGGTTTCTGGGTTCTCTATTCAATTCCATTGGCCTATAGGTCTATTCTTGAGTCAGTGTCAGGCAGTTTTGAGAACAGCGGTTTTGTAAAACAGCTTGATATCTGGTACTGAGATACCTCCTACTTTGTCTTCTTTCTCAGGATTGTTGCAGCTATTTGGGGTTTGTTAGTTTTTTTAATATATTTTATTGATTTTTTTTACAGAGAGTGAAGGAGAGGGATAGAGAGTTAGAAACATTGATGAGACAGAAACATGGATCACCAGCTTCCTACACACCCCCTACTGTGGATGTGCCCCCAACCAAGGTACATGCCCTTGATCGGAATCGAACCTGTCACCTTTCAGTCCGGAGGCCAACGCTCTATCTACTGAGCCAAACCTGTTCGGGCTCAGGGTCTTTTTTTTTTTAATTACAGATGGATTTTTGGAGAGTTCATTCTAGGTCTGTGAAATATGCTCTTGGTATTGAATCAATAGTTCGCTTTGGGTAGTATAGCCATTTTCATGATGTTGATACTACCAAGCCACTAAGATGGTATGTTCTTTCATCAGTTTTGTCTTCCTCTATTTCTTCTTCAAAGTCTTGCAGTTTTCTGAGTAGAGGTCTTTTACCTTCGTAGCTAAGTTTATTCCTATGTATCATAATTTTTTTGGTGGGATGATAAATAGGATTTTTTTTTTCAAACTCTCTTTCTGTAAGTTCACTATGGGTGTATAAAATGCCATAGAATTCTTGGCATTAATTTTGTAGTCTGCTACATTGCGGAATTCACTTACTAAGTTTACTAATTTTTTGAAAGAGTCTGGGGTTTTCTATGTACAGTATCATGCCATCTGCAAATCATGACAATTTACTTCTTACTTTCCAATTTGGGAGGCATTTATTTCTTTTACTTGTGTGATCACCGTGGCTAGCAGTTCCAGTACCATTTTGAACAGAAGTGTTGAAAGCAAGCATCCTTGTCTTGTTCCTCTTCTTGAGGGAAATGGCTTTAGTTTTTGCCCATTGAGTATGATGTTGGCTGTAGGTTTTTCATATAAGGCTTTTATATGGGGAGGGATGAATCTTCTATTCCCACTTTTAAGATTGTTATCAGGAAAGTCTGTTGCACTTGGTCAAATGCCTTTTCTGCACCAATTGATATGATTATGTGGTTTTTCTCTCTCAATTTGTTTATGTGATGTATCATGCTTATTGATTTGAGGATATTGTACCAGCCTTGCATCCCTGGGATAAATCCCACTTGGTCATGGTGTATGATCTTTCTCATGTAATGCTGGATCCAGTTTGCTAGAATTTATTTGAGGATTGCAACATCACTGTTCAACTGGAATATTGGCTTGTAAGTCTCTTTCTTTGTGGTGTCTTTTTCTGGTTTTCATATTAGGGTAATGCTGACTTCATAAAAAGAGCTTGGAAGCATGCCTTCCTCTTGAATTTTTCGAAAGAGTGTGAGAAGTATTGGTTTTACTTCTTCTTTGAATGTTTGGTAAAACTCCCCTCTGAAACCATCTGCTCCAGGGCTTTTGTTTTCTGAAAGCTTTTTGATTACTGTTTCAATTTTATCACTAGTTTTCAGCTTGTTCAGGTTTTTTGCTTTTTCATGATTTTTTATTGGGAGCTTGTATTTTTCTAGGAATATGTCTCTTTTGTCCAGATTGATGAGAGATGTTTAATGAACCAAAGACGCAGAGGTAAGGCGAGCACACAGGATGATTGATGCCGGACAGAGGGTGATAGCTCGCTCAGGCATGTAGCAAACTATTATCTCTCACCATTGTTTTTATTGGGGTTTGGTACAAGGTCAGTGCATCAGCAGTTAATCAATTAAATCTTGTTTTGTTCTATATTATTACAATAGCTATTGAGGACAACTTGCAGCTGTGCCCTCCCTCTCTGTTCTGCAACCATGACTATTTAATCCTAGCCTTTCTCATGGAGGCAAATGTTCCTGGAACTCAAGATTTTGTGCAATGTTGACCCAGTGCGACTCGCTTGCAAGTCATGCTGTGCTCCTGATAGAACATTCACTTCTTCTTGGCAGGATTTCAGATCCTCATTTACAAATGTCCAGCTACAAATCCCCCTTTTCTTCTTGCTTCATTTGATGGAGCATCAGAGATAACACAGCTGTTTTTCTCTTAATTAGTTGTTTGGTTTTCCTGAGTCCTTGGAAGACTAAATATAAAATGATACAAAGATGGAGTATTAATAATAGTATTCCAGCAGAAGCTCCTAAAGTGGCTTGTAAATGGGGTATAGGATTTAATTGTTGCAATCCCTTAACAATATTTTTAACACATTTTGCCCAGTTAATTTATCCAATTTCTTTTGAAATATTTTTTTTATATATGAGTTTGTAAATGTAGAATTTATTTTTTTAGATTTTTATGATGGAACAAATGTTTTGTAACCTTTTTCCATGGAAACAAACTTTCATTATAAGGTACAGGAGTAATGCAAAATGATGAATAATTCTAGTTGTATTTCATATGCATTTGTCTTTGCAGACTTACAATTTGATCTTCTATCATTAACAAAAATGGTAATCGAACACAGGCTTGTACAAAGGCAGTTTTGTTAGCATTACATTGTAAGGTGTAATTCCAAGAGTTATTTTTATAGATTTGCTTATTTTATGCAAATCTATGCTTTCAAAGAGTGTAAGGCAGACCCCAATTTCCATAAGTCAGATTGAACAGGATGTCCTTCTTGATGAGGTGTTGGGGGGGGGGCAAATCCTCCATCATGCCATACAATGCTTTCATTTGCTTGCATGGATATGGACTTGTTCTCTCCTCCACGCCATCGTAGATCCGCTCCATTGGCTTTGGAACGGGCAGAACCTGAAGGGCTCCAATCAATGACGCTTCCATAGGAAGTATTAGATAAAACCCAAACTGTCTCTCCTCGGCAGGATTCCCAGTGGACCCAACTGAACAAGTGTGTAAACGTAGGAACATGACATGGTTGAAGTAATGGAGGTGTACTATTGTTATCCCAACTAACATTTTTAAAACCATGGGCACTCAGAAGAAACAAACGCCTGTTTTTTTTTTGTTGTTTTTTTTTGTTTGTTTGTTTCAGTAGTAGTGTTTTCAAAATGTTCAACAGGGCTTGTGCCTGTATTGTTAAACAATGGTCTCCTTGACCTAAGCATATTGGCACTTCCTGTGTTCCAGTGGTATAATTTTCTATGACTCTACCTTCCTCTTCTGGTTTTAATGGACCTCGATAATCATAAGGTCCGGGTAACCAATTTGAGTCATTAATATAAATTCGAACCTTTGAATCCAACCAAGAAACACCTCTATTCAGTGGGGGATTAGAAATGTAAGCCCAATATGTATGATTCTCAGCATTTACCTGAGTGGTTATTAGTGCAAGCATAGCAAGTAACAAAGTTGATGGCATCACTTCTTTGCCATGATGCCAAACCAGTTGTTCTCCCTCTTTCGTAAGATTCTTCACCTGACCCCAGGTTGGTACAGATGAATGTTGTGTTTACTGTAGAGCTTTGCGGATAGGAGGCCCCATCAATGTCATCTCTGAGAAATCCTTGGTCAGGGCACTTAAGTAGAACTTCCTTTTGATTCCCATGTCTCCGCTTAAGACGCCTCTCAGGAACCCAGAACTTTTCTTTACTTGTGGAAATATAAGCATAACCTCGCCCCCATCGTAGGACCCATGCAGGATCCCATGACTGAGAGGACTCATTATGATAAAACACAGGTTGATTCAATTCTTGTGAAACCTCCTTTACCCAATGTCGCTGAGCAGCAGTGCTGTCATCTCATCTTGATTTAAAAAATTTAAAGTAAATAGAGCAGTTAATAGTCTTCATTTAGGGGATTCTCTCCCTTTTTGTTTTTTGAGCATTTCCTTTAAGGTGTGATTTTGTCTTTCAATAATAGCTGGTCCTGTATTGTTACAAGGGATGCCAGTGATGTGAGTGATATTGAAAAAATGTTTGACATTTTGTAGATAGATATGCAGAACCATTATCAGTCTTAATATTTTGAGGTATTTCCATTACTGCAAAAGCTTTTAGTAAGTGAGTAATTACTGCATATTGAGAATCAGTGACAATATTTACAGCTTGAGGAAAATGTTGTAGTAATAAAACAATGGCAAATAGTTCTGCCCATTGTACTGAAGGGTATGGAGATTGAATTACCTTTGTTAGCTGTTCAGAATGAAAACCAGCTATTTCTAGCTTGTTATCATTAGTATAAATAGTAGGGCCTTGAATTGGTTCATTAGCTACAATATGAGGCAATATTCATTGAGTTTTCTTAAGAAATTGTAACCTTTTATTTGTAGGATAATGATTATGCATTTTCTCTAAAAAATGAGCACAAGCAGTTTGCTAATTATCGCATATTTGAAACAATTTTTGAATATTTTTGACAGTAAAAGGTACTATAATTTCTTCTGGATATAAACCACATAATGGTTTTAATCTTAGTCTTCCCTTGTAAATAACTTGGCAAATTGTTTGATTATAAGTCTGTATTTATTTCTGTGATTTATGAGGCAAGAAAATCTATTCAATAACATTACTATCTTGAACAAGTAACCCTGTAGGAGAATGCTCAGTTTGGATAACTAATAATTTAAAATTGTCTATGGAGAGAATTCTATTTAATTGTGTTTGTTGTATATGCTGTTCTATCCAAGTTAATTCTTTTTCTGCAGCAGGGATTAAAACACGTGGGCTATTTAATTCAGATGGTCCCTTTAGGATTTGAAATAAATTAGTCAATTGATAAGTAGGTATATCAAGGCTGGGTCTCAACCAATTAATGTCTCCTAATAACTTTTGAAAATCGTTTAGAGTCTCTAAACTGTCTCTTCTAATTTGAACCTTCTGTGGAATAATGGAGACATCTGGTAATTTTTGCCCAAGATATTTCCATGGCTCCTGCCAGTGTTTCTTTTCTGTGGCTACTTCTAATTTTTAGTCTTAGAATTTTTCAAGGAGGTATTGGTAAATCTCCTGTAATTGTGATTGAATTTTAGAAGCTATTAAAATATCATCTATATAATGATAAATTAGAGTATTAGGAAATTTATTTAACTATTTCTAAAGGTTGATGCACATATGCCTTACATATACTGGGACTGTTGAACATTTCTTGTGGTAAGACTTTCTATTGATACCGTTGAGTGGGTTGCGCCTGATTTAAAGCCGGGACAGTAAATGCAAATTTCTCATAGTCTTGAGGTTGTAAAGAAATAGTGAAGAAATAATCTTCGTGCCTCTTCCTGAGAGAGAGCCTTTTTAATTGGTGTTGTTAATGTTGACAGAAAGTCAGTATAAGGCTCTCCCGTTTGTGGAGTAATTTTAGTAAAAGCAGGAGATGCCTTTCCAGGTGTATCCAGTCTCTTCCAAGCTCTTAAACAACATAATTTTATCTGAGTGATATGCAAATCTGAAAAAGCTGCCTGTGCTTGCAATTGCCCATCATGTCCAGACCCAGTTAATTCCTGAAATGTTGGTCCTGGAGGCTCTTTTGCTGCATTTTCTCTAGCCATAACGTCAGCTTCCTCTCTCCACCATGTTTTAAATTGTAAATATATTCCTGGATCCAGTACAGTTTTGGTCAAAGCTTCCCAATCCAGGGGAATTAGCAAAAATTCTGAGGAATAACTAGTAAGTAATCCCATCACAAACAGGGAATGCATGACATAAGAATTAATTGCCTCTTTTAAACTTTTGAGCAGTTTAAACTCATGAGGATGATGAGCCACATTAACATAACCATTTGGATATTGGGCTATTGTTGCAGATCCAGTGGCATTTGCTGCTGCTGTATCAGAAATGCAAGGAAATTATTATCTCTTCTCCATGTGGGAAGAACAATCTCATCTCCATGTTCTGAATCGAATAATACTTTGTTTATTTCAGTAGGCAAGGGCAGCTGGAATTGCCTATGTGCCCCTGTGGAATAATGTGGTGTGTCTGGAGGAAGAGCCGAGGGAGTTACTCCAGGCTACTCTGACAGTGGCTGTTGAACTGGAAAAGCATTTTTGAATAACTCCTGTAACTTATTTGTGGGTTTAACATGAGGCAGTGGGATACCACATATTAAAGCCTTTATATGAATCAGCAAATCTTTTAATAACTCTTTTTTGTCATCCCTTGTTTTGATTTTCTTTTTTAATCTTGTCCGTTCACTACCACTTGAATCAGTGCTACTAGTTTCACTTTCTGACAAATCCCGATGCCCTCTTTATCAGTCTCTTCTATATCTTCCTATCCCTTCAACTTCTGTTCAAAATCTTTCCTTTTTTGGTCTAAATTATTTTCATAAGGCAGAGATGGTAGTGGTCTATTAGGCATGTCTTTATCAGTTTCACAAGCAGAGTGAGAACGAGAGCTAGTAACTTTAACTGGAGTAGCCTTATAATCTGATTTTGACTGCAAAGATTTAAGAGCCATAGTAATCAAAGTACACAAGGACCAAACTTCCTGTCCTATAGGATCTCCATTGTGATGAGCGTGTTGTAGCCCATGAACAATCTGTTTCCAAACCTTTAGATTTAACTGATTTCTGCCTGTCGGCTCAAACCAATAACAATGCCTTTTTATTTCTCTAGCTAATTTTCTAAAAGTGTCTTGAGACACACTTACCCCAGTGCTTTAAAGCACTGAACAGAGCAGAGTCATATATTGACTCTCTGCCATTGGTAAGTTCCCCATTGTGCTGCCTGGCTTACCGAAAGTTTTGCATACACCATTGCAGACTTTTTCCCTTTCAGTCCTGTGCGTTCCCCATACTTACCTTACGGTCCCTATTTTGGCGCCAAGTGTTGAGGGATGTTTAAGGAACCAAAGACGCAGAGGTAAGAGGAGCACTCAGGATGATTGATGCCGGACAGAGGGCTACAGCTCTCTCAGGCATGCAGCAAACCTTGCACTCTCACCATCGTTTTATTGGGTTTTGGTACAAGGTCAGTGTGTCAGCAGTTAATCAATTAAATCATGTTTTGTGTCCTGACCAGTTTATCTCAGTGGATAGAGCTTCAGCCTGTGGACCCAAGGGTCCCAGGTTCGATTTCCATCAAGGGCATGTGCCTTGGTTGCGGGCACATCCCCAATAGGGAATGTGCAGGAGGTAGCTAATCGATGTTTCTCTCTCATTGATCTTTCTAACTCTCTATCCCTCTCCCTTCTTCTCTGTAAGAAATCAATAAAAAATAAAATAAAATAAATTAAATCTTGTTTTGTTCTATATTATTACAATAGCATATTGAAGACAACTTGCAGCTGTGCCCTCCCTTTCTGTTCTACACCTACAACTATTTAATCTTAGCCGTTCTCAGGGAGGTAAATGTTCTTGGAACTCAAGATTGTGTGCAATGTTGACCAGCGTGGCTCGCTTGCAATTCTCACTGTGCTCCTAATAGAACATTCACTTGGCAGGACTTCAGATCCTTGTTTACAAATGTCAAGCTACACAGGTTGTCCAGTTTGTTGGAGTAGAGTTGTTTGTTGTAATTTTTTACAATCCTTTGTATATCTGTTGGGTCATTTGTTATTTCACCTCTTTCATTTATAATTTTGTTTATTTGGGTCATCTCTCTTTGTTTCTTGGTGAGCCTGGCTAGCGGTTCATGATTGTTGTGTATCCTTTCAAAGAACCAGCTCTTGGTTTCATTGATCTTTTGTATTTTTTTGGTCTCTTTGTTGTTCCTTTCTGCTCTGATCTTTATTATCTACTTCTTTCTGAGGACTTTGGGCATTTCTTGTTGCTCTCTTTCTAATTGATTAAGTTGCTAGGTTAGACACTTCATTACCATTTTTTTCTCGTTTTTGGAGGTAGGCCTTTAGAGCTATGAACTTCCCTCTCAGGACTGCTTTCATGTGTCCCATAGATTTTGGATTGTGAGTTTTCATTGTCATTTGTTTCCAGGATGCTTTCCATTTCTTCTTTGATCTCTTTGGTAACCCAACCATTGTTTAACAGCATGCTATTTAGCCTCCAAGTGTTTGATTTTTTTCATTGTTCTTGTTGCAGTGGTTTTGCAGTTTTATGCCATTGTGACCTGAGAAGATGCTTATTATGATTTCTATGCTCTTGAATTTGAAGAGACGTTGCCCATGTCCTAATCTATAGTCTGTGTTTGAAAATGTCCCCTGAGCACTGGAGAAGAATGTATATCCAGTAGCTTTGGGATGAAATGTTCTGAAGATGTCAAGTCTATCTGAACTGAGAGTCATTTAGGATTGCTGTTTCTTTGGAGGTTTTTTGTTTAGAGGATTTATCCAGTGGTGTAAATGGGGGATTAAAGTAACCGACTATGAATTTATTGCTATCTGTCCCTTAATACCTCCCAGAAGTATGTATTTTATGTATTTGGATGCTCCTGTATTGGGTTCATATGTGTTTACCAGAGTTATATCTTCTTGTTGAATTGCCCCCGTTAGTATTATACAGTGGCCTTCCTTATCTCTTGTTATGGCCTTCACTTTAAGTTCTATTTTGTCAGATATAAGTATTGCCACACCAGCTTTTTTCTCATTTCCATTTACCTGAAACACTTTTATTTTCCATCCCTTCCCTATCAGTCTGTGTGAATCCTTAGCTCTGAGGTGGGTCTCTTACAGACTGCAAATATATGGGTCATGTTTTCTTATCCATTCACCTACCTTTTGATTAGAGCATTTAATCCATTTACATTTAATGTTGTTATTGATATGTACTTGTTTGTCATCATTTTTATTCTTATATTTTTGTTTCATCTTGCCTTTCTGTTTCTTCTTTTTACAGCAGTCCTTTTAGCATTTCTTGCATTGCTGGCTTGGTGTTAATAAACTCTCTTAGCCCTTTTTTGTCTGTGAATGTCCAGATTCCATCTGCAATTTGGAATGGTAGACTTGCTGGGTATGTATTCAGTCCCTTGTTTCACATTACTTTGTGTATTTTATTCCATCCCCTTCTGGCCTGGTGTGTTTCTGTTGAGAAATCAGTTGATATTCTAATGGGAGGTCCCTTGTAGGTAACTTTCTGTCTCTCTCTGACAGTCTTTATGATACTTACTTTGGTATTGATGTTTAATTATTATGGGTTTGGTGTTGGTCTTTTTAGGTTCATCTTGTTTGGGACTCTATGTGGTTCTTGCACTTGCATAGATATTTTCTGGCCAATATCAGGGAAGTTTTCTGTCATTATCTCTTCCAACATGTTTTCTATTCTGTGCTTCACTTCTTCTCCTTCTGGAATCCCTATGATGCGGATGTTGTTTTCTTGGGTGTTGTCCCAAAGCTCGCATAGGCTCTCCTCTTGTATTTTAAACTTTCTTCATCTGACATGTTAGTTGCCTCCATTTCATTTAACTCCTTTTCTGTTGATTACACTTTATTCATTCCTTTGGGGAATGCCTCTTTGTCTCCCTATGTTTTGTTGTAACATTTGAATTGTATCTGTTTGCTAGGTTCAACTGCTTTGCTACCCAGGTTCTTTTGGGGGTGTTTTACTGGTGTGATTTCTCAGGTCTTCTGGGATAGGTAATCTAGTGGAGCTCCCTTCTTGAGCTATTTCGATTCTCTGGAGGTACTTGGTTCTGGACTGTTAGTTTCTTATTTGTGGATAAAGTGTTATCAAGGATTAGCAATGTGACTGACCCGCAGCATTGTTTTGCAAGGTGTTTTGTATGTGATTATTGTTCCGGCTCTTGTGGAAAAGGTTGTCTGAAGTCTCATTTGTATTTGCTCACTGTTCCCAAAGACCATTGCCTGGATTTAAGGAGTCATGGGGCCTGCTTCTCAGAAAATGTGACTTTAACCAGTGTGGTGTGATGGTCGCTGGATTAGCATTACTCTGAAACTCACTATGTGGGCCCAGTGCCCATGAGTGTGGCGAGGAGGGTATTTAGTAGTTTGTGGTTGAGGCAGTGGGATTCTGGTCAAAGTGATTTCCCTCTCTGAATCATGAAGGAGTTTAGGATCCAGCAGCAGAGTGTCCTGAGGTAGGAAACCCGGGGCGGATGTGGGGCAGTGCCATGGATCCTACTGAGGGAGCCATGCACCCTTGGTTGGAAAGGCACATGCCGAGTGATAGCACACAGAAGGGCCCAGGAGCTGTCTGCAAAGGGTGTGTGCTTGTGGGACCCACACACTGGATCAGAGTGATTGTGCTGTGCCTCTGGCCCGTGTAGGGAGAAGTCCCATTTTCTGCTTTGGGGGATGAGCAACCATAGTTGGAATTGGATGCCCAATGCCTGCTTACAAAGGTGCCCAAGTATCATATACTGGGGCAGTGGGCTCAGGAGGTCCTTGTGCTAGAGTGACGCTACTGTGGGGACTGGATGCCAGCATGTTGAGCCTTGCAGCAGGCTCAGAGGACTTGAGTGCTGGATTGGTACAATGCAGTGACCAGAGCTCTACAGATGAAAACAAGGAAGTCTGACTATCCTCTGCTGGGTCGTTCAGCCCTTGGTTGGATAGTGTGCCCAACCAGCCAGGGCACATCTCCAGTTTTCAGATTCCTCCACGGTGTTCTCAAAGATTTTCACAGGAGCCCATGGCTTCCAACGTACGTGCATTAACTGCTCTTTCCTTGTTTGGGGACCATTTGGTTCTTACTCTGACCTAGGTTGACACAGGTGACTGGGACCATGGGCCACCAGGGCAACCAAGTATTGGAGGGTGTGAGGCCATTATGAGCTGAACCAGCATGGATGGAAGTCATCTTCAGGTGAGCTGGTTAAGGGAGCTGCCTAGGGTGTGTAGAGAAGCCCTGCACCTCTTCCATTCTCATCATCAGGAAAATCGGTGGGATCTGCATCCTCAGGCCCCTCCTGGGGGAGCAGAAACAGGAGCAGCCATTGTATTCTCAGGTCATGTCCCCCCAAAATCATTTGTTCTCCTGACTTTTCATGGGGTAAAAGAGAGCGAGCGCAAGCTCGAGATAAGAAGCTGTAGTGTGTTAGGGACCCCATGTTCAGCAACTCTGCTTGCAGCAAGGCTGGCATGAGAGCCCACAGACTGACTTAACTGGTGTTTGGTGTCAGGTAAGTTTTGGTCTCTTCCCCTGAGCTTGCAACACTCAGGGTAAGGGATGGTTCTTGAAACAAAGTAACTAGTGCACAACCTGTCCCCTGGCTACAGCCCAAGGTGGTCAGGGAGGCCTGGGAGATAGAGAATGGGGATGGAGAGACCTCGACCTCATGCATTGGGAGTGTCAGGCCTCACACAGATGCTGCTGGTACTAAGATCACCTGGGTGGTAACCCCTCGTGTTACTAGTGTCTCAGCCACATTGAGAGTGGCTATTTATGGACATACTGGTCCCAGGACCCTGAGAGGAGAGATCAAGGCCATGACTGCAGGGTAATTTGAGGCAGAGAGAATTGTCAGCCCTGGGCTGCCAGAAGGTGCCCTCCTTAGTATGATCCACCTGTGCAGAGGATGAGGCTGTGGGGCATAGCGGAGCTCAGGCCAAGAGGGAGACACCCTGGAGCTATGCCTCCTGTGGCCCCATCGCTGAGCTGGGTTCTCCACCCTTCTTTTCCTCTACCTCAGCTGTGGGAGGGGCCTCCATTCATAACTGCTACCCAGAACTCGTGGGTGACACCTCATCAGTAAATTGACATACTTGCAGATCATTCCTAGTTCTCCCTGGGACTATCACACCATCACCTCCCCATCCTCCTGAAGACCTGACCGGGTCCCTACACCATGGCTGAGCACGGACCTGCTGAGCACCTGGATTATGGCGGGTGATTGTCACCTAAATGGACACTCCTGCTGTCTGCCCATGACCCTGATCGTGTCCACCGCTGCCACACATAGAGTGGCATGCTCCCATTCTCCGGTGACTTCTTATGCACATTCGCATCAGGCTGGCCCAGGTGATGGCCATGGTAGCCTTCCATCAGGAACCAGGGCCTTGTTCTTGTGTCACTGTCCCATGACTCACTCAGAGATATAAGTGCAGGCGACTGATTCAGGCCTCAGTTACTGCACGTGGAGAAGGAAGTCAATAGATGGCCCTTGCCAAGGTCTCTTGTCTGGAGAGAGAAGTAATGAAACTTGGAAAGTGAAATGCTTCTGTAATTTCTTAAATTCTGCCAAACCTGAGGAATTACTTCTACTCATCATTGTGACTCAGAACCCAGCTTCAGGTTCACAATGGCCAGCTATCAGACAAGTGTAAATGAGCAACATGGTTGTGACCAAAAAAAGGATGGAGAGGTCCCTGGGCAAGCCATGAGGCCAAAGAGCTTCACACTAAAGGAACTCTTCCAGAGACGGGTGCCCACGTAGGCAGCAGGAAGGATGGGACCTTGGAAGCTTATCTAAACCTAGAAAGCAATGTGACAGTTGACCAGGGCATGGAAAAGACTCTCACTCTGTGTGGAAAGTTGTATGAGCAGAAGACCCGCAAGCCATGTTTCAACTACTCTTGAAATAGTTTGCAAAGGCGCATGTCAGTTTTTAATTCTCAAACATTTAAAATCACAGGGTGCTAAGTAGTGATTTTACTACTTTATTTATTTACATGTATGGTATGTTTATAACAGAGTTTTTTTGTTTTTTCTTTTTTTAAATATATTTTATTGATTTTTTACAGAGAAGAAGGGAGAGGGATAGAAAGTTAGAAACATCAATGAGAGAGATCGATCAGCTGCCTCCTGCACACCCCCCAGTGGGGATGTTCCCGCAACCAAGGTACATGCACTTGACCGGAATCAAACCTGGGACCCTTGAGTCCGCAGGCCGACACTCTATCCACTGAGCCAAACCGGTTCGGCTATAACAGAGTTTTTAATATTGTGATAAAAATTTGTAATGGCTATTGAAAAATAACAACTTTTCCTATGGTTATTAGGATTGATGGGCAGTGTATTCCTGGAGGTACCACTCTGTGAGGCGTGCTCTACAGTGCAAAGCAAGACCAGCATGTGATTTACTCATTTTCCAGCACAGTTGTTTTGTTTTTTCATTTCTCTACTCAGACAAGTGAGGGTTTTTGCCTCAGAGATACTCTGAGGAAGACGATGACATTCTCATGAAGTGTCCCTGCAGATCACCCGGGATGGCAGTGGATGCACCTTAGGCACTCAGTGACTGTTCTTGAGTAAATCAAGGATTGAAGAGAGAGAGGAGAGGAGTCTGTCTTTGGCAGGCGAGGATCATCCGACGTGGGGACATCCCTGAGAACATGTCCACTCTGCCATTGCCTTCTGCCAGCCCTCCTGCAGCACCCTTGGCATTCAATGGCTAGACCCAGGCATGTCCTGGATGTGAGGCATGTTCTCCTTGGGGAGCAAGAAAGAGGGGCAATCCCTTGTTTAGGTCTAGATGTCATTGGGTCTGACGTGAAACCAGGTCTTGTAGGGCACAGGCAGGGCAGGTAGTGCCAGCAGAGACTTGTGAGTTTGAAAAAGGCACAGAGGACAAAATATGGTAGGAAGAGGTCTGACTGCAGAGGGAAAGAAGCCAGGTGGAAGGCTGTCTGCTCGAAGGCTGGGTTAAGAGAGCGGACGATGGGAAAGCACATGCATGGGGACTGTTCCCCAGGGCCTCTGAAGGCCCACAGAGGCAGGGCTTGCTGTGGAACCCAGGAAGTGCATCCTACTGCCTCTCTGGTGCCTCTTTGGATCCAGAAAGGCAGCTGGGATGTTGATTTTCCTTCTATACACTGTAGCTTGTCACGTTCTCCAAAACAGCTCAGAAGAATTGGGGAGAACTCCTGATTTCTGTTATCAGTGGGTGTCCCCAGCATGAGATTCCTGATGGGCTGACTGACATTCCAGGGATACATAAAGAGGGTCCCAGACTTGGAGCACATTCTAAGGACCCCCTTCCTTCAAGAAAAGGTCACAAGGGCAGATAACCTGGGATCGCACTAGGAATTTTGTGACTGGAGAAGGAGGTTGCACAGGACGGCCCTACTCATGAGCATAGAGGCTACTGTGTCCTGTACATAAGTGAGGGCCATGATGAGAGCAGGTGGCAGGTGACCAGGTTGTGGTGAAAACATCCCCCAAATTCATGTGTGGGTGCTGGGAGTTGGCCCGGCCTGTCCAATACTGGGCAGGAAGTTCTCTTCCCCCAGTGCCACAGCACATGCCCTGGGAAAGCAGGCTCCGCATGGGGGGGTGGATAGAGGAGTGTTCCTTTCTCATGAAGAAGGCATGTTGGGCTCAGACTTTGTTCCTCAGTCATTCTATGTGGTCCCTCCTGCCTCCTTGTATCTCCTGGACACTGGAATCTCAGAGAGGCTGCCTGAGCTTGGGCTCCTAATATTTTCCAGTTTCTGCCTGGTGCATGTAATATCTATGTTAATGAGAAAATCTCAGCCCCCAGGTGGCACCACTCAGGCTTTAAGCCCATAATACCAAGTCTAGACTCAACTGCTGACCTAATTACTGTTTGAACCTCTTCTAGAAACCTCACCAGCCAGCCTGTAATTTTCTGGTCAATACCACTGTGGTAATCTGTCACTTGGTCCCTCTGCCTGCAATATGAGAGTTATTTGGGCATCACAATGCAGGGGGTAGACTAGAGTAGAAAAGTTGCTCCACTCTGTCTCTTTCTCTCTCTCTCTCTTTGCTCCCCAACCCCACTCTCTGGCTCTATCTCTGTCTGTGTCCCCTTGATTTCAAAAGATCCAGTGTGTGACTCAGTACAGCATGGGGATATCCCAAACTATGGCATATCCTTACATGCCAAGCACAGCTTCAAATCTTCTGAAGGGGAAGGTATATCTGTGCACTCTGCTTAATCCTGAGAGAGGACATCTTCCCTCACAATCTGAGTGAGAGTTTTAGGCCTGGGCCCAGAAGGAGCTTTTTGAAGCCAAATTTGCATGGATTGTTACCTGGGGTTGAGCAAATATTAGTCATTTATACAGACTTTGGCAGTCATGTTTAGGGCCGTGGCCCCTGGAACTTGGCTGGGACTAACCTGCTGCCTGTGAACGGTTGGGATGTGGAAGAAGATGCCTGAGCTAAAGAGAATGCCCTCTGTAGCATCTCCTTGGTAAGGATACACAGGTCTTTTGGCCCACATTTATTTTTCTCTGTGCCTCCAAGATTCCAAAGAGCCCACGACTCTCAGCCCTCAGTGGCTTTCAGAATTGGATAAGTCACATCCCAGGTTCAGCTGCCACACCCCTCCTCTGGTCTCTCCACAACCCACATTTTCACATTTACTATTCTCAAGCCAGTGTGCTGAGCTGATCTGTTTCAATGGGAGGGAATGCCCTTTACCTCCCCAGAGGGAGGGTGACAGAATCTCCTGCCTATACTCCCCATCATCTTAGGTTTAAGGGATCCACCCAGTTTCCTTCTACACCGCTAGCCTTTTAAGTTCTCAAGTTGATGCAGTCAGTGTCTTTGAGTTTCCCCAATGTTCACCTTGTCCTGAGTAATTCACTTGGTCACATTCCAAATATGCATCCTCTCCCTTCTCCTGATCAATCCCTAGATGTGATTTTGGCCTGACCTCCTCTGGGGAAGACTTGCTCCTCAAAACCTGGAAGACCAACTGTCCCTCTGTTCCTCTTTGAATGGGCACGGGATTTGCAATTGTAGGTAACATCAAGTCTCAGGGGCTGTTTGTTACTCAATACTGTTTCATTGAAATTCTTTCTCTCTTGAGATGATACACTGCCTCCCTAAAGGTGTGTTAACAGGAACATTAGGGGATTTTTATGTGGCATCAACACCCCCATCAAGTCTACTTCCAGGCTGGTTTCCTTTCTTTTCCTTTCATGAATAGAGCTAGGGTTTAGTTGGAGGTGTGGAGAGTGCAAAACCCCATCAGGGTTAAATGCCTGGAGATCCAGGGCTAAGGTTTTGCTCTCAGGTGGAGGTAGCCATTTCAGCTAGGACCTCAAGAGGAAGGTGTGGTCACACAGGGCATAATGGCTTCTGAAGAGGCCAAGGAGGGAACAGAATCTAGAGCGTGAGAGTCAATGCCCAGGTCTGAGCACAGGGCTCCCTGCACCACGCTGCTCTGGTGTGTCAGGAGCCTAAGGTGGCCCCCAAGGACCTGCAGGGCAAGAACCCAGAGATTTGTCCTTTCTTCCTTACAAATGAGCAGACTTTGCCTTTGCCTCTGGATGCAGGTCTGCCTTAATCCAAAACATTTTGATTTCTGTTTTGATGTTTGCCATTCATAGAGGTTCACAGGGCAAGTTTTCCCTGTGTCTGAAAGTCGAGTATTGCTAAGGAGCCTATTGTAGGCCAAAGTAGCAAAACCCTTTTTGTAGTTTTTAGCGGACGGGCTGTGTGTGTGAAAACAGGTCTTAATGAAAGTCTTTCATAACAGCCAATTGATGTTTAGAAAGAGAGGAAGGGAGTGGGTGGAGAGAGAGACAGAAACATTGATGTGAGAAACATCCATCAGCTGGCTCCTGCCCATCCCCTAACAGGGGTTAAGAATGGAGCCCTCAAGTGATCTTTGGGGGGCATGGGTGGATGCTCAAGGCACTTAGCAACACTGACCAGACTTGCAGTCTTTTATTGAGAGGAGCCTTAGTTGTGACATGTGAGCCCTCTGTTGTCATGGATAAAGTGGTCATTCTAATATTCATAGAAGGAACACACAGTAAAATGTACATGTTGGAATTAATGGTTATTTTTCTCACCTCCAACTCCCCCATGCTTCAAAAAACGTTTGTGTTGCTTTTATATTCCTCATTGAAAATGTGTCTAAGGCCTCAATGGTACCCATTGTGTGGGTGTTCCTTAATATTCCCCATCTATTTTATTTCCTGGAACTTAGCAAGAGGCAGTCCTGGGCCACAGGCTGCTCCCTACTCCAGTTGTTTTCAGTCCTTCAGTGATCCTCAGAAACGTTTTCCCTGGAACGGGTGGGATCATCTCTCTGGTTTCCCAGTACTCACTGCACAGCAGAATTCCAGCTAGCCAGTGGGTAGATGCGGGAGGTGTCCAGTGGTCATCTCACCCCTCCTTGGTGCCTGGTTCATGTCCTGCCAGTGGCAGAGGAGAGGCAGGGCTGAGTGACTTTGCGACCCTAAGTAGAAAACGGGGTTGGGGTAAATTGGTCGCGCTCGAGTTATTGCTGGAGCAGTGCCTTTGGCCCTCAGCTGGTCCCTCTGAAGGGAGAAGGGCCGGGTTTGCTCATGCTCAGCCTGACAAGATGCCTTGCTCCTGACTGTCTCCCATGATCTCTTTCATAGCAGCTTCATGGGGATGAGCCTCCCAGCTCCATGCAGGCTCCTGGAACTGGCATGTCAGAGCCTGCTGAGGGATGAAGCCTCGGCCATCGCTGCTCTGGAGTGGCTTCCTATGGAGCTCTTCCCACCTCTTTTCATGGCAGTCTTTGGTGGGAAGCACAGCTGAGTCCTCAAGGCAATGGTGCAGGCTTGGCCCTTCTCCTGCGTTCCCCCTGGGGCCCTGATGAACCATCGGCAGCCTTACCAGGATATCTTGCAGGCTGTGCTCGAGGGACTCGATGCCCTGCTTGCCCAGGACACTCGACCCAGGTACGGGGGATTCAATAGCCTGGTAGCACCCTGGGGATCTGAGCAGTTACAGCTGGGATCTGGGAGTGTGAAGGGCCAAAGGGAGAGCTGAGGCAGGCCTTGGAGCCACCGCTGGGGTCATTCTGGGAACAGGGTTTGGATATATAGGGCTGATGAAAATGCCGAGGTTGACCGAAGGGACACGAGCCCACACCTTCCTGGTGCCACCTAAAGGTACCAGGAATGGGGACCATGAAGGATCCCAGTCACACCAGGAGCAGGTGATTCTGGGACATTGAGTCAAAAGTCGAGTCAGGTGTCTGGCCCTGCTGCCCACATTCCTAGACTCATGGTCTTATTTCTTGTTATCATAATGCACCCCAGAATACCTCCTATTTTCTCCACAGGAGATGGAAACTGCAGGTGCTTAATTTACAGAAGAGAGTTCATCAGGAGTTCTGGATTGTGTGGGCCGGCAACAGAGCCCATGTGTGCTCACTCCTGGAGCCTGAGGCCCTGCAGCCCATGAGGAATAGGGGGAAAGTGCACAGCTTAACGGCCAGGCCAAACCCACCCTTGTCCCCCGTGGAGGTGTTAGCAGACCTTTGCCTCAAGAAAGGTGTCCTTGATGAGTCCCTCATCTACCTGATTAAGAAAGTCAGTGAGGGGAGAGGTTTGCTCCACCTTTGCTGTAAGAAGCTCCAGGTTTTTGTGATGTCGAAGCAAAACACTAACATCCTGGATATGGTGCAGCTGGACTCTGTCCAGGATTTGGAGGTAAACTGTACCTGGAAGCTGTCCACTCTGAGGAAGTTCGCTCCTTACCTGGGCCAGATGGGCAATCTGTGCCGGTTCCGTCTCTCCCATGTCTTCACGTCTTCTCACACCACCTTGGAGCAGGAGGAGCAGTGTGTTAGCCTGGTCACCTCTCAGTCCTCAGCCTGCCCCACCTCCAGGAGCTCAATTTGGATGATGTCTCCATCCTCAGAGGCCGCCTGGAGGAGATCCTCAGGTGAGGGGTGGCGAACTTTCCCTGCAGACCAGAGCGAGCCCTTTTCCATTTCAGTGCACAGAGACGGGCTGTCCTGTGTGCCATCCCTCAGCAGTGCTAGAGTGCCTGAGCCACTAGAGGGGCCACACAGTCAGTGTCTTGTTCACCTCTCTGTCACCTTGCATGTTGTGACATAAACCCCCAGACAAAGGTAGGACGCATGCACTAGGACAGAGGCTACTAAACGGACTCCTTGCTAGGAATTGGCATAATGGAGGCTTCGGGCCAGGGGATGGTAGCTTTGGGCATCCTTGTAAGTGGTGTCGAAGGGAAGATGATGCAATAGAATCAAGTGAGGATTGCAATGACAAGGGGAAAGCCAATCAGAGGTAAGGTTTCAGGGGTTAAGTTCTGCACTTAGAGATTTGGCCATGGCAGGCTTTCACTCCAAACCTGCCTCAGGTCACCTGTCTGCCAAGGGTTGCCATAGGCTCTCACAAACGGAATGCATGGTAAATGCAGGATTCCGGAGGGAGTCATTACAAAATGGGATAGGTGGTTTGGAGACAAGAGTGATCTAAGTTCCTGGAGGGTGGCAGCCCTCGCTGGATGTTGCCTGACTGTGCCGAGGTTGGCCCTTTCTGCACATCTGCCAGAGGCCTCATTGGGCTAAGAGATGATGGTGACAGGGGTCGAGGCTGTGGCTGGAAGGAAGCCCGAGTTGCAGGCATTTCAGGACATGTCTCCAATACTAAATTGCACTGGGTGCCTCCTGCTTCAGACCCTGGGTCAGGCTCCTTCCTGAGCTCCTCCCATCTTTACCTCCCACCTTTATGATCACAACACCTGTGTGTTTCGGCCAGGGGTGTATGATGTGCTCCACTTGATGGATGAGTAAATGGAGTGTGTGAGGTTTCATCCAGTTGAATCCATCACGGAGCAGATAACAGATGGAGAAAGATTCCACTCAAATTTGCTAGTACTTGAATGTCACTTTTCACTGTGCAACATCCTGTGTTTGATCATCATCCGGAACACTGTAGGCTTTGGTGACATGGGCCTCTTTATCCTGAAGGCTTGCATCATCCTCACCTGCCTCTGCCCACGAGGTCCATCCCCCACATGTAACTGCTCTATGTCTCCCCAGGTGCCTGAGGACCCCCTTGGAGACCCTGTCCATCACTAACTGCCTGCTTTTCGAAAGAGACTTGCGACATCTCTCCCAGCACCTGAACATCAGCCAGCTGAAAGTCCTGAGTTTCAGTGGGCTCAACCTGACCATTATCAGTTCTGGGTCACTCCAATTTCTTTTAGAGATAGCCTCCTCTACTCTTCAGGACCTGGACTTGGATTAGTGTGGGATCATGGAGCCCTATTGCTGGATATCCTGCCAGCCCTGAGCCACTGCTCCCAGCTCACAACCCTAAGTTTCTGTGAAAACCCCATCTCCATGACCTTCCGGAGGACCTGCTTCGCCACATTGTCGGGCTGAGCAAGCTGAATTGCGTGATTTATGCGCCCCCCCCCCCCCGGAGAGTTATGAGGAAACGAGTGGCACCATCAACCTGGGCTGACTTGCCCAGATGCATGCCGTGCTGAAGCATATGCTGCAGGAGTTGGGGCGGCCCAGCATGGTCTGGCTCTGTGGTTTAGCCCTGTCCTCACTGTGGCTGTAGAACCTTCCATGACCCAACTCCCATTCTGTGATCCTGTTGCTTGAGTGTCCAGCTGGGTGCACATCTCATAGGCTTTACTCTGGGCACTTGGACACTGAAGCCCAGACATAAGTGTACCATACAGGAACACAGCAGCCAGTTTCAGACAACTACTCAGGGTGGGGGGAAATGCTCACAGGGGACTCGATGGTTTCTTTGGGGAGATTTGTCCTAAGGAGTTAGAAATATGCACCTGAATCTCTCAGGGGGAGGGATTGAGGCTTGGGTGGTAGATCCGGGGATTACCTTTGCTTGAATGGTTGTGAATAAATGTCAGTAATTAAAAGAACTGGATGTTAACTGTCTGATATCCTCTATGACATGTTAGCCTGACTCTCCCACCTGCAGTTACTGGCCAAGTAAGAAGGCATGAGCATCGTGATGCTCAAACACTAGGCTGGTTGAGGTTGGTTACAGGAGATCACATCACCATTTATCCTTTCTGGTTTAGTGGTTCTTTCTGGTGCACTGGTACCTACTCACTTACCTCTGACTGTTCAGTGGGTCAGCGCACACAAGGTACATCCACAGGGACTGGAACAAGTGGCTTCCTGTAAGCACCACTGAGGTACAACTTCTCTGGGGCAGTCACAGGTAACTAGTCCATTCCCTGGACTAAAACTCCTCCCCACTGGGAGCCTCCCTCACTGCCCTGTGTCCGCTTCATGGTAGGGCTTCCCTGTGCACAAGTCAGGCCCCCAATACTGAAAGGGACATCAGCCTGCCAGGAACCCAGAGCCCTGGCCTCACAAGTCCATGCCTGTCATTCCACTGGATCAAGCCCCTTCTTGAATTCAAGTTCCTGTGGCCTGTAAACACATTTACATTCTTTTCAGAAAAGTACTAAGCTGGCATAAACCTCTGCTTTGTTCTGTGTCCCATCCTAAGAATAGGACATCCTTTTGTAGAGGATGGTCTAATGTTCGAAGACTTTCCCCTCACGATCCTCCTTCCCATCAATCAAGGAGGTGGTAAAGCAACTCTGAGCCAGTGACAGGCCCCTGGTCTGAAGAGTGGACAGCCCCAAGCCAGTTCCCGGAGAGCACTTAAATGGACACAGGTGAAGGTCACACCAGCGAGATGGGGGTATGGAGGGCCACCTTTAGGGGAAATACAACCAAGTGAAAGGGAGATGCCCTAGTGTGCTGTTGGATCCCACATTCAATGGACAGTTAGCTGGCCAGCAAGGAACAGACTCCCTGCCCACCTGCCATTGCATTCTGGACCTAGGCTGTCTCAGTTTGCTCACTGAGTGGCCTGCCAGTGGAGCACCTAGTGAGAAGACCACACATCCAGGCCCAGGGGCAGGGCTCCATTTGCAAGTATGTCTTCCTAAATGTGAGGAAGTTAGTCGTGATTTTTCTCCTTCTGCCTCTCATTCAGTGCCAGCCACTCATGTGCTTGCTGCTTTCTGCTGGGTGTCAGCAACTTCCTAGCTTGTCACATACAGCACCTGGCCCTTCATTCTCTTTTTATTGTCATTCCTTTCTTTTTCTTCTACCTTCCACTCTTCTGGCTTGGGCCCATCAGCCTACAAGCTCATTTTTCTGTTTCTTAGAACATTTCTTATTGATTTCAGAGAGGAAGGGAGAGGGAGAGATGGATAAAACATCAATAATGAGACAAAATCATTGGTTGGCTTTCTCCTGCACATCCGCCTGGGGATCCAAACATAAACTCCGGTCCCTGCTCCAACTGAGAATTGAACTATGTCCTCTTGCTTCATAGGCCTAATGAGCCACACTGGCCCGGCACACTCTGCTTCTTCTAGTGGGAAGAGAAAATGCTGAAGTCGCTGTAACAGCCAGTGAGCTCCCCAACCCCACCAAAAAAGAGAATAAGAGAAAAGGGGTCAGAAAATACAAATCTCTTATAGCAAATGCACTCTGTCTCTTCCTCTCTCTCTCCTATTCCATCTCCCTCTCCCTGTCTCTTTGTCTGACATGCACCTTGTCTTCCCATCCCCACCTTCACAGGAAATAGTGTCCATAATGGGAATCAGAACCTCTGGAATTTGAGGAAAAGTACACAAATGGGCAGGTTCTGAGGGAGGAAGGGCAAAGGCAAAACATCCTGTGGTCTGGGTGTTAATTCCTCCACACATAGAGATTGTGCCAATTACCTTGTGGGGAGATTCACCTGTGGGGCCAACTTATGTAAAGCTCTTGTCAGCATGTCCTCTGGAATTTCCCAATGTTATTAGCATTGATAGTATTTATTAACCACCAGATGCTAGATAAGGAAGAAAATAAAAGTCAGTGCACCCTGGCCAGTGTGTCTGGGCATTGTCCTGTGCACCAGAAAGTTCACCGATTTGATTTCTGGCCAGGGCACATGTTCAGGTTGCAGGTTCAATCCCCAGGCATCCAACATTGTTTCTCTCTCACAGGAATGCATGCTTCTGTGTCTGTCTCACTCTATTTACCTCTCTCTAAAGAATCAATTTTAAAAACCCACCATATTAAGACAAAACAAAGGAAACTCATTGCTGCATGTTGCCTCTAAAACAGAGTGTCCTGCACTTGATGCTTTATTTGTTCTGTAGACCACAACTGAGAAATCTAGCAAAATATTGGAATCTGGAAATTTCCATCAAAATATTCAGAAAAGCATAGTATCAAGGCAATGAAGGTTAGAAAGCTTAGACAGTGACCACATCTGTGAAGATGGGCACAGAAGGGGCCTGGATAGGAGGTGACTGCTGGTGCACAGTCATCTTGGACATGAAAGCACTATGGGCAGGGTCTCTAGGCCATCAGAAAGCAAGCAGGGAGAGTAAGGCACACATAGTAGGTTCCTTACTACTAGAATGTACCCCAGAGTCCACCAATCTGCACAGCAGGAAGTCAGGCTGGATAAAGGGCAGCTGGAGCACACGAATGTCAAAGGGAAGACTCTGAATAAAGAAGAGCCAAAGCCTGGCCTGCTTATCTCAGTGAATGAGTTTCGACTGGTGAACCAGCAGGTCGGTTCAAATCCCAGGCTGGGACATGTCCCCGATGTAGGCTGTTAGCCCAGTAGGTGTCTGGTAGGAAGCAGCCAATCAAGGATTCTCTCTCACCATTGATTGTTCTAACTCTTTTTTTTCTTTTTTTTAAATTTTATTGCTTAAAGTATTACAAAGGGTATTATATATGTGTCCTTCCCCCACCCCCCCGCCCTTGACAATCTCCTGGCATCCCCTATCTCCCAGTATCTTATCTCCATTGGTTATGCTTACATGCATGCATACAAGTCCTTCGGTTGATCTTTTACCCCCCTCCTTCCTGCCCCCCAACCCTCCTCAGCCTTCCCGCTGCAGTTTGATAATCTGTTTGAGGCAGCTCTGCCTCTCTATCTATTATTGTTCATAAATTTATAATGGTCTTTATTATCCATGAATGAGTGAGATCATGTGGTATTTTTCCTTCATTGACTGGCTTATTTCACTTAGCATAATGCTCCCCAGTTCCATCCATGACGTTGCAAATGGTAAGTGTTCCTTCTTTTTTAAAGCAGCATAGTATTCCATCGTGTAGATGTACCACAGTGTTTAAATCCATTCATCTACTGATGGGCACTTAGGCTGTTTCCAGATCTTAGCTATGGTGAATTGTGCTGCTATGAACATATGGGTGCATATATCCTTTCTGACTGGTGTTTCTTGTTTCTTGGGATATATTCCTAGAAGAGGGATCACAGGCTCAAATGGGAGTTCCATTTTTAGTTTTTTGAGGAAACTCCATACTGTCTTCCAAAGTGGCTGCACCAGTCTGCATTCCCACCAGCAGTGCAGGAGAGTTCCTTTTTCTCCACAATCTCTCCAGCACTTGTCGTTTGTTGATTGGTTGATGATAGCCATTCTGACAGTTGTGAGATCATACCTCATTGTTGTTTTTATTTGCATTTCTCAGATGATTAGTGACTTTCAGCATGTTTTCATATGTCTCTTGTTTTTCTGGATGTCCTCTTGTGAAAGGTGTCTATTTAGATCATTTGCCCATTTTTTGATTGGATTGTTTATCTTCCCTTTGTTAAGTTGTATGAGTTCCCTATAAATTTTGGAGATTAGGCCCTTATCAGATATGACATTGGCAAATATGTTTTCCCACGTGGTGGGTTTTCTTGTTGTTTTGCTGATGGTTTCTTTTGCTGTGCAGAAGCTTTCTATTTTGATGTAGTCCCATTTGTTCATTTTCTCTTTAGTTTCAAGTGCCCTAGGAGCTGTATCAGTGAAGAAATGGCTTCGACATATGTCTGAGATTTTGTTGCCTTTGGATTCTTCTAGAATTTTTATGGTTTTCCGTCGGACATTTAAGTCCTTTATCCATTTTGAATTTATTCTTGTGTATGGTGTAAGTTGGTGGTCTAGTTTCATTTTCTTGCATATATCTGTCCAATTTTCTCAACACCATTTATTGAAGAGACTATATTGACTCCATTGTATGTTCTTGCCTCCTTTGTCAAATATTAATTGAGCATATTTGTTCCGGTCGATTTCTGGGCTCTCTATTCTATTCCATTGATCTATATGCCTATTCTTGTGCCAGTACCAGGCAGTTTTGAGAACAGAGGCTTTGTAATACAGCTTGATATCTGGTATTGAGATCCCACCTACTTCGTTCTTTCTCAGCATTGCTGCAGCTATTCGGAGTCTTTTTTTATTCCAGATGAATTTTTGGAGAGTTCGTTCTAGATCTGTGAAGTATGCCATTGGTATTTAGTTGGAAGTGCGTTGAATTTATAGATTGCTTTGGGTAGTATGGACATTTTAATGATTTTGATTTTACCAATCCATGAACACGGTATGTTCTTCCATCTGTTTATGTCTTCCTCTACCTATTTTTTCAACGTCCTGTAGTTTTCTTAGTAGAGGTCTTTTACCTCTTTAGTTAAGTTTATTCTAGGTAGCTTAATTTTTTTGGTGCGATGGTAAATGGGATTGTTTTTTATAATCTCTCTTTCTGAAAGTTCACTAATGGTATATAGAAATGCCTCAGGTTTCTTGGGGTTAATATTGTATCCTGCTACATTGCCAAATTCATGTATTAAGTCTAGTAGTTTTTTATGGATTCTCTAGGGTTTTGTAGGTACTATATCATGTCCTCTGAAAATAAGAACAGTTTTACTTCCTCTTTTCCAATTTGGATGCCTTTTATTTCTTGTTCTTGTCTAATTGCAATGGCTAATACTTCCAGTACTATGTTGAACAGCATTGGTGAGAGTGGGCATCCCTGTCTTGTTCCTGTTCTTAGGGGAAATGGTGTTAGATTTTGTCCATTGAGTATGATGTTGACTGTGTGCCTTTCATAAATGGCTTTTATTATGTTGAGGTATGTCCTTCTACTCCCACCATGCTGAGAGTTTTTATCAAAAATCAGTGTTGGATTTTGTCAAATGCTTTTTCTGCATCAATTTATATGATCATGTGTTTTTTTTCCTTTTAATTTGTTTATGTGATGTATCATGATTTTTGGCTTGCGGATATTGTGTCATCCTTGCATCCATGGGATAAATCCTACTTGGTCAGGGTGTATCATCTTTCTGATGTACTGCTGAATCCGATTTACTAAGATTTTGTTGAGGATTTTGGCATCTATGTTCATGAGGGATATTGGCCTGTAATTCTCTTTCATTGTGTTGTCTTTACCTGGTTTTGGTATTAGGGTGATGTTGGCTTTGTAAAATGAGCTTGGAAGTGTTCCTTCCTCTTGGATTTTTTGTAGTAGTCTGAGGAGGATAGGTTTTAGTTTTTCCTTGAATGTTTGGTAAAACTCCCTTGTGAAGCCGTCTGATCCTAGGCTTTTGTTTGCTGGAAATTTTTGATGACTGCTTCAATTTCTTCCATAGTTCTTGGCCTATTGAGATTTTTAGATTCTTCCTGATTGAGTTTTGGAATGTTGTATTTTTCCAGGTATTTCTCCATTTCCTCCAGGTTGTCTAGTTTGTTGAAGTACAGCTGTCCATAGTATTTTTAACAATCATTTGTATTACTGTGGGGTCTGTTGTTATTTCGCCTCTATCATTTCTGATTTTGTTTATTGGGTCCTCTCTCTTTGCCTCTTGGTGAGACTGGCTAGATATTTGTCAATCTTGTTTATCCTTTCGAAGAACCAGCACTTGGTTTCATTGATTTTAAATATTGTTTTTTTGGCCTTTATGTCAATTATTTTTGATCTAATCTTTATTATTTCCTTCCTTCTGCTCACTCTGGGTTTTTCTTGTTGCTCTCTTTCTAATTCTTTGAGTTGTAGAGTTAGATGATTTACTACCATTTTTTCTTGTTTTTTTGAGATAGGCCTGTAGAGCTATAAATTTCCCTCTCTGGACTGAATTCATTGCTTCCCATAGGTTCTGGATTGTTGTGTTTTCATTGTCATTAGTTTCCAGGATGTTTTCCATTTCTTCTTTGATCTCATTGGTAAACCAATCAATATTTAATAACATGCTATTCAGCTTCCAGTGCTTGAGTATTTTGAGTTGTTTTTATTGTAGTTTATTTCTAATATTATTCCATCGTGGTCTGAGAAGATATTTGGTATAATTTCAATCTTCTTGAATTTGGGGAGACTTTATTTGGGACCCAATATGTGTTCTAATTTTGAATCTGTCCCATGAGCACTTGAGTAGAATATATATTCCGTGGCTGTGGCGTGAAGTGTTCTGAAGATGTCAAGTAAGTCCATCATATCTAGTGAGTCATTTAGGATTGCTGGTTCTCTGCTGATTATTTGTCTAGAGGATTTATCCAGTGATGTCAGTGGTGTATTAAAGTCCCCCTCTATGATTGTATTGTTGTTGATCTTTCCTTTGATATCTTCCAGGAGTTTTTTTTTTTTTTTTTTTATGTATTTGGGTGCTCCTTCATTGGGTGCATATATGTTTACTAGGGTTATATCTTCTTGTTGTATTGATCCCTTTAGTATTATGAAGTGGCCTTCCTCATCTCTTATTATGGCCTTCACTTTGAGGTCTATTTTGTCCGATATAAGTATTGCTACCCCAGCTTTCTTTTCCTTTCCATTTGCCTGAAAGATATTTTTCCATCCCTTCACTTTCAGTCAGTGTGAGTCCCTTCTAATGAGGTAGGTCTCTTTTAGACAGCAGATGTATTGGTCATGTATTTTTATCCATTCAGTCACTCGATGTCTTTTGGTTGGAGCATTTAATCCATTTACATTTAAAGTTATTATTGAAAAGTATTTGTTTGTAGCCATTTCTTTTTTTGTATGGCTGTTTTCTTTCTGAGCTCTTTATTTCTTCTTTTTACACCAGTCCCTTTAGCATTTCTTGCATTTCTGTCTTGGTGGTGATACACTCCCTTAACCTTTTTTTTTCTGTGAAGCTTCTTATTTCCCCTTCAATTTTGAATGATAGCCTTGCTGGATAGAGTATTCGTGGGTTCAGTCCTTCGCTTTGCATCACTTTGTAAATTTCTGTCCATTCTTTTCTGGCCTGATCTGTTTCTGTTGAGAAATCATTTGATAATCTAATGGGAGATCCCTTGTATGTAACTTTTCGTCTCTCTCTTGCAGCCTGTAAGATTCTCTCTTTGTCCTGAACATTGTCCATGGTAATTATGATGGGTCTTGGTGTGGGTCTTTTCGGGTTCACCTTGTTTGGGACTCTCTGGGGTTGTGTCACTTTTTTCTTCCCCACCTCAGGGAAGTTTTCTGATATTATTTCTTCAAATAGGTTTTCTAATCCTTGTTCCATTTTCTGTTGTTCTGGCACCCCTATTATTCATATGTTGTTTCGTTTCATGTTGTCCCAAAGCTCCCTTAGGCTCTCCTCCTGTCTTTTAATTTTTTTCTCCAATTGCAGTTCAGTTTGGGTGTGTTTTGCTTCCTTGTCTTCTAATTCACTAATTCGGTCCTCCGCTTCTCCTAGTCTACCGTTGATACTTTCAATTGTGTTTTTTATTGCAGCTATAGCGCTCTTCATTTCTCATTGGGTCTTACTTAAGTTGCTGAGTTTTTCAACTGTTTCTTCTTGCTTCTTGCATAAGTAGTTGATTTTTTCATCTGTTTCGTCTTGCTTCTTGTATACGTTGTTGAATTTTTCCTCCATTCGGTTTATGCACTCTACGACCCTTATTCTGAATTCTTTTTATTCATGTTGCACGTCTCTGCATCACTTAGCTGCTTTTCAGGCGAGTTCTCCTTTTCTTTCCTTTGGGGGTTTCATTGTCTACCCATGTTTGATCTCACTGACATATCTAGATGTTGAGGCGTTCAGTGGCTGCTCCCTGGGTATCAGTGGCTCCTTAGGCTGTGGTCGCGGTAGCAGCTGCTCCTCATATTGCAGCAGCTCTTGTGGTGGGTGTTGTTCACAGCTTTGGTGGCTTTTCTGGCTGGTGGGGGGATGTTTCAGATACAGCTGCTGTTCTCTGAGGGTGTGGTGATCAGGAGGCTGCTGTTGTTTGGATCTGATGCGTTAATTTATGGGCACATAATACAACACAACAAGGCACAATGTACCTGGCACTGAACACAAATATATTCACGATATTAATAACCCCAAATAAAGGTGACCACCTTAATTAAGATGTTTGCAGGATAAGGAAGAAAGAATAGAAAAAAGAAAAGAAAAAAATAAACGGGAGTGCAAAAATGAAATTGGAAAAAAGGAGGGGGGGAAATGGAAAAAAATAAGGGCAAAAAGAGAGAATGAAGTAGAAGAGGGGAAGAGACTATTTATATGAGGAGAAAACTCCAATAGAACCATCACTAATCCCATCAAATTGCAGCAATAGATCCCTGGCATTGAATGCAAACTACAAATAACCAATAATATCAAGAGAGGCAAGGTAAAACAGAAGCACAGAAATAACCAGGGTGGAGGGGGGGGGTGTACGGAGGGAAAAACCAGCAGAAAAAAAAAATGAAAAGAATAAGCAAAACAACCTCACAACCAGTGCTAAAACACACACACACACACACACACACACACAATATACTCAACAATCAAGCAAACAGCAACAAAACAATAGAAAGTTAAAAGAAGAGAGAGAAAAATTTTGGATAGTGAAGAAAAATAAGGGGCAGGTGTATAAGGATTTAGAGCAGTGGCGTGGAAATAGGATATATAAAATGGGTGAAATTTTGACAAGGGGAAAAAAAAGAAGGAAAAGGGAAAATCTAAAGCATGAATAGGGTAAGAGAAACAGGACAACAAAAGGGGAAAAGTGAGGAAGAGGGTTTTAGCATAGAGGTAAAATGGCGGAAGGGAAAATCGATGCTAAAGGAACGATTAAAATAGAATGGAGAACACTAATCCCAAAATAAAATATAGAGAAAATAAAATGGCACATTAAAAAATGGTAAAATGGTAGCACTAATAATACTGGATAAAAATAAAAATGTAGTAATTAAAAGGTTAAAATCAGGTGATGGAAAAAGAAGAAAAATAATTGGTTTCCTAGTTAAAAGGTGAAAAAAGAGAGAAAAATATTTGCAGTAGTGAAGGTCATTCAGTTCTTCTACTCTTCAGTCTGGCTCGCCTTGGTCTTGCCAGGTACTCAGGAGAGTGTTGAGTTTCCATGCTATACACTGTTCCTCCTTGTTGTAAATGACAGTCCTGATTTTTTTTTTAATTTTTTAAATTAAATATATATTTTTCAGATTATTACATTTGTTCCTCTTTTTTCCCCCATAACTCCCCTCCTCCCAGTCCCACCCCACCCTCCGACCTCACTCCTCACCCACTGTCCTCATCCATAGGTGCATGATTTTTGTCCAGTCTCTTCCCGCAACTCCCACACCCCTTTCCCCCCAAGAATAGTCAGTCCATTCCCTTTCTATGTCCCTGATTCTATTATAATCACCAGTTCATTCTGTTCATCAGATTATTTATTCACTTGATTCTTAGATTCACTTGTTGATAGATGCATATTTGTTGTTCATAATTTTTATCTTTACCTTTTTCTTCTTCTTCCTCTTCTTCAAGGGTACCTTTCAGCATTTCATATAATACTGGTTTGGTGGTGCTGAAATCCTTTAGCTTTTCCTTATCTGTGAAGCTCTTTATCTGACCTTCAATTCTAAATAATAGCTTTGCTGGATAAAGTAATCTTGGTTGTAGGTTCTTGGTATTCATCACTTTGAGTATTTCTTGCCACTCCCTTCTGGCCTGCAACGTTTCTGTTGAGAAATCAGCTGACAGTCGTATGGGTAGGTAACTGAGTTTCTTTCTCTTGCTGCATTAAAGATTCTCCCTTTGTCTTTTGCTCTTGGCATTTTAATTATGATGTATCTTGGTGTGGTCCTCTGGATTCCTTTTGTTTGGGGTTCTCTGTGCTTCCTGGACTTGTAAGTCTATTTCTTTCACCAGGTAGGGGAAGTTTTCTGTCATTATTTCTTCAAATAGGTTTTCAATATCTTGCTCTCTCTCATTTTCTGGCACCCCTTTAATTCTGATGTTGGTATGCTTGAAGCTGTCCCAGAGGCTCCTTACACTATCTTCGTATTTTCGGATTCTTTTTTCATTTTGCTTTTCCACTTGGGTGTTTTTTGCTTCTTCGCATTTCAAATCTTTGATTTGATTCTTGCGCTCCTCTGGTCTGCTGTTGGGTGTCTGTATAATATTCTTTATTTCAGTCAGTGTATGCTTAATTTCTAGTTGGTTCTTTATCACAACATCGAGGGTCTCATTAGATTTCTTGTAGATCTCATTACGTTTATCAGCAGTTTCTAGAAAATTATTGAAAGACCTAAAAAGTGCGGTTTTGAGCTCTATATCCTCCATTTCTGTCATGTTTCTTTGTCTCTGAATTTTTTATGCTTTCTTGGTGCACCCCCTTGTGGTCTTTGTGCGCAGTCTTGTTGTAGTTAAGCCTTGATTTTTGTTGGTAATTCTGGGGGTGATTTGGCCTCCAGACCAAATGGCTATGAGAATCAGCTGTGTCTGTAGTGGGAGAACTTCTGTGCTGGATCTCTAGGATGGTGCTAATCTAGCCTTTGCCTAAGGTTATTCAGCATATGCCTTTGTGCAGGGCTTGGGCAGGGAGGCTCCCTGGGGATCTACAGGGTAGGCAGAGTGAGCAGTTATGGCTGCTCTCAGTCCCATCCCCAGGGGCTCTGCCTCTCAGAGTCCTAGCAACCACTGAAAACCTCGGAGAGAAAGCTGCCTTCGACTTCCGACCGAAGTCAGACAGTCCCGTATGTGTCTGAGTCCCTAGAGACTCGCCAGATCTGGAGCTCAGAGTCTGAAACTCCCTCCCAATTGAAACAGACAAACGAGCCCTCAGGCGCCAGCCCTCTCCTCATACACTCCACACCTTAGTATTTGACTTCAGCACTGCACCTCCTCTGAGTCTCAGTATGCTATTCTCTTTCCTCCTAGTTGTAGAACTTCCACTCAGCCAGCCTTCCTGTGGTTCTGGATGATGTCCATTCCGTCTTTAATTGTAGTTTTGAAGTGGTTGTTTGAGGCAGCAAACTCCGGCGTTAACCTATGCCGCCATCTTGGTTTTTCCCTAAATATTTTAAACAGTCCTGATTTTAAAGCAGGCCATATTTGTGTCCCAGACTGCCTTAATTTGTGTTTAGCTAAGAGTCAGTTTGTGGCTCAGCCTCTGGGTGGCAGTGTTTTTGGGTTGGCCTCTGAGGCTATAAACCTTCTCTAACCAGTAGTAAGGGTTTATTTTCTCTATTGCACTTAAAACTGGTTTGGGGAGGTCAACTGCCCAGAGCTGGTTCTGTAAACATTAACATGCTCTGTGTTATTGCTTGGACTGAAAGTCCCTCTATAGGCCAGACCCTGTTAACTCCAAGGGACTCACCAGGTTATTTTAATCCTTCATCTTGTTCAGGGTGGAATCTGGGTGTGGCTGTGCACCTTGCCTGGGGGTTAGGTGGAGGGGTCCCACCCACTGGAGAGAATGGGTGCCCCAGTCCTGGCCCAGGGGTGTCTCAGCACTCAATTCGCTGGCACCTCTCCCGCCCCCCCCCCCTCTCTCCTCAGCCTCTCCCCAGATTCCACTCATCTGCACCTTCTCCCTCTCTTCAGCACAGGTGAGTGTCTGTATCTGAAATGTCCTATGATCAGGGTTCAGCAAAAACAAACGCAGGCCGCGGAAATGGGGAAGGCTTAATTTCTGTAAGCTCCTCTCTTACCAGCACTGCATGGTCTGGTCAGCTCTTAAGGCTGCCCCCTCTAGGCTCAGTCCTCTGTAATCACTGAACCCAGATCTCAAATCCCCAGGTGCCAGGAATCCCTCAGATCTCCTTTGCCCAGTCAGGGGCTGTGCCTGTCCCAGGAGACATGGCTCTCTGACATGCTGTCTCCCTCTGACCCTCTGGGCTCAGAGGTCTGGCAAACTTTCCTGCCCAGATCCCTGGTTCTTTTACCTTTCCAGGTGAGCTCTGCCCTTCCCAGCTGCAAACTGTCTCACCAGCTGAGTAATTTCACCAATTCAGGGTGGGTGTTATTAATTTCAGCTGCTTACTCCATCTGCCCGTTCTAACTCTTTCTCCCTTTCCATTCCTCTGTGAAATCAATGAAAATAAATATTTCTAATAGTATGTGCATAGCTTAGGGTTTTGATACCCAGAATATCCGTTTAAAAATACAAGAAGGAGCCTTTTGTCATAGTCAGGATTTTTATGCTGTTCCTTCTTCCCCTTTAATCTTCCATTCTAGTCCACTTCCCCATGGGATTGTATATAAAGTGATCTATTTCATGATGTGAAGTTTTGTATTGTTTGTCTTGTTGTATTTCTCTACACCATAAGACATTATCAATACAAACCTACTGTGGTAAAATTAAGCTGAGTAAATTTGGCGTCGAAATGGCTTTATTAGGTATTGCACCAATCCAAGAGCATTCCAGCTGGCAATAAAAAAGGGGCTCACTGAGCCAAACAGACCAGGGTTTGTCCCCCTACCATCCCCAAGTCTAACAGGCTAGACTTTAAAGTCCTTAAACAGTTGAGGTTCCAGCTTCCAAAATTTTCAATTAATTTCCCATACAGTATTCCAGTAAAAATAACTTTAAGAAACCAAACGTTTTGGGGGAGATTTTTAAAATTGAAGTTGGAAGGCTTGTTGATAACTATACACTCAACAGTCCAACAGGTGAGTTTTTAAAAATTTTCCCATTTGGGACGTTTGTTGACATTCACTCATAAAAATACTGAGGCTTCAAGATAACTGGATGTTTGGAGAGCATATATTAAATATCAAAAAGTTGAAGAGGAAGTGCATGAGCAGTTCTATAGAAAAATACATATATCAATCAAAGGGCACTTTTGTTTATTTAATTCAGAGGTATAGTCAGGAAAGCTTGTTAAGTGGAAAATTCTGTTTCAATCTTGTTATTCCCACTTTAGATAGGTGCTGATGTCATTTCAATAAGCAAAAGGATGCTTACATTTAGATTTGTTCAAACATTTATATAATTCCATATAATTTTTCTTCCTACTTATACTATTCCTTTAAAGATTGAGGCCATAAAAAATGCCACAGGAAGGAGGTGAACAATTGTTTTACAGCCTTGTTGGAGGTGCCTCAATCCTTTTTTCCATTTAGGTTTTCAAGAATATGCTATTTGATTACCCACCCCCCCTCCACAACTGGAAACAGGGCAGCATGCCATGAAGAAGTAACACAAGCATCATTTTGTATGCAGTTCACTTCAAAGACTTTATGCGCATGTGGTCAAAGACACCTTGGGAAACTTAGGGCTAAGAATTCACCTCACCATCCAAACACATTGCTTTTATGTATTTGTAGTAAAATCAGACAAGAAATCCCATTTATATTCAATTTAAACATTAAAGTATATTGTTATTAAAATCAACACATATAAAATAACCTTGAAGAATTCAAACTTTGCATTCTATGAAGAAATTTCATAAGGGGATCTAAAATTCTTGCTTCTTCCCCAAAACCACCATTTGCATCTATTCATTCTTAAATAACAGAAGACAATTTCTTTTCAAATAAAATGTCGTCAATAACTTATCATTATTTTTAAGTTCAGTTTCTACTACATCTGTCACAGGGACTTCCCTCCTGGCAACCCTTGAGAATCCCAATAAGTTGAGCTACTGCACTGCATGATTCACTCTCTCTTGCATAGATGGTGAATCCTATGATCCCCACCATCATCACACTCACGGCCCCTTACCCAGGTGTCCCATCAGCTGTTGCAGTAATTGTTATCACCCCCCATCATACCCATCTCATGTGAGGCTGTAATAATCATTCCAGCGACTCCTTCCACCATAAGTCAGAGGGGGCCCTTGGGTTGGTGGTGCACCAACTGTGCATCCTGTAAAGTGACCAAATAAAAATACTTTAACATCTTAATGAATAACTTTATGTCAGTATGACATGACCCTAGTAAAGTCTTAAATAGTTGGCAAACCTATGCTTATATACACTTGTGCTAAACATATATCAGTACAGCTGAGGTAGACAAGGGAGCTTACAATTATTTAAAATACAGCTGAAGAATAATGTTTTGACCGAAATAATTGACTGTGAATACATATGAAGGCTCATTTTTCTGAAAATGGGCTGGAATTCTGACCTTTGTATTATTCTTATGCTTCACGCTGTCAAATGCTCTTTCTGATTAAAAAATTTTAAAACGCCCCCTGGCAGGTGTGCCTAAATTGGTTGAGCACTGGTCTTGGCACTGAAGGATCCCGGATTTGATTCCAGGTTAAGGGCATGAGCCTGGTTTGCAGGGTTCATCCCTTGCCCTGGTTGGGGATTATGCATGGGGAAATCTAAGTATCTGTCTCACATTGATGTAGCTCTCTGTCAGCCAACTGCCTCCGTCCCCGCTCCCAAGATCAGTAGAGATATATCCTCAGGTGAGAAACAACAAAAAAGAAAATGTTGCACTTCATTTTTTTTAATAAGGAAAATAAATGAGTATGATCCTTCACTCCTGAAAGATATGGACTGTTCCAAATTAGCTACTAAGAAAAGAATATAAGACTTCCAAGATAATACAAAACTCATACTGTATATAGTACTCCTGTGGCAAATAATATAAAATTTGAGTTAAACACAAGATGGCCTGTTAATTCCAATCCTGTCACTTACATGCAGTATATCTGGACACTTACCACAGCTCTCATATGAACCTCTGTAAAAATAGGAAACTGCAAATGTACAGAAAGCTTCAAGCGTCATTTCTCCAAGAAGATACACCAACAGCTAACAAGCTCATGGAAAGAGGATCAAAATAATGGGTAGTTAGGGAAACGCCAACCAAAACCTAAGTGAGATACCACTTTATTCCTAAGTAGGTCCCAATGTTTGAAGAGGAAAATACCAGGGCTTGTTGGGAATTTAGAGCCACTGGAATCCTGTGCACAAGGAACAGAAAGGTGACAAGGCGTGGCTGCTGTGGAAAATAATGGAAACTCCTACAACAAACATTTAACACTGAATTGCAGTATGACTCCAAAATTCCACTGTAAATTTTGCACCCACAATAACTGGAGACTTCTATGAAATACTAGTCCAAAATGCTCACATCAGTCCTCTGGTGGAAACAACCCCAATGGTTGAAGTGGTAAACTAGCAGTGTGCACTAGAGCTGCAAGGGAATATTTAACCAGTCATTAAAGTGGCAGTGAACTGATTACTGCCACATGGATGACCCTTGGACACATTTATGGTAACGGAAACAAGTCAGGCACAAAAGGTCCTATCCTGTATCATTCTGATACTACGATCTGTGGAAAACAGGTCCATCAATGCAGACAGAACGCTGGTTGGTTTTTCATAGAAGCTGGACTGAGGAAGAGAATGGTAGCGACTGCTTTACCTTCAGAGCTTTTATATATGATAAAGAGCTTTACCTAAAGAGCTTTTATGGGTGACAAAGATGTTTTGGACCTACTCAGATATGGTGGTGGTATAAGACTTTGAATATACTACATGCTACTTAGTTAGTCAATGGTAAATATTTAGTGTTATGACAGATGAATTTCACCTCAACAACAGACAATGTATAGTATAGCTTAGGTGTCTTATGCCTTATTGCCCATTATCTATAACTAGTAGTCCAATCATCATCTCTTGGAGATATATGATAATTTCTCCTGGAAGGGATTGTCTCTTTGCAAGGAATGCCTACATAACTCTCTCTCCCACGTGACAGCGTTCCTGTAAATGACGAATACTTATGTGAGGATATCACATTGGAGAGCAATGTTTTATGGGAAAACAATAATTCAAAACAAAACTTTATTTCCTCTTTCCACAACAATTTTTAAATTTATTCTTAGACTCTATTTAGGCTCAAGCTTGTGGGTGCTGTGATATGTTACTCTGGAATGTATTATCTTCTGACATCTTATCCCTGCTGTGTATCTTCCTTAATTTCTTAAATGACCATCAGTGGGAAAAACCTGTCCACTTCTGTGCAAAATGCAATCAATTTCCATGATGTCCACATACATATTTATCAATGCCTACCTATAGCTTGACAAGCGTCTATCAACTTTTCTCCTTCTCTACTTTGCTCTCTCATGCTCACAATCTCTTGTCAACATTACTAAAAACTTCTTAACCTTCCCGTTACACTCACTTATCCATGCACATTCCCCTAAGAACTAATTATTATTTCGGTACGTAAGTATTGAATTATTAGCATTTCAGTTAAAACACTTTCAATACTCCTGGGTGCCCACAATATAGAGGCAAGTTATGTCCATTTAATTTCAAAATTGACTGCCTCACTTACCTTAGAACTTTTATACTACACTTTCAACTACATTTTGGGCTGAGGAAAAGCCACATGTGCTAGTTGTGCACTTGCATCTATTCTAATACTGACAAGATATCACCTGTGCATAGTAATATTTTATTGGGACAGTACATGCCAAATTCATTACACATATAATTTTTTAATTTATCACCAATTTAGCATGGCTCTCTCCTAATGCTGACTAGTTTAAATGTATAACTTTAGTTTTGGTTATGATGGCAATATAAATTTTACTGCCTTTAGCTGTACTACGAGCATTTAACAGCTCATGTGAAGAGCCCCAGATCTCCTTCAAAATATTAGAAATATTACATTTCCCGTAAATATTACTATGTTTCAGTGCTAATCCTTATCCCAAATGTCCACAAATGAGCCTTTAATTTAGGTGCTCACTAGCACATCCAAAATTCAAATGGGAAGACTGTTTGTGTATATTGAACTGCAGAGGCATATTGTTCTTAACTACACTGATTCCCTCAATGGTTTCAACTTTCCAACATAATTAGTACTGAGAGTCTCTATGTTAGACTTTAAGACATCTCTGTACTGATATGAATGAGTCACGTTTGCCTTATTTTTTCACAACGATGTGCACTCTATGATTTGGCAACTTGCAATGCCTGACTCTTTCAAGTGTATCTTTCCACCCTCATTTTTATTAAAAACAGACCTTATGAACCCACACATATCACTTTTCAGCCTGTTGACAAAATACTTATATTGTATTTATTAAGATGCGTTAATTTGGTTGCCATATTTCCTCAACAAGCATATGATTGTTGGAATCACAAAATATATCTTTATGGATATACCAGTGGCCCGGTGCATGAAATTCGTTCACATGAGGGTGTATCCCTCAACCTGGCCTGCACTGTCTCTAATCTGGGACCCCTTGGGGGATGTCCGATTGCCAGTTTATGAATTGAGCCTAATCCAGAAGTCACATATCCCTCTTGAAATCCAGCACCATTGCCTCCTAACTGCTCGCCTGCCTGCCTGCCTGCCTGATCTCCCCTAATCACTCTGCCTACAGGTCTGCTCACCCCCAACTGTCCTCCCACCTTCCAACCATGCTGCCCTTCTTGCCTCCAGCTATTGAACAGGGAGAGACTAATGGATACTCTGGGATCCTCCTAAAGGGACAACACACAAATTTCCCTGTGCTCTGGCAAAGGGAGGGTGAAGTGCACTGGAGCTGTGAGGGAAGAAGCCAGGTCTAGGGACACAGGGGATACATCTCAGAAGATAGACACCCAAGACTCATGGGAGGAGTCATTCCCTCATTCAGAGAAGGACATCTTTCCCACACAGACATTTTCCTGTCTGAGAATAGGACAGTTGACACACTCAATTGTAAAAAACTTTGCTTGGAGGCCACTTAAGAGATTAAGAATGACAATTGGTCTCCAGTAGAAGCTACTGCCCCACCATGTTGAAAAAAAATCTATTGCCTGAGGATGACTGCCTACAGGGGCTATTCAAGTAAGAAGCCTACAAGTGTGTAGCCAGAGGTGGTCTCCTGAGGCTCTGAGTCTTTGCCTGACCTAATTAGCCAGAAACAGCTTTTAACAATGTCCCGCACGACAGACTGAGAGGTGTAGAGCAGCGGTTCTCAACCTCTGGGTCGCACCCCCTCTGGTGGTCGAACGACCCTTTCACAGGGGTTGCCTAAGACCAATCTGCACATCAGATATTTACATTACGATTCATACCAGTAGCAACATTACAGTTCTGAAGTAGCATCGAAAATAATTTTGTGGATGGGTCACAACATGAGGAAGTGTATGTAAAGGGCTAGAAGATTAAGAACCACTGATAGAGGATATAATAACTCATCATCACAAACTCAAACATAAAGCCAAAAGTAGGAAATGAAGAAACAACCCCAAAATGAAAGAACTAGAGAATTCTCAGAAGAGAAAAATGAAGTAGAGATAAGAAATTTATCTCAATCAGAGTTCAGAGCAATCATGGTAAAAATGCCCAATAGCATAAAAAAAATATAGTAGCTATGAAAAAAGAAAAGTTCTAGATTAAAAATATGACATAGCACTAGTAAAGAACATATTGGAAGAAATATACAGCATATTAGGGAAGCTAAGGATCAAATCAGTGAATTATTAGTCAGAGAGAAAATATCACTCAATTAGAAAAACCAGAAGAAAAAAAAAAACAATTAATAAACAGGAGGACAGGTTAAAGGAACTGTGAGACTACCGGAAATGTAACAATATTAGAGTAGTTGGTGTGCCCAAAGAGGGGTAAAGGGAGAAAGGCATAGAGAAGGTGTTTGAAGAAACAATGGCAGAACACTTCCCTAACTTCTTAAAGGAAAATGTCACACAAGTGCAGGAACCACAGAGAAACACAAACAAGAAGAACTCAAACAGGCCCATTCCCAGACACATAATAATTAAAGCGTCAAAAATTAAAGAAAAAGAGATAATTGTCAAGGCAGCAAGAGAAGAAATGTGTTTCCTACAATAAAGTTCCAATGAGGGCTGACACCTGGTTTCTCATCAGAAACTCTCTAGGCCAGAAGGGAATGACATGAAGTATTTAAGGTAATGGAAAGCAAGGATCTGAGACCAAGATTACTATATTCAGTAAGGCTGTCATTCAAAACAGATGGTTAAAAAAAGAGCTTCCCAGACAAGGAATGGCTAAAGAATACAACACCACAAGGACAGAATTACAAGAAATCCTGAAGGGACTGCTGTAATGAGAAGAAGAAATGAGAGGGAAACTTAGGCATACAGAATTTAAATGGCAAAAAAACAGTATCTATTAATAATAACTCTTAATGTAAATGGCCTAAATGCTCCAATCAAAAGGCATAGGGTTGCAGAATGGATTCAAAAATATGACTGAACTATATGCTGTCAACAAGAGACCCACCTCAAAACAAAAGACTCACACAGAATGAGATTGAAGGGATGGAAACAATTTTGCATGCAAATGGAAAAGAAAAGAAAAGCTAGACTAGAAATAAACATATCTGACAAAATATACTTTAAAATGAAGGCCATCACACTGGACAACAATCCTGGACAACTCACTAGATCAGACAGACTTAATCGACATCTTCAGAACAGTTCACCCCAAAGATACAGAATATACATTCTACTAAAGTGTACATGGGAGATTTTCAAAGATAGACCACTTGAGACACAACAAATTCTCTTCAAATTCAAGAAGATGGAAGTCATATCAAGCATCTTCTCTGATTACGAAGGCATACTACTGTATAATAAAGAGGTAATATGCAAATTATTCCTCACACCCTGACAAGATGGCTGCCTATTACCTTGCTGGCTGGGGGTTTTCTAGTGAGGGACGACCAAATGTCTGACCAAGCAGGCTGTGGGGCTTAGTGAGGGATAACCAAACAACTGAACAGCAAGTTGTGTGGGGCAACCAGGCCTGTGAGCGTGCTATGACGGGCAACCAGGCAGACAAGGGGGATGGAAGAATGAAACCAGCCTAGTAGGGGAGAAGTTGAAGGTGCCAAGGCCAGCGGGTGATGGGGCAGTAAGAGTTGACCAAACTGGCAGGGGGAGAGTTAGGGATGACCAGTCTGGCAGGTGCTTAGTTGGGGGAGATTAGGCCAGCAGTGAGGGGGTGGCAGTGAAAGGTGACTAGGCTGGTGGAGGGGCAGTTGACAATGACCAGGCTAGCAGTTGGGGGGCAGTTGGAGGTGATTGGCCGACCACAAGGAAGTTAGGGGAGACCAGGCCAGCTGGTGGGGCAGTTAGGAGTGATTAGGCCAGCAAGTAGAGGCACTGAGGTTCGATCAGGCTATAGGTGGGGGTGGCGGGGCAGTTAGGGGTGACCAGGCAGGCAGACAGGCAGGTCAGCAATTAGGAGCCAGCAGTCCCAGACTGGAGAGGATATAGGCTTGTCTGAAGGGACATCACCACCCCTCATGGAAGAATTTTGTGCACCGGGACTCTAATATTAGATATAACCTACAATAAAAATTAACAAAAATTCAAATACTGGCAGGCTAAATGGTATGTTATTAAACAATGTTTGTGTTATCAAAATCATCAAAAAAGAAATTAAAAATATCCTGGAAAGAAATGAAAATGAAAACACAACAATTCAAATTCAATGGTATACACTAAAAGCACTTCTGAGTGGGAAGTTCATAGCATTACAGCCACAAAAAAAACCCACAAAAAACAAGGAATAACATAATAAATGATCTAACTCTACAACTTAATTAGAAAGAGAGCAACAAGAAAAGCACAGACTGAACAAAAGGAAGGAAATAGTAAAAATCAAAGCAGGATTAAATAAAATGGACACGAAAACAAACAAACAAAAAAAATCACTACAAAATATCAATAAAACCAAGAGCTGGTTCTTTGAAAGGATAAATAAGATTGATGAAATTCTTCCAGGCTCACCAGAAAGCACAGAGGACCCAAATCAACAATCAGAAATAAAAGAGGCAAAATAACAACTGACCCCAAAGAAATAAAAAGGGTTGTAAAAATACTATGAACAACTCTATTCCAACAAAATGGTCAACCTAGAATAAGTGGATGTATTCCTCAAAAAGTACAACCTTCTCAAACTCAATCAAGAAGAATAAAAAAATCTGAATAGACCGATAACCAGAAGGTAATTGAAGCAGTCATTGAAAAACTTGCAGCAACCAAAGCCCTGGGCAATACAGCTTCACAGGAGGTTTTACAAAACATTCAAACTAAAACCTATCCTCCTCACACTTTTTTAAAAACTTCAAGAGGAAGGAACAATTCCAAGCAATTTCTAGAAGCCAGCATGACCCTAATCCCAAAGCAGATGTAGATACTGCAAAGAAAGAGAATTATAAGCCAATGTGTCTCTGATGCACATAGATTCTAAAATCCTCAACAAAATCCTAGCAAATCAGAACCAGCATTACATCAGAAAGATCATACACCATGAGCACATGGATTTATTCTGGGCATCAAATGACAGTGCAACATCCCCAAATCAATACACATGATACATCAAATTGAGAGAGAAAAATAAACAAATTGAGAGATAAAAATCACATAATCATATAAATTGATGAAGAAAAAGAATTTGACAAAACCCAACACACTTTTTGGTAAAAACTCTCAGAAAACTGGGAATAGAGGGATCATACCTCAACATAATCAAAGCCTTATATGACAAATGTACAGCAAACACTATACTCAAAAGGCCAAAACAGAAAACAAGTCACCCAAGAACAGGAACAAGATGGGGATGCCCGCTGTCACCACTCCTGTTTGAGTGAGTACTGGAAGTGCTACCATATCAATCGGGCTGCCTGTGGCATGACCAAATTGAGGGATGACCAAAGGACTGGTTTGGGGCAGGGCCGGCCAGACTGCACCAATGCGCAAATTCAAGCACTAGGCCTCTGGTAGAAAACAACTGCCCAGTAAATGGGGATTTTGTCTTATTCATACTCATTATGCAGCATACTGTGTAGGCTACTAAATATCACTTGAAAGAAGACACTTAGGAATAATATCTACACAAACTACATTTTCTACTGCTTAGCTCTAGAGAAACAACATCAACTATTCTTCATAAATCAAATAAGTGGACTTCTGAACTCAAGAAAAATCATGAGATAACTCCAACTCCACAAATCCTAAAAGATAAATGTAAAGTAAAAGGATCTATATGTATTGACCTCCTTCAGTGTACCATAAAACAAGTTCTTCATTTGATAAATGAATTTGGTAATGTAGCAGAATACAAAATTAACACCCAGAAATCTATGGCTCTTTGATACACCAATAAAGAATTCACAGAAAAAGAAACAAACAAACAAAAACAACAATCCTATTTACAATTGCAACAAAAAAATGAAGATACCTAGGAGTAACCTTAACTAAAAAGTAAAAGCTCTTTACTCTGAAAACTACAGGACATTGAAAAAGAGGTAGAGGAAGAAATACACAAATGCAGAATATACCATGTTCATGTATTAGTAGAATAAATCTCATTAAAATGGCCACGCTACCCAAAGCATTCTACAGATTTACTGTAATCCCCATTAAAATATCAATGACATATTTCACAGACCTAGAACAAAGTCTCCAGAAATTCATACAATTCATACAATAAAAAATAAAAAGACCCGCAATAGTCCCAGTAATCTTGAGAAAGAAGAACAATGTTGGCCGTTCACAATTGGGGATGTCAAGTTATATTTCAAATCCACTGTTCTCAAGCTCGCTGGTACTGGCACAAGAACAGACGTGTATAGTAGACCAATGGAATACACCTGAGAACATAGAAATAGAACTGAGCCTTTATGCCCAATTAATATTTGACAAAGGAGGCAAGAGCATACAATGGAATCAAGACAGTCTTTTCATTACAGGATGTTGGAGAAATTGGATAGATACATGCAAAATAATGAAACTAGACCACCACCTCACACCATAGAGGAAAATAAACACAAAATGGATAAAGTCCTTAATTGTAAGAGGGAAAACATAAAAATCTTGGAAGAATCCATTGGCAGAAAAATATGAGATATATTTCAAGAAGCTCTTTACCAATATAACTCCTAGGGTAATGGAAAATATGGAGAAAATAAACAAATGGGACATCAAAATAAAAATCTTCTGCAGAGAAAAAGAAACCATCAGCAACATACACAGAAAACAAACAAACAAACAAACCAAAACAAGAAAGCCCATGGGTTGGGAGAACATATTTGCCAATGTTAAGTTCAATAAGGGCCTAACCTCCAAAATATATAGGGAACTCAGCCATCTAAAAAAAAGGAAGGTAAACAATGCAATCAAAAAATGGACTTAAATAGATACTTTAAAAAAGTGCACATACAGAAGGCCAAGAGACATATGAAAACATGCTAAAAATCCTTAATCTTCCAAGAGGTGCAAATCAAAATGACAAGGAGATACCATCTCACACTGGTAAGAATGGCTATCATCAACAAATCAACAAACCACAAGGACTGAGGAGGATGTAGAGTAAAAGGAACCCTCTTGCACTTCTCGTGGGAATGCAGTCTGGAAAAACCACTGTGGAGAACAGTACGGAGTTTCCTCAAAAAGTTAAAAAGAAACTGCCATTTGATCCAGTACTCCCACTACTATGGGTCTTTCCCAAGAAATTAGAAACACCAAACAGAAAGCATATATGCACCCATGTGTTCATTGCAGCACAATTTACAATAACTAAGATTTGGAAACAAAGTGCCCATCAGCAGATAAATGGATTAAAAATGGTGGGGTACATCTACACAACAGAATACTACACTGCTGTAAAAAGGAACGAACTTTTCCCTTTCCAAAAAGCCTGGAAGAACATGGACAGCATTATGGTAAGTGGAATAATCTAGGCAGAGAAAGAAAAAAATACCGCATTACCTCAATCATTTGTGGAATATAATGAACAACAGAAACTGATCAACAAAAATAAATCCAGAGACACAGAAGTATGGGACTGACTGTCAAAATTCAGAGGGAAGGCAGGAGGCTAGGGGAGGTAAGAAATCAACCAAAGGACTTGTATGCAGGCAAATAAGCATTACCAAGGGACACAGACACTAGGGAGGTGAGGGCATGTGATGAGGGTGGGAGTGGCCAGGGAGGGCACAATGTGGGGAGAAGGAGACATATATAATACTATATGTAATACTTGATAGAATAAAGAATATGAAAAGATGAGTTCCTAGAAATATACCTTTAAATATAGTACTTGGCTAACATACAAAAATTCCTCAGTCTCCCAATAACATCATGATGGTTGATCTTTTAGCTAAATCAATGTAACTTGAGTAAACATAGATCAGGTCATTGTAATTGCTCCACATAAAACTCTTTGGATGTCTGGAAACAAATTTTTGGAAACAAATCTGAAGTCACATATTCCACCAAGATGTCTCGCAATGATGGGCAGGGACACAAACTAAACAGCCACTAGACACAGTTCTAGAAACAGCCACCTAAAATAATCACTTGAGCTTTCTGGGTGCAAAATATTTTACACAGAGTTGTGCACCACTGCTTCCTTCCCAATGTTTGATATTCAGCAAACATCCCTTGATCCCCTTAATTTTATGAATAGAAACACTATGCCTTGCCCATACTACCTCTAAATACAATTACCTCCCATACTTTTCCTCTTGTCTTTTTTGTCCATGATTATACTTTCTTACTTTTATTGCGTATTTGTTATTTTTTCTATCTATCTATCTATCTATCTAAATTTAAAAAGCCAGTGACTGGAATGCCCTAACAACAAGAACAACAGGTCCTATGAGGCCCACTATGGTCAAGGATCCAGCCTGCACTGGGGGAGGCCTAGGCCAGCCAACTCTCCCCTCCTCCACTACCATCCCGGACCCTAATCTCAGTCCACCCCAATAGGGAGAGGCCGGCCTAGGCCACCCCTTCTGCAGACCCTCTGTCTGCCCAGCCTCACCCCAAATTTGTCGCCTGACCCTAATCAGGGGCAGGGCAGGCCAGCCAACTGACTGTGGCCACTCCCCCTGGCTGGCACTGCCCCAAATAGACACCCACCACATAAATTAGTCCACCACCCCTCCCTCCAGCCAGCCCTTTCCCATTGGTCTCCCACTGAGGTCAGGAGCAAGACTGCCTGGCCAACCACCTATGGCCTCTCCACCAGGCCACTAGACCAGATTGCCACTCCCCCCCCCCATCTTATTTGGGAACAGAGAGTGCCCCTCTGAGGGCCGGCCCCATCCATGGTCAACCCCCACCACCCAGATCAACTTGGCACTTCACCACAGCCAGCGACACCACCAATAGTGGGGCGGGGATTGCTGGCCAATCTCCTACAGTCTCCTTCTCCTGACAGGCCTGGCTCTGATCCGATTCATTGGGGCTGGGGCAACTAGACCTCATCTGTGCATGAATCCATGCACCAGGACTTTGGTAGAAAATAAGTGTCCAATAAATGGGGAGTTAGTCTTATTCATAATCATTATGCAGCACAGTGTGTCGGCTATTAAATATCACATGGAAGAAGGCACTTAGGAATAATATCTACACAAACTACATTTTCCTCTGCTTAGAAACTAGGAAAACAACATCAACTATTCTTCATAAATCAAATGAATGGACTTCTGAACTCAAGAAAAATCATGGGACAAATCCAACTCTTGGCTGGCACCAAACCCTAAAAGGTAAAGTAAAGTAAAGGGATCAATATGTACTGACCTCCTTCAATATATCATAAAACAATCTCTCCAAATAAAGGATAGGGACATAATTGATTTATGTACTAAAAGTCATTGAAGATCAACAACTTAATATATGGCACAATGAGTATACACACAAATTAACATAAATACAAGATCAAAAGTGTAGCAAAAGCATACCTGTATGTCAAATCAACAGTGAACGAGTGAGACAAACGAGTGAGACACATGATGCTGGGTTGATGTTGGGTGTTCACTGTGAGGTTCCCTGCGCCAACTAGCGGTGGGACATCTGAAGCTGGCTTGTAACCCAAATTTTAGCTTGCAACTCAAAGCAAACAGTAGGCCAAGAGACGGCTGGGATCTCAAAAAACTAGTTAGATGGGACACTCATAAGTCAAGGCCCCACTGTATCTGGAAATATAACAGAACCAAAGAAAATATGTTCCCAAAAAGAGGCCCTAATGGAGTGACTTTGAGGATAATATTAAGGAATACTTGAGCAACAACCTCAGGCAACTTTGAAGGATATAGGATACACTTACATTGGCTAGACTTTAAGATTAAAGAGAAATAAGACTATTTCCATCACTGGCACATTAAAGACCCAATAAAAGGAACTACTTTAAAATAAATCAGGATATTTACATTTTACAAAAATCAGTCTTGTTGCACACTTTAAAAATAATTAACCAGAGAAAAGTTAGGGGCGGGAAAGTCAATTAGTTATGGCACACCCAATCTCCTAACTCACATCATTTCCTGCCTTCAAGAACGAAATACCTAGCCCACCTGCTGTGACTCTGTGAGGGTTGAACATCCAATTGTGAGCTTGGATTGTCCCCATTCCATTCCTGGTCAGGGGACAAGCCCAAGTCACTGGCTCAATCACCAGTGGGGAATAAGGAGATTACAGCCAATCAATGATTCTCTCTCATCATTCATGTTTCTATTTCTCTCTCCCTCTCCCTTGCTCTCTGAAATCACTACAAATACGTTTAAAAAAATGCATACCAACTTGAGGGTAAAGGAACTACACATACCAACTTTTCAAGACCGTTTTGTGAAAAGTACAGGAAAGTCACATTTTCCAACTTGTCTTTGTGGATGTTTATATGCTATGGAAATGTTTGCATCATTTGCATTAACTTTTTACCAACAGTGACCTTATTTCTGCTGTCATTATCTTTCTAGGGGGTGGGGGTTCAGGCTGTTCTAAATTAGAAAGGTCTCTGAAGGCTTAAAGCCTGATTCCATGTGTATTCATATACAGAAGTAACTAAGTTTAATGTAGTATATTGCTATGCAGAAAGGACATTTCAACATCCTTCCAACCCCAAAGTCCAGTACTTTTGTGACAAAAAGAAAAGTGATGGCTAAATAATCATGGCTCATATTGTATTATGGAACGTTGAAAATAAGAATGAAACCTAGAAATACTGTTACTTGAACCACAGTGCTAGAATTTTATTAAAAGACTTACTTTTCCGTTCATTTCTTTGGCGGCATCTGTCGCATCTTCAGGATTCTCAAAGGTAATAAAAACAAAGCTTCTGGACTTGTTTCTTGCTCCCTCCTTTATCAAACCCTCTGGAATTTAGAATTTAAATGACACATGCCACATAAAATTTATCCTCTTAGAAATTTTTCAATATCTCTAAGGTTTTGAGAAATTCTCACAGAGCCCCTTAATCCTATATAATAAAAGGCTAATATGCAAATTGATAGAACAGTGGAATGACCAGTCGCTATGACACACACAGACCACAAGAGGGCAGACACTCAATGCAGGAGCAGCCCCCTGGTAATCCCTTAGATCCCAAAAGGGAACAACACTCATGGAAAAGCCCAGCTCAAAACCCGCAAGCATAGCAGTGATGGCAAGAGCCTCTCTGGCTTCCATGGCAGTGCTAATGATATCCGACTGATGCCTTAGGCCCCCTTCCATAGCCAGACATTCCCCAAGGGCTCCAGAACTGTCAGAGAGCACAGCCCTGGCTGAGGGACACCCACCTCCTGCCCCCAAGTGCACGAGTTTCAAACATTAGGCCTCTATTTTAATCAAATTGAGACATATTCATATCAAGTGATGCAGAAAAAGCAATTGACAAAATACAACACCCAATCCTATATAATAAAAGAGAAACATTCAAATTAACATGTAACATTCAAATTAATATGTAACATGTTTGCAAGTAGGTAGATTAATTCTTGGGCAAGTGGAATAGAGAAACTGAGACAAGAAAATCAAGCCTGGCCAGTTTGTACAGCTTGTGGAAAGTCCTTAATCCTCCCCAGCCAGGGACACCTGAGCCCAAGTGGTTAATACCTCTCTTCCCACATTACAGACTATATAGCAAAATCACCCTGGAACTTCTAAGGTGGGAGTGAGAGAGGAGGTTATCCAGAAGGGGCAGTTTTGTCTTGCCCACTAAACAAACCAGCTTGCTGCCTTGGGTAAAGGGGGGAAAGGGGACTTTATCTCACTCACTAAGCAAAGAATCAACAGCCTTGGGACTTGCCAAGATAAAAATTGTCAGACATCCTCATCAACTCTGAGACAGCTATGACCAGTAAAAGGAGACCTTGAAATGCAGTCTGTGCTCAAGATACTGGGCAGAGGAACCTTGAATCCTATAGAATGAGAGATTTATAAATTCCCTTGAATCCCACTGGGGAAGCCAGAGTAGTTAAGAGCACACCTGTGCTTTACCAAAGGTGAATTTCCATAGTTATTCCATTGCTTTTTAAAATAAATTTGCTAGCTTTGCTCTTTTACATAGTCCTTGGTGTTACTAAAATGCTGCTGACTATCGCTCTGCTAAATTTCTTCTCATGTACATGCAAAGACCTGAGGGGGGAGGGGTAGGAAGTGCTCTCCCTTCCATTCAAGGGGCTGTCCAATTACATCATCTCTGGCTTTGGGGTGCCCTATAACAAACACATTAACTCATTTCTAGAAGTGCTTTCACAACAGAATAGAGAAAAATATAGTTATAATAATACTTTGAAGAACACAAAGTACTCTTAACTTAAGTGGTCCATGTTACTATTTGCTATATGTTTAGTCTGAGCAGGTAGGCATTCAAAGATATAACTTCTCTTAAAGGACCAAATTTTCCAAACTCTCTTTCAAGTGTTTTTTCATTGCTCTGTATACCCAGGCTTCATACAAACAACTTCCTAGGTCTCTCTACCTCCACCATTGTTCTATAAATGGTAAAAAATACGCACATAGCAAAAAATTAGTTATAAGCCAAAGAACATAATTTTTATTGCACAGCCTTTCAAATATTCAAGTGAAGCAACATACACAAGCTTATTTTTAACAATGTGTATTTTTATTTTGTATCCTTATTATTGTTGAAAATATTACTGATCCCCTGCCCGATTTTGCCCCCAGTGTCCACTGTGCCAGGTGCCAGCCTTACCCTGGCCTTTCAACACCCTGTTACATGTGTCTAAGGGCGACATATGTATGAATAAAGGTCCTTTGGTTAATCTCTTCACAACACAGCTACCCCACTTCTTTTTGAGGTTCATGAGTCTTTTCCACGTTTCCATGCCTCTGGTTCTATTTTATCCATCAGTTGATTTTGTCATTGAATTTCACATATAAGTGCATGCAATAATGAGACATCTGTCCTTCTCTGACTGGTTTAGGTCACCTACATAACGATCCCAGGATTCCTGCAGTCTCAAAGGAAAAGATATCCTTCTTTTTTATACCTACATAGTGTTCCAATCCTGGAAACATAGCACAGCTTTTTTATTCACTCCTCTATTGATGGGTACTAGGGCTGTTTCCCCTTCCTAGTTTTTGTAAAGAATGCTGCCATAAACATAGGGGTGCATATATTCTTTCTGAATGGTATTTGGGGATTTTTAGGGTATCATTCCTAGACCTCTGTTCCTGGATAAAACAGTGCTTCTATTTTTAACACGTGTAAGAATCTCCACCCTGTGTTCTATAGTGGTTACAAAAGTCTGCGTCCCCTCCAAACTTGCTGTTTATTGATTTATTCATGATGACTGTTCTGGCATTGACCAGGTGGTGCATCATTGTCATTTTCATTTCCAAGTCTCAGGTGGTTAGTGATGTTGAGCGTTTTTTCATATGTGCCTTGGCCCTTTTTACATCCTCGTGCAAGAAGTGACTATTCAGGTCCTATGCCCATTTTTGCATGAAATGTTTGTGTTCATTTTATGAATTTGTGTAAGGTCTTTATGTATTTTGGAAAAATGTGCCTTATCAGATTCATTATGGGCAAATACGTTTTCCCATAGAGTAGTTTCTCTTTTCAACTTGATGCTTGTGTCTTTTTCTGTGCAGAAGCTTTCTATTTTGATGCAGTCCATCTCTTTTGTTTTTCATTTCTTTCTCTAGCCCTAGGCAAAGTGTCTGTGAAAACTCTGCTATAAGAGTGAGATTTTGCTGCGTAAGTCTTACCTTAGGATTTTTATGGTATCACAACTCATATTTAAGTACTTTATTCCCCCTTATGGGTTTATACTATAGTATAGGTGTAAGTAAGAGATATAGCTTAATTTTTCTGCATTTACCTGTCCAATTTTAGCAACACCATTTATTGAACACACTGTTTTTATTCCATTATATTCCCATTCACCCTGTGTCAACTATTAATTGAGCTTAATGGCTCTGAGTGATTTCTGAGGTCCCTATTCTGTCCCATTGGTCAATATGTCAGTTTTTGTGCCAGTAGGAGACTCTTTAGTTAGCAATGGCGTTGTAGTACAACTTGATTTCCAGTATTGTGAGCCCTCCAATATTGTTTTTTTTTTTTCTCTCAAGATTTCTCCACCTACTCAGAGTCTTCTTTGGTTGCTTATACATTTTCCAGTACTTGTTTTGGATCTATGATTTATGCCGTTGTTATTTTAATAGAGATTGCCTGAGATCTACAGATTTCTTTGGGTTACACGGACATTTTAATCATGTTAATTCTTCCCACCTATGTACATGGTAAATGCTTGCATCTTGTTTGAATATCTCTCCTATTTGTATTTCTAAAAAGCAACTAAGTTTGTATCTCTCTTTAAAAGAAAAAAAAAAGGCTTTTAAAAGAAACTCCACAAATATGGCCTAGAAAAACTCTGGGGAAAAAAGCAGAAGGAGATTCCCTTCAAATATCTAGAAAACTGTAATTAAAAATAAATATATTAAGCATCAAAAAGTAAACAATTTGCATTTTGCCTCCCTAAACAAAGTTTATTTCAATATACTCAAAGACTGATAGCAGAAATCCAATTAGTGTCATTTAGTGTCCACATCCAAGGACAAAGGAAGTTAGGAAATAAGCCTTATTTTAGACTGATTTAAATTAGCAAACAAAAATAAAAGAATATTCAGGGGAACTTAGTTGTAATAGGCAGAAACCTATTCCTGGAGCAGTCTCTGTTTTTACTGATAGTGCATCTCATGGTAAATCTGCTTATACTGCAATGAATTCAGACCAAGTCATTCAGACCAGTCATACTTCTGTGCAAAGAATTGAATTAGAAACTAACAAGGCTGACTTGCAGGATTTCCAAAAGCCTCTTCATATTATCTCTGATCTGCCTATGCTGCCGGCCTGGTAAACAAAACTTCAGCTACTCAATTAAAATGGCTAGGTGACCAAAGCCTAGCTGTTCTATTTGAACAAGTCCTGGTCCTTGAACAAAGGGAAATGCATATGCCTATGAATTACTTATTTTATTAAAACAGGCCACAGAATCTCATCAGCTTTTATTTATATCAGCCTGCCAAAATAATGTACAGCAGGCAAAACAGATTATCAAGAAAAGTCCCCCTTGCATGTTACATCTGTTACAACGGCCTCTAAATCCCAACTTTAAAAACAAAAGTGGGGGAATAGTGAAGAAATCTCCTGTAAGTAGACTACACCAAGCCTTAATTACTTCAATATTTTTCCCCCTTGCAATGCTGATGGCAAGACACCCATGGGAAGACACTGGTGAAAGAATAAGCCAAAGCAAAATGGTCTGGTTAAATGGAAAGATACCGAGTCTGGCTTATGGAAGGGTCCCTTTATTAACCTTTGGTCGAGGACATGCTTGTGTATTTCCAGAAAACTCCTCCAAGCCTGTGTGGATTCTTGCAACATGAATCTGAGAGAGGAACTGAACAAACTACTCCTAGCACAGATAGCAGTGGCCCTAGCACTATACTGACATGAGAAACATCCAGAGATGCGGGATGGTAAAGACACCCTGCCAAGGTAGCACTCAGCATCTGTGCATCAGTACAGGTTTCCCTGGGCAATGCCAAAAAAGTCAATGTCATTTCTCACTGTTGTCCACCATCCAGAACTTGAACATCACTGCTGCATGTCACAAGGGGACAGTGACTGGGAATGGGACCCATAAAGAACTGACATCCCAGAAAGAAGTCTACAAAGAACTAATTCCTTAAATACCTGACAATGATACTTAAAAGGACATGAAAGACCTCGATCATTTTCATTGAATCTTCCTACAGTTCCTTTTCAGAATAACCACTATTGCCTCTCTTTCTTGTTCTTCTATGTTTACTTCTTGTCTGAAGATGCAGATTGAAAAGTCTTAAAAGGATCTGAGCCCTGCAAATGGCATAGACCTTTCTAAACTAATTAATAAAACAAAGAGGGGGGGAATGCTGGGGTAAAGACGAACAGTAGTGAACATGTCAATGCGAGAAGTCCAATAGAAGGCTAATGGACTTTGATATTCTGCAGGGCTGAAAATCAGCATTATGTAACCCTTCTGTTGGCAAAATTGTCAGTGCTCCTTCCTTTTTGCGACAGCATACTATTCCACTGTGTAGATGTACCATGGTTGTTTAACCCACTCATCTGCTGACCAGCACTTAGGCTGTTTCCAAATCTTAGCTATTGGAAATTGTGCTGCAGTGAACATAGAGGTGCATGTATCATTTCTGATTGGTAATTCTAGGTTCCTGGGATATATTCCCAGAAGTGGGATCACTGGGTCAAATGGGAGTTCCGTTTTTAGTTTTTTGAGGAAACTCCATACTCTTCTCCATAGTGGTTGCACCAGTCTGCATTCCACCATCAGTGAAGGAGGGTTCCTCTTTCCCCCAATCTTCACCAGCACTTTCCCTTTGTTGATTTGTTGACAATAGCCATTCTGACAGATGTGAGGTGGTACCTCATTCTTGTTTTGATTTGCATTTCTCTGATGACTAGTGACTCTGAGGCTGTTTTCATGTGTCTCTTGCCTTCTTTAGTCCTCTCTGGAAAAGTACCTATTTAGGTCTGTTGCCCATTTTTGTGATTGGGTTGTTTATCTTCCTTTTGTTAAGTTGTATGAGTTCCCTTTAAATGTTGGAGATGAAACCCTTATCAGAGAGAACATTGGCAAATATGTTCTCCCGTGCAGTGGGCTTTGTTGTTGTCTTGTTGATGGTTTCTTTTGCTATGAAGAAGCTTTTTATTTTGTTGTCATCCCATTTGTTTATTTTATTTTCCATTGTCCCAGGAGCTGGGTCAGTGAAGATATTGCTTCAGCATATATCTGAGACTCTACTGCCAGTGGCTTCCTCTAATATTTTTATAGTTTACAGCTTTATGTGTTAAATCATTTATCCATTTTGAGCTTAATTTTGTGCATGTTGTAAGTTGGTGGCCTAGTTTCATTTTTTTCATGTGTCTGACCAAATTTCCCAGCACCATTTATTGAAGACACTGTCTTATATCCATTGTATGAGTTTGCCTCCTTTGTCAAATATTATTTGAGCTTATTGGTTTGGATTGTTTTCTGGGTTCTCTATTCTATTCCATTGGTCTATATGTCTCTTCTTGTGCGAGTGTCCAGCAGTTTTGAGCACAGTAGCTTTGTAATACAGTTTTATATCTGGTATTGAGATCCCCCCTACTTTGTTCTTTTTTCTCAGGATTGCTGCCGCTATTCGTGGTCTTTTTTTATTCCATATGGATTTTTGGAGAGTTGCTTCTAGGTCTGTGAAATATGCTGTTGGTGTTTTAATGCGGAGTGCATTGAATCTATAAATTGCTTTGGGTAGTATTGCCATTTTAATGATGTTGTTTTTACCAATCCATGAACAAGGTATGTTCTTCCATCTGTTTATGTCTTCCTCTATCTCTTTTTTCAACATCTTCTAATTTTCTGAGCGGAGGTCTTTTACCTCCTTAGCTAAGTTTATCCATAGGTATCTTAATTTTCTTGGTGGGATGATAAATGTGATTCTTTTTTCAATCTCTCTTTCTGTAAGTTCACTATTGTTGTATAAAAATGCCATATATTTCTTGGCATTAATTTTGTAGTCTGCTGCATTACCGAATTCATTTAATAAGTTTACTAAATTTTTGAAGGAGTGTCTGCTGTTTTCTATGTACAGTATCATGTCATCTGCAAGTAGTGACACTTTACTTCTTCTTTTCCAATTTGGGAACCATTTATTTCTTTTTCTTGTGAGATCACTGTGACTAGGACTTCCAGTACTGTGTTGAAAAGGAGTGGTGAAAGTGGGCATCCCTGCCTTGTTCCTGTTCTAGAGGGAAATGGATTTAGTTTTTGCCCATTGAGTATGATGTTGGCTATAGGTTTGTCATATAAAGCTTTTTTTATGTGGGAAGATAATTCTTCTACTCCTACTTTGCTGAGTGTTTTTATCAGAAAAGGCTGTTGTACTTGGTCAAATGGGTTTTCTGCACCAATTGGTATGATTGCGTGGTTTTTCTCCCTCAAATAGTTTATGTGATGTTTCACGTTCATTGATCTGCGGATATTGTACCATCCTTGCATCCACTGAATAAATCCCACTTGGTCATGGTGTATGATCTTTCTAATGTAATGCTGAATCTGGTGTGCTAGAATTTAGTTGAGGATTGCAGCATCAATATTTATCTGGAATACTGGCCTGTAAGTCACTTTCTTTGTGGTGTCTTTTTCTGGTTTTGGGATTATGGTAATGCTGGCTTCATAAAAAGAGCTTGGAAGTATGCCATCCTCTTGAATTATTTGAAATAGTGTGAGAAATGTTGGTTTTACTCGTTCTTTGAATGTTTGGTAAATTCCCCTGAGAAGCCATCTGGTCCAGAGCTTTTGTTTTTTGGAAGCTTTTTGATTACTGTTTCAATTGTATCAGTATTTATTGGTCTTTTCAGGATTTTTGCTTCTTCCTGATTGAGTTTTGAAAACTTGTCTTTTTGTAGGAATTTGTCCATTTTGTGGAGCATATCCAGTATGTTGTAGTAGAGTTGTTCATTGTAATTTTTTTACAATCCTTTGTATATCTGTGGGATCATTTGTTACTTCACTTCTGTCATTTCTGTTTTTGTTTATTTGGGTCCTCTCTCTTAGTTTCTTGCTGAGCCTTACTAGAGGTTCATCAATGTTGTTTATTCTTTCAAAGAACCAGCTCTTGGTTTCATTGACTTATGAATTATATTTTTCATCCCTACGTCATTTCTTTCTGTTCTGATCTTTATTATCTCTTCGTTTTTGTGTACTGCTTTTCTCTCTAGTGGAGTGGCTCTCAGAATCCCAGGACAAAAAGCTTTTATTTACTTGAATACACATTTGCCCTGTAGCAAAGTAAAGAGGCATATCAAAGGTAAAGTTTGGTAAACAATAAAAGTATTGTGATGTTAGGAGGTTGCCTTCAGCCATTTTTCCCACAGCAGGGTAACAAAATGTTGATTTTCAGCCATGCTGAATATCAAAGTCCATTTGCCTTCTGTGGGATACTGTTGGTCTTTTCCCAACATTTCCCCCTTTCTGTTTTCTTAATTAATTTAGAAAGCTGTATGCCATTTGCTGGGCTTATATTCTTTTAAGACTATTCATTTTATATCTTCAGATTAGAAGTAAACAGAGAAGAACAAGAAAGAAAGACAATATTGGTTATTATAAAAAGCAAATGTAAGGAGATTCAATGAAAAGGATTTAGTTCCTTCATGTCCTTTTTAATATTGTTTTCAGGTATTTAAGAAATTAGCACATAGTAGGCTTCTTTTTGGGCTGTAAGTTCATTATAGGTCCCTTTCCAGTCACTGTTCCCTTGTGACATGACAGCAATGATGTTCGAGTTCTGGATGGTGGACAAAAGGTGAGAAATGACAATGCAGGTCTGACCTCTTTTGGCTTTGTCAAGAGCCATGGCACCAGAGCACAGCAGATGACTGTTAGCATGGCAAGGCGTCTTCACCATCACCCATCTCTGGACTGTTTCTCCTCTAACTCCTCAATATGTTGCTTGGGGCCAATGTTATCTGTGGTTGGAGTAGTCTGTTCAGTTCCTCTCTCAGATTCATGTTGCAAGCATCCACACAGGCTTTGAGGAGTTTTCTGGAAATACACAGTCATATCCTCGACCGAAGGTTAATAAAGGGACCCTTCCATTAACCAGACCATTTTGCTTTGACTTATTCTGACACCAGTGTAATTCCATGGGTGCCTTGCCATCAGCATTACAAGGGAAAAATTTAAAGTAATTAAGGCTTGGTGTGGTCTACTTACAGGAGATTTCTTCACTATTCCCCCACTTTTGTTTTTCCAGTTGGGATTTTAGAGGCCGTTGTAGCAGATGTAACATGCAAGGAGGGCATTGATAATCTGTTTTGCCTGCTGTACAATATTTTGAGAGGCTGATGTAAAAGCTTGTGAAATTCTGTGACCTGATTAATAAAATAACTAACTGATAGGCCTATGCCTTTCCTTTTGTTAAAGGACCAGGACTTGTTTAATAGTATAGAAAGGCTTCGGTCACTGAGCCATTTTAATTGAGTAGTTGCAGTTGGGTTTACCAGGCCGGCAGCATAGGCAGATCAGAGATAATATGAAGAGGCTTTTGGAAATCCTGCAAGTCAACCTTGATAGTTTCTAAATCGATTCTTTGCACAGAAGTATGATTGGTCTGAATGACTTGGTCTGAATTCATTGCAGTATAAGCAGATTTACCATGAGATGAACAATCAGTAAAAAGAGTGACTGCTCCAGGAATAGGTTTCTGCTTATTACAACTAAGTTCCCCTGAATATTCTTTTATTTTCATTTGCTAATTTAAATCAGTCTAAAATAAGGCTTATTTCCTAACTTCCTTTGTCATTGAGATGGGACAGTAAATGACACTAATTGGATTTCTGCTATCAGTCTTTGAGTATATTGACATAAGTTTTTTTTTTAGGGAGACAAAATGCAAATTGTTTTCTTTTTGAGGCCTAATACATTTGTTTGTAATTGCAGTTTTATACATATTTTACGGAAATCTCCTTCTGTTTTTTCTTCCAGATTATTTCTAGGCCACAGTTATGGAGTTTATTTTAAAGTCTTTTTCTTTGTTTTAAATAGAGCTACAAAGTTGGTTGCTTTTTAGAAATACCAATGAGAGTAGTATTGTGGCCAATATTCTAATGCATACAGATTAAGTAAAACTAACTATCTTTTCTACTTATGGTGTCTTATTAATGGTGATATTTAATGCTTAATGAGTAATTTTGTGTTTTTTAAATATATTTTTATTGACTTTTTACAGAGAGGAAGGGAGAGGGATAGAGAGTTAGAAACATCGATGAGAGAGAAACATTGATCAGCTGCCTCCTGCACACTGCCCGCAGGTTATGTGCCCACAACCAAGGTACATGCCCTTGACCAGAATGGAACATGGGATCTTTGAGTCCACAGGCTGACGCTCTATCCACTGAGCATAACCGGTTAGGGCAAATAAGTTTTTTTTTCGTTGTAAATAGTAGTAGAAGTGATTTACAAATTTCTCCTTTTTACTTGACTTAAAATTTACTTTTAAACAGCATTCTTTTGTGTGGCACTCATTTGCATAGGTTTAGAAATATTACTCTGGACTGTGTTAGAACCAATTGATAATAGAATATCTGCTTCTCACATAACTTGAAAGGGCGAGTACTATGCCCTCCATCTTGCCCCAGTGTAAGGGCTACACCCCCCATCTTACCCTGGATCCTCCATTTTGGGGCAGCCATGTACTCAGCAGGGCTTCTTCCCAAAAGCCCAAGCCTCTGCTAGCCACACCCAGGAATTCTTTATACTAACCAATGACAATCAATAGAAGTGCGCACCATAGATATGACCACATCCTGTGTAACAAGACACCGACTTGCGCCTGGCCAATCGGCAGGGCCCACAGTCCTTTCCCCTCCCCTTACTCCAACCCCCTATAAAACCCCTCTTCCCACAGGACTACCTCTCTCTGCCACTTGCTGCTGCGTCAGTAAGGAGGGTAGGGAAGTCAAGCCTGGGTCGAATAAAAACTCTTATGCTTTTGCATCGGACACGGTTGGCTCCCTGGTGTGGTCTCATGGGGATCCTGAACCCCATAACATTTGGGGGCTCGTCTGGGATCCCCAAGACCATTGAGGGACCCCCGATCAGGAGAGTCTGATTGATTGAGATAGGTGTCTGTGTCGTTGTGTGCTCTGTTCTGTTCTGTATGAGCTCGTTTCTGAAATATGTAGAGTCCAATACGGTTTAGGTGGACGCACTGGAGGACCTCTGGCGGGAGGAGTCGGAGGACGCTCTGATCCTCGAACTGTAGGGATGGGGAAACCCCTTCAATCTGACATGTGGCGGGTCTCTCCCGCCGTTTGGTGCATGGCCATCATCTACTTTCTGGTTGTGCTTCCACAGAGTTGGAAGACCGTACTATTGGGCCCTTAGTTGTCTGTGTTTTTTATTTTTTTTCCGTCTTATTTTGTGGACTTGCTGGACAGACATTATGGGATGGACTCAGACTGCACCTTTGAGTATTGTGATTGATCATTTCACGGAGATTGGGGAGGCTTTAGAGCTCCCTCAGCAATTGGAAATTGTTAGGAATTGGATGAATCATATAAGCTCTGAATGAATGTCTGGTGAATGTGTGTGAGTGTAGAGGGAGGGGGCCTGCCTTCTCCTCTCCTTTGTGTGGCTCCTTGACTTCTGTCAGGTGGGCATCTGAGTGAGGATCTGGGAAAACAGGTGACCCCCTCCGCAAGTAAACGTGTCTGGGATTTCTGTGCATGTGTAAGGAGAAAATCTGGCTTAAAACTAATGCGTGCATAATCCGAGTTTGGATAGAGTTTTGAGCTGGAGTCTCTTTGCAAATGTGCAGGATGGAGCCCAAGAAAGATTATTTACCCAAAGGAAAAAAAAAATATGCTAGCTAGATTCAAGCAGAAAGATTGGCATTTCCATAATTAAGAACAGTTTTTAAATGCTAACGAAGGGTGTTAAGGCTGGATTCCCACAGCAATATCTAATGAAGGAAGGGTTTTGTCACTTCCCACCTGTAGCAAAATCTTAAAAGAATGTGGTTAATTTACATCTGAAAAGACCAGGTAGACTAGAACATGTTTTGCAAGGCTCAAATGTGTTTTTCCAGAGCTTCTTGAAAGTAAAAAGTAAAGTTTACTCTAATTTGCCTCATGAGAAATCTACAGGGAAGAAATCTGTTGGTTAAGTATGTCTTTCATTTTTAAAGCTTATTCTTAAAGATGTTACTGATTGATAAATGCTGAATATTTGAATTGCCAGCTAAAAGTTTAAGGTTCAGATTAAATTGGGAAAAATTATGTAATTGTGGTAACTAAATGCCATTGCTTATTGGTCTGATTGAGAAGGGAGGATTGAGGCTAGCTCTTTCTGCCACTTGCTTCTGCGTCAGTAAGGAGGGTATGGGAGCCAAGCCCGGTTTGAATAAAGACTCATATGCTTTTGCATCTGACAGGGCAGGCTCCCTGATGTGGTCCCATGGGGATCCTGAATCTGGACATAAAATAACTGAGTTTATATGAGACCTTGATTATATTGTAAAAAGATAATTTATTACGTGAATAAAGTATGCATCTTTATTGATAAAGCAAAGTAAGTAAACTTATACATTTGACCTATGAAGTCCAGATGTTGCACTACCCCTGGGCCTATCTAAAGATCAGGCTGTCAGGGCTCCCATCTTAAAATTCTGCTGCTGAATAATCCAGTGTTGCCTAAGAAGTATTCAGCAACTTTGTCCTGCCCTTCCTTAGAGGTTGAAACTTTTATAACATTTAAAATACGTGTATGTAAATAGAACACAGTTATTTTTATTTGATGAAGCTTCAGGAGATTTCAAGTATATTAGATCAGCCTAATCTGGTTTAAAAATATTTCTTTTAAAATGAGAGAAAATTATTGCATTATTCCAGGGCCCTTGAAATGTTACAGAGCTATCTCTTGGTTAAAGTCTTGAACTTTAACATGGAAAGACTATCAAAATATGTATGTATAATCGAAAGATTATGTTATACATTTATTATACATATAATTATTCTAAAATATATCAATTAAATTTAAACTGTTTTTTATATTAACAATTTGGTTCAGACCATAGTGTTAATCCTGCTTTTTAATTGGGCCAATATATATTATATCCTAGCTTGAAATTTTATGATGTGTAGCACACATAAGGACTATGATATATGTTGAACTACTGAATTTTTCCAGAGGAAATGCAAAAATTATTTTTATTAAAATTGAATTTCTAAACTTTGTGCATTTTATCATTACAACCATATAATTTCTCCCAATTTAATTTGAACTTTTAACTTTTAGAAGCATTAAATTTTAGGTGGCAAGTTAAATACTTAGCATTTCTTAGGATAGTAATACCTTCACATTTAAAAGGATATATTTCAAATAAAATTATTTAAGACCTATCCTATATAATAAAAGGGTGATATGCATATTGACCCTAACTGCAGAACGACTGGGAATGAAAGGTCACTATGACACACACTGACCACCAGCGGGCAGACGCTCAATGCAGGTCCTGCCCTGGTGGACAGTGCACTACCTCAGGGCAAGCTCTGCTCAGCCACAAGACAGGCTGATGGCTGCCAACACAGCGGTGGTGGTGGGAGACTCTCCTGCCTCCTCAGCAGCACTAAGGTTGTCCGACTGCAGCTTAGCCCTGCTCCCTGCTGGCAAGTGGACCTCCTCCAAGGGCTCCCAGACTGCGAGAGGGCACAGGCCAGGCTGAAGAACCCCCCAAGTGCAGAAATTTATGTGCATCGGGCCTCTAGTTTAATTAATAGGTTCAAATCTCTTTTTTAGGTTTTCATATAAGGCAAACTCAGATTAATATTTCAATATATTTTTATTTCAAAATATTTGGGGATTTAAAAATTTTTGTTACTTAATTTAGCAAACTCCAAAGCTTTAAGTTATTTTTGAAAGGGTATGCTTACACATATGAGTTTGCCTAAGAAGTAGGGGGAGGAAGGTAACAGGTCTGCAGCCATTTGAATTTTAAAACCACCACATTTTTCCTTAAAAGATAACATCTAAGATTGCTTTTCCAGGTTCTCTGCTTTTACAGGGAGAAGATCCACTGGCCCTTTCCTCCAACAGAGAGTGCAGTCAGCCCTCTCCTCAGTGACTTCACCCTCACCATCAATATATTTATTTATAATTATTACTGAAAAGCTTCACCACAAAGCCTTCAATTTAGTTACAACTTTTTATTTAAGTTTTTACAATTTTGAGATTTCAAACCCAATTATCACCATCTAAGTCATTTACTTTGGCAAATTTTGCAGTAGAGAAAACTTACTGGCTTTCATTGGCTTTAGTATTTACTTTGGAATATGGTCATTATTATTTAAGAACAGCCTATTATTATGGAGACACTGATCTTGTTTCCTAAATACAGCCTGTCAATTTCCCTTGTGTCATTTTCACCATCTTATAAAGAAAAACAGTCTTGGGTTTATTCTATCGCATCTGTAAAGTGATGGGGCTCAGTCCAAGAGGCTCAGTCCAAAATTGGGTGGGGTGCGACTTCTCTTAAGCTAGACAATAATATTCCTTAAATTGTGAGGAATGACTCATGTATCCAAATTTTAAATGATGGAGTGGGAAATAAAAACATGGCAAAAATAATACTTTTAATAACAATCTCGAGAGTGGGCATACATTTTACAGGATCACCAAAAGACTAGAAAATAATGAGTTGGACATGTTTTAGATATTTATTTATTTATTTATTTATTTATTTATTTATTTATTTAACATTTTTTTAAAATTGTTATATTGCTTAAAATATTACAAAGTTTATCACATATATGTACTCCCCCCCCCCGCCTTTGACAATCCCCTGGCCTCCCCTACCCCCAATGCCTTATGTCCATTGGTTATGCTTATATGCATGCATACAAGTCCTTCAGTTGATCTCTTACCCTTCTCCCTCCTGCCCCCCAACCCTCTCTGGCCTTCCCGCTGCAGTTTGACAATCAGTTTGAGGCAGCTCTGCCTCTGTATCTATTATTGCTCATGAGTTTATAATGGTCTTTATTATCCTTGAATGGTATTTTTCCTTCATTGACTGGCTGATTTCACTTAGCATAATGCTCTCCACTTCCATCCATGCCGTTGTAAATGGTAAGAGTTCCTTCTTTTTTACAGCAGCATAGTATTCCATCATGTAGATGTACCACAGTTTTCTTATCCATTCTTCTACTGATGGACACTTAGGCTGTTTCCAGATCTTAGCTGTGGTGAATTGTGCTGCTATGAACAAATGGGTGCATATATCCTTTCTGATTGGTGTTTCTGCTTTCCTGGGATATATTCCTTGAAGAGGAATCACAGGGTTAAATGGGAGTTCCATTTTTATTTTTGAGGAAACTCCATACTGTCTTCCATAGTGGCTGCACCAGTCTGCATTCCCACCAGCAGTGCACGAGAGTACTTTTTTTCCACATCCTCTCCAGCACTTGTCATTTGTTGATTTCTTGAATATAGCCAGTCTGACAGGTATGAGATGGTACCTCATTGTTATTTTGATTTGCAACTCTCAGATGATTAGTGACTATGAGAATGTTTTCATATGTCTCTTGGCTTTCTGAATGTCCTCTTGTGAAAGGTGTCTATTTAGATCCTTTGCGCATTTTTTGATTGGGTTGTTTATCTTCTTTTTGTTAAGTTGTATGAGTTCCCTATAAATTTTGGAGATTAGGCCTCTATCAGATATGACGTTGGTAAATATGTTTTCCCACTCAGTGGGCTTTCTTATTGTTTTGTTGATGGTTTTTTTGCTGTGCAGAAGCTTTCTATTTTGATGTAGTCCCATTTGTTCATTTTCTCTTTAGTTTCAAGTGCTCTAGGAGCTGTATCAGTGAAGAAATGGCTTCAACATATGTCTGAGATTTTGTTGCCTTTGGATTCCTCTAGAATTTTTATGGTTTCCCGTCGGACATTTAGGTTCTTTACCCATTTTGAGTTTATTCTTGTGTATGGTGTAAGTTGGTGGTCTAGTTTCATTTTCTCACATAAATCTGTCCAATTTTCCCAACACCATTTATTGAAGAGACTACCTTTGCTCCATTGTATGTTCTCGCCTCCTTTGTCAAATATTAATTGAGCATATTCGTTCTGGTCGATTTCTGGGCTCTCTATTCTATTCCATTGATCTATATGTCTGTTCTTCTGCCAGTACCAGGCAGTTTTGAGAACAGAGGCTTCGTAATACAACTTGAGATATGGTATTGAGATCCCATCTACTTAGTGCTTTCCCAGGATCCTTGCAGCAATTCGGGTTCTTTTTTTATTTCAGATGAATTTTTGGAGAGTTCGTTCTAGATCTGTGAAGTATGCCCTTGGTATTTTAATGGGAACTGTGTTGAATTTATATATTGCTTTGTGTAGTATGGGCATTTTAATTCTGTTGATTCTACCAATCCATGAACACGGTATGTTCTTCCATCAGTTTATGTCTTCCTCTATCTCTTTTTTCAACGTCCTGTAGTTTTCTGAGTAGAGGTCTTTTACCTCTTTAGTTAAGTTTATTCCTAGGTAGCTTAATTTTTTTGGTGCGATGGTAAATGGGATTGTTTTTATAATCTCTCTTTCTGAAAGTTCACTATTGATATATAGAAATGCCTCAGATTTCTTGGGGTTAATTTTGTATCCTGCTACATTGCCAAATTCATGTATTAAGTCTAGTAGTTTTTTGATGGAGTCTCTAGGGTTTTGTATGTATAATATCATGTCATCTGCAAATAAGGACAGTTTTACTTCCTCTTTTCCAATTTGGATGCCTTTTATTTCTTCTTGTCTAATTGCAATGGCTAATACTTCCAGAACTATGTTGAACAGGAGTGGTGAGAGTGGGCATCCCTGTCTTGTTCCTTCTCTTAGGGGAAATGGTGTAGATTTTGTCCATTGAGTATGATGTTGGCTGTGGGTTTGTCATATATGGCTTTTATTATGTTGAGGTTTGATCCTTCTACTCCCACCTTGCTGAGAACTTTTATCAAAAATGGGTGTTGGATTTTTTCAAATGCTTTTTCTGCAACACCTGATATGACCATGTGGTTTTTTTCTTTCAATTTGTTTATGTGATGTATCACGTTTAATGACTTGTAGCTATTGTACCATCCTTGGATCCCTGGGATAAATCCTACTTGGTCATGGTGTATGATCTCTCTGATATACTGCTGGATCCGATTTGTTAAGATCTTGTTGAGTATTTTGGCATCTATATTCATGAGGAATATTGGCCTGTAATGATCTTTCATTGTGTTGTCTTTACCTGGTTTTGGTATTAGGGTGATGTTGACTTCATAGAATGAGCTTGGAAGTGTTCCTTCCTCTTCAATTTTTTGTTGTAGTCTGAGGAGGATAGGTTTCAGTTCTTCCTTGAATGTTTGGTAAAACTCCCCTGTGAAGCCATCTGGTCCTGGGCTTTTCTTTGATGGAGGCTGTTTTGATGACTGCTTCAATTTCTTCCATAGTTATTGGCCTATTGAGATTTTTAGATTCTTCCTGAGTGAGATTTGGAATGTTGTATTTTTCTAGGAATTTGTCTATTTCCTCCAGGTTGTCTAGTTTGTTGGAATAGAGCTGTCCATAGTATCTTTTAACAATCATTTGTATTTCTGTGGGGTCTGTTGTTATTTCGCCTCTATCATTTCTGATTTTGTTTATTTGAATCCTCTCTCTTTGCTTCTTGGTGAGCCTGTCAATCTTGAGGTTTGTCAATCTTGTTTATCCTTTCAAAGAAACAGCTCTTATTTTCATTGATTTTCTTTATTGTTTTTTTTTTTTTTTTTTTTTTTTGGTTTCTATGTCATTTAGTTCTGCTTTAATGATTATTACCTCCTTCCTTCTGCTCACGCTGAGCTTTTCTTTTTCTTTCTAATTCTTAGATGATTGTAGAGTGAGATGATTAATACCATTTTTTCTTTTTTTTTTTTTTTTTTTGAGATAGGCCTGTAGAGCTATAAACTTCCCTCTCAGGAATGCTTCGATTGAGTCCCATAGGTCGGGTTGTTGTGTTTTCATTGTCTTTCGTTTCCGGGATGATTTTCATTTCTTCTTTGATTTCATTGGTAACCCAGTCAATATTTAATAACATGCTATACAGCTTCCAAGTGTTTGAGTATTTTGGGTTGTTTTTATTGTAGTTTATTTCTAATATTATGCCATCGTGATCTGAGAAGATGCTTGGTATGATTTCAATCTTCTTGAATTTTGGGAGACTTTGAGAGCCAATATGTGGTATATTTTTGAATCTGTCCCATGAGCCCTTGAGTAGAGTGTATATTCCATGGCTTTGGGGTGAAGTGTTCTGAAGATGTCAATAAAGTCCGTCTGATCTAGTGAGTCATTTAGGATTGCTTTTTCTCTGCTGATTGTTTGTCTAGAGGATTTATCCAGTGATGTCAGTGGTGTATTAAAGTCCCCTACTATGATTGTATTGTTGTTGATCTCTCCTTTCATATCTTCCAGGAGATTTTTTATGTATTTGGGTGCTTCTGCATTGGGTGCATATATGTTTACCTGGGTTATATTTTCTTGTTTTATAGATCCCTTTGGTATTATGAAGTGACCTTCCTTATCTCTTCCTTATCTCTTCCTTATCCCTTCACTTTGTGGTCTATTTTGTCCAATATAATTATTGCTACCCCAGCTTTCTTTTCCTTTCCATTTGCCTGAAAGATATTTTTCCATCCCTTCACTTTCAGTCTGTATGAGTCCCTTCTAACGAGGTGGGTCTCTTGTAGACAGCAAATGTATGGGTCATGTTTTTTTATTCATTCAGCCACTCGATGTCTTTTGGTTGGAGCATTTAGTCCGTTTACATTTAAAGTTATTATTGAAAGCTACTTGTTTGCAGCCATTTCTCTTTTTATGTGGCTGTTTTCTTTCTGAACTTTTTATTTCTTCTTTTTTGTTATACCTATTTAGTAATGGCCTGTCCATCTACTGTTCCTTTTCAAATTAAATTAAATTAAATTAAATTAATTTAAATTAAATTAAATTAAATTACATTAACATTAAATTAAATTAAATTAAATTAAAGGCATGCTTAATAGACTAACAATAAACAACAAAGAAAGATTAATAATAATCAACAGACATGCGCCCATAACAAAGAGACAACTTTTAATAAATCGGAGTGATTTTCATAGATCTTATCCTATTCTGCTCTGCGTGGCATTGGCTGTCCTCTAAAGTTATTTTAGCTAATATCTGCCTGCCCCAAGGTGTCATATTGTAATTTTCAGACAAAGCATTAAAGAGGCCTTTTGTAAAATGAGTGTTAACCCCATTTCTCTAGCTGCTGAGCCTTCCCAAAATTGAGGTGGAGGATCCAGGGCTTAGGTATTACAGACTTTTGATCCCCAAATGAATTAGGCATAATGCAGTGTGAACAAGAGCCCATGTAGTTCAAGATGACAAGGTTACTTTTTTTCCTTGAGCCTGATTTTAGAGAGTACATTTGATATTTTAATTTCTTTATCCTTGAGCATACAAGTAAATGTTTACAATTATTCATTTATTTTTTATTTTTTATTTTTCTTGCTTTATTCTCAAACTTTTCCTCATTATAGCCTGGCAGAAATAAAAGATTTTCCACCCACTTTATGTTTCACAATTTACAAAGCTGGCATGGGCTTTGTGCACAGAGAATTTTCTCCACCTTTCCAGTGCACTTCTCAGCTTTCTGGTGAAATGTCTTCCTTTTTCACTCTGGTGAAATTTCTTCTCCAGATGCCCCACATTGGGCGCCAGAATGCTGCAACCTTTTGCAGTAAGGATTCAGGATATGGGAAAGGAGGTGCACAAAAATGAATACACTAGACAACAAATAGAAATTTAGAAGAAATGGGGGAGCCAGGCAGAGACCTTTCTTTCTAGCGGAGAAGTTCTCTGAAACCCAGCACCCATCAGCTTTTATTGACTTGGATTTAGGTTTCTTATATATGCTCTTTAGCAAAGCAAACAGGCATATCAGCAGTCAAGTTTGCTAAACATTAAAAGGGTTATCAGGTTAGAAGAATACCTTCAGCCATTTTGCCAACAGCAGGGTAATATAATGCTGATTTTCAGCCCTGCTGAATATCAAAGTTTATTATCCCTCTATGGGAGATATAGATACATAAAAATATACATAAACATATACATATACATAAACATATACATAAACATATACATATACATAAACATATACATACATATACATATATGCACATCTGTATGTGTGTATATACATATGTATACATATACATACATATGTACATATATACATATACGTACATATATGCATATATACATACATATATATGCATATATACATATACATATACATACACATATATACATACACACACACACACACACACACACACACACACACATATATATATATATATATATATATATATATATATATATATATAAAGAGGCCTAGTGCACAAAAATTTGTTCACTGGTGGGGCGGTGTCCCTCAGCCCCACTTGTGCTCTCTCACAGTCTAGTACACCTCGGGAGTTAATGACCTGCTGGTTTAGGACTGCTCCCGTTTGGCAGAGGGTAAGCCCAATCCCTAGGTGCAACCCCTGGTCAGGCTTAGAGCAGGGCTTATTTGGGAGTTGGGGAACCGCCCCTTGCAATGCACAGAGCAGGCAGATCGGGAAGTTGCGATGCCAACCCGAGTCAGGCTCAGGGTAGGGCCGATTGGGGGGTTGGGGTGCCACCCCCTGTAACACTCAAGGCCGGGTCAATGGGGAGTTTGGGGAGCTACCTGCTGTCATTCACAGATCAGTGCCCATCAGGGGGGTTGGGGCTCTGTACCCTGTCACACACAGAGCAGGAATGATCAGGGTGTTGGGGAGCTCCCCCCTGTTAGGCATAGAGTAGGGCTGATAGGGGAGTTGAGGCGCCGCCCCTTGTCACACTCAGGGCCAATAAGGAGGATGTGACTCCACCCAATCACAGACAGAGCAGGGCCCATGAGGGGGTTGGTGTGCCACACGATGTCTCACACAGAGTCGCAGGTGAACCGGGGGGTGGGGGGTCGCTGCCCGCTGTCACGCTGCTCCATGGGCCAGGAGGCCTTGCATCTCCGCTGATCCCAGTGTTGGAAGGCCTTGCGGCTCCGTTGACACCCGGGCAGTGAGGCCTCACTGCTCAGTTGGTCCCGGTGCTGGGAGGCCTCATGGCTCCGCTTGACACAGGACCAGTGAGGCTCCGCTGCTCCACAGAACTCGGTGCTGGGAGGCTCTGCTGATCCTGGTGCCAGGAAGCCTCGCGGCTCTGCCTATCACAGGTTCGGGAGGCCTCGCGGCTATCCTGATCCCGGTGCTGGGAGGGATATTACTCTCTTACTATATAGGATAGAGGCCTGGTGCATGGGTGGGGGCCAGCAGCTTTACCTTGAAGGGTGTCCTGGATCAGGGTGGGGTTCGCGCTTGGGTGCCTGGCCAACCTGGACGAAGGGATGATGGCTGTTTGCAGCTGGTCACACCCCCTTCAGGGTGTGGGTCTCTACTGGGGTGCCTGGCCAGTCTGGGTGAGGGGCTGAGGGCCGTTTTCAGGCTGGCGGGTGGCTAAAGCTCCCAACCTCTCCTTTTATTCATTTTTTCTTATTTTATTCTGGGATTTATTTATCTTCTATGGCTGTCACTGGAACTGAGAGCTTGTTTTAGCTCTGAGGCTCGGATCCAGCTCTGAGGCATCGGCTGCTGAAAGGAGGTATCTGGGCTTGTTTGGGTTCTATTATCGAAATTCTGTTGCAACTCCAGCTCTGCCAGCTGGCTGAAAGCATGAGGTTTGTATAGCATCAATAATTGCAACATAGTTGCTTAGAGTGCAAGCTCACAGCCCAGCAGTGGCAGGCGGGGAACCTTGGCATCCTCCTTCACTGGAGCAAGCTAGCCTCCTGTTCGCTTCAGCTGCCTGGCTGCTGGCCGCCATCTTGGTTGGCAGTTAATTTGAATATCGCCCTGATTATCAAGGAGAAGCGTGTCAGAGGTATGGTTAATTACCATGTTTGTCTGTTATTAGAAAGGATGTATATATATATATATATATATATATATATATATATATATATATCTGTGTATATGTATATGTGTATGTGTATGTGTATGTGTATGTATATGTATATGTATATGTGTATGTATATATATTAACTACTATTGTTCTTTGTCTCCAGCAACTTACTCTGAGGTTCGACAGTCTGATCGATGCTTCTTTGTATCTGGATGTCTTGTTGCTCATCAGTTAATGTTGTTCATTATATTCTACAAATGAGTGAGACAATGTGATATTTATCTTTCTGTTACTGGCTTATTTTGCTTAGCATAATGCTCTCCAAGTCCATCCATGCTATTGCAAATTATAAAGTTCATTCTTTGTTACAGTAGTTGAGTTTTCCATTGTATAGATGTTCCACAGTTTTTTAATCCATGCATCTGCTAATGGGCACTTAGGCTGTTTCCAAATCTTAGCTATTGTAAATTGCGCTGGTATGAACATACAGTTGCATATATCTGTCCTGATTAACGTTACTCATTTCTTGGGATATATATGCCTAGAAGAGAGAGTACTTAATCAAAAGGGAGCACCATTTTCAATTTTTTGAGAAACTCTATACTGTTTTCCACAATGGTTGCAGCAGTCTGCATTCCCACCAGCAGTGCTCAAGGGTTGCTTTGTCTCTGCTTCCTCTCCAGCACTTGTGGTTTTTTATTTTTTATTTTTTTCTGACAGCAATTCTGACAGGTGTGGATTGGTACTTCCCTCGTTTTTATTCACATCTCTTGGACTGTTAGTGCCTTTGAGCATTTTTTCCTATGTCTCTTGGCCTTATGTAGGTACTCTTTCAAAAATTGTTCTATTAAGTTCTTTGCCCATGTTTTGACTGGATTGTTTATCTTCGTATTGTTTTTTTTTTTAATATATTTTATTGATTTTTTACAGAGAGGAAGGGAGAGAGATAGAGAGCCAGAAACATCCATGAGAGAGAAACATCGATCAGCTGCCTCCTGCACATCTCCCACTGGGGATATGCGCGCAACCCAGGTACATGCCCATGTCCGGAATCGAACCCGGGACCTTTCAGTCCACAGGCTGACGCTCTATCCACTGAGCCAAACCGGTTTCGGCTTTCTATGGTTAACTTGTGTGAGTTCCCTGTAAACTTTGGAATTCAACACTTATCAGAGATACCATTGGCAAATATGTTCTCCTATGCAGTGGGCTTTCTTGTTGTTTTGTTCAGGATTTAGTTTGCCGTGTGGAAGATTTTTATTTTAATGTAGTCCATTTGTTTATTTTCCCCTTTGTGTGCATTGCCTTCAGAGCTGTGTCAGTAAAGGTATGCTAAGACATAGGTGTGATATTTTGCTGCCTATGCAATCTTCTAAGATTTTTTTATATAGATTCCCAAGTAATATTTAAGTCCTTTATCCTCTTTGAGTTTATTTTTGTGTAAGGTGTAAGTTGGTGGTCTAGTTTCATTTTCTTGCATGTTTCTGTCTGATTTTCATCATTTATTGAAGATGCTGTCTTGACTCCATTGTAAGCTCTTGCCTCCTTTGTAAATTAATAATAGAGCATAATGACTTGGGTCCACTTCTGGGTTCTCTGTTCTGTTTCAGTGGTGTATATGTCTTTTCTAGTGCCTATAGCAGGCAGTTTTGAGAATTGTGGCTTTATTAAATAGCTTAATATCTGGTATTGTGAGCCTTCCATATTTTTTTCCTGTTCCCTGGATTGCTGAGGTTATTTTTACTCCATAGGAATTCTTGGAGTGTTGGTTCTTTGTCTGTGAAATATTCTGTTGGTATATTAATGGAGATTACATTGAATCTATAAATCGCTTTGGGTAGTATGGACATGTTAATTATGTTAATTCTACCAACCCATCTACACGGTATATTAGTCCATTGGTTGATATCTTTATCTCTGTTTCAATGTTCTGTCGTTTTCCAAGTGCAGTTCTTTTACTTCCTTCATTGAGTTTTTTCCTTAATTCTTTTACTGCAATGGTAAGTGGGAATCTTTTCTTAGTTTCTCTTTTTGTGAGTTCATTCTTGGTGTATCAAAAGACATATTTTTGGGTGTTAATTTTGTATCCTGATACATGACCAGATTCATTTATTATGTGCTTTTCCGGTTGGAGTGACTTTTATTTCTTCAGGAACACTATGGTAGCACTTCCCGTACTATGTTGAACAGGAATGGTGAAAATTGGCATCACTGTCTTATTCCTGTTCTTTTACGGGAAATGGTTTTAGTTTTTCCCCCTTGAGTATGATGTTGGCTGTGAGTTTCTCATATATGGCCTTTATCATGTTGAGGTATGCTCCCTCTATTACCACGTTGCTGAGAGTTTTTATCACAATTGGGTGTTGGGTTTTTTCCAATTCTTTTCCTGCATCTATCAATATGATCACGTGATTTTTAAGTCTAGGTTTGTTTATGAGTTGTATCACGTTTATTGATTTGCGAATATCATACCAGCCTTGCATCCCTGGAATATAAACCACTTGATCATGGCATTTGGTCCTTTTAATATAATGCTGGATGCGATTTGCTAATACTTGGTTCAGGATTTTAGTATCTGTCATCATCAGCTATATCGGCCTGTAATTCTCTTTCTTTGTAGTGTCTGTACTTGTTGGAATTAGGATAATCCTGGCCTCATACAAAGAGTTTGGAAGTATTCTTTCCTCTGATTTTCTGAAATACTTTGAGGAATATAGATTGTAGTTTTCTGACTGTTTGGTAGAACTCCCCTGTGAAGCTGTCCAGACCTGAGCTTTTGTTGGTTGGAAGTGTTTTGATTACTGCTTCTATTTCATCAGTTGTTATGAGCCTATTCAGGTTTCTTAATTCTTTCTGAATCAATTTTGGTAGTTTGCATTTTTTACTGACTTCATCTATTTCATCTACATTGTCCAGCATTTTGGAATATAGTTTTTCATAGTATTTTCTTACAATACTTTAAATATCTGTGGTGCCAGTGCTTACTCCTCCACTCTTGTTTCTGATTTAACTTATTGGAATCATGTGTGTTTGTTTCTTAATGAGTCTTGCTAATGGCTTATCAATTTTGTTTATTCTTTCATGGAACCAGCTTTTGGTTTCATTGAATTTTTTGTCTCTGTTATTTTTTCTGCTGTAATCTTTATTTTTTCCTTCCTTCTACTTACTCTGGGCTCTTCTTGTTGGTATCTTTCTAATTCTTAAGTTGTAGGGATAAATAGTTTATTGCTGATTTTTTGTTATTTTCTGAGATAGGTCTATAGTGCTATGAACTTCCCTCTCAGGACTGCTTTTGCTGTTTCCCAGAGATATTGTGTTGTTATTTGTTCATTTTCCTTTTTTTTCCAAAAAATCTTTGATATTTTCTTGATCTCATTGTAACAAATTCATTGTTTAATGGCATGCCATTTAGCCTCTAAGTGTTTAAATGTTTTTGGGTGGTTTTACTCGTTGATTTCTCATTTCATTCCATTGTGATCCAAGAAGATGCTTGATATGATTTAAATCTTTTTGAACTTGTAGGGACTTGTTATGTGTCCTACCATGTGGTCTACCTTCTGAATGGTCCATGTGCACTTGAGAAGAATGCATATTCTGCTCTGTTGGGGTGAAACGTTGTAAAATGTCAATTAAATCCATCTGATGCAGTGTGTCCTTTAGAGTCTCTGAATCATTATTTTGTCACATGGAAGACCTATCCAGTGAAGTCAGAGGAGTGATAAAAGTCTGCTGCTATGACTGTCCTGTTTTCAGGCTCTCCATTAAAGTCCTCTAAAAGTTTCTTTGTTTGTTTTTTGTTTGTTGGTTTGATTGTTTGATATATATATATCTATATAGATATATATATATATATATATATATATAGATAGATATATATACGATATATATATATCTATATATATCTATATATATCTATATATATCTATATATATCTATATATATCTATATATCTATATATCTATATCTATATCTATATCTATATCTATATATATATATGTATCTATATATCTATATCTATATCTATATCTATCTATCTATATATATATATATATATATATATATATATATATATATGATATATATATATATCTGACTGACACCAGTCTGAACCCTCTTAGCCAATAATTAAGAAATAAAGGAAACCAAAGGAAACCAAGATTCTTCCACCCTAAAGCTGCCTTTTGGGAAATTGATTTTCAGCTGTTTATTTAGAAGCCAAAGAGTCAGAGAGAAACTTTGGGCAACCCCTACCCGCTCTTGCCCAAAAGATTCAGAGAGAAAGACCTTCTTCAGAAGATTGTTGCCTTTCCTGATTGGAGTGAAACATGGTAAACAAGAGGGCTTCAGCAGATGTCTATTAGCTAGATTTCCCTCCTCCCCCGTGACACCATCAATCAGGAGTGTGGGAGCGGTTCCCAGACATTGTTGGTCCCAGGAGGCACGTTTATAAATTCCAGCGGCTGCAGTTCAGCTCACCCAGGACACCTCCTGAACCACAGCTGGACAGGGCAGAGGCTGGGTCCAGGCTTCCTGAGCACAGGACCTGGAGAAGAGGGGAAAAACAGAGGGGGATGACTCAGGTGAACCTGGAGGAGCAGGAGAGGCATCAGTGCAGGTACCCACACGAGTGGTCCTTAGGAAAGGTCACCTGTGTCTTGAGGAGAGAGAGTGGAGTAGAGCCCAGTCATGGGGGAGACCCCTCAGGGCTCTGCCCCCTGATACTCTGACACTTGAAAGGACACTCACCACTGACTCTCTCATACCCAACCAGGTTCACAAGTGAGGAGGGATCTCGATGCAAATTGTTCCTGAGCTCTCAGTATTCTAAGTCTTTTGTTCCAAGCTTGAGACTTAGCAACCAGGGGAGCAACCAGTGGAAATCCTGTCCAGGCATAACTGGACCAGGACTGGTGTGGCAGCCTACATCCCCTCCCAAGAATTTGCTTTGAGGCTGGGCCAAGGCCCTGGAGCTGTGAGTGCACCATCTGTCAGTGACCAGCTGGCCTTCAGCTGAGTGTTCCTCTCCACACACCCAACCTCTCCCCCAGCAGTTACTCACATGGCGAGGGCTGTACCCTCTTCAAGTCCAGTGTCTGGGGAGCCCGAATCTAGGAGAAGGGATGCCAACCAGGGATGAAGGTTCCTACCTTTCCCACTGGGCTCCTCGAGAGCTACACCAAAAGAATTACCAAAAGATGTGGTTCACACAAATTGGGACACACACTGTGGAGAATGCACTCTGGCCACCCTGAATTCTCTCCAAGATCTTTCACATTGGCTAATCCTGCTGTGAACTGGGCATCCAGAGGCCATTGCAGGTGCCTGTAATTAAATCAGGAGCCTATTGTACAGTGGGTGTCATGGAAGCACAAATCAGCCCCAAATTCCTTCTTGATTTATACTCCCTGCTATGGACCCCTGTTTAATCTTCCTCGTCTTAGTGTCTTCACCTGAAAACAACTGACAGCATTAAAGTTCAAAATGTCATGGCATGAGTCTGGCTAAAACCTCAAAAGGCTAAGTATTCCTAAGTCAGTAAGGGCTGTATGTTTTATCCATGTCAAGCATGCTTAGTTTGAGAATGCAGCTTCTTTCCCCCTTAGGCTTACTGTAGGTGATTGTAGACAAAAGTATGTACCCCTTTCACCTCATCGCTATTTCATCCCCTCACAGGACAGGGTAGACTCAGCCTCTCTCAGCTGTGCAGGAGTGTGTGTGCGCACACACACACACACACACACACACACACACACACACAAACACACAGCAGCTCCTTCAAAAGCATCCAGCTTCCCTCTGTTCCATCACTGAAGGGTTTTAAAGTCACAATGGTGATCATTATAATGCAGTGCTGGTTGACTGACACTTTTCATGTTTCTAAAATAAAAATAGCTCTTCACCACTCTTCCCTGAGAGGCAATTGTGATAGAGAACCCTGTAAAAAATACAGAAAGATATTTTACAATAAGTAGCATTATCATTTTTAGTGGACATGTGGACTGCTATAAGAGGTTCATAAATATGACTTGCTGATTTCCCAGGAGAGTGGGGCCCGGGAACTTTCAGTCTCTCTTCCTTGTGCAGGCTTACCGTCACCTAGGAACATGGTGAACATTGTGAGGCAATGGGTGAAGCAATGGAATAAATCAATGTTACATTCACATTTAATTTTACAAGAATAGGGTTGGATTATGTTATCAGTTGGGTGGCCTGCATTTTGCTTTTCATATAACAGACCTCGTCTTTTTAGTGCATCAACCTCTGCAATGCTGACAAGCAACCAGATCATCATGAACATAAGGGTGGACAAACTTCAAATAGATTCCCTTTGAATTTCACCTTCCAGGATGCATCCATTGCCCTCTGTGTCACTCTATCACCCTCCCCTGTGCCCCAGTGTCTCTTGCATTCTCAAATTGGCCAAGCACTTTACCCTCTCAGAAATTGTGCAGTCTGTCCTCATGCCCTCAACAGGATCCTTCCAAGCCCCTGATGGCCCCTTCTTGTACAACCCTCAGGCAGAAGTCTACCTGCCTCTGTAACTTTCCATACCAGCACATTTGTTTTCATGACAGAATTAGTTACAAAGAGCCATTTGTAGACACTGGTCTTGTTGGGTTTAGCTGTGTGTGTGTGTGTATTTGTGTGTGTGTGTGTGTGTGTGTGTGTGTGTGTGTGTTTTCTGTTTTCATCCTAAACTCTGTGAGGAGATGCTGTGTGTAGCTCTGAGGATGGCATTAGCAGCCACCCCAGGAAAAATAGTTGCAAAATGAATCTAGGAGAGATGGGGGAGGGCTATGCTGAATCTCTAGTTTCCAGTTGAAATAGTGGAATTGTTTCTGTTACTGTTTTTTATCTGCTCTGCTCTAGGTGACAATCCCAGATCCACTGGGGTGAGAGCAGTCGCCTCATTTGTCCCCATTCCTCCATCTATGTAGCTGGAAACCTAAAACTCTGCTAGTTCATAGGCATGGGGAACGTCTGGAGGAATGGCAGGGTAGGGACACACAAGAAGCCAGCCTCACCACCCTGCTGTTACGCTCCGCCCCCACGACCTCCCCACAGCCTATGGTGAAGAGATGCAGGGTCACCTGCATGACAGGGACACAGTGTCCTCTGCCCACTCTCCCTCTCAGATAAGGTCTCACAGTTTGCAGAGTCTGAATATTCCCCAAGTCTGATTGGGGAAGAGAAAGGCAGCACAATGTGTCTGAGGCTGCCTGTCACTCCTTGAGCCAAGTTAAGCAGAGAGAGGGTTGAACCACACAATGAGTATTTATCCAAGGATGCGGTCAGTATGGGGAGAGCAGTCGCTCACCCTGGAAATTCGGCTCTCAGCCTCTTGGGGAGAAGATAGCTACCTGTAGCTGCCAGCTGCAAGTGTCACATGCAAAGGGGAGGGGAGGGCCTACTATCTGCCCTTCAGGAGCTCAAAGGCTGACCACAAGGTGGCTAATCTTCCAAGACTTTAGGAACAGCTCAGCCCCTTCCTGGGATGAGATTGGAATGGTCAGCCCTCCTGAGGAAGACCCCAGGAGGGAGTCAGGGTGCAGCACAGCTGCCAAATCAAAGCCGGTCCTGTGCCTGGTCTCTTCCCAAAATGCAATTCTTTTCTGAGTAATGGGCCATGGAGGCAGCCTATGTTTTCAGTAGAGCCTGTTTCATCCTCCAGTGTCCCAGGGCCTCGTATTTATAGTTTGTAAGTAATGATTAAACAACTGCGGCTCTATTCTTATTACAAGCCCTTCCTCACTAAGAGAAGCTGATTTCCAAGGACACCCAGGAGATGCCTCAGGCCAGCTTAGATGACAGGGCTGGGCCTCAGCTTTGCTCTTACCCTATCCCTCTCTCCTCACAAGCCTGACTTTTGTCTCCTAAAGAGACTATGGAAAAGCAGGCAGCAAAACCTGCCAGACTGAGCATGCCAGGCCCCCTGTGTGCCCTGGAGGCGCCACCTGAGAGGAGAAACCTGGGTTAAGGTTCAGCTAAGGGGCAGCTCTGCCAGAGCCTGAGCACCAGGCTGTGGCTGGTGCCTCCCCACCTCTCCTCAGCTTTGTTGGCCTGCTCCTCCTCAGGAGCCCCCTGCCCACTCTTCTGCTTTCAGGCCCAGGTGTGACTTTGCCAAAGGGATTTGTTGGTGAGAGGAGAACCCCTTCCTGAGGGGGCAGGAATGCAGGGAGGCTGCCATCACCTGAAGGCTTAGGGGAGTTGAGCAGCGCAAAGGCTGGATTCGGGGCTTGTCAAAGAGCTCTGATGACCCAAACCCCAGGGGTAGACTGAGGAGGGCACGTGTGGAGAGAGACAATGTAATTGCATCTGGCCAGCTCTCCTCTGCCCTGGGGGTTACTAAAATGTCCCCATCCAGACAGTAGGGACAGTGGGCTAGCCCAGGGCAGGGCGCTCTTTTTTAGACAGAGGGCTGCGGTGGGGTGGGAGTGGGTCGCCAAACCTGGCCCAGGGAACGAGGTAGGTAAGTGGCAGCCACAAGCACCTTCTCTGGGCCTGTTAATACAAGCCCCCTCTCCTGCCCCCTGATCTTGGGATGATCCTGATCTCCTGATCTCAGGAGATTTTGACCCCAAAGGAACCAGGGCGCAGTCCCAGGAAGCTTCTCAGGCGCAGCCCCCACCTCTTCCTTCCCGCCAGCCCCTCTGCTGTGCAGGAGTCCACGTGGTGAGGAGCACGGCCTGTGGAAAAGATAAGCACACACTCTGGGTTCTTGCTGTCTCCGGGGGTGAAATTGCTGTCTCCAGGGGTGAACTTGCTCTAGTCACTGGCAACCCGCAGCCCCTCCCCAGTCGGCTTTTTCCATCTGGAAATGAGTTCCCACCTGGTTGGAGTGAAGGCCTGAGGTCCAAACCTGGCTCGCTGGCGTGAGGCCTTCCGCTTGCTGCGCCAGAGTGGGAGCTCGCTGAGGGGACTTACACGCAAGAATTCATGGAACTCTGGCGTTGGCCTTTATTGTGTGACCTCAGCTGGCCGAGTTTGCACGTGACCAACGGGGTCCCCACAGCCCCCGGCGCCAACTCCCTCGGGATCTGGCTCTTCAAGTCTGTGGGCTCTCAGGCCAGCCCAGCCCTGCTCAGGGCGTGGGGGACAGAGAGGGGGCACAAAAGTGGCTGCTGGACGGTGGGAAGTGTCCGGGAGGGAGAGGTCGCTTTCCGCAGAGCACCAGGGCCGTCACTCATGATTGTCCTCTGGTTCAGCTGGTGAGAAAGCGGTGGTCAGGCTCGGAGATAAGAGGTGATTTCTACTGAAAGCGGCAGAGCCCTCTCCTGGTGTCAGTGTGCGGACCCCTGAGTGTGCGTGAGTGTGAGTGTGTGAATTCTCATCTGATGATATGTTCCTGGCTTCCTTTTCTTTCGTTCTTATTACTGATGAAGGTATTACGTATGTGTTCTTATCCCCCACTGCCCCTATACCCCAACTCCCACCACACAAGCATGCCCTCATGCTCACCACCCCTGGTGTTTGCGTCCATTGGCTAGGTTTATAGGCATGCATACAAGCCCTTTGGTTGATCTCTCCCCCTTAACCCCACCCTCCTCTTCCTTCCCTCTGAGGGTGATGGTCTGATCCAGGTTTCTCTGTCTCTGGATCTGTTTTTGTTCATCTGTTTATATTGTTCATTATAATCCACAGATGAGTGAGGTCATGTGATATTTATCTTTCTCGGACTGACTGACTGACTAGCTTTGCTTAGCATAATGCTGTCCAGCTCCATCCATGCTGTTGCAAATGGTGAGTGTCCCTACCTTTTTTTCGGTAGCATACTATTCCACTGTGTAGATATACCAGGGCTTTTTAACCCACTCATCTGCTGACCAGCACTTAGGCTGTTTCCAAATCTTAGCTAGTGTAAATTGTGCTGCAGTGAACATAGAGGTACATATATATTTTCTGATTGGTAATTCTAGGTTCCTGGGATATATTCCTAGAAGTTGGATCACTGGGTTAAATGGAAGTTTCATTTTTAGTTTTTTGTGGAAACTCCATACTGTTCTCCATAGTGGCTGCACCAGTCTGCATTCCCACCAGCAGTGAAGGAGGGTTCCTTTTTCTCCCCATCCTCACCAGCACTTGCCCTTTGTTGATTTGTTGATGATAGCCATTCTGACAGCTGTGAGGTGGTACCTCATTGTCCTTTTGATTTGCGTCTGTCAGTTGATTAGTGACTCTGAGCATGTTTTCATGTGTCTCTTGGGCTTCCTTTTGTCCTCTCTGCTAAAGTATTTATTTAGGTCCATTGCCCATTTTTGTGATTGGGTTGTTTATCTTCCTTTTGTTAGGTTGTATGAGTTCCCTATAAATGTTGGAGATGAAACCCTTATCAGAGAGAACATTGGCAAATATTTTCTCCCATGCAGTGTGCTTTGTTGTTGTCTTGTTGATGGTTTCTTTTGCTATGAAGAAGCTTTTTATTTTGATGTAGTCCCATTTGTTTATTTTAACTTTATTTTCCATTGCCCCAGAAGCTGTGTCTGTGAAGAGATTGCTTCCGCATAGATATGAGACTCTGCTGCCTATGGATTCCTCTATTATTTTTATGGTTTCCAGCTTTAATTTCAAGTTATTTATCCATTTTGAGCTTATTTTTATGCATGGTGTCAGTTGGTGGCCTAGTTTCATTTTTGCATTTGTCTGACCAAATTTCCCAGCACCATTTATTGAAGAGAATGTCTTATCTCCATTGTATGTTTTTGCCTCCTTTGTCAAATATTGAGCTTGGTTGTTTGAATTGGTTTCTGGGTTCTCTATTCAATTCCATTGGCCTATATGTCTATTCTTGTACCAGTGTCAGGCAGTTTTGAGCACAGTAGCTTTGTAATACAGCTTAATATCTGGTATTGAGATCCCCCCTACTTTGTTCTTCTTACTCAATATTGCTGCCGCTATTCGTGACCTTTTTTTTTTTTATTCCAGATGGATTTTTGGAGAGTTGCTTCTAGGTCTGTGAAATATGCTGTTGGTGTTTTAATGCGGAGTGCAATTAATGTATAGATTGCTTTGGGTAGTATAGCCATTTTAATGATGTTGTTTTTACCAATCCATGAACAAGGTATGTTCTTCCATCTGTTTATGTCTTCCTCTATCTCTTTTTTCAACATCTTCTAGTTTTCTGAGTGGAGGTCTTTTACCTCCTTAGGTAAGTTTATTCCTAGTTTTCTTAATTTTTTTGGTGGGATGATAAATGGGATTCTTTTTTCAATCTCTCTTTCTGTAAGTTCACTATTGGTGTATAAAAATGCCATATATTTCTTGCCGTTAATTTTGTAGTCTGCTACATTGCCAAATTCATTTTTATTAAGTTTACTAAATATTTGAAGGAGTGTTTGTTGTTTTCTATTTACAGTATGATGTCATGTGCAAGTAGTGACAATTTACTTCTTCTTTTCCAATTTGGGAACCATTTATTTCTTTTTCTTGTGTGATCACTGTAACTAGGACTTCCAGTACTGTATGGAACAGGAGTGGTGAAAGTGGGTGTCCCTGTCTTGTTCCTGTTCTAGAGGGAAATGGTTTTAGTTTTTGCCCATTGAGTATGATGTTGGCTGTATGTTTGTCATGTAATGCTTTTTATTATGTAGAAGCATGATTCTTCTATTCCTACTTTGCTGAGTGTTTTTATCAGAACAAGCTGTTGCACTTGGTCAGATGCTTTTTCTGCACCAGTTGATATGATTGTGTGGTTTTTCTCTCTCAATTTGTTCATGTGATGTATCATGTTCATTGATTTGCGGATATTGTACCTTCCTTGCATCCCTGGAATAAATCCCACTTGGTCATGGTGTATGATCTTTCTAATGTAACGTTGTATCCGGTTTGCTAGAATTTAGTTGAGGATTGCAGCATCAATGTTCATCTGGAATATTGGCCTGTAAGTCACTTTCTTTGTGGTGTCTTTTTCTGGTTTTTGGATTATGGTAATGCTGGCTTCATGAAAAGAGCTTGGAAGTATTCCATCCTCTTGAATTATTTGAATTACTGTGAGAAAGATTGGTTTTAGTTCTTCTTTGAATATTTGGAAAAACTCCCTTGTGAAGCCATCTGGTCCAGGGATTTTGTTTTCTGGAAGCTTTTTGATTACTGTTTCAATTTTATCAGTAGTTATAGGCCTGTTCAGGTGTTTTGCTTCTTCCTGATTTAGTATTGGAAACTTGTATTTGTCTAGAAATGTGTCCATTTTGCCAGGTTTTCCATTTGTTGGAGTAGAGTTGTTATAATTTTTACAATCCTTTGTATATCTGCCGGGTCATTTGTTACTTCAACTCTTTCATTTCTGATTTTGTTTATTTGGGTCCCCTTTCTTAGTTTCTTGGTGAGCCTCGCTAGAGGTTCATCAATTTTTTTTTCTTTTTTTCAAAGAACCAGCTCTTGGTTTCATTGATCTTTTGTATTATTTTTTTGGTCTCTATGGCTTTTATTTCTGCTCTGATCTTTATTATCTCTTTCTTTTTTGGTAATATAGGCTTTTATTGTTGCACTCTTTCTAATTATTTAAGTTGAAGATTACTTAATTTATTACCATTTTTTTCCTGTTTTCTAAGGTAGACCTGTAGAGTTGTGACCTTCCCTCGCAGGACTGCTTTCATTGTGTCCCATAGATTTTAAGATTGAGTGTTTTCATTGTCATTTGTTTCCAGGATGCTTTTTATTTCTTCTTTGATCTCTTTGGTAACACAACCATTGTTTAATAGCATGCTATTTAGCCTCCAAGTTTTTGATTTTTTTCATTGTTTTTATTGCACTTGATTTCTAGTTTCATACCATTGTGACCTGAGAAGATGCTTATTATGATTTCTATCCTCCTGAATTTGAAGAGACTTTGCCTGTGTCCTAATATGTGGCCTATCTTTGAAAATATCCCGTGTGCACTGGAGAAGAATGTATATTTGGTAGCTGTGGGATGAAATGTTCTGGGGATGTCAAGTCCATCTGAACTGGAGAGTTATTTAGGATTGCTGTTTGTTTGGAGGTTTTTTGTTTAGAGGATTTATCCAGTGGTGTCAGTGAGGTATTGAAGTACCCTACTTTGATACTATGCTATCTATCTATCCCTTGATACTTTCCAGAAGTTGTTTTATGTATTTGGGCACTCCTGTACTGGGTGCATATATGTTTACCAGAGTTATATCCTCTTGTTGATTTGCTCCTTTTAGTATTGTGTAGTGGCCTTTCTTATCCCTTGCTATGACCTTCATTTGAGTCCTATTTTGTTCAGATATAAGCATTGCCACCCCAGCTTTTTTCTCATTTCCATTTGTTGAAAATTTATTTTTCCCTCTTTCAATATCTGTGTGAATCCTTTGCTCTGAGGTGAGTCTCTTGCAGACTGCAAAATATGGGTTTTGTTTCCTTATCCATTCAGCTGCTTTATGTCTTGATTGGAGCACTGAATCCATTTACCTTTAATGTTATTATTGTAAGTACTTGTTTGTCATATTTATTCTTAATGTTTGTGCTTCTTCTTGCCTTTCTGTTTCTTCTTTTTACTTCCATCCCTCTAGCATTTCTTCCATTGCTGACTTGGTGGTAATAAACACTCATAGCCCCTTTTTGTCTGTAAATTTCCTTATTAATTCTTCAATTTTGAATGATAGCCTTGCTGGGTATGGATTCAGACCCTTGTTTTACATCACTTTGTATATTTCATCCCATTCCCTTCAGGCCTGGTGTGTTTCTGTTGAGAAATCTGTTGATATTCTAATGGGAGATGCCTTGTAGGTAACTTTCTGTCTCTCTCTGGAAACCTTTATGATTCTTACTTTTGCATTGATGTTTAATTATGATGTGGCTTGGTGTTGGTCTTTTTGGGTTCATCTTATTTGTGACTCTGTGTGTTTCTTGGACTTGCATAGTTATTTTCTGGCCTGTATAAGGGAAGTTTTCTGTCGTTATTTCTTCCAACATGTTTTCCCCTCTCCCATATGACTGGAAGAACTGGCTGAGTCTATAGACCAAGACTGAGCACAGACCTGCTGAGAACCTGGATTGCGATTAGTGATTGTCACCTAAATGGACACTCCTGCTGACTGCCCATGACCCTGATCGTGTCTACCGCTGCCACACATAGAGTGGCATGTTTCCATTCTCCAGTGACTTCTCTAGGCACACTCCCATCAGGCTGGCCCAGGTGATGGCCATCGGAGCCTTACACCAGGAACCAGGGCCTTGTTCTTGTGTCACCGTCCCATGACCCACTCAGAGATACGAGTGCAGGCGACTGATTCAGGCCTCAGATACTGAACATGGAGAATGAAGTTAATTGATGGCCCCTACCAAGGTCTCCTGTCTGGAGAGAGAAGTAATGAGACTTTGAAAGTGGAATGCTTCTGTAATTTTTTACATTCTTCCAAACATGAGGAATCACTTTTACTCATCATCCAGACTCAGAACCCAGCGTCAGGTTCACAATGGCCAGCTCCCAGAGAAGTGTAAATGAGGAACATGGTTGTGACCAAAAAAAGGATGGAGAGGTCCCAGGGCAAGCCATGAGGCCAAAGAGCTTCACACTAAAGGAACTCTCCCAGAGACGGGTGCCCACGTAGGCAGCAGGAAGGATGGGACCTTGGAAGCTTAAACAAAATTAGTAAGCAATGTGACAGTTTACCAGGGCATGGAAAAGACTCTCACTCTGTGTGGAAAGTTGTATGAGCAGAAGACCCGCAAGCCATGTTTAAACTACTCTTGAAATAGTTTGCAAAGGCACATGTCTGTTTTTAATTCTCAAACAGTTAAAATCACAGGGTGCTAAGTAGTGATTTTTCTACATTATTTATTTACATGTATAGTATGTTTATAACAGAGTTTTTTAATGTTGTGACATAACTCTGTAATAGCCATTGAAAACTAACTTTTCCTATGGTTATTAGGATTGCTGGGCAGGGTATTAGCTGGAGGTACCATTCTATGTGACGTGCTCTACATTGCAAAGCAAGACTAGTCTGTGATTTACTCATTTTCCAGTTCAGTTTTGTTTGTTTGTCTCCTCAATCGAGTGAGGGTTCATGCCTCAGAGATACTCTGAGGAAGACCATGAAATTCTCATGAGGTGTCCCAGCTGATCACCCAGAATATCAGTGGATGTACCCTTAGGCCCTCAGTGAATTTTTTCGAGTAAATAAAGGATTGAAGAGTGAGGAGAGGTGTCTGGCTTTGGCAGGTGAGGATCAGCTGACCCATGGACATCCCTGAGAAGATGTCCACTCTGTGCCAGTGCCTCCTGCCAGCCTTCACATAGGGCATAGAGGGATTTTCTGTCAAGTATGGAGACAGACCTTCTGTGACCCTGAGGCTTATGGAACCATCTCCAGGGGAACAATCAGCAGTGGAACGGGCTGTACAGCCTATAGCATCTGGTTTTCCTCTCAGCCACAATAGTCTTCCTCTGGCTTAGAGTTGGAGATTTAGGGTCAGTGGATGACAGGGATGCAGTAGCAGGAACCATTCTCTCCTTCTCTGGTCAGAAGCATAATCCTTACCATCTGATAAGGCAGAAGTTCAATCTTCACCAGAAGCATCCCTCTGCAGGCCTGAATGCCATGGTTGGGCCCTCCCTTTCCCTCTAGCCCTCTCCTCTTCTTTGTGTCCAGGATAGGTGTGTGCCATTCTCCGCACCTTGCCCTGCACTCTCTATTGGAATGACCCAGTGCCTTTGGGGTTGGGATCTGGAAATGTCAATGCACCTAATATATGTCAGGCCACCCCTGCACCCCAACCCCTCCCCGCCACCACCGCTGTCTGCATAATCTGGTAGATTATGTCTCTGATATTTAAGGGATGCAGATCTCAGATCCAGCAAGACTGGCCAATGCTCTGCTGCCATTTCCCTTTTGTCCTTAATTCTGGGTTCCTCATGGGATTCTCTGGGCCATTTTCTGCCCTGTCCCTCTAGCCCAGAGTTAGTGCTCTTCATCATGCACCATCCCTGTGCCTCTAGAAGTGCTGCCCTTGCCATTAAACGGCTAGAACCAGGAATGTCTTGGATGTGTGGCATGTTCTCCTTGGTGAGCAAGAAAGAGGGGGAATCCCTTGTTTAGGTGTAGATGTCATTGGCTCTGAAGTGAAACCAGGTCTCTTTGGGCACAGGCAGGGCAGGTAGTGCCAGCAGAGACTTGTGAGTTTGAAAAAGGCACAGAGGACAAAATACGTCAGGGTAGGAAGACGTCTGAGTGCAGAGGGAAAGAAGCCAGGTGGAAGGCTGTCTGCTCGAAAGCTGGGTTAAGAGAGTGGATGATGGGAAAGCCCATGCATGGGGACTGGTCCCCAGGGCCTCTCAAGGCCCACAGATGCAGGGCTTGCTGTGGAACCCAGGAAGTGCATCCTACTGCCTCTCTGGTGCCTCTTTGGATCCAGAAAGGCAGCTGGGATGTTGATTTTCCTTCTGTACACTGGAGCTTGTCACGTTCTCCAAAACAGCTCAGAAGAATTGGGGAGAACTCCTGATTTCTGTTATCAGTGGGGGTCCCCAGGATCAGGTTCCTGATGGGCTGACTGACATTCTAGGGATGCATAAAGAAGGTCCCAGACTTGGAGCACATTCTAAGGGCCCCCTTCCTTAAAAAGAGGTCACAAGGGCAGATGACCAGGGATCTCAGTGGGAATTCTGTGACTGGAGAAGGCGGTTGCGCAGGACGGCCCTACTCATGGGCTCAGAGGCTACTGTGTCCTGTACTTAAGTGAGGGCCATGATGAGAGCAGGTGGAAGGTGACCAGGATGTGGTGAAAACATCCCTCAAATTCATGTGTGGGTGCTGGGAGTCTGCGGGGACTGTCCAATAATGGGCAGGAAGTTCTCCTGCCCCCAGTGCCACAGCACATGCCCTAGGAATGCAGGCTCCGCATGGGGTGGGGGTGGATAGAGAAGTGTTTCTTGCTCATGAAGAAGGCATGTTCGCTCAGGCTTCGTTTCTAGATCATTCTAAGTGGTCCCTTCTGCCTCCTTGTATCTCCTGGACACTGGGATCTCATAGAGGCTGCCTGAGCTTGGGCTCCTCCAATTTTCCAGTTTCTGCCTGGTGCATGTAATGTCTGTGTTAAAGAGAAAATATCAGCCCCCAGGTGGCACCCTCAGGCTAAAAGCCCATGATACCAAGTCTAGACTCAACTGCTGACCTTATTACAGTGTGAAACTCTTCCAGAAACCTAAACAGCCAGTCTGGAATTTTTTGGTCATCACCACTGTGGTAATCTGTCATGTGGTCCCTCTGCCTGGAATATGAGAGTTGTTTGGGCATCACAGTTCAGGGGGTACAGAAGAGCCTACAGAAAAGCTGGGCCTCTCTGTCTCTCTGTTAGTGGGTCAGCTCACACAAGGTGCATCCACAGGGACTGGAACAAGTGGTGTCCAGTGAGCACCACGGAGGTACAACTTGTCTGGGGCCATCACAGGTAACTAGTCCAGGCCCTGGACTCAAACACTCCTCCTCACTGGCCTGTGGCCACTCCATGGTAGGGCTTCCCTGTGCACAAGTCAGGACCCCAATACTGAAAGGGACATCAGCCTGCCAGGGAGCCAGAGCCCTGGCCTCACAAGTCTATGCCTGTCATTCCCCTGGATCAAGCCCCTTCTTGAATTCAAGTTCTTGTGGCCTGTAAACACATTTACATTCTTTTCAGCAAAATACTAAGCTGGCATAAACCTCTGCTTTGTTCTGTGTCCTGTCCTAAGAATATGACAACCTTTTGTAGAGGATGGTCTAATATTAGAAGACTTTCCCCACATGATCCTCCTTCCCATCAATCAAGGAGGTGATAAAGCAACTCTCACCCAGTGACAGGCCCCGGTTCTGAAGAGTGGACAAGCCCAAGCCAGCTCCCGGAGAGCATTTAAGTGGACACAGGTGAAGGTCACACCAGCGAGATGGGGGTATGGAGGGCCACCCTGAGGGGCAATACAACAAAATGAAAGGGCGATGTCCTAGTGTGCTGTTGGATCCCACATTCAATGGACAGTTAGCTGGCCAGCAAGGAACAGGCTCCCTGGTCAATGCCACTGCATTCTGGCCCTAGGCTGTCTCAGTTTGCTCACTGAGTGGCCTGCCAGAGGAGCACCTAAGTAGAAGGCCACACATCCAGGCCCAGGGGCAGGGCTCCATTTGCCTGTATGTCTCCCTAATTGTGAGGAAGTCAGTCCTGCTTTTTCTACTTCTACTGCCTCTCATTCAGTGCCAGCCACTCATGTTCTTGCTGCTCTCTACTGGGTGTCAGCAGCTTGCTAGCTTGTCACATATAGCACCTGGCCCTTCGTTCTCTTTTTATTGCTGTTCCTTTCTTTTTCTTCTACCTTTCACTCTTTTAGCTTGGGCCCATCAGTGTAGGAGCTCATTTTCCCGTTTCTTAAGTACATTTCTTATTGATTTCAGAGAGGAAGGGAGAGGGAGAGATGGGTAAAATATCAATAATGAGACAAAATCATTGGTTGGATTTCACCTACATATCCACCTGGGGATCCAGGTGTAAACTCTGGCCCCTGCTGCAACTGAGAATTGAACTATGTCCTCTTGGTTCATAGGCCTACTGAGCCATACTGGCCTGGCACACTCTGCTTCTTCTAGTGGGAAGAGAAAATGCTGAAGTCGCTGTAACAGCCAGTGAGCTCCCCACCCCCCAAAAAAAGAGGATAAGAGAACAAGGCTCAGAAAATATATATCTCTTACAGCAAACGCTCTTATTCTCTTCCTCTCTCTCTCCTATTCCGTCTCCCTCTCCCTGCCCCTCTGTCTGACATGCACCTTGTCTTCCCATCCCACCTTCACAGGAAATAGTGTCCATAATGGGAATCAGAACCTCTGGAATTTGAGGAAAAGTATACAAATGGGCAGGTTCTGAGGGAGGAAAGACATAGGCAAAACATCCCATGGTCTGGGTGTTAATTCCTCCACACATAGAGATCGTGCCCATTACCTTGTGGGGAGATTCACCTGTGGGGCCAACTTATGTAAAGCTCTTGTCAGCATGTCCTCCTCTGGAATTGCCCACTGTTATTAGCATTGATGGTATTTATTAACCACCAGATGCAAGATAAGGAAGAAAATAAAAGTCAGTGCACCCTGGCCAGTGTGTCTGGGCACTGTCCTGTGCACCAGAAAGTTCACCGATTTGATTTCTAGCCAGGTCACATGTCCAGGTTGCAGGTTCAGTCCCCAGGCATCCAACATTGTTTCTCTCTCACAGGAATGCATGCTTCTGTGTCTGTCTCTCTCCATTCACCTCTCTCTAAAGAATCAATTTTAAAAATCCACCATATTAAGACACAACAAAAGAAAACTCATTGCTGCATGTTGCCTCTAAAACCAAGTGTCCTGCACTTGACACTTTATTTGTTCTTGAGACCACAGTGAGAAATCTAGCAAAATTCTTTATTGGAATATGGATTTTTCCATCAAAATATTCAAAAAAGCATAGTATTAAGGCAATGAGGCTTAGAAAGCTTAGATAGAGACCACATCTGTGAAGATGTGCACAGAAGGGGCCTGGATAGGAGGTGACTGCTGGTGCACAGGCATCTTGTACATGAAGGCCCTATGGGCAGGGTTTCTAGGCCATCAGAAAGCAAGCGGGGAGAGTAAGCCACACATAGTAGGTTCCTTACTACTAGAATGTACCCTAGAGTCCACCAATCTGCACAGCTGTCAGGCAGGCTGGATACAGGGCAGCTGGAGCACATGAATGTCAAAAGGAAGACTCTGAATAAAGAAGAGCCAAAGCCTGGCCTGCTTGGCTCAGTGGATGAGTTTTGACCTGTGAACCAGGAGGTCAGAGTTCAATTCCCAGGCCAGGACATGCCCATGTTGTGGGCTCTTAGCCCAGTAGATGTCTTGTAGGAGGCAGCCAATCAATGATTCTCTCTCACCATTGATGGTTCTAACTCTTTCTCCCTCTCAGTTCCTCTGCGAAATCAATGAAAATATATATCTAGAATTATGTACATAGCTTAGGGTTTTGATACCCTGAGTATCCGTTTAGAAATACAAGAAGGAGTCTTTTGTCATGGTCAGGATTTTTATGCTGTTCCTTCTTCCCCTTTAATCTTCCTTTCTAGTCCACTTCCCCATGGGATTGTATATAAAGTGATCTATTTCATGCTGGGAGTTTTGTATTGTTTGTCTTGTTGTATTTCTCTGTACCATAATACGTTATCAATACAAACCTACATTGGAAAAATTAGGCTGAGTAAATTTGGCATCCAAATGGCTTTATTAAGTATTTCACCAATCCAGGAGCATACCAGCTGGCAATGGAAAATGGGCTCACTGAGCCATACCATCCATGGTTTGTGCCACCCCACAACATGCAATCTGACAGGCTAGATTTTAAAATCCTTAAAAAGTTGAGGTCCCAGCTTCCAAAATTTTCAATTAATTTCACATACACTATTTTAATAAAAATAATGTTAAAAAACCACACATTATTGGGGTAATTTTTAAAATTGAAGTTGGAAGGCTTGTTGATAACTATGCACTCAACAGTCCAAGAGGTGAGTTTCTAAAAACCTTTCCCATTCATGATGTTTGTTTATATTCACTAATAAAAATACTGAGGATTCAAGATAACTCATAGTTTGACTGATCATACCCTTTGTGGTACATTAAATGTAAAATAGTTGCAGAGAAAGTGCATGAATGGTTCTCCAATAAAATACATATCACAATCTTGGGGCACTTTTGTTCACTCCGTTCAGAAGTATAGTCAGGAAAGCTAACTGGTTCCGTTTAAGTGGTAATCTCTGTTTCAATCTTAGTATAACCACTTCAGAAAGTGCTGATGTCATTTAAGTAAGCAAAAGGATGCCTACATTTAGACTTCTTCAAACTTTTATATCATTCGGTATTCAATTTTTCCCTATTTATACTATTCCTTTCAAGGTTGAGGACATACAAAATGTCACAGGAAGGAGGTCAAGAATTGTTTTGCAGCCTTGGTGGAGGTTCCCCAATCCTTTTATCCATTTAGGTTTTCCAAGGAGAATATATAAATTGTTTACCCTCCCTAACTGGAGACAGGGCAGCATGCCATGAAGAAGTACCACACTGCTTCATTTATTTATTTTATCATTATTCAGATTATTACAGTTGTTCCTCTTTTTCCCACATAGCTCCCTTCCACCCAGTTCCCACCTCACCTTCTGCCCTTACCCCCACACTGTCCTCATCCATAGGTGTACGATTTTTGTCCAGTCTCCTCCCATGCTCCACGCCCCCCACATCCCTTTCCCCTGCAAGAATTGTCAGTCCACCCCCTCTCTATGCCCAGTTCTATTATATTCACCAGTTTACTTTGATCAGATTTTTTATTCACTTGATTTTTAGATTCACTTGTTGATAGATATATATTTGTTGTTCATAATTTTTTTCTTTACCTTTCCTTCTCCCTCTTCTTAAAGAATACCTTTCAGCATTTCATATAAAAAAATATGGAACGCTTCACGAATTTGTATGTAATCCTTGCGCAGGGCCATGCTAATCTTCTCTGTATCATTCCAATTTTAGTACATGTGCTGCGGAAGCGAGCACAGTTCTCTTTCTTTTTTGATAACTATATGTTTAATTTGGAAACAGTAAGATCTCAGTATGTATTTAAAAGAATGAATGAATGCACTCTTTCATGAGCCTATAGTCTTCTTATTTTTTTTAAGTTTATAATAGTCTTTATTATCCATGAGTGAGTGAGATCATGTGGTGTTTTTCCTTCATTGACTGGCTTATTTCACTTAGCATAATGTTCTCCAGTTCCATCCATGCCATTGCAAATGGTAAGAGTTCCTTCATTTTTATAGCAGCATAATATCATGTAGATGTACCACAGTTCTCTAATCCATTCATCTACTGATGGACACCTAGACTGTTTCCAGATCTTAGCTATGGTGAATTGTGCTGCTATGACATATGGGTGCATATATCTTTTTTGATTGGTGTTTCTGGTTTCTTGGGATATATTTCTAGAAGTGAGACCATAGCGTCAAATGGGAGTTCCATTTTTAGTTTTTTGAGGAAGCTCCATACTGTTATCCAGGGTGGCTGCACCAGTCTGCGTTCCCACCAACAGTGCACGAGTGTTCCTTTTTCTCCACATCCTCTCCAGCACTTGTCGTTTGCGGATTTGTTGATAATAGCCATTTTGACAGGTGCGAGATGGTACCTCATTGTTGTTTTGATTTCCATCTCTCGGATGATTAGTGACTTTGAGAATGTTTTCATCTGTCTCTTGGCTTTCTGAATGTCCTCTTTTGAAAGGTGTCTATTTAGGCCCTTGGCCCATTTTTTGATCGGATTGTTTATCTTCCTTTTGTTAAGTTGTATGAGTTCCCTATAAAGTTTGGAGATTAGGCCCTTGTCAGATATAACATTGGCAAATATGTTTTCCCATTCAGTGTGCTTTCTTGTTGTTTTGTTGATGGTTTCTTTTGCTGTGCAGAAGCTTTTTATTTTGATGTAGTCCCATTTGTTTATTTTCCCTTTAGTTTCCAATGCCCTAGGAGCTGTATCAGTGAAGAAATTGCTTCAGCATATGTCTGAGATTTTGTTGCCTTTGGATTCTTCTAGTATTTTTATGGTTTCCTGTCTTACATTTAAGTCCTTTATCCATTTTGAGTTTATTTTTGTGTATGGTGTAAGTTGGCAGTCTAGTTTAATTTTCTCTCATGTATCTGTCCAACTTTCCCAACAACCTTTATCTTGACTCCATTGTATGTTCTCGCCTCCTTTGTCAAATATTAATTGAGCATATTAGTTTGGGCCAATTTCTGGGCTCTCTATTCCATTCCATTGATCTATATGTCTGTTCTTGTGGGAATACCAGGCAGGTTTGAGAACAGTGGCTTTGTAATACAGCTTGATATCTGGTATTGAGATCCCACCTACTTTGTTCTTTCTCAGGATTGCTACAGCTATTCAGGGTCTTTTTTTTATTCAAGATGAATTTTGGAGAGTTCGTTCTAGGTCTGTGAAATATGCCATTGGTATTTTAATGGGAAGTGCATTGAATTTATAGATTACTTTGGGTAGTATCGACATTTTAATGATTTTGATTCTACCAATCCAAGAACGTGGTATGTTCTTCCATATGTTTATGTCTTCCTCTATCCCTTTTTTCAATGTCCTGTAGTTTCCTGGGTATACATCTTTTACCTCCTTAGTTAAGTTTATTCCAAGGTAGCTTAATTTTTTTGGTGCGATGGTAAATGGGACTGTTTTTTTTAGTCTCTCTTTCTGTAAGTTCTCTATTGGTGTATAGAAATCCCATCGATTTCTTGACGTTAATTTTGTATCCTGCTACATTGCTGAATTCATTTATTAAGTCTAATAGTTTTTTGATGGAGTCTTTAGGGTTTTGTATGTCTTATATCATGTCATCTGCAAATAAGGAGAGTTTTACTTCTTCTTTTCCAATTTGGGTGCCGTTATTTCTTCTTCTTGTCTAATTTCAATGGCTAATACTTCCAGTACTATATCGAACAGAAGTGGTGAGAGTGCGCATCCCTGTCTTGTTCCTGTTCTTAGGGGGAATGGTGTTAGTTTTGTCCATTGAGTATGATGTTGGCTGTGGGTTTGGCATATATGGCTTTTATTATGTTGAGGTATAATCCTTCTACTCCCACCTTGCTGAGAGTTTTTATCAAAAATGGGGATTGGATTATGTCTAATGTTTTTTTCTGCATCAATTGATATGACTATGTGGTTTTTTTCTTTCAATTTGTTTAAATGGTATATCACATTTCTTGATTTTCAGATATTGTACCATCCTTGCATCCCTGGGAATAATCCAACTTGGTCATGGTGTATGATCTTTCTGATATACTACTAGATCTGGTTTGCTAAGATTTTGTTGAGGATTTTGGCATCTATGTTCATGAGGAATATTGGCCTGAAATTCTCTTTCATTGTGTTGTCTTTACCTGGTTTTGGTATTAGGGTGATGCTGGCTTCATATAATGATCTTGGAAATGTTCCTTCCTCTTGGATTCTTTGCAGTAGTCTGAGCAGGATAGGTTTTAGGTCTTCGTTGAATGTTTGGTAAAACTCCCCTGTGAAGTCGTCCGGTCCTGGCCTTTTGTTTGCTGGAAGCTTTTTGATGACTGCTTCAATTTCTTCCATACTTATTGGCCGTTTGAGATGTTTTGATTCTTCCTGATTGAGTTTTTGAATGTTGTATTTTTCTAGGAATATGTCCATTTCCTCCGGGTTGTCTAGGTTGTTGGAGTTGAGTTGTCCATAGTGTTTTTTAACAATCATCTATATTTCTGTGGGGTCTGTTGTTATTTCGCCTCTATCATTTCTGATTTTGTTTATTTGGTTCCTCTCTCTTTGCTTCTTGGTGAGACTGGCTAGAGGTTCATCAATCTTGTTTATCCTTTCAAAGAACCAGCTCTTGGTTTCATTGATTTTATATATTGTTTTTTGATCTCTATGTCATTAATTTCTGCTCTAATCTTTATTATATCCTTCCTTCTTCTCGCTCTGGGCTTTTCTTGTTGCTCTCTATCTAGTCCTTTGAGTTATTTAGTTAGATGATTTACTACCATTTTTCTTGTTTCTTGAGACAGGCCTGTAGAGCTATAAACTTCCCTCTCAAGATTGCTTTCATTGTGTCCCATAGGTTTTGGATTGTTGTGTTTTCATTGTCATTAGTTTCCAGGATGATTTTCATTTCTTCTTTGATCTCATTGGTAAACCAATCAATATTTCATAACATGCTATTCGGCTTACAAGTGTTTGAGTATTTTGGGTTGTTTTTATTGAAGTTTACTTCTAATATTATGCCATCGTGATCTGAGAAGATGCTTGGTATGATTTCAATCTTCTCAAATTTGGGGAGACTTTTTGTGACCTGATATGTGGTCTATTTTTGAATATGTCCCATGAGCCCTTGAGATGAATGTATTTTCTTTGGCTTTGTGGTGAAGTGTTCTGAAGATGTCAATTCAGTCCATCGGGTCCAGTGAGACATTTAATATTGCTGTTTCTTTGCTGATTGTTTGTCTAGAGGATTTATCCAGTGATGGCAGTAGTGTATTAATGTCCCCTATTATGATTGTATTGTTGTCAATCTCTCCTTTGATATCTTCCAGGAGTTTCTTTTTTTTTGTATTTGTGTGCTCCTGCATTGGGTGCATATATGTTTATCAGGGCTATATCTTCTTGTTGTATTGATCCCTTTAGTATTATGAAGTGGCCTTCCTTATCTCTTGTTATGGCCTCACTTTGAGGTCTATTTTGTCTGATATAAGTATTGCTACCTCAGCTTTTTTTTTTTTTCATTTCCATTTGCCTGAAAGATATATTTTCATCCCTTCACTTTCAGACTGTGAGTCCCTTCTTCTGAGGTGGGTCTCTTGTAGACAGCAAATGTATGTGACATGTTTTCTTTATCCATTCAGCCACTCGATGTCTGTTGGTTGGAGAATTTAGTCCATTTACGTTTAAAGTTATTATTGAAAGATACTTTTTGTAGCCATTTCTTTTTGTGTGTGGCTATTTTCTTTCTGAGCTTTTTATTTCTTCTTTTTACACCAGTTCCTTTAGCATTTCTTGCATTGCTGGCTTGGTGGTGATAAATCCCCTTAGCCATTTTTTTTTGTCTGTGAAGCTTCTTATTTCCCCTTAAATTTAATGATAGCCTTGCTGGATAGAGTATTCTCAGATTCAGTCCTTTACTTTGCATGACTTTGCAAATATCTGTCCATTCTTTTCTTGCCTGATGTGTTTCTCTTGAGAAATCATTTGATAATCTAATGGGAGACCCCTTGAATGTAACTTTCAGTCTCTCTCTTGCAGCCTTTAAGATTTTCCCTTTTCCTGAACATTGGCCATGGTAATTATGATTTGTCTTGATGTGGTTGTTTTCGAGTTCACCTTGTTTGGGACACTCTGTGCTTGAGTGATTTTTTTCTTCCCTACCTCAGGGAAGTTTTCTGATATTATTTCTTCCTATAGGTTTTCTAACCTTTGTTCCCCTGCTGTAGTTCTGGCACCCCTTATATTTATATGTTCTTTCATTGCATGTTGTTCAATAGCTCCCTTAGGCTCTCCTCCTCTTATTTATTTTTTTCTCCAGTTGCTGTTCAGTTTAGGTGTGTTTTGTTTCCCTGTCTTCTAATTTGCTAATTCGGTCCTCCACTTCTCCTAGTCTACTGCTGCAACTTTCAATGGTGTTTTTTATTACAGCTATATCACTCTTCATTTCTTCTTGTTTATTACATAATTTATTGATTTTTTTCATCTGTTTCTTCTTGCTTCTTCCCCCCCCCCTTTTTTTAATTTATTGCTTAAAGTATTACAAAGGGTATTACATATGTGTCCATTTTATCCCCCCGCCCTAGACAGTGCCCTAGCCTCCCCTACACCCAATGTCTTATGTCCACTGGTTATGCTTATATGAATGCATACAAGTCCTTTAGTTGATCTCTTACCCCCCTACCTCCTGCCCCCCAACCCTCCCCGGCCTTCCCGCTGCAGTTTGACAATCTGTTTGAGGCAGGCCTGCCTCTGTATCTATTATTGTTCAAAAGTTTATAATGGTCTCTATCATCCATGAATGAGTGAGATCATGTGGTATTTTTCCTTCATTGACTGGCTTATTTCACTTAGCATAATGCTCTCCAGTTCCATCCATGACGTTGCAAATGGTAAGAGTTCCTTCCTTTTTAGAGCAGCATAGTATTCCATCGTGTAGATGTACCACAGTTTTCTAATCCATTCATCTACTGATGGGCACTTCTTGCTTCTTGCATAAGTTGTTGATTTTTTCCTCCATCCAGTTTATGCACTCTAGGACAATTATCTTCTTTTTCTGTCATGTTTCATGCCTTTGTATCACTTAGCTGCTTTTCTGGTGAGTCCTTTTTTTCTTTCCTTTGGGGGTTTCTTTGTCTACCAATATTTGATTGTACTGCCATATCTAGATGTTGAGTCATTCAGTGGCTGCTCCTTGGGTGGCAGTGGCTCCTTGGGCTGAGATTGCTCCTGGGTTGGTTGTGGTAGTAGTTGCTCCTCAGTTGGTAGCAGCTCCTCTGGTGGGTGCTGTTCACAGTTGCGCTGGCTCCTCTTGGCTTGTTCGGGGAGGCTTCACACACTGCTGTTTTTCCTCAGACAGAGGGTGTGGAGATCAGGATTGCTGCTGTTCCTTGGATGGGGGCAGGCTACACAAGCAGCTGCTACTTCTTCGAATTGTTGCTTTTAATCCCACACTGCTTCATTTTGTATGCAGTTCACTTCAAAGCATTATGCACTTATGGTCAAAGGCACATTGGGAACTTTAGGGGCAAGACTTCAACTCACAATCCAAATACATTGGTTTTATGTGTTTGTAGTAAAATAAAACAAGGTTTCCCATTTTGTGGAAAACTTTATTCTGAAGTTGTTGTTTTTTTAATTTTATTGTTTAAGGTATTACAGATAGTAGTACATATGTCACTCTTTTTATTCTTTTTCCCCAATGACCTCCCCTAGGTCGCCCCAACACCCGCTCTAGTGTCTTGCCACTGTTGGTTGTGCTTATAGTCTGAAAATTTTAACAATATAATATGTTCAGTTTAAACATTTAAGTATACTGTAATTTAAATCAGCACTTATGAAACAACCTTGAGTAATTCAAACTTTGCATCCTATCCACAAATTTCATAAAGGGACCTACTATTCTTGCTTCTTCCCCAAACCCACCATTTGCTTTTACCCATTCTTAACTAAGAGAAGACCTATTTTTTAAAAATTAAATATCACCCATACCTTAGCATTATTTTTAATTTAACTGTCTTTCCCCCTGACTCCCCCAGAAAGAGCCCAATAAGTTGAACAATTGTACTGAATAATTCACGAATTATGTTATCTCTGACAACAGTATGCTCAGGACCTCTTACAGAGGTTTCCCATCCACTGTTGCAATAATTGCCTTGCCCCTCATCAAAACCACCTAGTGTGTGGCTATAATAATCATCACAGCAACTGGTCCACCGTAAGTCAGAAGGGGCCTTTGTGTTGGTGGTGCTCCACCTGAGCCTCCTAAAAAGTCAGTGACCAAACAACGATACTTGAACCTCTTTATGAATAATTTTATGTCAGTATGACATGACCCTAGTAGAGTCTTAAATATTTAGAAAAGCTATCCTTTCTCTGCCTGTGCTGAAAAGGTGTCAGTGACGCTGAGGTATTTATTTATTTCAAATACAGCTGAAGAATAATGTTTTAACTTAAATAATTAATTATGAATGAATATGAAGGCACATTCTCTGGAAATGGGCTGAAATTCAGACCTTTGTATTATTTCTATGCTTCTCTCTGTCAAATGCTCCTTCTGATTAAAAAATGTTAAAATACACCCCCTGGCTGCTGTGCCTAAGTGGATTGAGAATCTGGCTTGGCATGGGAGGATCCCGGATTTGATTCCAGGTCAAGGGCATGTCCCTGGGTTCTACTTAACCATGATGTTTCTCTCTCTCTTTCTCTCTCTCTCTTTCTTTCTCACTCTCTCTTTCTCTCCCTCCCTCTCTCTCTCTCTCTCTCTCTCTCTCTCTCTCTCTCTCTCTCTCTCTCTCTTCCTCTCTCTCATCTTTCTCACTCCCACCTCCCCTTCCATGCTTTCTGTTGAAAAAGGACAACAATAGAAAAAGGTCCTCTACTTGGATTAGCAACAACAAAACACACAGATACATTATGCTGCCTACATATAATAAAACCAACATTGAAAAAATTCTCCAGCCTCCTAAAAGTGACTGGAAATCTCAGTGCACCAATGTCTAAGGGAGAAAGGGATTGAGGGGCTTCAGGGCCATAGCACAGGTTTAGAGATGGTACAGGGCTTGAAAGAGGCTGCTTATCCAGCTTCTAGCCTGAGTGGGTCCTTATGGTACCAAGCCCCAGTTTTAGTTTTCAGAGTGGTGTTGTTTCCCTTATCAAAGGGAGATCTGCTTCTGCAATAACATGGAGGCCCCCAGCTTCCCCCTACACTTCTCCTGTTCCTATGCTCCTTGCTCATCCCTCCCGCAGGCATGATGGTCACCTTTCATATTCACTGTGCCAGGCCCTTCCCTGCCCCAGACTGAGGATCAAAGTATGTAGCAACAGGAACTGACATTGACCAACTAGAAGCACACCCTGCCGAGAGCTTCAGAGCTACAGCCCCACTGGGACTGAGAAAAACCAATGCCCTGGGATGTCTTGGAGGCTTGGGCCCAGTGGCCTCCTCTCACCACCACAGGCAGGTGGCTGTGATTTTTGTTCTCTGAGCCCTCTGCTTGTGCTTAAGCTCGGCAGGTATTGGGAAGTGGAGCAGCCGTGGCAGGAATCACTCCCACCTCTGCCGCAGTGCCAGTAATGTTCAGTAAAGAGGATTAGGCCGAAGCCATCAGTCGGACATCCCCTGAAGGCTCCCAGACTGCAAGAGGGTACAGGACTGGGTGAGGGACTCCTCTGAGTGTACAAAGCTCATGCACTGGGCCTCTAGTATTAGAAATACACTACAATAAAATGTAACAAAATCAAATACTTGGAGGCTAAATAGTCTGTTATTAAATAACTAGAGGCCCAGTGTATGAATTGCTGCATGGAAGCAGTCCAGTCGGCCTCCCCAGATGGGGGCCCATCAGGGTCAGGCTGGCAGGGATTAGTGGCCACTGGCATTTAGCCAGAAGGCCATGGCTCCAATCTGTGTGTTAGGGGAATATAGGGGTGGTGTTGACCAGGAGGAGGAGCCATAGGTGGTTTTGTTTTCAGTCCCGCCCTGAAATGGTTATTGGGGACAGATGGGGGGGTCAGGCTGGCCAAGGCTATGGCCAATCAGGGCCTGGATGAGCCTGGTTGGCTGCTGCAATGCAAGTCTTAGCCACTGTTCATTCTGGTCATTCTTCCACTCCAGCCGCAGGGATTTTTGTGTATAAAGATAGATGACTGTGTTATCAAAGAGATCAAAGAAGAAATCAAAATCATCCTGGAAACAAATGACAATGAAAACATAAAAATCCAAAATGTATGGGACATACTGAAAACAGACTTAGAGGGAACTTCATACCATTACAGGCCTAACTCAACGAACAAGGAAAACAGTTAACAAATTATCTAACTCTACAACTTAAAGAGTTAGAGAGAGAGAGCGACAAGAAAATCCCAAAGTGAGCAGCAGGAAAGAAAATGAAGATCATAGCAGAAATAAGTGTCATAGAGACCAAAAAAGCTACAAAAGATCAATAAGACCATGAACTGGTTCTTTGAAAGGATAAACCAGATTGATGTACCTCTAGGTTGGTGCACCAAGAAGCAAAGAGAGAGGACCGAAATTTAAAAAATCAGAAATGAAAGAGGAAAAATAGCAAAAGACCCCACAGATATAAAAAGGATTGTAAATAAATACTATGAACAATTCTACTCCAACAAACTGATCAACCTTGAAAAAATGGACATATTTCTAGAAAAATACAACCTTCCTAAACTCAATGAGGAAGAATAAAACATCTGACTATGTCAATAACTACTAAGGAAATTCAAGTAGTCAAAAAACAACAAAAACAATAACAACCTTGCAGCAAACAGAAGCCTGGGCCAAATGGCTTCAAAGGGGATTTTTACCGAGTGTTTAAAAAATAAAATAAAACTAAGACCTTCTTCCTCAGACTATTCTATAAAATTCAAAGGAATGAGCATTTCCAAATACTTTCTATGAAGCCAGCATTACTCTAATTCTCAAAACCAGATAAAGATAGTACAAAGAAAGAAAAATGCAGGCCAATATATCTCTGATGAACATAGGTGTTAAAATCCTCAACAAAACTCTTGCAAATTGGATACAGCATTACTTCGTAATGAGCATACACCATGACAAAGTGGATATATTCTGGGGAAGTAGGATGAGTCAACATCCAGAAATCAATAAACATGATGTATCACATAAACAAATTAAGAGATATTCATAGGGATTGATGCAGAAAAAGCATTTGATAGAATCCAACACCCAATCCTATATAATAAGACAGAAACATGCAAATTAACCATCCCTCTGCTATGCTCAAGCCACAACTACAAGCCACGCCCACAAGCCAATCAGGAGTGAGTTTACAAATTAACCCAACTAAGATGATGGTGGCAATGGAGGTGGAGTAAGCAGGAGGTTTGGGATGCTCTTGGAGATGGAGGAAGCCAAGCTTCCCGCCTCCTCTGGCAAGTGCTTGGCTCCACTCAAGCCTAGAAAGTTTCAAATATAGAAGAAAAATAAATTCTTATACCTGCTTCCAGCCAGCCTCTGCTCAAGGAGGGGCTGGGAGCCTGGGTTGCCAGGGGCAACGCAGGTTTCCAGCCAGCACTGGGCTGTGCTCAAGGCTACAAAGTTTTAATTATAGAAGATAAATAAATCCCAGAAAAACAGAAACAGAGAAAAGAGAGAGGCTGGGAGCGTAGGTTGCCCAGGGACCTACCAGGCCTGAAAATGGCAATCAGCCCGTCACCCAGGCTGGCCAGGCACCCCGGCAGGACTCTCCAACCCTGAAGGGGCTGTGAGCAGCCTGAAAACAGCCCTGAGCCCCTCACCCAGGCTGGCCACACACCCATGTGGTGAGGGTCCCTACTGCGGGGCTTGGCCAGCCTGAAAACAGCCATCAGCACCTTACCCACGGTGGCCAGGCACCTCAGTAGGGACCCCCCCAACCCTGAAGAGGATGTGGCCAGCATGAAAAAAGCCCTCAGCCCCTCACCCAGGTGGGCCAGGCACCCCCACGGGTTGAGGATCCCCACTGGAGGGCTTCGACAGACTGCAAAATGCCATCAGCCCCTTACCCAGGCTGGCCAGGCACCCCAGCGGGACCCCCACCCTGCTCCGGACACACTTCAGGGCAAAACAGCCGGGCCCCGCCCGTGCACCAGGCCTCTGTCCTCCTATATAATAAAAGGGTAATATGAAAATTGACCCTAACAGCAAAACGACTGGGAATTACTGGTCAATATTATGCACACTAACCACCAGTGGACAGACACTTAATGCAGGAGCTGCCCCCTGGTGGTCAGTACCCTCCCACAGGCGAAGCTCTGCTCAGCCACAAGCCAGTCTGATGACTGCCAGCACAGCGGTGGTAGTGGGAGCCTCTCCTGCCTCCTCAGCACCGCTCAGGATATCCGACTGCAGCTTAGGCTTGCACCCTCTGGCAAGTGGATATCCCCAAGGGCTCCCGGGCTGCCAGAGGGAGATCTGACTGCCAGCTTAGGCCTGATCCCTCAGGCATTAGGCCTAAGCCAGCAGGTGGACATACTCCAAGGGTCCCAGACTGCAAGAAGACACAGTCCGGGCTGAGTGATTCCCCCACTGCCCCGCCCCACCGAGTGCACTACTTTTTCTGCACTGGGCCTGTACTTTTGATAAAAACTCTCAGCAAACTAGGAATAGAGGGATCATACCCTCTATATGACAAACCTACAGAAAACATCATACTCAGTGGGCAAAAACATTAACAAGAGGAGATGGAGTACGTGAACGAGCAAGCCAGCAGGGCCCTCTCTCGGCTCAGGTGCAGGACTCGGCAGAGGCTCAAGACCTATTTCGAATGGAAAAGCCTCAATATCCAGTGCATCCCTGGGTTCTGGCTCACAGGTGTATCCTTGAGGGTAGAGGAGCAGGATCACAAGGAGCATGGGACAGTGCAGGAGAACGGTGTAAGCGGGGATGGTTCCCCTAGAAAAGAACATTGAGGACAATCTAGGGGCAGTGCGCCCCGGTCTGGCCCAGGATCCTGGAGACACCCTCTGTCTTGTACAGGCACCATAGAAGCATTACCAGGGTGTCCAGGGGCAGAGCTCCAAGGCAGAGGCACGCATACACCAGGGGCTGATGCCCACAGACAGGGCTATGTTGCACGGGCTGTTCTGGGACTAACTAATGCTGCCTTACAGGCCGTCTCTATGTCCAATTCCTCAGTCAGAAGCAGGAATGGGTGATGTGTAGCCTGTCAAGCCCTCAGCACAAAACAATCTGGTGAGCATCAGGGTCTGTCAGGAAACAGAGTGGTGCTGTGCCCCTTTCTGCCTTTTATGGAGAAGGAGGGGCCTTAGGGAAGGAGAGGCCAGGCCAGGCTGCTCTTTCTGGCTGGTCCATGCCCAGCTACCAGGGTTCAGGCTCCTTGACCAAAAGCAGTTTGTCAACCACCCAGAGTTGTTGGCCATGATCAGCGCCCAAGATGAAAATATGCTCGGCCATGTGATTGATTTGAAGGTAAGTGCACCTGCTCCAAGGAGTAGTGGAGGGCAGGTGGGGAAATGGCCTGTCCCTGAAAACAGCTACAGGCGGCAGCACTGGGCTGCAACTTCAATCCCTGGATCCACTTTTGTACTGCAAGTGAGGGAAGTCAGGCACACCTGGGGTTGCTGCACCATTAGCCTTTACTTCCACAGCAACCCCTACTTCCGCAACCATGTGATTGTGAAGGAGTATCTCATCACGCTCGCAGGTAAGAGGAGACTCCCTGCATGGGCTGCAGCTGGTGGTGGGCAGAGGTGGAAGGTGATGTGCCCAGCTTCACATACCTTTCTTCTGCAGGATACAGGGTGTCCCGTGCCACTCCCGTTCAGTGGTACCAGCATTGTGAATGAGAAGCCTACAACCACAGGCACCAGAACAGCAGCGCCATCTTCTTCTACTGGTTCTCTGACCACAGCGTGGCAGGATCTGGCAGGAATGCTGAGGTGGGATGTCACTGGCCATGCCAGCATACATCTTCCTGTGTCTGCCTGCTGCTTGGGTTTCTATTCAGGTCCCTGTGGTCTCCTGTTTGCCCTACCAGATCATCAGCAAGGACCTGTGGCTCAATCCCCTGAAGAACTATGAAAGGACGATCGCCCCCAGTGAGCGGACAGGACGGGTGAGGAGGGGCCGCCTGGGTCTCCCCCGATGTGCTGCTAGGTTCCTGGGCCGTTACTTTTCTCTCACAGGGACACCTGGATGCTGAGAGGGATACAGCCTGTGACACCAGGGCCACAGGGTGTGTGCCTGAGACAGGAACTACCAGCACAACAAGGGCAGTGCAATCCCAGCTCAGGTGGGGGGGCTTAGTCAGGAGGAGGGAGTGTGCATGTCCACTGTCACTCAGAGTAAATGCAGATTACATGAGCCACTCCTCTGAACTCTCCCTCTAGGCCTCCCACAGCACCTTCAGGCCTTGCCACCAGCCCCTCAACAGGTGCTGGCATGACATGTTCTTCCTATACTTGTGTCTCTGAATCTTCCTCATGCTGAGGCCTAGGCTGCTGTGCTTCCACGCCGCATTGCCCTATTGCTGCTCACCACCATCTCCTATTTCCCCAAGGTCTTTTCTTCCTCCTGGGGCCAGTGGGAGAAGCCTGTGCCTTATCAGTATCTTAGGGTGCAAAGTGTGGGCCACAGAGCTGGAGGAATCCTTGTTTTGCAGCCCTGTCAGAGGTTCTTTAATCGCTTTATCCATTTAGGTATTCCAAGGAGAATACCTCATTTGTTCACTCTCCCTAACTGGAAAACAGGGCTTTATGCCATGACGAAATAACACACTGCTTCATTTTGTATGCAGTTCACTTCAAAGACTTTATGCACTTATGGTCATAGACACCCTGGGGCACAGTCCCATCCGTTCTTTGATTTCCCTTCCACTGATCCCAAACCTCGGCTGTAGTCTTCATCCTTTCAAAGGATAAAAGCAGACCCAGTGGCCTCAGAGCCACCCACAGCACGCTCCTGCCCGCGGGAGGTGCAGCGCCCATCACCACCTGGACCATGGCTGCCAGGGACAGTCAAAGCCTGAGAATCAAAGTGGCAGCATGTTATCGCCTTCACTGGCCTGTCCCCAGAAGCACAAAACCAGTCCTCCCAGCCAGTTCTCTGGGGACCGGCCATCAGGGCGATGTGGTGGCGCAGTCCCCTGGCAGCCAAGTGTCTCAGGCTTCTCTTTGGGCAGGCCTGGGCCAGGGCCTTTGGGGATCTCTGTGTCAATGGATTAAATTCCTAGTGAGATCAAACACAATGTTATCAATGATTGGCTTGGTAAGGTTGCCACTAAACACCTGCCACCATGGCTTCTAAGCCTCAGCCTCAGCAGGCACCTGAACCCCATAGACCTGCAGGGCCAGGTGGAGCACCACCACCGCTATGTGCTGAGCCTGGAACCGGAAGCACAGCCCCCCGTGGTAGCTGTCCCGCAGCAGGGCCCAGGCAGTGACGGAGATGGGGGTCCGTTTCCAGCTGTAAGGATTCAGCCAGTTCTTGAGAGAAATCAGGCAGTGGAGCAGGTACCTGTGTGGGTGCTGAAAGGAGACTTGGAAGCGCAGTACCCGCAGCACAAGGAGCTTGCACTGCACAATGCTTTCCTGGATCACCCAGAGTCCAAAGTTCAGCTCCAAGGGCTCACTGCCCAGGTGGAAGTACCTGTTGGACACGTTGATGATGCCAGGGGTTCGCAGGGGCTGTTCCTCCACTTTGCCAGCCAAGTAAAGGGCAGACATGGCGACCAAGTAGGGGTCATAGGCTTCCATGTTGATCTCACAGAAGAACTTATGGTAAATGGCACAGATGGTGGCGAGGGGAATGGACTGCATCCCTAGCTTGACACCTGCCTCCATGATGAACATTGTCAAGCGGAAGTGCACCCTCGCCTGGGGTTCGGGCCACCCCTTGGCACCAGGCGTGGCATCCTCCTCTCTGCAGCTGTCCAGGCTAAGGTCCTCCATGGGGCCCTGCCCGGAGGCCCCAGACCCACAGGAAGGGCAAGAGTCTCCATTGTGGTGCCTGTGCCAGGGGAGTCCTAGCCCAGTGGGCAGAGGCCCTCCCTCTCCTCTCCCCCTCCCCACTCCGCCCCGCCCCGTGGCCCCACTTACCCAGCCCTGCCTAGGCCTGACTGCCATCCAGGTTCCAACACCAATTATTGAAGAGACTGTATGACTCCATTCTATGCTTTTGCCTCCTTTGTCAAATATTAATTGAGCATAATGGTTAGGGTCGACTTGTATGTTCTCTGTTCTGTCCCATTGGTCTTTATGTCTTTTTTAGTGCCAGTAACAGGCAGTTCTGAGAATGGTGGCTTTGTAATATATCTTGATATCTGGTATTGTGATCTCTCCAACTTTGTTCTTCTTTTTCCAGATTGCTGTAACTCTTTGGGTCTTTTTTTAAATCCATAGGAATTTTTGGAAACTTTCTTCTAGGTCTGTGAGATACGCCATTGATATTTTAATGGGGAATACATTAAAAGTGTACATTGCTTTGGGTACTATGAACATTTTAATGATGTTGATTGTACCAAACCATGAATATGGTATGTTCTTCTATTTACTTTAGTCTTCCTTTATCACTTTTTTTTAAATTTCCTGTAGTTTTCCAAGAACAGGTTTTTACCTCCTTAGTTTAGTCCTAGGTTTCTAAATTTTTTGTTGCACTGGTAAATGGCATTTTTTTTTTAATTTTAGTTTCTCTTTCTGAGTTCATTATCCTTGTATCAAAAAGCCATAGCTGAAACCGGTTTGGCTCAGTGGATAGAGCGTCGGCCTTCGGACTGAAAGGTCCCAGGTTCGATTCCAGTCAAGGCCATGTACCTGGTTGCGGGCATATCGCCAGTAGGATATGTGCAGGAGGCAGCTGATTGGTGTTTCTCTCTCATCGATGTTTCTGACTCTCTATCTCTCTCCTTTCCTCTCTATAAACAATCGATAAAATATATTTAAAAACAAAAAGCCATAGAATTCTGGGTGTTAATTTTGTACCCTGCTACATTGCCAAATTCATTTATTAAATCTCCTAGTTTTTTTGATGGAGTCTTTAGGTATTTCTATGGACAATACCATGCCATCTGCGAATTATGACAGTTTTACTTCTTCTTTTCCACTTAGCATGCCTTGTTTGACTTCTTCTTGTCTGATTGCATTGTCTAGCACTACCAGTACTCTGTTGAACAGAAGTGGTGAGAGTGGGCATCCCTGTCTTGTTCCTCTTCTTAGAGTAATTGTTTTTGCCCATTGAGTATGATGTAGTCTGTAGTTTTGTCACCTAAGGCTTTTATAATGTTGAGGTATGATCCCTCTATGCCCAGGTTGCTTAGAGTTTTTATCAAAATTAGATGTTGGATATTGTCACATGCTTTTACTGCACAAATGGATATGAATCTCTCTCAATTTGTTTATGTGATGCATCACACTTATTGATTTCTGGATGTTGACTCATCCTACTTCCCCAGAATATATCCGCTTTGGCATGGTGTATGCTCATTTCAATGTAATGTTGCATCGCATTTGTTAGAGTTCTGTTGAGGATTGTAACTTCTATGGTCATCGGAGATATATTGGCCTGCATTATTCTTTCTTTGTATTTTCTCTATCTGGTTTTTGTATTAGAGTAATGCTGGCTTCATAGAAAGCATTTGGAAATGGTATACTTCCTTTGAATTTTATGGAATAGTCTGAGGAAGAAGGTTTTAGTTTTTCTTTGAACACTTGGTAAAACTCCCTGTGAATCCATCTAGCCCAGGCTTTTGTTTGCTGCAAGTTATTTTTGTGACTGCTTGAATTTCCTGAGTAGTTATTGGACTAGTCCTATGTTTTATTCTTCCTAATTGAGTTTAGGAAGATTGTATTTTTCTAGGAATATGTCCATTTCTTCAGGGTTGATCAATTTGTTGGAGTAGAGTTGTCCATAGTATTTATTTACAATCCTTTTTATATCTGTGGGGTCTTTTGCTATTTTTCCTCTTTCATTTCTGATTTTGTTTACTGGGGTCCTGTTGGTGAGCCTAGCTAGAGCTTAGTCAATCTGTTTTATCCTTTCAAAGAAATAGCTCATGTCTTTATTAATCTTTTGTGGGGTTTTTGGTCTCTATGCCATTTATTTCTGCTGTGATCTCCATTATTTCCTTCCTGCTGCTCAGTTTGGGCTTTGCATGTTGCTCTCTCTAACTGTTAAAGTTGTGGGGGTTAGATAATTTGTTAACTTTTTTTTTTGTTCTTTGAGTTAGGCCTGTAATGCTATGAAGTTCCCTCTAAGGACTACATTCAGTGTGTCCCATAGATTTTGGACTTTTATTTTTAATTTTCATTTACTTCCAGGATGATTTTAATTTCTTCTTTAATCTCTTCGGTAACCCAGTTATCTATCTTTGTACATAAAAGCCCTGTGACCAGAATGGCAGAATGACCAGAATGGCTGGTGGCTATGACTTGAATTGCGGCAGCCAAGCAGTCTTATCTGGGCCCCAATCGGCCATATCCCTGACAAGCCTTGCTTCCCATCTGCTCCCAATCCCCCAATCGGGACAGGACTGATAAGCAAACCACCCACAGCCTTTCCCCCTGGTCAGCCACACCCCCTATATGCGCTAACGCCGGGATAGGAGGCATGGCCTTCTGGTTAACCGCCAATGGCCACTAACCGCTGCAGGCCTGGCCCCATGTGCCCCCATCTGGGGAGGCCGACCAGACTGCTTCCTTACAGGAATTCATACCCTGGGCCTCCATGTATTTAATAAAAGACTATTTTGCCTCCAAGTATTTGAATTTTGTTATATCTTATTGTAGTTTATTAGCAATATAAGAAGCCCACTGAAAGAACTTTGTACACTTGGCGGAGTCCCTCACCCTCTGGCAGTCTGGGAGACCTCAGGGATGTCTGAATGATGGCTTAGGCTTAATCCCAGTTGCCAAACATGCTTAGCACCTCTGTGGAGGTGGGAGAGATTCCTGCCACTGCTGCTCCCCTTGCCAGTCGTCAGCACAGGATCCAGCTGAATGGCGCTGCCCTTGTGGGAGCTCAGTGAACACCAAGGGCAACTCTTGCATTGAGAGTCTACCCCCTAGGTGTCAGAGCACATCATAGCAATCGGTCTTATCTCTATTTTATGACCTTTACTTTGAGATTTCTTTTATCTTTCTTTTCTAAATTGTTTCATTCCTTAAAGTATTACAAAGGGTATTACGTATGTCTCCTTTTTCTTCCCTCCCGCTTCCCCCCCGACAATAGCCAAGCCTCCCCTAACGCCCAGTGTCTTATGTCCATTGGTTATGCTTATATGCATGCATACAAGTCTTTTGGGTGATCTCTTACTCTACCCGCCGGCCCCCCAAACCTCCCCGGCCTTCCCGCTGTAGTTTGACAGTCTGTTTGAAGCTGCTATGCCTCTGTATCTATTTTTGTTCATAAGTTTATAATGGTCTTTATTATCCATAAATGAGTGAGATCATGTGGTATTTTTCCTTCATTGACTGGCGTATTTCACTTAGCATAATGCTCTCCAGTTCCATCCATGCTGCTGCAAATGGCAAGAATTCCTTCTTTTTTACAACAGCATAGTATTGTATCATGTAAATGTAGCACTGTTTTCTAACCCATTCATCTGCTGATGGGCAGTTTGGCTGTTTCCAGTTCTTAGCGATGGTGAATTGTGCTGCTATGAACATAGGGGTGCTTATATCCTTTCTGGGCTCAGAGGTGTGCCAAACTTTCCTGTCCAGATTCCTGGTTTTTACCTTACCAGAGGAACTCTGCCTTCCTGGCTGCAAACTGTCTCACCACCTGAGTGTACTTTGCCAATTCCGGGTGGGTGTTATTAGTTTCAGCTACTCACTCCATTTTCTCCAGGACAAGCCCTGAGACATGTCTGCCTATTCCATCGCCATCTTGGCTTCTTGAGATTTATTTTTTCAAATATAATTCTTGATCCCCCAGTTTTTTCCCCTCCTTTGCCTGAATAGTATTTCTCTCCTTCCATTTTCAGTCCGTGTGATTCCCTTATTCTGAGGTGGGTCTCTCATAGACAGCATACATATGGGTCTTGTTTTATTATAATTTTGGCCATTATATATCTTTTGAATGGAGTGTTTAGTCCTTTTAGGTTTAAGTGTATTTTGATAGGTACTGATATGTTGCCACTGTTTTCTTTATGCCTGCATTTCTTCTGTCTCTTCTATTCCTTTTTTTACAACAGTCCCTTTAACATTTCTTGCATTGATCATTTAGTAGTGAAACACTCCCTTAGATTTTTTATTTTTTTGTGTAGATACTGAATTACCCTATAGTTTGAATGATTGCCTTGCTGGATAAGTATTCTTGTATTTGGTCCCTTGTTTTGCATCACTTTGTATATTTCCTTTCATTCCCTTCTGGCCTCATGTGTTTCTGTTAAAAATCATTTGATAATCTAACAGGAGAGTCTTTGTAGGTGACTCTCTGACTCTCTCTTGCAGCCTTTAAGGTTCTGTTTGTGTTGTTATTGTTTGCCATTATAATTACAATGTGTCTTGGTATAGGTCTTATTGGGTTCATCTTATTTGGCACTGTCTGTGCTTGTGTGACTTTTTCTTTCCAAGATCAGGAAGTTTTTGTGATTATTTCTTCTAATAGGTTTCCTAATCCTTGTTCCTCATCTTGTCCTTCTGACACCCTTATTATACACATGTTACTTTGTTTCATGTTGTCCCCAATCTCCCTTAGGATATCCTCCTGATTTCTATTTTTTCTCTCCAATTGCTGTTCAGATTGTGTTGTTCAGGGTGTGTTACTCTGCCCTGTCTCCTAAATCACTGGTTCAGTCCTTTGCTACTTCTAGTCTACTATTGAAACCTTCCATCATCTTTTTTATTGCAGCTATTATCAATTTTTTTCATTTTTCCTTGATTCTTATGTAAGTTGTGGATTTCCCATGCATCTGGTGTATGAACTTTATAACCCTTATTCTGAATTCCTTTTCGAACATATTGTATGTCTCCATTTAATTGAGTTCCTCTTCTGGCAATTCCTCCTTTTCTGTCATTTGGGCGTTGTTTGTTTGTCTCCCCATTTTAGCTATCATTGCAGAATCCAGGTGCCTGGATGCGATGGGCCAATGGCCACAGATTGGATCGGCAATTCAATTGTACACTGCAAGACTCACAGTAGGCAGTGGCAGTGGTGGGGTTGAGTTCTGGTGTCTGTGGGTCTGCTGCTGACGTAAAAAGTTCTTTGGCCAGAGTGGACCTCAGGTGATGTCTGAGGCCCATCTGGGTGGAGGTGAGGATGGGTTCCTAGTCATAGCAGCTCTCCACTTCAAGACGGATTGTTTTCTTAGAACCATATTTAACATCAAACAGTGTAGTAACATAAAAATACTAAAGATTGTGCAAGGAGCTGATTAAAAATAGAATGGAGAAACAAATAAGAACTAAGTATACAGAGTTGCATTCATACTGGACATTGTTTTCTGTCATTTTAACTGAAGAGATAGTAAAAGTAAGAAATCTGAGAAGGAATAGAGCAGGAATAAACTACCTAATCATTTTGAATGAATGATTGTTTGTTTTAAAAAACAAATGTTTTATGTAAGCCGGGTGCACTGGAAAAAATGAAATAGATGTGTCAAAACAGACACATTCTAAAAAGTAATCCACATTGCCCAGTCAGTATTGCTCAATGGTTGAGGATAGAATTGTGAACCAAGATGTCTCATCATCTATAACGGGTCAGGACACATGCCCAGGGTGCTGGCTGGTTTGCCAGTATGAGACATTTAAGGAAGCCGCTGATCAAAATATTTCTCTTTCATCTGTGTTTCCATATCTCTCTCCCTCTCTCCAGATAACCAAGAATAAGCCTATCAAAAAACAAGAGTGGAATGTATGTGTTTTCCCCTGGAATGTGAGACATTTTAGTCCTTATTACTAGAGGTCTTTGGAGGACTTTTATTAACCAACATATATGATTCTGTATTGAACACTTCAAAGGAATATTGTTAATAATGAAGTGTTTCATAAACTTACCATCAAAAAGGACTCTATCATTTTTGAAGGAAATGCTTGTTTTGGGAGAAGAATTTGAGGTAGATCTTGATTTTAGTTGCAATAATAAGTAGGTTTCAAACAGTTGTTCATTTGTTCAGGTTAAATGTTATGTAGTGTTGATATTATGTGTACTCATTTTAGTCTGTGGGTGGAAAAACAATTAAATTAAACTACACAAAGAAAGCATCTTTTCAAAGTTGGCGTGGGCAGAGGACACCACTTCCATCAAGAAATAGAGGTGATGTGAGAAGTCTGAGAAGTGGAAGAGGAGGAAGTAAGAGAAGCAAAAGGACCCTCAGGTGGAAAACACTTAGGTAATGTTTCAAAATCTAGGGATGGTAGGAGATCTGACTTAGGTTAACACATAATACAATATGCAAATGAGGTATCATAGACTTGTGTACCTGAAGCCAATGTGATATATTAACTCCTATAAATTCAATAAAGAGTGCAGAAACTGTCAGTAACTCAAATGTTTTTAAAAAATTAAAAATGATATCAGCATGCAACCATTATTTATGTGAAAACAGTAACATTGAATGAAGAGATACACCTCAATTTCATTCATATCATTCAAAGCAAAAGAAGTGATACCATTCATTAGATTGAGAATGTATACTGATGATCAATATGATTTGTAATTGCTAAAGAGGTATAGCACTTCTAATAATGAATGCAATATGTAATGTGTGAAACACTCCTAATGACCTTACAGGGATAGGATTTAAACCTCAAGCTAAGTTCAGTCCATTTTAGCATTACTGTTTGCCTCTAGTCACTTCAACTGTTCTCTGAAGAACTCAATTCTATTGATCTTATGTTAGAATGTTACACTTTGGGAACAAGAAGTCATGCAGGTTTAAATTGAAGATTCATTTTTATTGATCTACTAAGAACTTGTTCTGAATGTACCCTTCTTTCGTCTGAAAAAAGGACATCAATTCACATTGGAAAATTCCCACTGAAATAAAAGTTAGTCTAACTACATGAACTTCAAGGACACACACTTCATTATTTAGAATTGGATTTGAAATACTAGTTTTGAGTATAGGAATGTTCAACCCTGTACTGTGTAAAATAATAATCTCTATTATTAATTTGATAAGATGATCTTGTACTTACGTTTGGTGTAGAAAACTTTCCGTTTGGAAACTACATATGAGAAATGTCTACGGTATTAAATAGATTCACAAAGGGGTCTCTGACTCAGGAAAAGGCTAAAAACCAATGATTCACCAAGTTTATTGGTCTTTCTTTCCTTCTTTCTTTCTTGTATATGAGGAATATGAAACATGAATAAAAATGTTGACGAGCTATTTTCGCGGAGTTGTCTTTTAATTAATTTACCTATTTACTTATTTGACTGACTATGAAAGGAAAGTATATTCATTTCAATATATCTGTAGCAGGAAAAGTTGGTTTCATATTAACCAGTTTTCCTAATTTCAAAGATTTAGTGTCCATTTGTGGTAATTAGGTGTGTGACATTTCTCGCGAAACTTCCTAAAGTGTTATTGCAGAGTTTGTGCAAGATGAAGATGAATGTTCCCTTTTATCCCATCTGGGTGATACTGAGAAGAGTTTGCCAGTTCATATTTGGCCACATATGAGGATGCTCATAGTTCTTCTTTCCCATGACGAATTACAGGATTGGAAGATAAGCCTCTTTTCTATTTGAAAATGAAAACAGTGATTGTTAATTATGTATTATTCAACATGTTTTCTTTAAATACTATTAAAATAGAGTGTAGTATTCTGATCAAAGAATTATTTTATAAATGAACTGTAGGAATTATATGATAACATTCATTAAATAACACTTTTTTGTAATGCATCATTTTGACTTTTTATATTTTAATTTTTAACTATGACGTTGCATATTTTATTTTATTTTATTTTATTTTATATTTTATTGATTTTTTACAGAGAGGAAGGGAGAGAGATAGTTAGAAACATCGATGAGAGATAAACATCGATCAGCTGCCTTCTGCACATCTCCTACTGGGGATGTGCCCGCAACCGAGGTACATGCCCTTGACTGGAATCGAACCTGGGACCCTTCAGTCCACAGGCCGATGCTCTATCCACTGAGCCAAACCGATTTTGGCGACTTTACATATTTTAAAAGCTTTTATTGACATGAAATTAATTTGAAGACTAGTTCAGACTGTTTTCTTGTATCTTTTAAATAACTTCTTTCACTTAGTATATCTGCATTCTCAGCATTCAAATTCCAGTGTGTGTGTATGTGTGTGTGTGAATGTGTGTGTGTGTGTGTGTGTGTGTGTGTGTGTGTGTGTGTTTTGTTTTGTTTTATTGGCACATATATTTATGCTGCTTCAGTTCTTTCTCAGTTATCCCAACTGATTTTCAATAACTCTGAGCACTGTACTGAAGACATGTAAAGACAGAATTTTATCATTTTGGGCTAACCAGCATGCTTATGACCATGATCCTGTTTAGGAAATATTTATACACAATAACCAGACTTGACCATTTAACAAATGTTGACCCTACTCAAGTAGAATGATGTTATTTATAACACAGAGGACGATGGACATACAATTAATCTTCACAGAAGTGGCTGCAGGGTGGATTCCCTTCCACTGAAAAGAACTCCACCTTCAAGAAGTTGGGATCCTCCACCTACAAGACCTGCACATTCTTTTCCAAGGCAAAGCATTACTGGGATGGGAAGTCAAGGTAAATGGTACAGTCTCTCATGGTTTAGAGTAATGAGCTGTTTTAAAAGGAATGCCGCACTTTAATTTCAGGAAGCCATGTGGAAAGGGAGTAGTGGATGGGCATCTGTACTGAACACTATCTTATTGTTTCATTGTTAGGAAATAATTCTTCATCTTCTGATTAGTGAGGGAATCAGTAGATAACACCAGAGTGAGGAATGCATTCCTTTTAATCCATGTTGATACAGTGTCCCTCTTTTTTATATTTACTTTTTTAATATTTTAAGAAAAATTGTTTTAGTGTCATAATGTTACATTCAATAAATGTTAATATTTCCAGAAAACCTATTTTAAATGTAATAATTTTACATGCAATAAGCATTAATATTCCAAGAAAAATAATTTTAAATATAATAATACTGGAGACACAATGTACAGTTCGTGCATGGGTGGTGTCCGGCCTGCACACCCCAATCGCCGGGTTGGCCAGGGGGAGGGGATACAGGTGTTTGGCTGGCTGGTCCCACCCCAATCGAGTGGAGGATCAGATAGGGGAAGATGAAGGCCAGGGGAAGGGGCTGTGGGCAGATTACTGGCTGGCGGGTCCTCAATCATTGCGGGGGTGGAGGGGGGCCGTGGACAGAACAGTGTGGGGCTGCCTGCAGGGTGCAGCCCGGGATGCTAGCCAGACTGTCCCACCCCATGGTGGATCTCCTGGTCAAACTCCTGTTTGAAGGGACAATTTGCATATTAGTCTGTTATAATATAGTGTTACATGCAATAAACATTAATATGTTAAGGAAAAAAAATAAATATAATATTACCAAAACAGTGCAAACCTATTTTATCACAAAAGTTGTAGGAATTATTAAATATATGAAAATAATAGGATTCCTTTTATTATATTCTAAAACATATATTTTTTACTCTGGCTCTATTTTATTCATCTGTTTATTCTTTTATTATTTGAAATATTTGTTATTGATTTCAGTGAGATAGGAAGAGGGAGAGAGATAGCAACATCAATGATGCATGAGAATCATTGATTCTCTGCCACCTGCATGCCTCACACTGGGGTCCAAGCCCACAACCCAGGCATGTGTCTTTGGCCGGAATCGAAACTGGGACTCTTCAGTCTGGAGGCCAATAATCTATCCACAGTGCCTAACCAGCTAGGGCTATTATTTTCTTTATTGATTAAGATATTACATTTGTGTAATTATCCCCCATTTGTCCCTCCTACCTCCTCCTCATGTCATCACCCCCACTGGTGTCAGTGTCCATTAGTTAGGCTTATATGCATGCCTCAAGTCCCTTAGTTGATCTCTCTAACCCCACCTTCCCCTACCTTCCCTGCAGCAACCTTTTGCAGCAAAGATTCAGGAACTGCAAATGTGTATGAACTGAAATGAATACACTAGACAACAATTACATATTTAGAAGGCGTGGGGGAGCCAGGTGAAGGCATTTCTCTCTAGTAACGAGGCTCTCTGAAACCCAGGACCCATCAGTTTTTATTTACTTTAATACACATTTGCCCTTTAGCAAAGCATACAGGCATATCGATGGTAAAGTTTGGTAAACAATAAAAGTATTATCATGGTAGGAGGTTGCTTACAGCCACTTTGCCAACAGCAGGGTAACAAAATGCTGATTTTCAGCCATGCTGAATATCAAAGTCCATTCGCCTGCTGTAGAATTCTCGCATTGATATGTTCACTACTGTTGGTCTTTGCTGGGCCGACATTTCCCCCTTTTTGCTTTCTTAATTAGTTTAGAAAGGTGTCTGCCATTAGCTGGGCTCAGATCCTTTTAAGACTTTTCATTCTGCATCTTAACACTGGAAGCAAACATAGAAGAACAAGAAAGAAAGACAATAGCGGTTACTCTATAAAGGAAATGTAGGGAGATTCGTCGAAAAGGATTGAGTCCTTTCATGTCCTTCTACATATTATTGTCAGGTATTTAAGGAATTCATTCATAGTAGGCTTCTTTTGGGGCCAGTAGTTTTTTATGGATCCCTTTCCCAGTCACTGTTAGCTTGTGACATGACAGCAATGATGTTCGAGTTCTGGATGGTGGACAAATGGTGAGAAATGGCAATGTAGGTCTGAACATTTTGGCTTTGTCATGGGCAACCTGCACCAATGCACTGATGATGAGTGCTAGCATGGCAAGCTTCTTCACCATCCCCCATCTCTGGATGTTTCTCCTCTGACTCCTCAGCATTTTGCTTGGGGCCGCTGCTACCTGTGGTTGCAGTAGTCTGGTCAGTTCCTCTCTCAGATTCATGTTGCAGGAACCACCCAGGCTTGGAGGAGTTTTATGGAAACACACAAGTATATTCTCGACCAAAGGTTAATAAAGGGACCCTTCTATAAACCAGACTCGGTATCTTTCCATTTAACCAGACCATTTTGCTTTGGCTTATTCTTTCACCAGTGTAATTCTATGGGTGTCTTGCCATCAGCATTACAAGGGAAAATTTTAAAGTAATTAAGGCTTGGTGTGGTCTACTTACAGGAGATTTCTTCACTATTCCCCCACTTTTTTTTTCAAGTTGGGATTTAGAGGCCCTTGTAGCAGATATAGCATGCAAGGGGGACATTTCTTGATAATCTGTTTTGCCTGCTGTACAATATTTTGGCAGGCTGATGTAAAAGTTGATGAGATTCTCCTGGACTGTTTAATTAAATAACTAATTGATAGGCCTATGCATTTCCTTTTGTTAAAGGACCAGGACTTGTTCAAATAGTATAGATAGGCATCGGTCACAGACATTTAAATTGAGTAGTTGCAGTTCTGTTTACCAGGCCAGCAGCATAGGCAGATCAGAGATAATATGAAGAGCCTTTTGGAAATCCTGCAAGTCAGACTTGATAGTTTCTAATTCGATTCTTTGCACAGAAGGATGACTGCTCTGAATGAATTGGTCTGAATTCTTTGCATTATAAGCAGCTTTACCATGAGATGAACTATCAGTAAAAACAGTGACTGCTCCAGGAATAGGTTTCTACCTATTACAACTAAATTCCCCCTGAATATTCTTTTATTTTCATTTGCTAATTTAAATCAGTCTAAAATAAGGCTTATTTCCTAACTTTGTCATTGGGTGGGGACAGTAAATGACACTAATAGGGTTTTTGCTATCAGTCTTTGAGTATATTGACATAAGTGTTGTTTACGGAGGCAAAATGTAAATTGTTTAATTTTCTTTATGAGGCCTAATACATTTATTTTTAATTACAGTTTTCTAGATTTTTGAAGGGAATCTGCTCCTGTTTCTTCTCCCAGAGTAATTTCTAGGCCACATTTAGGGAGTTTCTTTTAAAAACATGTTTTTTTTTCTTTGAAATAGAGCTACAAACTTGGTTCCTTTTAAGAAATACCAATAAGAGAGAGGTATGCTGGCCAATTGTGCAATGCATACAGATTAAGTAAAAGTAACTCCCTTTTTTCTATGGTGTCTTATTAATGGTGAGATTTAATGCTCCAATAATAACTTTTTGTTTTCCTTGTAAGTAGTAGCAAAAGAGATTTAAAAATTTCTCCTTTCTATTAAGCTTAAAATTTACTTTTAAACAGCATTCTTTTGGCTAGTGCTCATTTGCATAGGTACAGAAATTTTACTCTGGACTGTGTTAGAACCAATTGCAAATAAAATATCTGCTTCTCGTATAACTGAGTTTATATGAGACCTTGATTATATTGTAAAAAGCTAATTTATTACGTGAATAAAGTATGCATCTTTATTGAGAAAGCAAAGTAAGTAAACTTATACATTTGACCTATGAAGTCCAGATGTTGCACTACCCCCAGGTCTATCTAAAGATCAGGCTGTCAGGGCTCCCATCTTAAAATTCTGCTTCTAAATAGTCCGATGTTGCTTAAGAAGTATTCAGCAACTTTGTCCTGCCCTCCCTTAGAGGTTGATACTTTTTTAACGTTTAAAATATGTGTATGTAAAAAGAAAATAGTTATTAATTTTTATTTGGTGAAGCTTCAAGTGATTTCAAGTATATTAGATTGGCGTAATTTGCTTTGAAAATATTTCTTTTCCTAAAATATTTCTCTTAAGAAGAGTAAACCCTTGAATTATTCCAGGGCACTTGAAAAGTTTCAAAGCTATCTCTTGGTTAAAGTCTTGAAATTTAACATGGAAAGACTATCACAAATATGTGTAACCCAAATATTACATTATACATTTGTTGTAATTATTCTTAAATAGATCAATAAAATTTAAACTGGTTTTTATATTAAAATTTGGTTCAGACCATAGAATTAATCCTCTTTTTTAATCAGTCCAATAAAATACTATATCCTACGTTGAAATTTTACCACACATAGTACACATAAGGACTATAATATATTTTGTACTACTAAGTTTTTCCAGAGAAATCACTAGAATTATTTTTCTTGATAATGAATTTTTAAACTTTATGCATTGTATCATTACAAGCATATAGTTTCTCCCAATTTAATTTGAACTTTTAATTCTTGGAAGCCTTAAATTTTAGGTGGTAAGTTAAATACTTAGCATGTCTTAATTTCGTAATACCTTCACATTTTTATGGATATATTTCCAATAAAATTAACAAAGACTTATTTAATTAATAGATTCAAATCTGTCCTTTATTTTTTCATTCGAGTCAAACTCAAATTAATATTTCAGTATTTTGTTATTTCAAAACATTTAGAGTTTTAATAAGTTTTATTACTTAATGTAAGCAACTCCAATATTTCACGTTACCAAAGACTTTGGAAAAGCCATCAGCCCCTTACCCAGGCTGGCCAGGCACCCCAGCAGGACTCCCACCCTGATCCGGACACATTTCAGGTCAAAACAGCTGGCCCCCACCCGTGCACCAGGCCTCTGTCCTCCTATATAATAAGAGGGTAATATGAAAATTGACCCTAACAGCAAAATGACTGGGAATTACTGGTCAATATGATGCACACTAACCACCAGTGGACAGACACTTAATGCAGGAGCTACCCCCTGGTGGTCAGTACCCTCCCACAGGCGGAGCTCTGCTCAGCCACAAGCCAGATTAATGACTGCCAGCACAGCGGTGGTGTGAGCGAGTCTCCCCCCTCCCCCCGCCGCTGCCCCACGGAGTGCACAAAGTTTTCTGCACTGGGCCTGTACTTTTGAAAAAACTCTCAGCTAACTGGGAATAGAGGGATCATACCCACTATATGACAAACCTACAGACAACATCATACTCAATGGGCAAAAAAATATTAAGAAGAGGAACAAGACGGGGATGCCCACTCACCATTTCTGTTTGACAGAGTACTAGTAGTGCTAGACAATGCAATCAGACAAGAAGAAGTCAAACAAGGCATGCCCACTGGAAAAGAAGAAGTAAAACTGTCATTATTTGCAGATGGCATGGTACTGTCCATAAAAATACCTAAAGGAGCCATCAAAAAATTAGGAGATTTAATAAATGAATTTGGCAATGCAGCAGGATAGAAAATTAACACCCAGAATTCTATGGCTTTTTGATACACCAATAATGAACTTACAGAAAGAAAAACTAAAACAACAACAACAACAAAAAAAATCCCATTTACTTTTGCAACAAAAAGTTAACATACCTAGGAATAAACTTAACTAAGGAGGTAAAAGACCTGTTCTTGGAAAACTACAGGAAATTTAAAAGAGATAGATGAAGACAAAAGCAAATAGAAGAACACACCACATTCATGGATTGGTAGAATCAACATCATTAAACGTTCATACTACCCAGAGCAATCTACAGTTTTAATGTATTCCCCATTAAAATACCAATGGCATATCTCACAGACCTAGAACAAAGTCTCCAAAAATTCCTATGAAACTAAAAAAAGACCCCAAATAGTCACAGCAATCTTGACAAAGAAGAACAAAGTTAGATGGATCACAATACCAGATATCAAGCTATATTACAAAGCCACCATTCTCAAAAATGCCTGTTACTGGCACTAAAAGAGACATATAGACCAATGGAACAGAACAGAGAACCCAGAAGTCAATCCATGCAGTTTTGCTCAATTAATATTTGACAAAGGAGGCAAAACCATACAATGGAGTCATACTGTCTCTTTAATAATTGATGTTGGACAAATACCGTAGATACATGCAAAAAAAAAAAATGAATCTAGACCATCAACTTACAACATACACAAAAATAAACTGAAAGTGGATAAAAGACTTAAAGGTAAGTGGGCAACCATGAAAATCTTAGAAGAATCCATAGGCAGCAAAACATCAGGCATCTGTCTCAGCAATATCTTTACTGATACAGCTCCTAGGGCAATGGAAACTGAGAAGAAAAGAAATAAATGGGACGACGTTAAATTAAAATGCTTCTGCAGAGAAGAAGCAGCCAAAAAATACAACAACAAAACAAGGAAGTCCACTGCCTGGAGGAAGATATTTGCCAATGTTATATCCGACAAGGACCTATTCTCCAAAATTCATACTGAACTCATTCATTTAAACAAAAGGAAAATTAATATTCCAATCAAAAAATGGGCATAGGACTTAGACACTTTTCGAAAGTGGACATACAGAAAGCCAAGAGACATATGAAAACATGCTCCAAATCACTAATCATTCAAGAGATGCAAATCAAAAGGACAATGAGATACCATCTCACACTGGTCAGAATGGCTATCATCAACAATTCAACAAACAACAAGTGCTGCTGAGGATGGGGTGTAAAAGGAATCCTCTTGCATCACTGGTGGGAATGCAGACTGGTGTAGCAACTATGCAGAATACTATGGAGTTTCCTCAAAAAATTGAAAAAAACGGCGCTCCCATTTGAACAGTAATCCCACTACTAGGAACATATCTCAAGAAATGGCAAACACCAATCAGAAAGGGCATATGCACCCACATATTCAGAAGAAAAGCCAGTGAGAATGAAAGAAATGAGATGCAGATAGCAAAGCAATGACCTGCAGGCCCAGAGAATGAGCCCTTTTCTTGGCTTTTTTCTCCTAAGCCTTGGATCTGCAAGAATGGAGGCTACAGTCCCCTATAGCCATAGACCTTCCCCTCTGGGGACATGCTCCAGCTTGGACCTCAGAGACCTTCCAGGTTGGGATGCCCTCTCTTGCCCAGATCCTATGAACCTGTTTATTATTACATTTATATTTCTCATCCCAAGATATGTTTACTGCTGAGAGAGAGAGAGAGAGAAGAGGGGGCGGAGGAGGGGGAGGGGGAGGAGAAGAGGAGAGAGAGGGGGGAGAGAGAGGGGGGAGAGAGAGATAGGAGAGATCCCTTTCTTCCCTTAATTACCCTGACCAGGAATCTAACACAAAACCGAGGTGAATTCCCTGACCTGCCAGACTAGCCACCTCTGGTGTTTGGGACCAGGCTCCAGCTCATGGAGACACCAGCCAGGACTGTGACTGTCCATTCTACCAGGGGCAAATGTGTACCAGTCTGTAAGTGACACAGAAAGCAAATTTGCCATGTGCAAACTCTTGCACTTGCATCAATGCAAAGAGCAGGTGGTGACAGCCAGGAAAAGGCCAGAGGATTATATATACTTCAGAAGGGGGGCAAGGAGGAGTTTGTATGGAGGTTGGTGGCCTGCAGTGGTGCTGGCGAAGGGAGGGGCGGAGCAGAATGGGGTCAAGTGCAGTCTCGCTCACTGATTGAAGTTCATGTGCAAAGAGCATCTTGTGCATGGCCAGCGCACCCAGCATAGCTAGTGCATCCTCCTTTCCACGAGGTGGCCCCAAACCCCCTGTGTTGGAGACATACCCTGTGAAACCAAGACTATGCCTGAAGGATCCAGATAAGGGACCTGGGGACATGCAGTGAGCTCCAAGCACTGCCACCTGCTTGTTGGCAGCTGCCCAGTTCAGGACCAGTGACATCTGGGGGTGGGAGGGAGGGGGAAGGTCCTGCTGGGTCAGCAGACTGCGGATCTCCCCAGCACTTTGTGTCAGAAGTGTACCAGCAAGGGCCCTTCGGGTGAACACAGTAGCTTGTGTGTGCTGGTACAGGGTAGGGCTTGAGAGGGACCACACAGACCAGGGCAGGAAGGGTGGCGAGGAAACCTCCACGTTAAGCGTGACGCTGTGCAGAAACCGAGGCCCTAGGAGGCGAGGGCCCAGGTGCTGCTGGGGCGGAGCAGCTACTGGACATGGACCTTCTCTCCCAGGTGGTGGAAGCTGAGGCTGGGGACAAAATGAGTGCAGCAGAGGAGGCAGAGTCCCAGGTAGAAGCAGAGGGGAAGCCTGAGGAGCAGCGAGCAGAGCCAGGGCCCAGTGGGACAAGCACCCGGCCCACACTGGAGGTGCTGGCGGCCCTTCAGGTCCAGCTGAGCACTGAGAGCGCCCGAGCCAGCAGGGCCAACCTTCAGGTGAAGCGCAAGACCTCTCGGCGTAGAAAGCCCATTCTTGAGTGCAGAAGAGCCATCACCCAGTGCATCCCCAACTTCTGGGCCCAAGTTGTATCCTTGCCTGAGCCCTTCCGGCTTCACTGCTGACAAAGACCACAGGGAGAGAGTGGAGGAGGAGCCAGGAGAAGGTGAAGGGATAGAGGACAGAGGAAAGGGCCTCCCCCTGCTCCCCCCAGTGGCACAGCACTGGGCAAAGCGATGGCCAGCTTCTAGGTGTCCGGTCACGAAGTATGGGCACGACGTACCACACCACAATCAGATAGTGGAAGGACACCTTTTCTGGGCAGTGGAAAGATCCTTGGAGGTAGTGTTTTGGTTTCTTCCTTTTTGACCAAAAAGCTCAGTGTAAACACTCAGCTCATTTTAGCCAGGTTTAAGGCGAATGCTTCCAGGGTCCTCTCTCAACACATCAGATGCCCATAGGAATTCCAGGCAGGCTTCCTCCCTCCTTCCACAGACACACACACAGGTATACACAAAGGACCACAGGTATACACACACACACACACACACTTTTATTGCAACTCGTGTGCAATAAAAGGCTTATTTCCAACCCAGAATGCAGCCTTTGTGACCCACAGAGACCTCTAGAATATGTGTGCTGCCACTGTTTCTGGAGACCATACATTTCGTGTAGGCGATCCCAAGGGACAAGGTCAGAGTACATGCAAACACCCTAAGCCAGTGGTTCTCAACCTTCCTAATGCCATGACCCTTTAATACAGTTCCTCATGTTGTGGTGACCCCCAACCATAAAATTATTTTGGTTGCTACTTCATCACTGTAATGTTGCTACTGTTATGAATCATAATGTAAATATCTGATAGACAGGATGTATTTTCATTGTTTGTGACCCACAGGTTGAGAACTGCTGCCCTAAGCACTGTGTCTTCTGCACAGGCAAACAGAGGACAAAGAGGTCTCAGAACATGTCTGGAAATGAACCCTCCGATTGTTAGGGCAGGTTCATGCTCAGGTGAACATGAACCCACAGGTACCATTGTTGTGAGCATGTGTGAAGAAAGGTAGGCAGTGAGGAGGTTGGAACAGGGGCAATGTCTGCCATCCACGGCCAACTCTCGTATGCCCCCAGGATGGCTCCGTGGCTTTTAGCTGCCCATTTCATTTCACAGCCTCTGAGAGCTCCTTGACCAAAAGCAGATCCGGAACCACCGCAGATATCAGCCTTCATCAGTGACGAAGATGAAGACCTGATGAACTACTTGATCAATGTGGAGGTCAGACTGGGAGGCAGAGTGGAGCCTGGGATGACAGCTTTGGCACCCAGTGGGACGTGTCTGAGCAGAAAGAAAGGGAGGGGAGGTGGGTGATTCCTGCAGGCAGGCTCACTCCAGAAGCTGGCAGACAAGACACTTTACTAGTTGCATCTCTTGGCAGGTGAAGGAAGTGAGCCTTCCCAAATACCGCTGCAAGTTGATGTTTTACTTCCGGAGCAACCCCTACTTCCTGAATGACCTGATTGTTAAGCAATATGATGTCAGCCTTGCAGGTGAGTGACAGTTCCCAGGATGGGCCTTTGGAAGAGCAGGAAAATGGTGGGTGGGTGTGGACATTGAACCGATGGGAATCCAGCCTTCCAACTTCCTTCCTGCAAGGTACAGGGCCTCTATTCCACTCCAATCCTCTGGTTCTGGGATTATGAACATGGAGCCCCCAGCCGCCGGCAAGATACAAGCAGCATCAGCTTCTTCAACTGGTTGTCTGAACATACCCTGCCCGGGTCAGGCAAGATTGCTGAGGTGATTGATACTGCTCTGGCCACTGTCAGAAAATGTGATGGTGGAATCCCCACGTGCATGAAAAGCAGACTAGCAGACTGGTCTGGACCCGCTCTGCCCTGTGTTCCTTCCCAGATCATCAGCGAGGACCTGTGGCCCAATCCTCTGCAGTACTACCCTGAGGATGCAGGACCCTGAGGAAAGAGCTGCAGAGGGGACCTGTTGGAGAGGAGGAGCCCCCCTGCTGGGCATTAAAAGGTGAGAAGTTGCCCCTGTGAATCTCCTTTGAAAAGTAAATGTGGAAAACCAGGCCTGGGTAAATTGGAGGTACGCTAGTGCACCAGGAATGTGTGTGAGAGCAGCAAAGAGAAACTGGGAGTCCTGGTGCCCACAGAATGTAAGCAGATGGGGGTGCTGTAAGCACCATGGCTTTCAGAGTGACTGGCCTAGGGCCCTGGGCAACAAACATGGTTCTTCATCATGTTTCTGCAATCCTGTTGTCGGTGCTTTCGCCACCCACTTAGGCCTCTTGCCACTCCAGCGGAGTCCTACCTTCCCATGCCTAACCCGTTTTCAGTGCCTCTAATGCATGTTTCTTTCAGTTTTTATACCCACCGCTCAGTTCCCCTGAGCTGAGTCCACAATGTTGGCAATAGCATGAGGATCTAGATGAGACTATTGAAGTCCTGGGGTAGGAAAGTTAAACAGGCCAGGAAAAGGCACGGTGTACTGACTGTGGACATGTGCTTCAGAGGGGCCCCACACACCTTCAGGCGCATGCCAGTGTCTGTGAGTGTGGCTGTGTGTGTATAGAAGGGGACACTCCAGATTCAGAGGAGAGGGAGCAGAACAGCAAATATGGCCCCGAAGGACAGAAATGATGTGGTGTGTGGGCACACACCAAGGTTGGCTGAGGGATTCTGTCCATTCCCTTTACACAGGAGGAAAAGAGGAGAAAAGGATCGCCTGCGGAAGAGTCAGAGAGCATATGCCACCTAACATGAGTGTCACTGAAAGAACCATAAAGAAGCTTGCAAGGTGTTGCTGACTCTGCGTTGTTGGTAGCAGGGAAATGTAAAAGTATTGGGCAAAGACCTCACAAGGGGCTGTGGGAGCAGCATCTCCAGCATTTCAGCCTGCCTGGAAAGAGGCAGGGCTACAGAAGAGGAGACAGCAGGCCTCTTCTTTCAGCGTGTTGTCTGGGAGGAGGAAGGAAGAATGGCTGACTTCTGCTGACAAGTATTATAATTTGGCCAGGGTACAGGGACCTTGTACACTACAGGAGTGCAGGGGGCAGACTTTAGATCCTGACCCTTAGGTTCTCAACTCCCTTGGCTTGGGCGGTCACTCACATAGACATGCCATGGTCAGACAGAAGATAGCTGGCCTTTTCAAGATGGAGGCACTGCTCAACAGAAGCCATGGGCCTGTCCTGTGAATGTGAAAGATTACAGGTAGAGTCACCCTCCTTGTGTGGGGCAGGCTTGCACGGAAGTGAGCAGGGGTGTGGGCCAGAGGAGAGGAATTACATGCCAGGGAGGGTGCTAAGGCCTGGGGTGTATGGAGGCAGGTGCGCACTGCAGCACCCTGCATGGGTTGCACTTGGGAAAGGGAAAAGGTCAAAACTATGTCAGTAGACCAAAGCCTTCCTTGTACACAGGCAACTGCATAAGCGAATCAGAACATTCTAGAGGGAGGAAACCTCAACACAACAAAGTTTATTTTCCTGTCAAGCAAGAATGAAACGTGAAACCCATTCCCCAAGGAGGCAATCACATGAACAAAACTTGCCTTTTGTTGAAGTGGGGGACTGGCGTGCCTTTCTCCATTCCAGGTTTCACACTCAGCTTTTGGGGAGGATTTTGGGTGTGAGAGTGGGTGGGCTTCCTCAGGAACCTTGGGCTGCAGGGGCCAGGTTCATACACCAGGGCTGTGACTGAGGGGCGGAGTTGAGCAGGGTGACGCCCACTGGCCTGCCCTTGATTGGAGGAGACTTTTCAGGAGCCAATCCAGAGACTGCAGGCTGGGCCTGGCCAGTTGCCTTCTGTACCACATGCTCACATGACCAGCGCCTGTGCATGAGCCCAGTGTGCACCCACTCAGCACACCAGTCCCTGGATGCATGCACCAGTGAGCGAATGGCTTGACTGGACTCAGCAGGCTCTGCACCACCTACTCTTTCACAGCACCAGTCTCAGAGCCAGGGGGCTTCCAGAGTCAGGATGTGTTGGGAGACTGAGGGGCTCCTGGGGGCAGCACGCTTCCTCTCAGTTCCACGAGGGGGCCTTCAGCTGCAGGGCACCTGAGGATTCACAGTGCACCCCAGGGCCTTTTCACCAGGAAGGACAGGGCAAGCAGGATGGCACAGGAGGATTTTAGCTTCACCTCGGTGCAGCGAAGTGGTGATACCCAGGACACAAGGGCACAAGAGGTTTGGAGGAAAACTACAGGGCTGGAGAGGGAGGATTTCATGCAGGTGAGGGAGGCTGTGATCCTGGCGCTGAGGTTGGATGCAGGCAAGGAGTTTGGCTAGATCTTGAGTCGGAGCAGGGGAGGACAGGGTGGCTGCGGAGCACTGTGTGCAGGGAGAGGAGAGTGAGGTGCAGCACGGAATCCAGAGTGAGGAGCAAGGGGAAGACAAGAAGGGCCTGGGAGAGGAGTTGCAGGCACAGGCTCAGTTTGTCCTGTGGTCAGAGGGCCTTCTGCAGGTGGTCCCATGGCAGGCCATGTGGGCAGGGTAGAAGGTTTTCCGATATCTGCAGGTGAGGAGGCAGGAGGAGGTGGTGAGTGAAGAGCTGAGGCTGGAGGCACAGTCTCCAGGCGACCCGCAAGGGAGTGACCACCAGGAGGAGGGGTGGATGGAGGAGCAATTAATTGCAGGGGAGCAGTTTGTCCTGCAGGGGGAGGGGAAGTGCACCATGAAGGCACTGGAACAGGTGGGAGAGGTGGAGCCTCAGTCCAAGGCCAAAGCAAAGCCAGAAGAAGAGGAGCCAGTGCAGCAGGAGCAGGCCCATTCAGGGCCCAGGGCCAGTTCATCTGGTCCCCACTGGAGGTGCTCAATACCCTCCAATTGGAGATGGAGCCCATGAATGAGCAAGACAGCAGGGCCTTCACTCGGCTCAGGTGCAGGACTCGGCAGATGCTCAAGCCTTATTTCGAACGGAGAAGCCTCAATATTAGTGCATCCCTGGGTTCTGGCTCACAGCTTTATCCTTGACGTCGAGGAGCAGGATCACAAGGAGCATGGGACAGTGCAGGAGAACGTTGTAAGCGGGGATGGTTCCCATAGAAAAGAACATTGAGGACAAGCTAGGGGCAGTGCGCCCTGGTCTGGCCCAGGATCCTGGAGACACCCTCTGTCGTATACAGGCACCAGAGATATGGTACCAGGGGGTTCAGGGGCAGAGCTCCAACGCAGAGGCACACATACACCAGGGGCTGATGCCCACAGACAAGGCTGTGTTGCACAGGCTCTTCTGGGACTAACTAATGCTGCCCTACAGGCCATCTGTATGTCCAGTTCCTCAGTCAGAAGCAGGAATGGGTGATGTGTAGCCTGTCAAGCCCTCAGCACATCACAGTCTGGTGGGCATCAGGGTCTGTCAGGAAACAGTGATGCTGTGCCCCTTTCTGCGTTTTATGGAGAAGGAGTGGCCTTAGGGAAGGAGAGGCCAGGCCAGGCTGCTCTTTCTAGCTAGCCCATGCCCAGCTCCCAGGGTGCAGGTTACTTGACCCAAGCAGTTTGTCAACCACCCAGAGTTGTCGGCAATGATCAGGGTCCAAGATGAAAACATCCTTGGCCACATGATCAATTTGAAGGTCAGTCCACCTGCTCCACAGAGTTGTGGAGAGCAGGTGGCGAAGTGGCCTGTCTCTGAAAACAGCGACAGGCGGAAGCACTGGACTGCAATTTCACTCCTTGGATCCACTATCCTTCCGCAGGTGAGGGAAGTCAGGCATCCCTGGGGTTGCTGCACCATTAGGCTGTACTTCCACAGCAACCCCTACTTCCACAACCATGTCATTGTGAAGGAGTATCTCATCACCCTCACAGGTAAGAGGAGGCTCCCTGCATGGGCTGCAGCTGGTGGTGGGCCTGGATGGAAGGCGATGTGCCCAGCTTCACATACCCTTCCTCTGCAGGATACAGGGTGTCCCATGCCAATCACATTCAGTGGTACCAGCATTGTGAATGAGAAGCCTACAACCACAGGCACCAGGACAGCAGCGCCAGCTTCTTCTACTGGTTCTCTGACCACAGCGTGGAAGGATCTGGCAGGATTGCTGAGGTGGGATGTCGCTGGCCATGCCAGCATACATCTTCCTGTGTCTGCCTGCTGCTTGGGTTTCTATTCAGGTCCCTGTGGTCTCCTGTTTTCCCTACCAGATCATCAGCAAGGACCTGTGGCTCAATCCCCTGAAGAACTATGAAAGGACGATGGCCCCCACTGAGCGGACAGGACGGGTGAGGAGGGGCTGCCTGGGCTATCCCCTGGTGTTCTGCCAGGTTCCTGGGCCATTACTTTTCTTTCACAGGGACACCTGAATGCTGGGAGGGATACAGCCTATGACACCGGGGCCTCAGGGTGTGTGCCTGAGACAGGAACTACCAGCACAACAAGGGCAGTGCAATTCCCGCTCAGGCAGTGGGGGCGGGGGGGGGGGGGGAGGGGACTTAGTGAGGAGGGAGTGTGCATGTCCACTGTCACTCAGAGTAAATGCAGATTACATGAGCCACTCCTCTGAGCTCTCCCTCTAGGCCGCCCACAGCACCTTCAGGCCTCGCCACCTGACCCTCAACAGGTTCTGGCATGACATATTCTTCCTATACTCTCCTCTGTGTATCTTCCTCATGCTGAGGCCTAGGCTGCTGTGCTGCCACGCCACATTGCTCTATTGCTGCTCACCACCATCTCCTATTTCTCCAAGGTCTCCTCCTCCTCCTGGGGCCAGTGGGAGAGGCCTGCTCCTTATCAGTATCTTAGGGTGCAGAGTGTGGGCCACAGAGCTGGAGGAATCCTCGTTTTGCAGCCCTGTCAGAGGTTCTTTAATCCCTTTATCCATTTAGGTTTTCCAAGGAGAATACCTCATTTGTTTACCCTCCCTAACTGGAAAACAGGGCAGCATGCCATGACGAAATAACACACTGCTTCATTTTGTATGCAGTTCACTTCAAAGACTTTGACTTTATGCACTTATGGTAATAGACACCCTGGGAAATTCAGGGCCATGAATATAACTCACCATCAAAACACAGTGCTTTTATGTGTTTGTAGTAAAATCAGACAAGAAATCCCATGTTGCAGAACACTTTCTTCAGAAAATTTTTTGTAATGTTAGTGTTTAAGGTTTTACAAATAGTAATATATATGTCTCTTTCTTTTTTTCTACTGACCTCCCCGCGGCCTCCCCTATCCCTAGTCACTTGTTCTCGTCACCCACTCCTAGTGCCTTGCCTCTGTTGGTCTGTTGGTTGTGCTTATATTCTGAATATTTTAACAATACAATATGTAAAATTTAAACATTTATGTATATTGTAATTTAATTCAGCACTTATGAAACAACCTGGAATAATTCAAACCTTGCCTCCAATCCTGAAACTTCATGATGGTACCTACAATTCTTGATGCTTCCCCCAAACTTACAATTTGCTTTTAGTCATTCTTAAATAACAGAAGCCAAATTTTTAAAATAAAATGTTGTCTGTACCTTATCATTTTTAATTTCAGTGTCTAATTCTTCTGTCACAGGGGCTTCCCCTCTGACTCCCCGAGTGCCCAATCAGGTGAGCTACTGTCCTGCATGATTCACTCTCTCTTGCGTACATGGTGTATCCTGTGATCGCCGCCAGCACCACACTCAGGACCTCTTACAGGGATGTCCCATTGGCTGTTGCAGTAATTGCCATGCCCCCATCATACCCACTCCTGTGTGGCTGTAATAATCATCACAGGAACTGGGCCACCAAAAGTCAGAAGGGGCCTTCTTGGTGGTGGTGCCCAGTTTTTTGTTGGAATGTTGATCTTCCTTTTGTTTAATGGATGAGTTCAGTATGAATTTTGTAGAATAGGTCCTTATAGGATTTAACATTGGCAAATATCTTCTCCCAGGCAGTGGACTTCCTTGTTTTGTTGTTGTTGTTGTTGTTGTTGTTGTTGTTGTTGTTGTATTTGTTGGCCGCTTCTTCTCTGCAGAAGTGTTTTAATTTGACGTCGTCCCATTTGTTTCTTTTCTCCTCAGTTTCCATTGCCCTAGGAGCTGTATCAGTAAAGGTATTGCTGAGATAGATGCCTGATATTTTGCTTCTTCTAAGATTTTCATGGTTACCCACTTTCGTTTAAGTCCCTTATTCATTCCCAGTTTATACGTGTGTATGGTGTAAGTTGGTGGTCTAGACTAATTTTTTTGCATGTACCTGTGCTATTTGTCCAACACCAATAATTATTATGTTTTTATTTTGGCTTTGTAATATCTTTAATGAAACAAAATAAAATTTCCTCTATGTTAATTGAGTCATACTTTCTCTAAATCTCGCCTTTAAAAGAATCCCCTGGGGCACAGTCCCATCCGTTCTTTGATTTTCCTTCCACTGATCCCAAACCTCTGCTGTAGTCTGCATCCTTTCAAAGGACAAAAGCAGACCCAGATGCCTCAGAGCCACCCACAGCACGCTCCTGCCCGCGGGAGGTGCAGCGCCCATCAACATCTGGATCTTGGCCGCCAGGGACAGTCAAAGCCTGAGAATCAAACTGGCAGCATGTCATCGCCTGCACTGGCCTGTCTCCAGCAGCACAAAACCAGTCCTCCCAGCCAGTGCTCTGGGGACCGGCCATCAGGGGGAAGTGGGGGCGCTCTCCCCTGGCAGCCAAGAGTCCCAGGCTTCTCTTTGGACAGGCCTGGGCCAGGGCCTTTGGGGATCTCTGTGTCCATGGATTAAATCCGAGTGAGATCAAACACAATGTTATCAATGATTGGCTTGGTAAGGTCGCCCCCAAACACCTGCCACCATGGCTTCTCGGCCATGGCCTCAGCGGGCACCTGGACCCCATAGACCTGCAGGGCCAGGTGGAGCACCAGCACCGCTATGTGCTGAGCCTGGAACCGGAAGCACAGCCCCCCGCGGTAGCTGTCGCGCAGCAGGGCCCAGGCAGTGACGGAGATGGGGGTCCGTTGCCAGCTGTAAGGATTCAGCCAGTTCTTGAGAGAAATCAGGTAGTGGAGCAGGTACCTGTGTGGGTGCTGAAAGGAGACTTGGAAGCGCAGTACCCGCAGCACAAGGAGCTCACACTGCACAATGCTGTCCCGGATCACCCAGAATAGGGCATCCATCTCCAAGGGTTCTCTGCCTGGGTGGAAGTACCTGTTGGACACGTTGATGATGTCACAGGTTCGCAGGGGCTGTTCTTCCACTTTGCCAGCCAAGTAAAGGGCAGACATGGCGACCAAGTAGGGGTCATAGGCGTCCAGCTTGATCTCTCAGAAGAACTTATGGTAAATGGCACAGGCGGTGGCAAGGGGAATGGACTGCATCCCTAGCTTGACACCTGCCTCCATGATGAACCTTGTCACGCGGAAGTGCACCCTCGTCTGGGGTTCGGACCACCCCTTGGCGCCTGGCGCCGCATCTTCCTCTCTGCAACTGTCCAGGCTAAGGTCCTCCATGGGGCCCTGCCCGGAGGCCCGAGACCCCGCGGGAAGGGCAAGAGTCTCCATTGCAGTGCCTGTGCCAGTGGAGTCCTAGCCCAGTGGGCAGCCGCCCTGCCCTGCCCCTCCCCGCCCAGCCCCACCGCCCAACCTACCCACACCCCTCCTTTCCTAGGCCTGACTGCCATCCAGGTTCTAACACCAATTATTGAAGAGACTGTATGACTCCATTCTATGCTTTTGCCTCCTTTGTCAAATATTAATTGAGCATAATGGTTAGGGTCGACTTGTATGTTCTCTGTTCTGTCCCATTGGTCTTTCTGCCTTTTTTAGTGCCAGTAACAGGCACTTCTGAGAATAGCGGCTTTGTAATATAGCTTGATATCTGGTATTGTGATCTCTCCAACTTTGTTCTTCTTTTTCCAGATTGCTGTAACTCTTTGGGTCTTTTTTTAAATCCATAGGAATTTTTGGAAACTTTCTTCTAGGTCTGTGAGATACGCCATTGATATTTTAATGGGGAATACATTAAAAGTGTACATTGCTTTGGGTACTATGAACATTTTATTGATGTTGATTGTACCAAACCATGAATATGGTATGTTCTTCTATTTGCTTCAGTCTTTCTCTATCACTTTTTTCAATTTCCTGTAGTTTTCCATGACTGGTGTATACCTTCTTACTTACGGTTATTCCTAGGTTTCTTAATTTTTTGTTGCACTGATAAATGGCTTTTTTTTTTTTTTTTTTTTTTTTTTTTTTTTTTTTTTTTAGTTTCTCTTTCTGAGTTCATTATCCGTGTATCAAAAAGCCATAGAATTCTGGGTGTTAATTTTGTACCCTGCTACATTGCCAAATTCATTTATTAAATCTCCTAGTTTTTTTGGTGGAGTCTTTAGGTATTTCTATGGAAAATACCATGCCATTTGCGAATTATGACAGTTTTACTTCTTCTTTTCCAATGGGCATGCCTTGTTTGACTTCTTCTTGTCTGACTGCATTGCCTAGCACTACCAGTACTCTGTTGAACAGAAGTGGTGAGAGTGGGCATCCCTTTCTTGTTCCTCTTCTTAGAGTAATTGTTTTTGCCCATTGAGTATGATGTAGTCTGTAGTTTTGTCACCTAAGGGTTTATAATGTTGAGGTATGATCCCTCTATGCCCAGTTTGCTTAGAGTTTTTATCAAAATTGGATGTTGGATTTTCTCAAATGCTTTTCCTGCACCAATGGATATGAATCTCTCTCAATTTGTTTATGTGATGCATCACATTTATTGATTTCTGGATGTTGACTCATCCTACTTCCCCAGAATATATCCGCTTTGGCATGGTGTATGCTCATTCCAATGTAATGTTGCATCGGATATGTTAGAGTTCTGTTGAGGATTGTAACTTCTATGGTCATCAGAGATATATTGGCCTGCATTTTTCTTTCTTTGTATTTTCTCTATCTGGTTTTTGTATTAGAGTAATGCTGGCTTCATAGGAAGTGTTGGGAAATGGTATACTTCCTTTGAATGTTATGGAATAGTCTGAGGAAGAAGGTTTTAGTTTTTCTTTGAACACTTGGTAAAACTCCCTGTGAAGCCATCTAGCCCAGGCTTTTGTTTGCTGCAAGTTATTTTTGTGGTACTGCTTGAATTTCCTGAGTAGTAATTGGCCTAGTCCTATGTTTTATTCTTCCTAATTGAGTTTAGGAAGATTGTATTTTTCTAGGAATATGTCCATTTCTTCAGGGTTGATCAGTTTGTTGGAATAGAGTTGTCCATAGTATTTATTTACAATCCTTTTTGTATCTGTGGGGTCTTTTGCTATTTTGCCTCTTTCATTTCTGACTTTGTTTACTGGGGTCCTGTTGGTGAGCCTAGCTAGAGGGTAATCAATCTGTTTTATCCTTTCAAAGAAATAGCTCATGTCTTTATTAATCTTTTGTGCGGTTTTTGGTCTCTATGTCATTTATTTCTGCTGTGATCTTCATTATTTCCTTCCTGCTGCTCAGTTTGGGCTTTGCTTGTTGCTCTCTCTAACTTTTTAAGTTGTGGGGGTTAGATAATTTGTTAACTGTTTTTCTTGTTCTTTGAGTTAGGCCTGCAATGCTATGAAGTTCCCTCTAAGGACTACTTTCAGTGTGTCCCATAGGTTTTGGATGTTTATTTATTTATTTTTTTCTTTTAACATTTTTATTGACTTCAAAGAATGCGGCAAAGGGAGAGAGGTAGGAACATCAGTGATGAGAGAGAATCATCGATGGGTTGCCTCCTGCACACCCCACACTGGGGATCGAACCCCTCAACCTGGGCCTGTGCCCTGACCAGGAATTGAACTCTGACCTCCTGGTTCCTAAGTCCATGCCCAACCACTGAGCCACGCCTTGGGGCTCTTGTTACTCAAGTGCCTGAGCTATGTGTGAATCTGTGTGCTGTGCCCAGGGCCAGCCTGACCGCTGGCTTTTCCTCGGCCTCACTCTTTACACACTCACACCCACGTCCTCTACCCCACGCCACCCTGCCAGGCCTCCGCTAGGCTCCCCTCTAACCTGGAATATCCTAAGACATTTGCTGAGCGCCCTGTACGGGCCAGTCACTGCTCCGAGCATCAGGAATATAAAGAGGAACTAGCTGAGCCCTTGCCTCCCCGCGCCCCCCCCACCCCCCCAATATCTGCTCATCGGGCCTCATCCACGCTTCAAGCCTCTCAGATACCACTTTGTTTGGTCCCCCCAGACCACCAGCATCGGTCATGCCCCGCATCTCGGGCCCCTGCCCAGACCTCTGAATCAGAAGCCCTGCACATCAGCAAGATCCCAGGTGTTCTGTGTGCACATCCAAGACTGAGCCGCAGGGGCTGGGTTATGCTGCAGTAACAAACAGCCCCACCCATTCTCAGTGGTCCACGTTGGCTGACAGCAGAAGTGACGACAGGAATCCTTGTTGCCTCTTTGACCTCAGTGAGTCTTTTGTGGTCTGTTTGCTTTTTACACAGGGATGGTGTCCTCTTTGCAAAAAGATGTGATAGCCAAGGATGAGGAAGTTCAACAACTGAGGCAGGAGGTGAACCAACTGAAAAGTGAGAACAAAGAGAAGGATCTCCAGCTGGAAGCCATCAGCTCCAGAGTGAGTGTAGCTCTTAGGCAAAGAGGGGGCTGGTCTTCTCGCTCCCCTGGGCTCCCTCTCCTCCAGCCGCCTCTGACACCTTGGTGAGATGAGGCCGGTGAGATGAGGGAGGAGGGAGGATGGCTGTGGTGAGTCACCTGGGAGGACTGGAAGCTGAGGGCCAAGTTCCTCGCAGCTTTTCAAAAAACACATTTGTGTCCCCAGCCCACATGGCTCAGTGGTTGAGCACCGACCTATGACCCAGACGGTACTGGTTCGATTCCTGGTCAGGGCACGTGCCCAGGTTGCTGGCTCAAACCCCGGCGGGGGGGGGGGGGGGCGACTCTCATCATTGATGTTTCTACCTTTCTCTCCCTCTTCCCTCCTCTCTGAAATCAATAAAAATACATATGCCGAAACCGGTTTGGCTCAGTGGATAGAGCGTCGGCTTGCGGACTGAAAGGTCCCAGGTTCGATTCCGGTCAAGGGCATGTACCTGGGTTGCGGGCACATCCCCCAGTGGGAGATGTGCAGGAGGCAGCTGATCGATGTTCCTCTCTCATCGATGTTTCTAACTCTCTATCTCTCTCCCTTCCTCTCTGTGAAAAATCAATAAAATATATTTTAAAAAAATACATATATATAAGAATGCATGTTTGTGACTCCGAATAAACGAGGTATTTTCGAATCTAGCATACGTTTTCTAACGCCTATTACATGTTAGTTTGTTGAATCCCAACAACCAACACCTGGAGTGTCCAACAGCAGGAGACGGCTTTATTGTACTGTGTACACCCAGGACATACTACATAGCTCTTAAGACCAATGATGAAGGCTTTTGTCTATGAAGTGGGAAAACAGTAAGCATTTAAGATTCTTAAACGTGAGCGGTATGACTTCAGTGTGAGATATGAATACGTGGCGTGCCCTGCCGCTGCGAGGCTTAACATTAAGGCAGAGCAGGCTCTCTCCCCGGGCCAGGGGGGGCGCACTCATGGGCTTCCTCGCGGCCCCATGACCACGGTTTCCACAGCCGCCTTCACAGCAGAACGTCTGAGGGTCCGGATGCTGACATGTGACCCTCACTCCTGCCCTTGGACTTCAGTGTGGGTGAGAACGCCTCTGGGTAGGATGAGCCCGTAGGCACGGTAAGCGCTTTGTGGATGTAACTGACTGTTTACTAACTTTGCCTTCAAATCCTCATCCCATAGGGTAAGATTTTGTGGTGTTTGTATGACTTGTCTGTTTCGATGAGTCAAGGTAAAACCTCATAGCTTTCATCGCGGCAGGCAACTCTGATTCAAAGCGGCTGCCTGGTCAGCCGGTGATGTCTGCGCGAGTGCTGTCTGTATGGGTGCCGGGCGGAACAGACCGTGACGTCTGGGAGACAAGGCAGACGGGACCTCTGCTGCTTAGCGTGAGGCCCAGTTTGGAGCTGGTGAACGGCAGAGCCTGATCAGGCTTTGGGGGCAGACAGGCCAGGGTGCAGCCCCAGAGCTTCTTTTGTAACTTAGCTGGCCTCCATTTCTCCATCTGTGAAATGGGGACAACAAGCTCTTTTTCTGAGGAGTGGGAGTCTGGTTTTAGCTGTCCTCTGCCTCTGCCCCCAGTCGGCCGCCCCGCCAAGCTCCTGCCTGTTTCTTCCCAGCACATTGACATCCTAGGCACCTTGTGTCGTGTGGGTGCTCACACCTGTGTGTGCTGGGGAGGGGTGCTTGTACACTGTTGCTAAGTAAGAGAAAGATGGAAAAACAGCGCCTGTCAGGCTAGTCTACTTCCTGACCCCCGTTTCCCTTTCCTCCTTGACCTTGGGATGAGGGCTCTTTCTGCTCCAGCCCGAGCTGGCCACCAGCACATAGGCTCCTCATCAGGGGGTTGCTCCCATGAACATTGGGGTGCATGTTGTTGTTTAAATTATGTCTGTTGTTGGAGTCCGGCCCCAGCAGGACCAGGGGTTCCCAAAGGTGTGGACGGAGTCGGCAAAGAATGACACGAAGGCAGCGTTCAGTCGATCATCATAGCCAGGATCTCTAGCCAGGATCTCCAGCCAAGTTCTGTCCTGGATGTTTATTTTTAATTGTAATTTATTTCATGGATGATTTTAATTTCTTCTTTAATCTATCTGGTAATCCAGTCATGTATCTTTGTACATAAAAGCTCTGTGACCAAATGGCAGAATGACCAGAATGGCTGGTGGCTATGACTTGCATTGCAGCAGCCAACCAGCCTTATCTGGGCCCCAATCGGCCATATCCCTGACCAGCCTTGCCTCCGATTTACCCCCACTCTCCCATTTGGGGCGGGACTGATAAGTAAACCACCCACAGCCTTTCCCCCTGGTCAGCCAAAGCCCCCTATATGCGCTAACGCCCGGATTGGAGGTATGGCCTTCTGGTTAACCACCAATGGCCACTAACCGCTGCAGGCCTGGCCCCATGTGCCCCCATCTGGGGAGGCCGACCAGACTGCTTCCTTACAGGAATTCATACCCTGGGCCTCCATTTATTTAATAAAAGACTATTTAGCCTCCAAGTATTTGAATTTTGTTATATCTTATTGTAGTTTATTAGCACTATAAGAGGCCCAGTGAACGATCTTTGTACACTTGGTGGAGTCCCTCACCCTCTGGCAGTCTGGGAGACCTCAGGGGATGTCCGAATGATGGCTTAGGCTTAATCCCAGTTGCCAAACATGATTAGCGCCTCTGTGGAGGTGGGAGAGATTCCTGCCACTGCTGCTCCACTTGCCAGTCGGCAGCACAGGATCCAGCTGAATGGTGCTGCCCTGTGCAAGCTCACTGATCACCAAGGGCAGCTCTTGCATTGAGAGTCTACTCCCTGGGAGTCAGAGCACATCATAGCAATCGGTCTTTTATCTTTTTTATGACCTTTAATTTGAGATTTCTTTTTTCTCTCTTTTCTAAATTGTTTTATTGCTTAAAGTATTACAAAGGGTATTACATATGTCTCCTTTTTCTTCCCTGCCCTGACAATCCCCTGGGCTCCCCTACCCCCCAGTGTCTTATGTCCATTGGTTATGCTTATATGCATGCATACAAGTCTTTCGGGTGATCTCTTACTCTACCCGCCGGCCCCCCAACCCTCCCTGGCCTTCCCACTGTAGTTTGGCAGTCTGTTTGAAGCTGCTCTGCCTCTGTATCTATTTTTGTTCATAAGTTTATAATGGTCTTTATTATCCATAAATGAGTGAGACCATGTGGTATTTTTCCTTCATTGACTGGCTTATTTCACTTAGCATAATGCTCTCCAGTTCCATCCATGCTGCTTCAAATGGCAAGAATTCCTACTTTTTTACAACAGTATAGTATTCCATCGTGTAAATGTACCACTGTTTCCTAACCCATTCATCTGCTGATGGGCAGTTTGGCTGTTTCCAGATCTTAGCGATGGTGAATTGTGCTGCTATGAACATAGGGGTGCTTATATCCTTTCTGGGCTCAGAGGTGTGCCAAACTTTCCTGTCCAGATTCCTGGTTTTTACCTTACCAGAGGAACTCTGCCTTCCTGGCTGCAAACTGTCTCACCACCTGAGTGTACTTTGCCAATTCCGGGTGGGTGTTATTAGTTTCAGCTACTCACTCCATTTGCTCCAGGACAAGCCCTGGGACGCGACTGCCTATTCCATCGCCATCTTGGCTTCTTGAGATTTATTTTTTCAAATATAATTATTGTACCCTAGTTTTTTCCCCTCCTTTGCCTGAAAAGTATTTCTCTCCTTCCACTTTCAGTCCATGTGAGTCCCTTATTCTGAGGTGGGTCTCTCATAGACAGCATACATATGGGTATTGTTTTATTATAATTTTGGCCATTATATATCTTTTGGATGGAGTGTTTAGTCCATTAAGGTTTAAGGTTATTTTGATAGGTACTGATATGTTGCCACTGTTTTCTTTATGCCTGCGTTTCTTCTGTCTCTTCTATTCCTTCTTTTTACAACAGTCCCTTTAACATTTCTTGCATTGATGGTTTAGTAGTAAAAAACTCACTTAGATTTTTTATTTTACTGTGTAGACACTGAATTCCCCTATAGTTTGAATGATTGCCTTGCTGCATAAGTATTCTTGTATTTGGTCCCTTGTTTTGCATCACTTTGTATATTTCCTTTCATTCCCTTCTGGCCTGATATGTTTCTGTTAAAATTCATTTGATGATCTAACAGGAGAGCCTTTGTAGGTGTCTCTCTCTCTCTCTCTCTCTCTCTCTCTCTCTCTCTCTCTCTCTCTTTCTCTCGCAGCCTTTAAGGTTCTGTTTCTGTCGTTATTGTTTGCCATTATAATTGCAATGTGTCTTGGTATAGGTCTTATTGGGTTCATCTTGTTTGGCACTGTCTGTGCTTGTGTGACTTTTTCTTTCCAAGATCAGGAAGTTTTTGTGATTATTTCTTCTAATAGGTTTCCTAATCCTTGTTCCTCATCTTGTCCTTCTGACACCCTTATTATACACATGTTTCTTTGTTTCATGTTGTCCCCAATCTCCCTTAGGATATCCTCCTGATTTTTTTTTTTTTTTTGCTTAAAGTATTGCAAAGAGTATTACATATGTGTCCATTTTATCCCCCCGCCCTAGACAGTCCCCCAGCCTCCCCTATCCCCCAGTGTCTTATGTCCATTGGTTATGCTTATATGCATGCATACAAGTCCTTTAGTTGATCTCTTACCCCCCTACCTCCTGCCCCCCAACCCTCCCCGGCCTTCCCGCTGCAGTTTGACAATCTGTTTGAGGCAGCTCTGCCTCAGTATCTATTATTGTTCAAAAGTTTATAATGTTCTCTATTATCCATGAATGAGTGAGATCATGTGGTATGTTTCCTTCATTGACTGGCTTATTTCACTTAGCATAATGCTCTCCAGTTCCATCCATGACGTTGCAAATGGTAAGAGTTCCTTCCTTTTTAGAGCAGCATAGTATTCCATCGTGTAGATGTACCACAGTTTTCTAATCCATTCATCTACTGATGGACACTTAGGCTGTTTCCAGATCTTAGCTATGGTGAATTGTGCTGCTATGAACATAGGGGTGCATATATCTTTTCTGATTGGTGTTTCTGGTTTCTTGGGATATATTCCTAGAAGTGGGATCACAGGGTCAAATGGGAGTTCCATTTTCAGTTTTTTAAGGAAACTCCATACTGTCTTCCATAGTGGCTGCACCAGTCTGCATTCCCACCAGCAGTGCACAAGTGTTCCTTTTTCTCCACATCTTCTCCAGCACTTGTCGTTTGTTGATTTGTTGATGATAGCCAGTCTAACAGGTGTGAGATGGTACCTCATTGTTGTTTTGATTTGCATCTCTCAGATGATTAGTGACTTTGAGCATGTTTTCATATGTCTCTTGGCTTTCTGAATGTCCTCTTTTGAAAGGTGTGTATTTAGGTCCTTTGCCCATTTTTTGATTGGATTGTTTATCTTCCTTTTGTTAAGTTGTATGAGTTCCCTATAGATTTTGGAGATTAGGCCCTTATCAGATATGACATTGGCAAATACGTTTTCCCACACAGTGGGTTTTCTTGTTATTTTGTTGATGGTTTCTTTTGCTGTGCAGAAGCTTTTTATTTTGATGTAGTTCCATTTGTTCATTTTCTCTTTAGTTTCAAGTGCCCTAGGAGCTGTATCAGTGAAGAAATTGCTTCGGCATATGTCTGAGATTTTGTTGCCTTTGGATTCTTCTAGAATTTTTATGGTTTCCTGTCTTACATTTAAGTCCTTTATCCATTTTGAGTTTATTTTTGTGTATGGTGTAAGTTGGTGGTCTAGTTTCATTTTCTTGCATATATCTGTCCAATTTTCCCAACACCATTTATTGAAGAGACTATCTTGGCTCCATTGTATGTTCTTGCCTCCTTTGTCAAATATTAATTGAGCATATTTGTTCGGGCCGATTTCTGGCCTCTCTATTCTATTCCATTGATCTATATGCCTATTCTTGTGCCAGTACCAGGCAGTTTTGCGAACAGTGGCTTTGTAATACAACTTGATATCTGGTATTGAGATCCCACCTACTTTGTTCTTTTTCAGGATTGCTGCAGCTATTCGGGGTCTTTTTTTATTCCAGATGAATTTTTGGAGAGTTCGTTCTAGATCTCTGAAGTATGCCGTTGGTATTTTAATGGGAAGTGCGTTGAATTTATAGATTGCTTTGGGTAGTACGGACATTTTAATGATGTTGATTCTACCAATCCATGAACACGGTATGTTCTTCCATCTATTTATTTCTTCCTCTATATCTTTTTTCAACGTCCTGTACTTTTCTGAGTAGAGGTCTTTTACCTCTTTAGTTAAGATTATTCCTAGGTAGCTTAGTTTTTTTGGTGCGATGGTAAACGGGATTGTTTTTATAATCTCTCTTTCTGAAAGTTCACTATTGGTGTATAGAAATGCCTCAGATTTCTTGGGGTTAATTTTGTATCCTGCTACATTGCCAAATTCATGTATTAAGTCTAGTAGCTTTTTGATGGAGTCTCTAGGGTTTTGTATGTATAATATCATGTCATCTGCAAATAAGGACAGTTTTACTTCCTCTTTTCCAATTTGGATGCCTTTTATTTCTTCTTCTTGCCGAATTGCAATGGCTAACACTTCCAGTACTATGTTGAACAGGAGTGGTGGGAGGGGGCATCCCTGTCTTGTTCCTGTTCTTAGGGGAAATGGTGTAAGTTTTTGTCCATTGAGTATGACGTTGGCTGTGGGCCTGTCATATATGGCTTTTATTATGTTGAGGTATGATCCTTCTACTCCCACCTTGCTGAGAGTTTTTATCAAAAATGGGTGTTGAATTTTGTCAAATGCTTTTTCTGCATCAATTGATATGACCATGTGTTTTTCTTCTTTCAATTTGTTTATGTGATGTATCACGTTTATTGACTTGCGGATATTGTACCAGCCTTGCATCCCTGGGATAAATCCTACTTGGTCATGGTGTATGATCTTTCTGATGTACTGCTGAATCCAATTTGCTAAGATTTTGTTGAGGATTTTGGCATCTATGTTCATGAGGGATATTGGCCTGTAATTCTCTTTCATTGTGTTGTCTTTACCTGGTTTTGGTATTAGGGTGATGCTGGCTTCATAGAATGAGCTTGGAAGTGTTCCTTCCTCTTGAATTTTTTGTAGTAGTCTGAGGAGGATAGGTTTTAGTTCTTCCTTGAATGTTTGGTAAAACTCCCCTGTGAAGCCGTCTGGTCCTGGGCTTTTGTTTGCTGGAAGCTTTTTGATGACTGCTTTAATTTCTTCCATAGTTATTGGCCTGTTGAGATTTTTAGATTCTTCCTGATTGAGTTTTGGAATGTTGTATTTTTCAAGGAATTTGTCCATTTCCTCCAGGTTGTCTAGTTTGCTGGAGTAGAGCTGTCCATAGTATTTTTTAACAATCATTTGTATTTCTGTGGGGTCTGTTGTTATTTCGCCTCCATCGTTTCTGATTTTGTTTATTTGGGTCCTCTCTCTTTGCTTCTTGGTGAGTCTGGCTAGAGGTTTGTCAATCTTGTTTATCCTTTCGAAGAACCAGCTCTTGGTTTCATTGATTTTCTGTATTATTTTTTTGGTCTCTATGTTATTTATTTCTGCTCTGATCTTTATTATCTCCTTCCTTCTGCTCACTCTGGGGTTTTCTTGTTGCTCTCTTTCTAATTCTTTGAGTTGTAGGTTTAGCTGATTTACTACCATTTTTTCTTGTTTTTTGAGATAGGCCTGTAGAGCTATAAACTTCCCTCTCAGGACTGCTTTCATTGTGTCCCATAGGTTTTGGATTGTTGTGTTTTCATTGTCATTCGTTTCCAGGATATTTTGAATTTCTTCTTTGATTTCATTGGTAACCCAATCAATATTTAATAGCATGCTATTCAGCTTCCAGGTGTTTGAGTATTTTGGGTTGTTTTTATTGCAGTTTATTTCTAATATTATGCCATCGTGGTCTGCAAAGACGCTTTTTATGATTTCAATCTTCTTGAATTTGGGGATACTTTGCTTGTGACGCAATATATGGTCTATTTTTGAATATGTGTCAGGAGCACTTGAGTAGAATGTATATTCCGTGGCACTGGGTGAAGTGTTCTGAAGATGTCTATTAAGTCCATCTGATCTAGTGAGTCATTTAGTATTGCTGTATCTTTGCTGATTGTTTGTCTAGAGGACTTTTCCAGTGATGACAGTGGTGTATTAAAGTCCCCTACTATGATTGTATTGTTGTCGATCTCTCCTTTGATATCTTCCAGAAGATTTTTTATGTATTTGGGTGCTCCTGCATTGGGTGCATATATGTTTATCAGGGTTATATCTTCTTGTTGTATTGATCCTTTTAGTATTATGAAGTGGCCTTCTGTATCTCTTGTTATGGCCTTCACTTTGAGGTCTATTTTGTCCGATATAAGTATTGCTACCCCAGCTTTCTTTTCTTTTCCATTAGCCTGAAAGATATTTTTCCATCCCTTCACTTTCAGTCTGTGTGAGTCCTTTCTAATGAGGTGGATCTCTTGTAGACAGCAAATGTATGGGTCATGTTTTTTTTATCCATTCAGCCACTCGATATCTTTTGGTTGGAGCATTTAGCCCGTTTACATTTAAAGTTAATATTGAAAGGTACTTGTTTGTAGCCATTTCTTTTTTGTGTGTGGCTGTTTTCTTTCTGGGATTTTTATTTCTTCTTTTTACACCAGTCCCTTTAGCATTTCTTGCATTGCTGGCTTGGTGGTGATAAACTCCCTTAGCCTTTTTTTGTCTGTGAAGCTTCTTATTTCCCCTTCAATTTTGAATGATAGCCTTGCTGGATAGAGTATTCTTGGATTCAGTCCTTTGCTTTGCATCACTTTGTAAATTTCCGTCCATTCTCTTCTGGCCTGATGTGTTTCTGTTGAGAAATCATTTGATAATCTAATGGGAGAACCCTTGTATGTAACTTTCCATCTCTCTCTTGCAGCCTGTAAGATTCTCTCTTTGTCCTGAACATTTGCCATGGTAATTATGATATGTCTTGGTGTGGGTCTTTTCGGGTTCACCTTGCTTGGGACTCTCTGGGCTTGTGTGACTTTTTTCTTCCCCACCTCAGGGAAGTTTTCTGATATTATTTCTTCAAATAGGTTTTCTAATCCTTGTTCCTCTTTCTGTTGTTCTGGCACCCCTATTATTCGTATGTTGTTTCATTTCATGTTGTCCCAAAGCTCCCTTAGGCTCTCCTCCTGTCTTTTAATTTTTTTCTCCAACTGAAGTACAGTTTGGGTGTGTTTTGCTTCCCTGTCTTCTAATTCACTAATTCGGTCTTCCGCTTCTCCTAGTCTACTGTTGATACTTTCAATGGTGTTCTTTATTGCAGCTATATCACACTTCATTTCTTCTTGGGTCTTACTTAAGTTGTTGATTTTTTCATTTGTTTCTTCTTGCTTCTTGGATAAGTTGTCGATTTTTTCCTCCATCCGGTGTATGCACTCTAGGACCCTTATTCTGAATTCTTTTTCTGTCATGTTGTATGCCTCTGTATCACTTAGCTGCTTTTCTGGTGAGTCCTCCTTTTCTTTCCTTTGGGGATTTCTTTGTCTACCCATTTTTGATCTCACTGACATATATAGATATTGAGTCGTTCAGTGGCTGCTCCCTAGGTGGCAGTGGCTCCTCGGGCTGTGGTTGCTCCTTGGGTGGTTGTGGTAGTAGCTGCTCCTCTGTTGTTAGTGGGTCTTCTGATGGGTGCTGTTCACAGCTGTTGTGGCTCTTCTGGCTGGTGGAGGGAGGCTTCACCCACAGCAGCTATTCCTCAGACAGAGCGTGTGGAGATCAGGAGGCCGCTGTTGCTTGGAACTTTCTGTGGGGAGAAGCAGAGTTCCTCTGAGTTCACGTAGTCGCGCTGCTTGAGAGTCGTTTTTGCCAGGTTAGTAGCTGGTCTCTGGATGCCGGTGACAGTCACCCAAGATGGCACGGTCTCCGCGGCTGTGCCGGCGCACCTGGAGAGGTTTCAGCCTCAGCCTCTAACCGTTCCCTTTATCTAGGATTTCTCTGTCTTTCCTGGCTGCAGACTGTCTCAGCTGAATCTCCTCTGCTTATTTGGGCGGTATGCTACCCGTTTCAGCTGCCCGCCCTTATCTGCTCCAGGACAAGGCACCGACACGTCTGTCTAAACCTCCGCCATTTTCTTCCTCCTATCCTCCTGATTTCTATTTTTTCTCTCCAATTGCTGTTCAGATTGTGTTGTTCAGGGTGTGTTACTCTGCCCTGTCTCCTAAATTACTGATTCAATCCTTTTCTAATCTACTATTGAAACCTTCCATCATATTCTTTATTGTAGCTATTATCAATTTTTTTTTTCATTTTTCCTTGATTTTTATGTAAGTTGTGGATTTCCCATGCATCTGGTGTGTGAACTTTATGACCCTTATTCTGAATTCCTTTTTTACCATATTGTATGTCTCCATTTAATTGAGTTCCTCTTCTGGCAATTCCTCCTTTTCTGTCATTTGGGGGTTGTTTTTTGTCTCCCCATTTTAGCTATCATGTCAGAACCCAGGTGCCAGGGTGCGATGGGCCAATGGCCACAGAGTGGATCGGCAATTCAATTGTACAATCGAAGACTCACAGGAGGCAGTGGCAGTGGTGGCGGGCTGGAGTCCTGGTGTCCATGGTTCTGCTGCTGCCGTAAAAAGGTCTTTGGCCAGAGTGGACCTCAGGTGATGTCTGAGGCTCATCTGGGTGGAGGTCAGGCTGATTTCCTAGTCATGGCAGCTCTCCCCTTCAAGATGGTTTGTTTTCTTAGAACCATATTTAACATCAAACAGTGCAGTAACATAAAAATACTAAAGATTGTGCAAGGAGCCGATTAAAAATAGAATGGAGAAACAAATCAGAACTAAGTATACAGAGTTGCATTCATACTGGACATTGTTTTCTGTCATTTTAACTGAAGAGATAGTATAAGTAAGAAATCTGAGAAGTGGTAGAGCAGGAATAAAGTACCTAATCATTTTGAATGAATGATTGTTTGTTTTAAAAAACAAATGGTTTATGTAAGCCGGGTGCACTGGAAAAAAATGAAATAGATGTGCCAAAACATAAATGAAGTAACAGACACATTCTAAAAAGTAATCCACATTGCCCAGTCAGTATTACTCATGGTTGAGGATAGAATTGTGAACCAAGATGTCTCATCATTTTTACCGGGTCAGGACACATGCCCAGGGTGCTGGCTGGTTTGCCAGTATGAGACATTTAAGGAAGCCGCTGATCAAAATATTTCTCTTTCATCTGTGTTTCCATCTCTCTATCTCTCTCCAGATAACCAAGAATAAGCCTATCAAAAAACAAGAGTGGAATATATGTGTTTTCCCCTGGAATGTGAGACATTTTAGTCCTTATTACTAGAGGTCTTTGGAGGACTTTTATTAACCAACATATATGGTTCTGTATTGAATACTTCAATGGAATATTGTTAATAATGAAGTGTTTCATAAACTTACCATCAAAAAGGAACCTATCATTTTTGAAGGAAATGCTTGTTTTGGGAGAAGAATTTGAGGTAGATCTTGATTTTAGTTGCAATAATAAGTAGGTTTCAAACAGTTGTTCATTTGTTCAGGTTAAATGTTATGTAGTGTTGATATTATGTGTACTCATTTTAGTCTGTGGGTGGAAAAACAATTAAAGTAGACTACACCAAGAAACCATCTTTTCAAAGTGGGGGTGGGCAGAGGGCACCACTTCCATCAAGAAATAGAGGTGATGTGAGAAGTCTGAGAAGTGGAAGGGGAGGAAGTAAGAGAAGCAAAAGGACCCTCAGGTGGAAAACACTTAATTAATGTTTCAAAATCTAGGGATGGTAGGAGATCTGACTTAGGTTAACACATAATACAATATGCAAATGAGGTATCATAGACTTGTGTACCTGAAGCCAATGTGATATATTAACTCCTATAAATTCAATAAAGAGTGCAGAAACTGTCAGTAACTCAAATGTTTTTAAAAAATTAAAAATGATATCAGCATGCAACCATTATTTATGTGAAAACAGTAACATTGAATGAAGAGATACACCTCAATTTCATTCATATCATTCAAAGCAAAAGAAGTGATACCATTCATTAGATTGAGAATGTATACTGATGATCAATATGATTTGTAATTGCTAAAGAGGTATAGCACTTCTAATAATGAATGCAATATGTAATGTGTGAAACACTCCTAATGACCTTACAGGGATAGGATTTAAACCTCAAGCTAAATTCAGTCTATTTTAGCATTACTGTTTGCCTCTAGTCACTTCAACTGTTCTCTGAAGAACTCTATTCTATTGATCTTATGTTAGAATGTTACACTTTGGGAACAAGAAGTCATGTAGGTTTAAAATGAAGATTCATACTTACCGAACTACTATGAATTTGTTCTGAAAGTACACTTGTTTTGTCTGAAAAAAAGGACATCAGTTCACCTTGTAAAATACCCACTGAAATAAAAGTTAGTCTAACTATATAAACGTCAAGGACACAAACTTCATTATTTAGAATTGGATTTGGAATACTAGTTTTGAGTATAGGAATGTGCATCCCTGTACTGTGTAAAATAATTATCTCTATTATTCATTTGATAAGATGATCTTGTACTTACATTTGATGGAGAAAACTTTCCATTTGGAAACTACATAAGAGAAATGTCTACGATATTAAATAGATTCACAAAGGGGTCTCTGACTCAGGAAAAGGCTAAAAACCAATGATTCACCAAGTTTATTGGTCTTTCTTTCTTTCTTTCTTTCTTTCTTTCTTGTATATGAGGAATATGAAACATGAATAAAAATGATGAGCTATTTTCAGGGAGTTGTCTTTTAATTAATTTATCTCTTTACTTATTTGACTACTATGAAAGGAAAGTCTATTCATTTCAATACATCTGTAGCAGGAAAAGTTGGTTTCATATTAACCAGTTTTCCCAATTTCAAAGATTTAGTGTCCATTTGTGGTAATTAGGTGTGTGACATTTCACGCAAAATTTCCTAAAGTGTTATTGCAGAGTTTGTGCAAGATGAAGATGAATGTTCCCGTTTTTCCCATCTGGGTGATACTGAGAAGAGTTTGCCAGTTCATATTTGGCCACATATGAGGATGCTCATAGTTCTTCCTTCCCATGACGAATTACAGGATTGGAAGATAAGCCTCTTTTCTATTTGAAAATGAAAAGAGTGATTGTTAATTATGTATTATTCAACATGTTTTCTTTAAATACTATTAAAATAGAGTGTAGTATGCTGATCAAAGAATTATTTTATAAATGAACTGTAGGAATTATATGATAACATTCGTTAAGTAACACTTTTTTGTAATGCATCATGTTTTGACTTTTTATATTTTAACTAGTGGCCTGGTGCACAAAATTCCTGCACGTGGGAGGGTTTGTTGCTCAGCCTGGCCTGCACCCTCTCCACTTTGGGACCCCTCGAATAATGTCCTGCCAGTTTACAGGGATTGGGCCTAAACCAGTAATTGGACATCCCTCTCGTAATCCGGTACTGCTCTGCCCACACTGCAGCCACCCCTACTGCCTCAGCCACTGCCTGCCCAAGATCCATGGCTGTGGGGAGAGGGCCCGCGCCCACGCCCCGCAGAGAATGAGCTGGGTGGGAGTGCTGGGTGGAGGTCCCTGGACCCCGCCAAGTGGGCCCAGCTGCAGAGGAGCCTGGATAAGAAGCTCGGTGAGCTAAGCAGCCAAAGGAGGAGCAAAAGGAGGGAGAAGGAGATATGAGCCAGCCCTCACACCCTCTGTCCTTGTCTTAGCAAATGCAAGTGGGAGCAAGCGACTGTCCATGGTGCTTTCTGTGCCTTATAGCTGCTCCAGTGATGTGACCAGGGCTGCATGAGCAAGCCAGGGGCCTCTGGGAGGGGGTGGGTCCTCGGGCCAAGCGTGCCATGCCTTGCGCTGCGGTGGGGGCGGGCTGCGGTGTCTGTTCTCTGGACCTTCTGGGGAGAGCCGCCCCAGGTCTCAGTTTTGGTGGCACCAGGGCCACCTGGGGCTCTCCGAGGTCCCTCACAAACTCTCTTAAGAGAGACTCTTTAAGAGAGGTTCCAGGAGTCCAGGTTGCAGCCTGGCCTGCGCCCCGCCCTCCTGCCCTGGGATGGCCATGGCGATCAAGGGGGCAGGCTCTCCCACCCTTCAGTTGCCATGGTGGGGGTCCTGGGTTGATGCCTGGCCTGCACCCCGCCCTCCCGCCCTTCAATTGCCATGGTGGGGGTTCGTGGTTGCTGCCTGGCCTGCAACACGGCCCTCCTGCCCTCTGATCGCCATGGCGGGGGTCCAGGGTTGCTGCCTGGCCTGCGCTCAGGCCCTCCCGCCCTTCGATAGCCATGGAGGGGGTCTGGGGGTGCTGCCTGGCCTGCTCTCCGGCCCTTCTGCCCTCCAATTGCCATGGCGATCAGGGCCACAGGCCAGCCAGCAACCCCAGCTTTCCCATGGCATCACCCACTAGGGGGTGGGGAAAGGCAGCTGTTGCCCACCCCCCAACTCTTGCCTGCCACCTGGGTTGCCGATCACCATTCTTCAGTCCTTCCCCTTTTGCCTCTCATCATTGCCAGTATGCAAATTAACTGCCATCTTTGTTGCCGGTTACCGCCATCTTGGCTGTCAGCTAATTTGCATATCTCGCTGATTAGCCAATGGGAAGGGTAGCGGCTGTAAGCCAATTACCATGTTTCTGTTTTATTAGATAGGATTATTATAGACCCGGGTCTGGCTCCCAGCCTCTACCAATGGCAAGACGGGAGTGCCCCCCCCATGGGAAAAAAGGGGTTTTAATAGGGGGGTGGAGTGAGGGGAGGAGAGATGACTGTGGGCCCTGTGATTGGCCAGGCGCAAGTCGGGTCTTGTTACACAGGATGTGGTTAGTTTAAAGAAGTCCTGGGTGTGGCTAGCAGAGTAGCAGAGGCTTGGGCTTCCGGGAAGAAGCCTTGCAGAGCACATGGCCAAGGTAAGATGGTGGGCGTAGCCCTTACCCTGGGGCAAGATGGAAGGCATAGCCCTCGCCCTTTCAGTATGGGAACTGGTCAGGGTACCCTGGATCCCCAGTGATGATATTCCAGACTGCTCAAATCAGCTGGGGATCAAAAGAGCCTGTTTCTGGCCAGCCCACACCAAAAGTGGGCCATTCTGATTCACGTAGTGTCCTAAGTTTTCCCGCTGAGAGCTTAACACCATAGTCAGCCCCTTCCACAAACCCTTCCTTAAAATGCTTCAGCATGCAACCCAATGGGCCCTTTTGAGAACTGGATCCGCTCCCTATAACTACCACACAAGAGGGAGAGGCAGGACTGGGAGAGTGAGACTGAGGAGGAGTTTGCCGCAGTTCCTGTTTTCGCCACCTCCGTGGCCACCACTGCCCGCTGCTGCTGTGGAGTGAGCAGCGAGGAGAGAAAAAAAAAAAAAAAAAAAAAAAAAGGTTAAAGTGGTTTCTGCCTGCCTGGGCCCTGAGAAGATGTCCTGTGTTTACCTGTGAAATAGAATGTTTAGTCAGGGAGTGACAAAATACAGATTAGGAAGAAAGAATAGAGAGTCACCTTGTATGGAGTGAAGTCCCTTAGAGACCCTTGATAACCTAGATCAGTAATCCATTCATCTAATCCTTCAATAGAATAAGAGGCTGGATGAAACCACTCAATGTCCTCCAAGAGGATTTCAGTGAAACAACAAAATTGACAGACTAAACACATTAGACTTACAAACACATTGGACTCACAAACAAGACTGAAAACAAAAACAAAACCAAGAGTAGCCTCTGACATCTCAGGGCACTCCAAGGACCGAGAAGATATGGCTGAATCCAGCCCTTCTTGCAATCCACCAGCGACTGGTCCCAAGAGCCAAAGCTCACCTCTAGAGGATTTCTCAGATGACTCCGAGGAATTTTTTTAGGGATGGGCCAACGTCCCCTGCCCATTCACTGGATCTGAAGAGGAGTTCTCTGGGGCCCTGGAACTTCTCTGGGTGCACACCCCCTAGAGGCCCCTTAGTCTCCATGACCAGCCCAGGGGAGACTGGCCTCCCTTGGCATCTGAAACAGCACTCCTAGGAGCTAAATCTTGCGGGGGAGCCTCCAAATGTTGTAATGTCCCCCTCGAATCACACGAGGACACCTCAAGAAGTCGAATTAAAGAGTCACATTTATTGAAAATCCGGGACTATGAGAGGGCCATGCATTCCAAATCTCGCAGTCCCTTACCCAGCCCCAACACCAAATTTATATAGGCAAAAATCACAAAGGTACTGATTACATCTCAGGGTTTGGAATGAGGAACCTGGTTTGCAAAAAAGCTGTTTACAGAAGCAGAATTGAGCATGTTAGTTAAATTATAGTTTTCGGTCTCTGGATCACTGAATCAATGGAAACACATTATCTGGAGCCATTGGGTCTTGGGATCACTGAGTTGACAGGAACACATTATCTGGAACCATGGGTCTTGGGACCACTGAGTTGACAGGAATGCATTATCTGTAGCCACTGAGGCAATTTAGAGTAATTGTGTAGCCCTGGTCCTGGGACCACTGAGTCAACCAGAACACGTTATCTGTGTCCACTGAGGTAATTTAGGATAATTGTGCTGTCCTGGTTCCCAGGTACAGAAGAATGCTCTTTCTAAAACCAGTGAGATCACAATCAATGGGATATTCAAACCACCAACAGCAAAGGATTCAGTCGATTGGGATAGCACACATAAGTTCAGAAAATCAAAGTAACTTTTCTATTGTTAAAAAAACAAAAACAAATAAGTACAAAAGCCAAACAGCAGGGTTAGAGTTAAACAACAGTTTCTACCTGAGATGATTGCTACCATACTTCAGTACCAGCACACAAGGTCAGGGAATCAGTGATTTTAAAGGACTCTTGGACTTTCTCTGGGCAGAGATTTTTCTGGGCAGGTCTAGAGGGTACAGATAATGGTGTAAGTAAGTGGAGAGTGGTCTTAGGCAGCGCTCAGCAAAAGGGAATGTCAGTTGTGAAGTGGTCTAAAGGTCAGTGACTGGGGAGTCCCCAGGGAAGGGAGTCCATTCAGTTGTTCAATCAGACCTCTAACAACATCCCTCTGCAGCAGAAGGAAGTAGGAGGATGGTTGAGTCTTAGGGCAGAGGCAGGGAACATACAGAAAGAGTATGGGATATCTAGTAGTGCCAAAAAGTGAGGAAGTACTGACCTGACCTGGAAGGAAGGAAAGAAAGGAAGGAAGTGGGGAAGCAGAGAAAATAGCGGGAAGTATGTGGGCTTGGTGTCAAAGACACAGGTTGAATCATCATTCTTTCTCAACATGATAGTATCAGGCCTAAGCTTGCTAATAACTCACATCCCTGGATGGTGGGATGTCCATAGCAACCTTCTTTGCAGACTTATTTAAATGTTAATGGGTATAATATTAATGCATCTGCACACTGCTAAAGATCAAGTATGTCTACAGGCATACGGTAGACACCATAAAGTAGTGAGTCTTATTTGGTTATGTGAGGAAGAGTCAGAAGTAATGGCTGTGAGCTTAGAAGAGGTTGACAGTAGGTTGAAAAGAGAAAGTCCACCCTGAGGATTAAGTTCAGGACCCGGGAAGGGTGGGGTCCCTCTCCTCTGTGGGAAAGGGCTGTTAGGGATTGGGGAGGGGTGAGGGGATGGGGCGAGGCCCTGGGATCTCAACTGCTTGGGGAGGAGGGGCAGTGAGGGGCAGGGGGGACTTTCAATACAGATCATTGTGAGGGGACAGATGGGCCACCTGGGTCAGTCTGCCACCATCTTTGTCTACTTCCCTCAATGCCTGGCCCACAGTGAAACTCCCGGAAGCACTTGGCTAGTTGTTGGGTGGATTCCATTCCTAAAGAGTGTGTAATAACCCCGAGAAAACACATAGCTGTGAATCGCTTTTGAATGTTTTAAACTTCATGGTGCCATCGGACTTGACTAGAGTTGTGGAGTTGCACCGTGTATCTCATTCGTTATGTGATTATCTAGCCTTGTTAACAGAGAAAGCATGCAAAATTCATACAGTCAGCTTTTCTCTATTTCCCTCTTCTAAATTATAAAAAAGGATGCCACCCAAGCTTTGGGGTTGAAGGTAGGATCTGTGGGAACGGCCCCTGGGGTCAGGAGTTGCCAGTGTAGTAACTGAAGTGAAAGGGCATCTGAGTCACAGAGGTGCGAAACAAGGAGCCTGCATGGACTTGCCCCTCAGGAGGCAGCAAGCGCAGGCAGGCTGCCCTGGGGAGCAGATAGGCCGCCATGGGGAGCTTGGCTTCCAGACTCCAGGCTGCACTCTGCTAGGCTGGTGACTACAGCTGCCCCTGAAGGCGACACAGAGCCTGGTGCAGCAGAAGGAAGCCTGGGTAAGAGTCCTGTGTCCTTAGGCGTCCCCTGCCCACCGGCCTGGTTTCCTGCCCCCTGTTTTACGCAAGACATGAGTTCCCAGTGCCTCTTTTGTTCTCTGGCTGTAGGAAAGGCTTGTGCGGGAGATCTGCACACATTATCCTTGCTTATTGTTCCGCCTGAAGACATAAAACCCCGCACATCTGGTGCAGATTCTGGGGCGTGCATGTGACTGGGGCCTTGCTAATGCGGGCTCTGCGGACCCGCCTTGCCTGGGGACAGTCACCAGGAGCGGGTTCAGGGCGCCAGCAAGGCGTGCGGACCGGTCTTGCTTGCTTTTTGCCTTTTCCTTTTCCATAGCCCTGAGAAATAAGCTTTTGACGACGGAGGCATTGAATGTGGATACTGAACGGAAATGGTGAGTCAGCTGCATCCAAATGAAAAAAAAAAGAAAGAAAGAAAAAGCGATGAAATCAGATGTGCATGTTTAGTCATGAGAAAATGCTCTGTGGGTAAACTCACACGCAGCCTGCTCAGTGCGTGAAAGATGTGCGTGGGGAAAAGGAACTCTGGGAGCTGAGCCTTCTCCAGTCCCCGGGTTTTGCCGTCCTTGGTGTGCTTGGTGACACTTTAGAGGCGTGCATTTCTTTGCAGGCTTTACTGACGTGTGGTGTGTGTGTGTGTTGCTGTTGTAACCCGATAAAAGACACATCTTTACCAATTTTGGCCATGTGTCTTAAAGATGGAAATGTCTTGGCGCTGCTCCCAGATGCTTTTGTGTGTGTGCGGGGAGGGTGCTGTGTCTCGGGAAATTGCGGCGGAGACCTGTGTGCACACATGCGGGCACTCTGCGGCTGCATGCGCAGGCCTGCACTGTAGAGGGCTGTGGGATGCAAGCGCACTTGCCTTGCAGAGGAAGTGGGGAGAGAGAAGGAGTTTGCAGGCGGGTCCAGAAACCCACCGTGCAGCATTTGTAACTAAGCAGCCTGCTGCCTCACACACTGCCAGCTGACAGGATGAATGGGTGAGAAGTAAGATTTTCAGTTTATGTAAAATAACGAAACATATGGTACAGATTTCCTGGTTGACACATTTCTTTTCTTTGCAAAGCAGGATCTTTGAGGGCATATTCTACTTTCTTTATGATTATGTTGCAGAAAAGTAGGAAAAGGGACAGCTCTATGCTTTTGTCAAGCATAGTGGAAAAGCTTTTCACTATCTCTTTTAAAATATGTTTTATTGTTGATAGTATTACAGATATCTCCCATTTATAGCCTTTCTTTTTTATGTGTGGGTTTTGTTTTGTTTTGTTTTGTTTTGTTTTGCTTTTAATCCTCTTAAAAAATCAATTTTTCCATTGATTTTTAGAGAGAGTGGAAGAGAGAGGGAAAGACAGAGAGAGACACCAATGTGAGAGAAATGCATTGATTGATTGCCTCCTGCATGTATCCAACCAGGGCCAGGGCCAGGAAGGAGCCTGCAATTGAGGTATGTGTCTTTGACAGGAATCAAACTTGGGATCCTTTGGTCTGCAGGTTGATGCTGTATCCACTGAGCCAAACCGGCTAGGACTACACTTTCTCTCTACCTGTCCCTATCTCTCTCTCTCCTACTTTCTCTCTCTTTCTCTCTCTCTCTCCTACTTTCTCCTACTTTCTCTCTCTCTCTCTCTTTATCTCACTCTCTCTCACACAAACACACACACATAGTAAGGAAAAATATCTTTGGAGTTATTCTCCTTTATAGGTATACTACTGGCCTGGTGCACAGATTCATGCACATTGGAAGGAAATTAATTAGAAGGTGGCTGGTGGGGTGGGGTGGGGTGGGACTGGGCAAGACAGGCCAGACACACCCTGGAGCCAACCTCCCATGGTCCCTCTCCACCAGGCACACCTGAGGGGTGCTGCGGCCCAAGTTGTCTGTGGAGTGAGTGGGGTCCCTCGGCCTGGCCTGTGGGAATCAGGCTTGAGAAAAGTAAATGTGAAAATGTGGGTTGTGGAGAGGCCAGAGGAGGGGTGTGGCAGCTGAACCTGGGATGTGACTTATCCAATTCTGAAAGCCACTGAGGGCTGAGAGTCGTGGGCTCTTTGGAATCTTAGAGGCACAGAGAAAAATAAATGTGGGCCAAAAGACCTGTGTATCCTTACCAAGAAGCTGCTACAGAGGGCATTCTCTTTAGCTCAGGCATCCTCTTCCATTTCACTTTCCAAGTCTCATTACTTCTCTCTCCAGACAAGAGACCTTGGCCGGGGCCATCAACTGACCACCTTCTCCATGTGCAGTAACTGAGGCCTGAATCAGTCGCCTGCACTCGTATCTCTGAGTGAGTCATGGGACGGTGACACAAGAACAAGGCCTTGGTTCCTGATGTAAGGCTCCCATGGCCATCACCTGGGCCAGCCTGATGGGAGTGTACCTAGAGAAGTCACCGGAGAATTGGGAACATGCCACTCTATGTGTGGCAGCCATGGACATGATCAGGGTCATCGGCAGACAGCAGGAGTGCCCATTTAGGTGACAATCACCCGCCACAATCCAGGTGCTCCGCAGGTCTGTGCTCAGCCATGGTGTAGGGACCCAATCAGGTCTTCAGGAGGTTGGGGGAGGTGATGGTTTGATATTCCCAGGGAGAACTAGGAATGATCTGCAAGTATGTAAATTTACTGAGGGGGTGTCACCCACAAGATCTGGGTAGCAGTTGTGCATGGAGGCCCCTCCCACATCTGACGTAGAGGGAAAGAAAGGGGTGGGGAACCAGCTCAGCACTGGGGCCACAGTAGGCATAGCTCCAGGGTGTCTCCCTCTTGGCCTGAGCTCGGCTATGCCCCGCTGCATCATCCTCTGCACAGGTGGATAATACTAAGGAGGGCACCTTCTGGAAGCCCAGGGCTGACAATTCTCTCTGCCTCAAATTACCCTGCAGTCATGGCCTTGACCTCTCCTCTCAGGGTCTTGGGACCAGTATGTCCTGAAATAGCCACTCTCAGTGTGGCTGAGACACTTGTAACATGAGGGGTTACCACCAGGTGACCTTAGTACCAGCAGCATCTGTGTGAGGCCTGATACTCCCAATGCAGGAGGGCGAGGTCTCTCCATCCCCAATCTCTAGCTCCCAGGCCTCCCTGACCTCCTTGGGCTGTAGCCAGGGGACAGGTTGTGCACTAGTTACTTTGTTTCAAGCACCATCCCTTACCCTCAGTGGTGCAAGCTCAGGGGAAGAGGCCAAAACTTACCTGACACCAAACACCAGTTAAGTCAGTCCGTGGGCTCTCATGCCAGTCCTGCTCTGAGCAGAGTTTCTGAACACGGGGTCCCTAACCTACTACAGCTTCCTGTCTCGCGCTCGCTCTCTTTTACCCCATGAAAACACAGGAGAACAAATGAGTTTTGGGGGACATGACCTGATAATACAACGGCTGCTCCTGTTTCTGCTCCCCCAGGAGGAGCCTGAGGATGCAGATCCCACCTCTTTCCCTAATGATGAGAATGGAAGAGGTGCAGGGCTTCTCTAGACACTCAAGGAGGCTCCCGTAACCAGCACACCTGAAGATGTCTTCCTTCCATGCTGGCTCAGCTCAGAATGGCCTCACGCCCGCCAGTACTTGGTTGCCCTGGTGGTCCATGGTCTCAGTCACCTGTGTCAACCCAGGTCAGAGTAAGAACCAAATGGTCCCCAAATAAGGAAACACCATGTTAACGCATGTACGTAGGAAGCCATGGGCTCCTGGGAAAATCTTCTAGAACACCGTGGAGGAATCTGAAAACTGGAGATGTGCCCTGGCTGGTTGGGCATCGTCCTACTAGTGGAAGGGCACAGGGTCGGGGCACGTACAGGAGTCAACAGTATTTCTCTCCTGTCTCTCCCCCACTCCTTTCTCTCTGTCAAATGGATAAAAAGAAAAGAAACCCAGATTACTTGAGAAGATGGCGGCTGGCAGGATGGAGGGGAGAAAGGTGATGTGAGTGACAGGGGAAACGAGAGTGTGTGGATGTGTGTGTCTTTGTGTGTGTGTGTGTGTGTGTGTGAGAGAGAGAGAGAGAGAGAGAGAGAGAGAGAGAGAGAGAGAGAGAGAGAGTCAGGGACAGTAAAATCCAGCAGGAGTATCAGAGCCTGTCAGAACCAGCTCTCCTTGACAGGGAGCACCTACCACCTCCGTGGACATTCCACACCATCTAGACAGGGGGAGCAGCCTCCTATAGGAACTCATAAACACCACTGCCCACCCAGGCCTTAAACACTGCCGGCAACCCGGCAGCCATGCCAGCCCAAACCCTGCTGCCCCACCCAAAGACCAGCAGACCCTAGGACCTCCACCTCCAAAGGTACTGGGCTCCCAGCAGTGAGACATCGCCCCACCCCAGCAGCAGATCTCTGGACACCACATTTGCGCTTTGCCTGAGCGCAGGCCTCCTGAGCCCACCCTCCACAGGCCGCTCCTGGGTGCTGCTGAGAGCCCCTGCTGGGCACACTCTTAGCCAAACAAGGGCGCACTGCTCCAGCAGTAGAAATTCTAAATTCCCTCTCCCTGGATACCTGCCCACAGACACCTCAGTCGTGCGGCTTCAGAGCCAGGGACTTTCAGATTGCGTCAGTGCGCCACGCTGACAAATGTACCTCAGTTGCCCCTGCTAGCCGCCACTGGACGTGCATATCCAACCACGGACGCTGCAGTAAAAACTGAGTTTTCCCACCCAACAGCTGCAGAACTCTGGACACCACAGTTGCACCTTTCCAGTGTCCAGGCCTCTTGAGCCCAACCACCAACAGACATTTCCTGGGTGACTCTGTGAGCCCCTGCTAGGCACGCACAATTTCAACCAAGACCACAAGACAGCAAAAATTGGGATATACCCCTCCCTGGAGCTGCCTTCTGGACACCGAAGTTGCGTCTTTTCAGCACACAGGCCTAATGAGACTGCTGCACCTAAGGGCAGCTCCTGATGCCAATTTGAGCCCCAGCTGGGCGTGCTTATATCCAAACAAGGCTGGACAGCCCCAGCAGTAGAAATGTGGACTTCCCCCTCCCGACTACCAAACAACATACACCATGGTCACATGGTTTCAGCACACAGGCCCGCTGAGGCCACCGCACAAGCAGGTAACTCTCAGGGCCTCTGTGACTTGCCACTGGGCACACTAGTATCCAACCAAGGGCTGAACGGCTGAGAAGAAGATAGTCGGACTTCCTCCTTTTCATTTGCAGACCACTGTTCACTGCATTGTACCGATCCAGAACGCAAGTCCCCTGAGCCTGCTGCTAGGCACAACATTCTGGCATCCAGTCCCCACAGTAGCGCTGCTCCAGCACAAGGGCCCCTGAGCCCACTGCCCCAGTAGACGATACTTGGGCACCTTTGTCAGATGCATTGGGCATCCAATTCCAATTATGGATGCTAATCCCCCAAAGCAGAAAATGGGACTTCTCCCTACAGGGGCCAGAGGCACAGCACAATCACTCTGATCCAGTGTGTGGGCCCCACAAGCACACACCCCTCACAGACAGCTCCTGGGCCCTTCTGTGTGCTATCACTGGGTATGTGCCTTTCCAACCGAGGGTGCATGGCTCCCTCAGTAGGATCCACGGCACAGCCCCTGCCCCCCCACACCCCGGGTTACCTACCTCTGGACAGTCTGCTCCTGGTTCCTAAACTCCTTTGTGATTCAGAGGGAAATCACATTGGCCAGAGTCCCACTGCCTCAACCACAAACTATGAGATACCAGCCTCCACACACTCATGGGCACTGGGACCTCATAGTGAGTTTCAGAGTAATGCTAATCCAGCGACCATCACACCACACCAGCTAAAGTCACAGTTCCTGAGCCGCAGGCCCCATGACTCCTTAATCCCAGGCAATGGTCTTTGGGAACAAACAGTGAGCACATACCAGTGAGACCTCAGAAAACCTTTTCCACAAGAGCCGGAACAATAATCACATCCAAAACACCTTGCAAAACAATGCTGCGGGTCAGTCACATTGCTAACCCATGATAACACTTCATCCACAAATAAGACACTAACAGTCAAGACCCAACTACCTCAAGAGAACCCAAATAGCTCAAGTAGGGAGCTCCACTAGATTACCTATCCTAGAAGACCTGAGAGATCACACCAATAGAAACACCCCCAAAAGAACCTGCGTAGCAAAGCAGTTGAATCTAGCACACAGATACAATACAAATATTACAACAAAACAAAGGGAGACAAAAAAGCAATCCCCAAAGGAATAAATAAAGTGTAATCAACAGAAAAGGAGTCAAATGAAATGGAGGCAACTAACGTGTCAGATGAAGAAAGTTTAAAATGCAAGAGGAGTACCTATGGGAGCTTTGCGACAACACCCAACAAAACAACATCCGCATCATAGGCAAATTAGAAGGAGACAAAGTGAAGCAAGGAATAGAAAACATGTTGGAAGAGATAATGACAGTAAACTTACCTGAAATTGGCCAGAAAATAACTATGCAAGGGCAAGAACCACATAGAGTCCCAAACAAGATGAACCCAAAAAGACCAACACCAAGCCCCATCATAATTAAACATCAATGCCAAAGTAAGAATCATAAAGGGTGTCAGAGAGAGACAGAGAAAGTTACCTACAAGGGATCTCTCATTAGAATATCAACTGATTTCTCAACAGGAACACACCAGGCCAGAAGGGGATGGAATAAAATATACAAAGTGATGTGAAACAAGGGACTGAATCCATACCCAGCAATTCTACCATTCAAAATTGAAGATGGAATCTGGAGATTCACAGACAAAAAAGGGCTAAGAGAGTTTATTAACACCAAGCCAGCAATGCAAGAAATGCTAAAAGGACTGCTGTAAAAAGAAGAAACAGAAAGGCAAGATGAAAAAAAAAAAATATAAGAATAAAAATGATGACAAACAAGTACATATCAATAACAACATTAAATGTAAATGGAATAAATGCTCCAATGAAAATACATAAGGTAGGTGGATGGATAAGAAAACATGACCCATATATTTGCAGTCTGTAAGGGAATCACCTCAGAGCTAAGGATTCACACAGACTGATAGTGAAGGGATGGACAATAAAAGTGTTTCAGGTAAATGGAAATGAGAAAAAAGCTTGGATGGCAATACTTATATCTGACAAAATAGAACTCAAAGTGAAGGCCATAAAAAGAGATAAGGAAGGCCACAGCATAATACTAAAGGGGGCAATTCAACAAGAAGATATAACTCTGGTAAACATATATGCACCCAATAAAGAAGCACCCAAGTACATAAAATACATACTTCTGGAAGGTATTAAAGGACAGATAGCAATATAGTCATAGTCAGGGACTTTAATCCCCCATTGACACCACTGGATAAATCCTCTAAACAAAAAACCTCCAAAGAAACAGCAATCCTAAATGACTCTCCAGTTCAGATGGACTTGACATCTTCAGAACATTTCATCCCAAACTACTGGATATACATTCTTCTCCAGTGCACATGGGACATGTTCAAACACAGACTACAGATTAGGACACGGGCAACATCTCTTCAAATTCAAGAGCATAGAAATCATAATAAGCATCTTCTCAGGTCACAATGGCAAAAAACTAGAAATCCACTGCAATAAAAACAATGAAAAAATCAAACACTTGAAGGCTAAATAGCATGCTAATAAACAATGGTTGGGTTACCAAAGAGATCAAAGAAGAAATGAAAAGCATCCTGGAAACAAATGACAATGAAAACTCACAATCCAAAATCTATGGGACACAGTGAAAGCAGTCCTGAGAGGGAAGTTCGTAGCTCTACAGGCCTACCTCCAAAAACAATAAAAAAATGGTAATGAAGTATCTAACCTTGCAACTTAATCAATTAGAAAGAGAGCAACAAGAAATGCCCAAAGTCCTCAGAAAGAAGTAGATAATAAAGATCAGAGCAGAAATGAACAACAAAGAGACCAAAAAAATACAAAACATCAATGAATCCAAGAGCTGGTTCTTTGAAAGGATACACAACAATCATGAACTGCTAGCCAGGCTCACCAAAAACAAAGAAAGATGACCCAAATAAACAAAATCATAAATGAAAGAGGTAAAGTAACAAATGACCCCACAGATATACAAAGGATTGTAAAAAATTGCAACAAACAACTCTATTCCAACGAACTGTACAACCTGTGTAGCTGAACACTTGTAAACGAGGATCTGAAGTCCTTCCAAGAAGAAGTGAATGTTCTATCAGGAGCACAGCGACAATTGCAAGCGAGTCACACTGGGTCAACATTGCACACAACCTTGAGTTCCAAGAACATTTACGTCCCTGAGAAAGACTCAGATTAAATAGTTGTAGGTGTAGAACAGCAAGGGAGGGCACAGCTGCAAGTTGTCTTCAATATGCTATTGTAATAATATAGAACCAAACAAGATTTATTTATTTTATTTTATTTTTTATTGATGTTTTACAGAGAGGAAGGGAGAGAGATAGATTGATGAGAGAGAAACAGCGATTAGCTGCCTCCTGCACATTCCCTGTTGGGGATGTGCCCGCAACCAAGGCACATGCCCTTGACCGGAATCGAACGTGGGACCCTTGGGTCAGCAGGCTGAAGCTCTATCCACTGAGCCAAACCGGTCAGGGCACAAAACAAGATTTAATTGATTAACTGCTGACACATGACCTTGTACCAAACCCCAATAAAAATGATGGTGAGAGTGCAAGGTTTGCTGCATGCCTGAGCAAGCTGTAGCCCTCTGTCCGGCATCAATCATCCTGAGTGCTCGTCTTACCTCTGCGTTTTCGGTTCATTAAACATCCCTCAACACTTGGCGCCCAAATAGGGACCTTAAGGTAAGTACTGGAAACACACAGGACTGAAAGGCAAAAAGTCTGCAATGATGTATGCAAAACTTTTGGCAAGCCAGGCAGCATATTGGGGAATTCCCCAACAGCAGAGAGTCAATATATGACTCTGCTGTGTTCAGTGCTTTAAAGCACTGGGGTTAGTGTGTCTCAAGACACTTTTAGGAAATTTGCTAGATAAATAAAAAGGCATTGTTATTGGTTTGAGCCAACAGGCAGAAATCAGTTAAATCTAAAGGTTTGGAAACAGATTGTTCATGGGCTACGGCACGCTCATCAGAATGGAGATCCTATAGGACAGGAAGTTTGGTCCTTGTGTACTTTGATTACCATGGCTCTTAAATCTTTGCAGTCAAAAGCAGATTATAAGGCTACTCCAGTTAAAGTTACTATCTCTCGTTCTCACTCTGCTTGTGAAACTGATAAAGACATGCCTAATAGACCATTACCTTCTTTGCCTCATGAAAATAATACGGACCAAAAAAGGAAAGATTTTGAATGGAAGTTGAAGGGATATGAAAATATAGAAGAGACTGATAAAGAGGGCATCCAGGATTTGTCAGAAAGTGAAACTAGTAGCACTGATTCTAGTGGTAGCGAACGGATGAGACTAAAAAAGAAAAGCAAAACAAGGAATGACAAACAAGAGTTCTTAAAAGATTTGCTGATTCATATGAAGGCTTTAATATGTGGTATCCCACCGCCTCATGTTAAACCCACTAATAAGTTACAGGAATTAATCAAAAATGCTTTTCCAGTTCAACAGCCACTGGTAGAGGAGCCCAGAGTAACTCCCTCGGCTCCTCTTCCAGACCCACCACATTATTCCAAAGGGGCACATAGGCAATTCCAGCTGCCCTTGCCTACTGAAATAAACAAAATATTATTTGATTCAGAACCTGGAGATGAGATTATTCCTCCCAAATGGAGAAGAGATGATGATCTCCTTGCATTTCTGATACAGCGGCAGCAAATGCCACAGGATCTGCAATAATATCCCCAATATCCAGATGGTTATGCTAATGTGGCTCATAGTCCTCAGTCCTCATGAGTTTAAACTGCTCAAAAGTTTAAAAGAGGCAATTAATTCTTATGGCATGCATTCCCCGTTTGTGATGGGATTACTTACTAGTTATGCCTCGGAATTTTTGCTAATTCCCCTGGATTGGGAAGCTTTGACCAAAACTGTACTGGATCCAGGAATGTATTTACAATTTAAAACATGGTGGAGAGAGGAAGCTGACGTTATGGCTAGAGAAAATGCAGCAAAACAGCCTCCAGGACCAACATTGCAGGAATTAACTGGGTCTGGACAGGATGGGCGATTGCGAGCACAGGCACCTTTTTCAGATTTGCATATCACTCAGATAAAATTATGTTGTTTAAGAGCAAGGCAAAGAGTGGATGCACCTGGAAAGGCATCTCCCGCTTTTACTAAAATTACTCAACAAGCATGGGAACCTTACACTGACTTTCTGTCTAGATTAACAATAGCAATTAAAAAGGCTCTCTCTCACGAAGAGTCATGAAGATTATTTCTTCACTATTTCTTTACAACCTCAAGACTATGAGAAATTTGCATTTACTGCCCTGGCTTTAAATCAGGCTCAACCCACTCAAGGGTATCAATAGAAAGTCTTACCACAAGAAATGTTCAACAGTCCCACTATATGTCAGGCATATGTGCATCAACCTTTAGAAATAGTCAAAAAAAGATTTCCTAATAGTCTAATTTATCATTATATAGATGATATTTTAATAGCTTCTAAAATTCAATCACAATTACAGGAGATTTACCAATATCTCCTTGAAAAATTCCAAGACTATAGAAGTAGCCCCAGAAAAGAAACAATGGCAGGAGCCATGGAAATATCTTGGGCAAAAATTAACAGATGTCCCCATTATTCCACGGAAGATTCAAATTAGAAGAAACAGTTTAGAAACTCTAAACGATTTTCAAAAGTTATTAGTAGACATTAATTGGTTGAGACCCAGTCTTGATATACCTACATATCAATTGACTAATTTATTTCAAATCCTAAAGGAGAAATCTGAATTAAATAGCCCACATGTTTTAATATAACATGAAAAATAATTAACTTGGATAGAACAGCATATAAAACAAACACAATTAAATAGAATTCTCTCCATAGACAATTTTTTTTTAAATTTTCTTTTTTCCTTTTTTCCCTTTTCTTTTTTTTTTTAATATATTTCATTGAGTTTTTACAGAGAGGAAGGGAGAGAGATAGTTAGAAACATCGATGAGAGAGAAACATAGATCAGCTGTCTCCTGCACATCCCCCACTGGGGATGTGCCCGCGAACCAGGTACATGCCCTTGACCGGAATCGAACGTGGGACCTTTAAATCTGCAGGCCAACGCTCCATCCACCTAGCCAAACCGGTTTCAGCCCTCCATAGACAATTTTAAATTATTAGTTTTCCACACTGAACATTCTCGTTCAGGGTTACTTGTTCAAGATAGTAATGTTATTGAATAGATTTTCTTGCCTCATAAATCACAGAAAAAAATACAGACTTATATTCAAACAATTTGCCAAATTATTTACAAGGGAAGATTAAGATTAAGACTATTATGTGGTTTAGATCCAGAAGAAATTATAGTACCTTTTACTGTCAAAAAAATTCAAAAATTGTTTCAAATATGTGATAATTAGCAAACTGTTTGTGCTCATTTTTTAGAGAAAATACATAATCATTATCCTACAAATAAAAGGTTACAATTTCTTAAGAAAACTCAATGAATATGGCCTCATCATATTATAGCTAATGAACCAATTCAAGGCCCTACTGTTTATACCAATGCTAACAAACTAGGAATAGCTGGTTTTCATTTTGAACAGCTAACAAAGGTAATTCAGTCTCCATACACTTCAGTGCAATGCGCAGAACTATTTGCCATTGTTTTATTACTACAACATCTTCCTCAAGCTGCAAATATTGTCACTGATTCTCAATATGCAGTAATTACTTACTTACTAAAAGCTTTTGCAGTAATGGAAATACCTCAAAATATTGAGACTGATAATGGTTCTGCATATCTATCTAGAAAATGTCAAACATTTTTTCAATTTCATCATATCACTCACATCACTGGCATCCCTTGTAACAATACAGGACCAGCTATTATTGAAAGACAAAATCACACCTTAAAGGAAATGCTTAAAAAACAAAAATGGGGAGAATCCCCTAAATGAAGACTATTAACTGCTCTATTTACTTTAATTTTTTTTAAATCAAGATGAGACAGACAGTACTGCTGCTCAACGACATTGGGTATAGGAGGTTTCACAAGAATTCCCATCTACCTGTGTTTTATCATAATAGTCCTCTCAGTCGTGGGATCCTGCATGGGTCCTACGATGGAGGCGAGGTTATGCTTATATTTCCATAGGTGAAGAAAGGTTCTGTCTTCCTGAGAGGCGTCTTCAGCGTAGACATGGGAACCAAAGGAAAGTTCTACTTAAGTGACCTGACCAAGGATTTCTCAGAGATGACGTTGACGGGGCCTCCTACCCACAAAGCTCTAAGGTCAATGAAACATTCATCAGTACCAACCTGGGGTCAGGTGAAGAAGCTTACCCAAGAGGGAGAACAACTGGTTTGGCATCATGGAAAAGAAGTGACGCCATCGACTTTGTTTTTTGCTATGCTAGCACTAATAACCACTCAGGTAAATGCTGAGAATCATACATACTGGGCTTACATTCCTAATCTGCCACTGAATAGAGGTGTTTCTTGGTTGGATTAAAAAGTTCAAATTTATGTTAATGAGTCAAATTGGTTATCTGGACCTTATGATGACCAAGGTCCATTAAAATTCGAAGAGGAAGGTAGAGTCATAGAAAATTATAACACTGGAACGCAGGGAGTGCCAATATGTTTAGGTCAAGGAGACCATTGTTTAACAATACAGGCACAAGCCCTGCTGAACATTTTGAAAACATTACTACTGAAACAAAAAACAGGCGTTTGATTCTTCTGAGTGCCCATGGGTTTAAAAATGTTAGTTGGGATAACAACAGTACACCTCCATTACTTCACTCATGTCATGTTCCTACGTTTCCGCACTTATCCATTTGGGGATTGGGTCCATTGGGAATCCTGTTGAGGAGAGACAGTTTGGATTTTATCTAATACTTCCTATGGAAGCGTCATTGATTGGAGCCCTTTAGGTTCTGCCCGTTCCAAAGCCAATGGAGCTGATCTACGATGGCTTAGAGGAGAGAACAAGTCCATATCAACACAAGCAAATGTGAGCATCATATGGCATGATGGAGGATTTGCTCCCCCAACACCTCATCAAAAAGGACATCCTGTTGAATCTGACTTATGGAAACTGGGGTCTGCCTTACACTCTTTGAAAGCATAGATTTGCATAAAATAAGCAAATCTATAAAAATAACTCTAGGAATTACACCTTACAATGTAATGCTAACAAAACTGCCTTTGTACAAGCCTGTGTTCGATTACCATTTTTATTAATGATAGACCAAATTGTAAGTCTGCAAAGACAAATGCATATGAAATATAACTAGAATTATTCATCAATTTGCATTACTCCTGTACCTCAGAATGAAAGTCTGTTTCCATGGGAAACGGTTAAAAAAACATTTGTTCAATCATAAAAATCTAACAAAAGAAATTCTAAATTTAGAATCTCATATACAAAAAAATATTTCAAAAGAAATTGTATAAATTAACTTCGCAAATTGTGTTAAAAATATGGTTAAGGAATTGCAACAATTAAATCCTATACGCCATTTACAAGCTACTTTAGGAGCTTCCGTTGGAATACTATTATTAATACTCTATCTCTGTATCATTTTATATTTAGTCTTCCAAGGACCCGGAAAACCAAGCAACTAATTAAGAGAAAAACAGCTGTTTTTTCACTGATGCTCCATCAAATGAAGCAAGAAAAAAAGGGGGATTTGTAGCTGGATATTTGTAAATGAGGATCTGAAGTGCTGCCAAGAAGAAGTGAATGTTCTATCAGGAGCACAGCGTGACTTGCAAGCGAGTCTCGCTGGGTCAACACTACACACAATCTTGAGAACCAGGAACATTTGCCTCCATGAGAAAGGCTAGGATTAAATAGTCATGGGTGTAGAACAGAAAGGGAGGGCACAACTGCAAGTTGTCCTCAATAAGCTACTGTAATAATATAGAACAAAACAAGATTTAATTGATTAACTGCTGATGCACTGACCTTGTACAAAACCCCAATAAAAGCAATGGTGAGAGGGCATAGTTTGATGCATGCCTAAGAGAGCTGTAGCCCTCTGTCCGCATCAATTATCCTGTGTGCTCATCTTACCTCTGCGTCTTTGGTTCATTAAACACTCCTCATCAATCTGGACAAAATAGACATATTCCTAGAAAAATATAAGCTTCCAATACAAAATCAGGAAAAAGCAAACAACGTGAACAAGCCAAAAACTAGTGATAAAATTGAAACAGTAATCAAAAAGCTTCCAGAAAACAAAAGCCCTGGACCAGATGGCTTCACAGGGGAGTTTTACCAAACATTCAAAGAAGAAGTAAAACCAATTCTTCTCACACTCTTTCGAAAAATTCAGGAGGAAGCTCTTTTTATGAAGCCAGCATTACCCAAATCCGAAAACCAGAGAATGACACCACAAAGAAAGAGATTTACAAGCCAATATTCCAGTTGAACAGTGATGCTGCAATCCTCAACTAAATTCTAGCAAACTGGATCCAGCATTACATGAGAAAGATCATACACCATGAACAAGTGGGATTTATCCCAGGAATGCAAGGCTGGTACAATATCCGCAAATCAATAAGCATGATACATCACATAAACAAACTGAGAGACAAAAACCACATAATCATATCATTTGGTGCAGAAAAGGCATTTGACCAAGTGCAACAGCCTTTTCTGATAAAAACACTCAGCAAAGTGGAAATAGAAGGATCATCCCTCCCCATATAAAAGCCTTATATAAAAAGCCTACAGCCAACATCATACTCAATAGACAAAAACTAAAGCCATTTCCCTCAAGAACAGGAACAGGACAGGGATGCTCGCTTTCACCACTTCTGTTCAAAATGGTACTGGAACTGCTAGCCACAGTGATCACAGAAGAAAAAGAAACAAATGGCTCCCAAATTGGAAAATAACAAGTAAATTGTCATGATTTGCAGATGACATGATACTGTACATAGAAAACCCCAAAGACTCCTTCAAAAAATTAGTAAACTTAAAAAATGAATTCGGCAATGTAGCAGAGTAAAAAATTAACTCCAAGAAATGTATGGCATTTTAGACAACAATAGTGAACTTACAGAAAGAGAGTTTGAAAAAAAATCCCATTTATCATCCCACCAAAAAAAATTAAGACACCTAGAAATAAACTTAGCTAGGAAGGTAAAAGACCTCTACTCAGAAAACTGCAAGACTTTGAAAAAGAGATAGAGGAAGACAAAACAGATGAAAGAACATTCCATGTTAATGGCTTGGTAGAATCAAAATCATGAAAATGGCTATACTACCCAAAACAAACTATCGATTCAATACACTCCGCATTAAAATACCAACATCATATTTCACAGACCTAGAATGAACTCTCCAAAAATCCATCTATAAGAAAAAAAGACCCTGAGCCCGAACAGGTTTCGCTCAGTGGATAGAGCGTCGGCCCCTAGAGTGAAAGGAGCCAGGTTCAATTCTGATCAAGGGCATGTACCTTGGTTGGGGGCACATCCCCAGTAGAGGGTGTGCAGGAGGCAGCTGATCCATGTTTCTGTCTCATCAATGTTTCTAACTCTCTATCGCTCTCCTTTACTCTCTATAAAAAATCAATAAAATATATTTAAAAAACTAATAAACCTCAAATAGCTGCATCGATCCTGAGAAAGAAGGACAAAGTAGGAGGGATCTCAGTACCAGATATCAAGCTGTTTTACAAAGCCACTGTTCTCAAAACTGCCTGACAGTGGCACAAGAATAGACATATAGGGCAATGGAATAGAATAGAGAACCCAGAAATCAATCCAAACCACTAAGCTCAATTAATATTGACAAAGGAGGCAAAAACATACAATGGAGCCAAAAAGTCTCTTCAATAAATGGTGCTGGGAAATTTGGTCAGATACATGCAGAAAATGAAACTAGGCCACCAACTTGCACCATACAGAAAAAATAAACTCAAAATGCATAAAGGACTTAAACATAATGCGGGAAACTTAAAATACTAGAGGAAGCCACAGGCAGCAGAGTCTCAGATATATGCTGAAGCAATATCTTCACTGACCCAGCTCTTGGGACAATGGAAAATAAATTTAAAATTAACAAATGGGATGAAATCGAAATAAAAAGCTTCTTCATAGCAAAATAAACCATCAACAAGACAACAACTAAGCCCACTGCATGGGAGAACGTATTTGCCAATGTTCTCTCTGATAAGGTTTTCATCTACAACATTTATCGGGAAATCATACAGCTTAACAAAAGGAAGATAAACAACCCAATCACAAAAATGGGCAACGGACCTAAAAAGATACTTTTCCAGAGAGGACTAAAGGAACGCCAAGAGACACATGCTCAGAGTCACTAATCATCTGAGAGATGCAAATCAGAAGGACAATGAGGTACCACCTCACAGCTGTCAGAATGGCTATCATCAACAAATCAACAAAGGGCTAGTGCTGGTGAGGATGGGGAGAAAAAGGAACCCTCCTTCACTGCTGCTGGGAATGCAGACTGGTGCAGCCACTATGGAGAAGAGTATGGAGTTTCCTCAAAAAACTGAAAACGAACACCCCATTTGACCCAGTGATCCCACTTCTAGGAATATATCCCAGGAACCTAGAATTACCAATCTGAAAGGATGCATGCACCTCTATGTTCACTGCAGCACAATTTACAATAGCTAAGATTTGGAAACAGCCTAAGTGCTGGTCAGCAGATGAGTGGGTTAAAAAGCCCTGGTATATCTACACAGTGGAATAGTATGCTACCGAAAAAAAGGTAGGGACACTCACCATTTGCAACAGCATGGATGGAGCTGGACAGCATTATGCTAAGCAAAGCTAGTCAGTCAGTGAGTCCGAGAAAGAGAAATATCACATGACCTCACTCATCTGTGGATTATAATGAACAACATAAACCAATGAACAAAAACAGATCCAGAGACAGAGAAGCATGGATCAGACCATCACCCTCAGAGGCAAGGTAGGGGAGGGTGGGGCTAAGGGGGAGAGATCAACCAAAGGACTTGTATGCATGCCTATAAGCCTAGCCAATGGACGCAGACACCAGGGGGTGAGCGTGAGGGCATGCTTGCGGGGTGGGGGTGGGGGTGTGGGGGTAGTGGGGGATAAGAACACACATGTAATACCTTAATCAGTAGTAGGAATGAAAAGGAACCCAGGAACATATCATCAGGTGAGAATTCACACACTCACACTCACGCACACTCAGGCACCCGCACACTCACACCAGGAGAGGGCTCTGCAGCTCTCAGTGGGAATCACCTCTTATCTCCCAGCCTGACCACCACTTTCTCACTAGCTGAACCAGAGGAACAATGATGAGTGACGGCCCTGGTGCTCTGCGGAAAGCTACCTCTCCCTGCCGGACACTTCCCACTGTCCAGCAGCCACTTTTCTGCGCCCTCTCTGTCCCCCACGCCCTGAGCAGGGCTGGGCTGGCCTGAGAGCCCACAGACTTGAGGAGCCAGATCCCGGGGGAGTTGGCGGCTGGGGCTGTGGGGGCCCCCTTGGTCAACTGCAAACTCGGCCAGCTGAGGTCACAAAATAAAGGCCGACGCCCGAGTTCCATGAATTATTATGTGTAAGTCCCCTCAGCGAGCTCCCACTCCTGCGCAGCAGGCGGCAGGCCTCACCCCAGCGAGCCAGGTTTGGACCTCAGGCCTTCATTCCAACCAGGTGGGAACTCATTTTCAGATGGAAAAAGCAGACTGGGGAGGGGCTGCGGGTTGCCAGTGACTAGAGCAAGTTCAACCCCAGAGACAGCAAGAACCCAGAGTGTGTGCTTATCTTTTCCACAGGCCATGCTCCTCACCACATGGTCTCCTGCTCAGCAGGTAGGCTGCCAGAAGGAAGCTGTGAGGGGGGGCACAGGGTAAGGTTCCTGGGGCCGCGCCCTGGTTCCTTTGGGGGCGAAATCTCATGAGATCAGTGGCGGGGAAGGGAGCATGTTTTAACAGGCCCAGAGAAGGTGGGGACAGGGGCGCCTGTGCCACACCCACCAGGCTGCAAGGGGTGGCAGAGGGTGGGGGACTGTCAGGGGGACCCTGTGCTTCCAGGCATGAGGGTGGGGGCGGCCGTGGATGTGGAGGGAGAAACAGGAGGCCGCGACCCCCACCTAACCTCCCAATCGCCACCCCTGGTCTGTGTTTCTGGGGACCCCTTTCCCTCTGTGGGTGTGGCTGCCACTTACCTACCTTGTTCCCTGGGCCAGGCTTGGCGCCCCACTCCCACCCCACCACAGCCCTCTGTCTAGAAAAGAGCGCCCTGCCCTGGGCTAGCCCACTGTCCCTACTGTCTGGATGGGGACATTTTAGTAACCCCCGGGGCAGAGGAGAGCTGGCCAGATGCAATTACATTGTCTCTCTCCACAGGTGCCCTCCTCAGTCTACCCCTGGGGTTTGGGTCACCAGAGCTCTTTGACAAGCTCCAAATCCAGCCTTTGCTCTGCTCACCTCCCCTAAGCCTTCAGGTGATGGCAGCCTCCCTGCCTTCTTCCCCCCTCAGGAAGGGGTTCTCCTCTCACCAACAAATCCCTTTGGCAAAGTCACACCTGGGCCTGAAAGCAGAAGGAGTGGGCAGGAGGCTCCTGAGGAGGAGCAGGCCAACAAAGCTGAGGAGAGGTGGGGAGGCACCAGCCACAGCCTGGTGCCCAGGCTCTGGGAGAGCTGCCCCTTAGCTGAACCTTAACACAGGGTTCTCCTCTCAGGTGGCGCCTCCAGGGCACACAGGGGGCCTGGCATGCTCATTCTGACAGGGTTTGCTGCCTGCTTTTCCATAGTCTCTTTAGGAGACAAAAGTCAGGCTTGTGAGGAGAGAGGGAGAGGGGACGAGCAAAGCTGAGGCCCAGCCCTGTCATCCAAGCTGGCCTGAGGCATCTCCTGGGCGTCCTTGGAAATCAGCTTCTCATAGTGGGGAAGGGCTTGTAATAAGAATAGAGCCGCAGTTGTTTAAACATTACTTACAAACTATAAATACGAGGCCCTGGGACACTGGAGGATGAAACAGGCTCTACTGAAAACATAGGCTGCCTCCATGGCCCATTACTCAGAAAAGAATTGCATTTTGCGAAGAGACCAGGCACAGGACAGGCTTTGATTTGGCAGCTGTGCCCACATCCTGAACCCCCCCTAGGGTCTTTCTCAGGAAGGCTGACCATTCCAATCTCATCCCAGGAAGGGGCTGAGCTGTTCCTAAAGTCCTAGAAGATTAGCCACCTTGTGGTCAGCCTTTGAGCTCCTGAAGGGCAGACAGCAGGCCCTCCCCTCCCCTTTGCATGTGACACTTGCAGCTGGCAGCCACAGATAGCTATCTTCTCTACCAAGAGGCTGAGAGCTGAATTTCCAGGGTGAGCAACTGCTCTCCCCATACTGACCGCATCCTTGGATAAACACTCCGTGTATGGTTCAACCCTGTCTCTGCTTAACTTGGCTCTAGTAGTGACAGGCAGTTTCAGACACATTGTGCTGCCTTGCTTTTCCTCACTCAGACTTGGGGAATATTCAGACTCTGCAAACTTTGAGACCTTATCTGAGAGGGAGAGTGGGCAGAGGACACTGTGTCCCTATCATGCAGGTGACCCTGCATCTCTTCACCATAAGCTATGGGGAGGTCGTGGGGGCGGAGCGTAACAGCAGGGTGGTAAGGCTGGCTTCCTGTGTGTCCCTACCCTGCCATTCCTCCAGTCGTTCCCCATGCCTATGAACTAGCAGAGGTTAAGGTTTCCAGCTACATAGATGGAGGAATGAGGACAAATGAGGCGACTGCTCGCAGCCCCAGTGGATCTGGGATTGTCACCTAGAGCAGAGCAGATAAAAAACAGAAACAGAAACAACTCCACTATTTCACCTGGGAACTAGAGATTCAGCCTAGCACTCGCACCTCTCTCCTAATGCATTTGGCAACTATTAGTCCTGGGGTGGCTGCTAATATCATGCTCTGAGAAACACACAGTCTCTCCTCACAGAGTTTAGGATGAAAATAAAACACACACACACAGACACACACACACACACACACACACACACACAGCAAAACCCAACAAGACCATTGTCTACAAATGGCTGTTTGTAACTAATTCTGCCATGAAAACAAAGGTGCTGGTATGGAAAGTTACAGAGGCAGGAGACTCCTGCCTGAGGGTTGTACAAGGAGGGGCCATCAGGGGCTTGGAAGGATCCTGTTCAGGGCTTGAGGACAGACTGCACAATTTCTGAGAGAGTAAAGTGCTTGGCCAATTTGAGAATGCAAGAGACACTGGGGCACAGGGGAGGGTGATAGAGTGACACAGAGGGCCATGGATGCATCGTGGAAGGCGAAATTCAAAGGGAGTCTATTTGAAGTTTGTCCACCCTTATGTTCATGATGATCCGGTTGCTTGTCAGCATTGCAGAGCTTGATGCACTAAAAAGAAGAGGTCTGTTATATGAAAAGCAAAATGCAGGCCACCTGACTGATTACATAATGCAACCCTATTCTTGTAAAATTAAATGTGAATGTAACATTCATTTATTTCATTGCCTCACCCATTGCCTCACAATGTTCACCATGTTCCTAGGTGACAGTAAGCCTGCATAAGGAAGAGAGACTGAAAGTTCCCGGGCCCCACTCTCCTGGGAAATCAGCAATTCCTATTTATGAACCTCGTAAAGCAGTCCACATGGCCACTAAAAGTGATAATGCTAGTTATCGTAAAATATCTTCCTGTAGTTTTTACAAGTTTCTCTATCACAATTGCCTCTCCTGGACTAGTGGTGAAGAGCTATTTTCATTTTAGAAAGATTAAAAGTGTCAGTCAACCAGCACTGCATTATAATGATCACCATTGTGACTTAAAAACCCTTCAGTGATGGAAGAGAGGAAAGCCGGATGCTTTTGAAGGAGCTGCTGTCTGTGTGTGTGTGTGTGTGTGTGTGTGTGTGTGCGCACACACACTCCTGCACAGCTGAGAAAGGCTGAGTCTAGCCTGTCCTGTGAGGGGATGAAATAGAGATGAGGTGAAAGGGGTACATACTTTTGTCTACAATCACCTACAGTAAGCCTAAGGGGGAAAGAAGCTGCATTCTCAAACTAAGCATGCTTGATGTGGATGTGGATAAAACATACAGCCCTTTTTGACTAAGGAATATTTAGCCTTTTGATTTTGTAGCCAGACTCCTGCCAGGACATTTTGAACTTTAATGCTGTCAGTTGTTTTCAGGTGAAGATACTAAGATGAGGAAGATTAAACATGGGTCCAAAGCAGGGAGGGAAAATCAAGAAGGAATTTGTGGCTGATTTGTGCTTCCATGACACCCACTGTACAACAGGCTCCTGATGTCCTTAGAGGCACCTGCAATGGCCTCTCGACTTCCAGTTCTCTGCAGGAATAGATGTTGTGAAAGTTTTTGGAGAGAATTCAGGGTGACCAGAGTGCATTCGCCACAGTGTGTGGCCCGATTTGTGTGAACCACACCTTTTGAAAATTCTTTTGGCGTAGCTCTCGAGGAGCCCAGTGGGAAAGGTAGGAACCTTCATCCCTGGGCGGCATCCCTTCTCCCAGATTCGGGCCTCCCAGAGACTGGACTTGAAGAGGATAGAACCCTCCCCATGTGAGTAACTGTTGGGGGAGAGGTTGGGTGTGTGGAGAGGAACACTCAGCTGAAGGCCAGCTGCTCACTGAGATACAGGGCTCTCATAGCTCCAGGGCCTTGGCCCAGCCTCAAAGCAACTTCTTGGGATGGCGATGTAGGCTGCCCTACCGGTCCTGGTCCAATCCTACTTGTACAGGTTGTCCACTGTTTGCTCCCCTGGTTGCTAAACCTCAAGCTTGGAACAAAATACTTAGAATCCTCAGACTGCAGGAACAATTTGCATGGATATCCCTCCTCACCTGCGAACCTGGTTGGGGAGGGGATGAAAGAGTCAGTGGTCAGTGTCCTTTCAAGTGTCAGAGTGTCAGAGGGCAGAGGCCTAAGGGGCTTCCCCATGGCTGGGCTCTACTCCCCTCTCTCTACTCAGGACACACGTGAACTTTCCCAAGGACAGTTCTTGGGTACCAGCACTGACGCCTCTCCCTCCCCTCCAGGTTCACCTGAATCATCCCCCTCTGCATTTCCCCCTCTTCTCCAGGCCCTGGGCCCAGCCAGGCTGGACCCAGCCTCTGCCCTGTCCAGCTGTGGGCTCATGAGGTGTGCTGGGCAAGCTGAACTGCCACCAATTCCAGAACTGGACACAGCAGCCACTGGAATTTATAACCCTGCCTCCTGGGACCAACAATGTCTGTGAACCGCTCCCACACTCCTGATTGATGGTATCACAGGGGAGGAGGGGTACCTTGCTAATAGACATCTGCTGAAGCCCTCTTGTTTACCATGTTTCACTCCAATCAGGCAAAGGCAACAACCTTCTGAAGAGGGTCTCTCTCTCTGAATCTTTTGGGCAGGAGCAGGTAGGGGTTGCCCAAAGGTTCTCTCTGATTCTTGGCTTCTAAATAAACAGCTGAAAATCAATATCCCAAAAGGCAGCTTAGGGTGGAAGAATCTTGGTTGCCTTTATTTCTTAACTATTGGCTAAGAGGGTTCAGACTGGTGTCAGTCAGATATATATATATATATATATATATATATATATATATACACACAATCAAATGAGCAAACAAAAAATAAACAATAAAACTTCTAGAGATCTTTTATGGAGAGCCTGAAAACAGGACAGTCATAGTAGTAGACTTTTATCACTCCTCTGACTTCACTGGAGAGGTCTTCCATGTGACAAAATAATGATAGAGACTCTAAAGAACACACTGCATCGGATGGATTTAATAGACATTTTGGAACGTTTCACCCCAACAGAGCAGAATATACATTCTTCTCAAGTGCACATGGATAATTCCCAAAGATAGACCTCATGATAGGACACATAACAAGTCCCTACACGTTCAAGGAGATTTAAATCCTATCAAGCATCTTCTTGGATCACAGTGGAATGAAATGAGAAATCAACTAGAGTAAAAACACCCAAAAACATTAAAGCACTTAGAGGCTAAATAGCATGTTATTAAACAATGAATTTGTTACAATGAGATCAAGAAAATATCAAAGACTTTTTGGAAAAAAAGGAAAATGAACAAATAACAACACAGAATCTCTGGGAAATAGCAAAAGCAGTCCTGAGAGGGAAGTTCATAGCACTATAGACATATCTCAGAAAATAACAAAAATCAGCAATAAACTATTTATCCCTATAACTTAAGAATTAGAAAGAGACCAACAACCAGAGCCCAGAGTAAGTAGAAGGATGGAAAAAATAAAGATTACAGCAGAAAAAATAACATAGACAAAAAATTCAATGAAACCAAAAGCTCGTTCCATGAACGGATAAACAAAATTGATAAACCATTTGCCAGACTCATTAAGAAACAAACAGACATGATTCCAATAAGTAAAATCAGAAACCATAGTGGAGGAGTAAGCACTGGCACCACAGAAATTCAAAGGATTGTAAGAAAATACTATAAACAGCTACTTGCCAAAATGCTGGACAATGTGGATGAAATAGATGAAGTCAGTAAAAAATGACATCTACCAAAAGTGATTCAGAAAGAATTAAGAAACCTGAATAGGCTCATAACAACTGCTGAAATAGAAGCAGTAATCAAAGAACTTCCAATCAACAAAAGCTCAGGTCCAGACAGCTTCACAGGGGAGTTCTACCAACCATTCAGAAAACTACAATCTATACTCCTAAAATTATTTCAGAAAATCAAAGAGGAAAGAATACTTCCAAATTCTTTATATGAGGGCAGCATTATTCTAATTCCAAAACAAGGTAAAGACACTACAAAGAAAGAGAATTACATGCCGATATAGCTGATGATGACAGATACTAAAATCCTCAACCAAGTATTAGCAAATCGCATCCAGAATTATATTAAAAGGACCAAATGCCATGATCAAGTGGGATATATTCCAGGGATGCAAGGCTGGTATGATATTCGCAAATCAATAAACATGATACAACTCATAAACAAACTGAGAGATAAAGATCACATGATCATATCGATAGACGCAGAAAAAGAATTGGAAAAAACCCAACACCCAATTGTGATAAAAACTCTCAGCAACGTGGTAATAGAGGTAGCATACCTCAACATGATAAAGGCCACATATGAGAAACCCACAGCCATCATCATACTGAATGGGCAAAAACTAAAACCATTTCCTGTAAAAGAACAGGAACAAGACAGTGATGCCAATTTTGACCATTCCTGTTTGACATAGGACAGGAAGTGCTACCATAGTGTTCATGAAGAAATAAAAATCATCCCAACCGGAAAAGCACCGGATAAATGAATTTGGTCATGTATCAGGATACAAAATTAACACCCAAAAATATATGTCTTTTTATACACCAAGAATGAACTCACAAAAAGGGAAACTAAGAAAAGAATCCCACTTACCATTGCAGTAAAAGAATTAAGGAAAAATCTCAATGAAGGAAGTAAAAGAACAGCACTTGGAAAACAAAGGAACATTGAAAAGGAGATAAAGATATCAACCAATGGACTAATAAACTGTGTTGATCCGTTGGGAGAACTAACATCATTAACATGTCCATACTACCCAAAGCTATTTAGAGATTCAATGTAATCTCCATTAATATACCAACAGAATAATTCACAAAGAACAAACTCTCCAAGAATTCCTATGGAGTATAAATAGCCTCAGCAATCCAGGGAACAAAAAAAAATATGGAAGGCTAACAATACCAGATATTAAGCTACATTATAAAGCCACCATTCTCAAAACTGCCTGCTACAGGCACTAGTAAAGACATATACACCACTGAAACAGAACAGAGAACCAAGAAGTGGACCGAAGTCATTATGCTCTATTATTAATTTACAAAGGAGGCAAGAGCATACAATGGATTCAAGACAGAGTCTTCAATAAATGATGAAAATCAGACAGAAACATGCAAGAAAATGAAACTAGACCACCAACTTACACCATACACAAAAATAAACTCAAAGTGGATAAAGGACTTGAACGTTAGTTGGGAATCAATAAAAAAAAAAAAAAAAAAAAAACTTAGCAGACTGCATAGGCAGCAAAATATCAGACATATGTCTTAGCATATCTTTACTGAAACAGTTCCGATGGCAATGCACACAAAGGGGAAAATAATCAAATGGACTACATCAAAATAAAAATCTTCTGCACAGCAATCTAAATCCTGAACAAAACAACAAGAAAGCCCACTGCATAGGAGAACATATTTGCCAATGGTACCTCAGATAAGTGTGGAATTTCAAAGTTTACAGGGAACTCACACAAATTAACAATAGGAAGATAAACAATCCAATGAAAACATGGGCAAAGGACTTAAATGGACACTTTTTGAAAGGGGACCTACATAAGGCCAAGAGACATAGGAAAAAATGCTCAAAGGCACTAACAGTCCAAGAGATGCAAATCAAAACGAGAGAAGTACCAATCTACACCTGTCAGAATAGCTGTCAGAAAAAAATAAAAAATAAAAAACTACAAGTGCTGAAGAGGATGCAGAGAAAAAGCAAACTTTGTGCACTGCTGGTGGGAATGCCGACTGCTGCAACCATTGTGGAAAACAGTATAGATTTTTCTCAAAAAATTGAAAATGGAGCTCCCATTTGATTAAGTACCCTCTCTTCTAGGTATATATATATATCCCAAGAAATGAGTAACATTAATCAGGACAGATATATGCAACTGTATGTTCATACCAGCCCAATTTACAATTGCTAAGATTTGGAAACAGCCTCAGTGCCCATTAGCAGATGAACGGATTAAAAAACTGTGGAACACCTATGCAATGGAAAACTCTACTGCTGTAACAAAGATTGTACTCTTATAATTTGCAACAGCACAGATGGACTTGGAGAACATTATGCTAAGCAAAATAAGCCAGTCACAGAAAGATAAATATCACATTTTCTCACTCACTTGTGGAATATAATGAAAATTAACTGATGAGCAACAAGACATCCAGACACAAAGAATCATCGATCAGACTGTCAAACCTCAGAGTAAGGCAAAGACCAACAGTAGTTAATATATATATATATATATATATATATATATATATATATATATATATATATATATATCTCCTTTCCAATAACAGACAAACATGGTAATTAACGGTACCTCTGGCATGCTTCCCATTGGCTCATCAGGGCAATATTCAAATTAACTGTCAACCAAGATGGTGGCCGGTAGCCAGGCAGCTGAAGGGAACAGGAGGCTAGCTTGCTCCAGTGAAGGAAGAAGCCAAGTTTCCCCACCTGTCACTGCTGGGCTGTGAGCTTGCACTCTAAGCAGCTATGTTGCAATTATAGACACTAAACAAACCCCATGCTTTCAGCCAGCCGGCAGAGCTGGAGTTGCAACAGAGTTTCTATAATAGAACCCAAACAAATCCAGATAACTGCTTTCAGCAGCCGAGGCCTCAGCGCTGTAGCCAAGCCTCAGAACTGAAGTTGGCTCTCAGTTCCAGTGACAGCCATAGAAGGTAAACAAATCCCAAAATAAAAAAAAGAAAAAAAGGAGAGGTTGGGAGCTTCAGTCACCCGCCAGCCTGAAAACGGCCCTCAGCCCCTCATCCAGACTGGGCAGGAACCCCAGTGGGGAACCTGACCCTGAAGGGGGTGTGACCAGCTGCAAACAGCTATCATCCCCTCATCCAGGCCCGCCAGGCACCCAAGCGGGAACCCCACCCTGATCCAGGACACCATTCAGGGCAATCCAGCCGGCCCCCACCTGTGCCCCAGGCCTCTATCCTGCATAGTAAGAGGGTAATATGCCTCCCAACACCGGGAAGAGCAGAGCCGTGGGGCCTCCTGAACCCGGGATCAGTGGAGCCAGGAGGCCTCCTGGCACCGGAATCAGTGGAGCCTGCCAGCACCGGGATCAGTGGAGCAGTGAGGCCTAACTGCCCCTTGTCAAGGGGAGCCGTGAGGCCTCCCAGCAATGGGATCAGAGGAGCAGCGAGGTCTCACTGCTCCTGTGTCAAGCGGAGCTGCGACGCCTCCCAGCACTCTGATCAGCGGAGCCGCGAGGCCTCCTGGCCCCTGGAGCAGCATGACAGGGGGCAGTGCCCAAACCCCCTGATCACCCTGTGGCTCTGTGTGTGACAGGGTGAGGCACCCCAACCCCGCCATGGGCCCTGCTCTGTGTGTGACAGGGTGGAGCCACAACCACCTCCTCGGCCCTGCCCTAAGTGTGACAGGGGTAGGCACCCCAACCCCCTGATCTGCCCTGCTCTGTGTGTGACAGGGGGCAGTACCCCAACTCCTCTATAGGCCCTACTCTGTGCGTGACAGGGGGGAGCTCCCAAACACCCTGATTGGCCCTGCTCTGTGTGTGACAGGGTACAGAACCCCAACCCCCTTGATGGGCCCTGCCCTGTTCATGACAGCAGGTGGTGCTGCAACCTCCCCATCGTTCCTGCCTTGAGTGTAACAGGGGGTGGCACCCCAACCCCCCAATCGGCCTTACCCTGAGCATGGCTGGGGGTGGCATCCCAACCTCCCGATCCGCCCTGCTCTGTGCATGACAGTGGGCGGCGCCCCAACTTCCAATCGGCCCTGCTCTAAGCCCGACCAGGGGTTGCACCTAGAGATTGGGCCTGCCCTCTGCCACACCGGAGCAGGCCTAAGCCAGAAGGTCATTATCTCCCGAGGGGTCCCAGATTGTGAGAGGGCACAAGTGGGGCTGAGGGACACCCCCCCACCAGTGAACAAATTTTTGTGCACTGAGCCTCTAGTATATATATATATATATATATATATATATATATATATATATATATACACACACACACATATACCTACATACATATATCTCTGTGTATATACATATGCATATGCATACGTATACGTATACGTATATGTATATATATCTCCCATAGAGGGCTAATGAACTTTGATATTCAGCAGGGCTGAACATCAGCATTATATTACCCTGCTGTTGGCAAAATGGCTGAAGGTAATCTCCTAACCTGATAACCCTTTTAATGTTTAGCAAACTTGACTGCTGATATGCCTGTTTGCTTTGCTTAAGGGCATATATGAGAAACCTAAAGCCAAGTCAATAAAAGCTGATGGGTGCTGGGTTTCAGAGAGCTTCTCCACTAGAAAGAAAGGTCTCTGCCTGGCTCCCCCATTTCTTCTAAATTTATATTTGTTGTATAGTGTATTCATTTGTGTGCAGCTCCTTTACCTGATCCTGAATCCTTGCTGCAAAAGGTTACAACATTCTGGCACCCAATGTGGGGCATCTGGAGAAGAAATTGCACTAGAGTGAAAAATGAAGACATTTCACCAGAAAGCTGGGAAGTGCACTGAAAAGGTGGGGAAAATTCTCTGTGCACAAAGCCCATGCCAGCTTTGGAAATTGTGACATAAAGTGGGTGGAAAATCTTTCATTTCTGCCAGGCTACAATGAGGAAAGTTTGAGTATATGGCAAAAAAAAAAAATTGTAAACATATAGCTTGTACGCTCAAGGTTAAGGAAATTAAAATATCAAAAGGTACTCTCTTAAATCAGGCTCAAGGAAAAAAAAGTAACATGGTCATCTTGAACTATGTGGGCTCTTGTCTGCACTGCATTATGCCTAATTCGTATTGGGGATCAAAAGTCTGTAATACCTAAGCCCTGGGTCCTCCACCTCTAGTGTGGAAAGGCTCAGCAGCTAGAGAAAACGGGGCTAACAGTCATTTTACAAAAGGACCCTTTAATGCTTTGTCTGAAAATTACCATATGACACCTTGGGACAGGAAGATTTTAGCTAAAATAACTTTAGAGGACAGCCAGTGCCATGAAGAGCAGAATAGGATAAGATTTATGAAAACTACTCTGATTTATTAAGCCTTGTCTCTATGTTACGGGCACTTGTCTGTTGATTATTATCAATCTGTCTTGGTTGTTTATTGTTAGTCTATTAAGCATGCCTTCAATTTAATTTAATAAGAAAAGAAAGAGTAGATGGACAGGCCATTATTAATATCTAAAACACCTCCCAACCCATTAATTACTAGTCTTTTGGTGATCCTGTAAAATGTATGCCCACTCTCGAGAGTGTTATTAAAAGTCTCATTTTATTTCCCAGATCGTTATTTGAAATTTGGATAGATGAGACATTCCTCACAATTTAAGGGATATCTCTAGGATTTCTGTACCAGTGAAGAGAAAAACGCTAGCTTAAGAGAAGTCGCACCCCACCCGATTTTGTGTGGCCTCTTGGACTGACCCCCATCTCTTCACAGATGCTATAGTACAAACCCAAGACTGTTTTTCTTATTAAGATGGTGAAATGACACAAGGAAAATAGACAGGCTGCTTTTAGGCAATAAGATTAGTGTTTCCATAATAAGGGGCAGTTCTGAAATAATAATGGACCATATTCCAAGGTTAACATTAAAGCCAATGAAAGCCAGTAAGTTTTCTCTGCTGCAAAATTTGCCAAAGTAAAGCACCTTAGATGGTGATAACTGGCTTTGGAATCTCAAAATTGTTAAAAGTTAAATAGATAGATATACCTAAAATGAAGGCTTTGTGGCAACGCTTTCCAGTAATAATTATAAATAAATATATTGATGGTGACGGTGCAGTCACTGAGGAGAGGCTGACTGCACTCTCTGTTGGAGGAAAGGGCCAGTGGATATTCTCCCTGTAAAAGCAGAGAACCTGGCAGAGCAACCTTATATCTTATCTCTGAAGGAAAAATGTGGTGGTTTTAAAATTCAAATGCCTACAGGCCTTCTTCCCTTCTCCCCCTACTTCTTTAGCAACCTCATATGTCTAAACATACATTTGTAAAGTTTTGGTAACTTAAAAATCTGTGTTATTTACATTAAGGAATAAAACTTATTAAATCTCTGTTTTGAAAGAACAAAATACTGAAATATTAATTTGAGTTTGACTCGAATGAAAAAATAAAGGACAGATTTGAATCTATTAATTAAATAAGTCTTTGTTAATTTTATTGGAAACATATCCTTAAAAATGTGAAGGTATTACTAATCTAAGAAATGCTAAGTATTTAACTTACCACCTAAAATTTAAGGCTTCCAAGAGATAAAAGTTCAAATTAAATTGGGAGAAATTAAATGCTTGTAATGATACAATGCATAAACTTTAGAAATTCATTATCAAGAAAAATAATTCTTGTGATTTATCTGGAAAAATTTAGTAGCACAACATATATTGTAGTAATTATGTGTACTATGTGTGGTAAAATTTCATCCTAGGGTATAAAATGTAATTGGATTGATTAAAAAAGAGGAATAATTCTCTGGTCTGAACCAAATTTTTAATATAAAAACGAGTTTAAATTTAATTGATCTATTTTAGAATAATTACAACAAATGTATAATGTAATATTTGGGTTACACATATTTGTGATAGTCTTTCCATGTTAAATTTCAAGACTTTAACCAAGAGATAGCTTTGAAACTTTTCAAGTGCCCTGGAATAATTCAAGGGTTTACTCTTCTTAAGAGAAATATTTTAGGAAAAGAAATATTTTCAAACCAAATTATGCCGATCTAATATACTTGAAATCACTTGAAGCTTCATCAAATAAAAATTAATAATTGTGTTCTCTTAAAATACACGTATTTTAAATGTTATAAAAGTGTCACCCTCTAAGGGAGGGCAGGACAAAGTTGCTGAATACTTCTTTAGCAACATCGGATTATTCAGCAGCAGAATTTTAAGATGGGTGCCCTGACAGCCTGATCTTTAGATAGGCCAGTGGGTAGTGCAACATCTGGACTTCATAGGTCAAACGTATAAGTTTACTTACTTTGCTTCCTCAATAAAGATGCATGCTTTAGTCACTTAATAAATTAGCTTTTTACAATATAATCAAGGTCTTATATAAACTCAGTTATATGAGAAGCAGATATTTTATTAGCAATTGGTTCTAACACAGTCCAGAGTAAAATTTCTGTACCTATGCAAATGAGCAATAGCCAAAAGAATGCTGTTCAAAAGTAAATTTTAAGCTTAATAAAAAGGAGAAATTTAAAAATCTCTTCTGCGACTATTTACAAGGGAAACCAAAAGTTAGTATTCAAACATTAAATCGCACCATTAATAAGAAAACATAAAAAAAAGAGTTACTTTTACTTAGTCTGTATGCATTGCAGTATTGGCCAGCATACCTCTCTCTGATAGGTATTTCTGAAAAGGAACCAAGTTTGTAGCTCTATTTAACAGAAAGAAAAAAAGCTTTTAAAAGAAACTCCCTAATTGTGGCCTAGAAATTACTCTGGAAGAAAAAACAGAAGGAGATTCCCTTCAAATATCTAGAAAACTGTAATTAAAAATAAATGTATTAGGCCTCAAAAAGAAAAGTAAACAATTTGCATTTTGCCTCCTTAAAGAAAGCTTATTTCAATATACTCAAAGACTGCTAGCAGAAACCCTATTAGTGTCATTTACTGTCCCCACCCAATGACACAGGAAGTTAGGAAATAAGCCTTATTTTAGACTGATTTAAATTAGCAAATGAAAATAAAAGAATATTCAGGGGAACTTAGTTGTAATAGGCCAAAATATATTCCTGGAGCAGTCACTGTTTTTACTGATAGTCCATCTCATGGTAAAGCTGCTTATAATGCAGTGAATCAGACCAAGTCATTCAGACCAGTCATACTTCTGTGCAAAGAATGGAATTAGAAACGATCAAGGCTGACTTGCAGGATTTCCAAAAGCCTCTTCATATTATCTCTGATCTGCCTATGCTGCCAGCCTGGTAAACAGAACTGCAACTACTCAATTTAAATGGCTGTGACCGACGCCTATCTATACTATTTGAACAAGTCCTGGTCCTTTAACAAAAGGAAATGAATACGCATATCAATTAGTTATTTTAAGGAAACAGGTCAGGGGAATCTCATCAACTTTTACATTAGTCTGCCAAAATATTGTGCAGCAGACAAAACAGATTATCAAGAAATGTCCCCCTTGCATGTTATATCTGCTACAAGGGCCTCTAAATCCCAACTTGAAAAACGAAATTGGGGGAATAGTGAAATCTCCTATAAGTAGACTACACAAAGCCTTAATTACTTTAAATTTTTCCCTTGTAATGCTGATGGCAAGACATCCATGGAAAGACACTAGTGAAAGAGTAAGCTAAAGGAAAATGTTCTGCTTAAATGGAAAGATACCGAGTCTGGTTTATAGAAGGGTCCCTTTATTAACCTTTGGTTGAGGATATACTTGAGTATTTCCAGAAAAATCCTCCAATTCCTGCAACATGAATCTGAGAGAGGAACTGACCAGACTACTGCAACCACAGATAGCAGTCGCCCCAAGCAAAATGCTGAGGAGTCAGAGGAGAAACATCCAGAGATGGGGGATGGTGAAGACGGCTTGCCATGCTAGCACTCATCAGCTGTGCATTGGTACAGGTTGCCCATGACAAAGCCAAGAAAGGTCAGACCTGCATTGTCATTTCTCACCATTTGTCCACCATCCAGAACTCGAACATCATTGCTGTCATGTCACAAGCTAACTGTGACTGGGAAAGGGATCCATAAAAATCTAATGGCCCCAAACGAAACCTACTATGAACGAATCCTTAAATACCTGACAATAATATTTAGAAGGACATGAAAGAACTCAATCCTTGTCGTCGAACCTCCCTATATTTCCTTTTTAGAATAACCACTAGTGTTTTTCTTTCTTGTTCTTCTATGTTTGCTTCCAGTATGAAGATGCAGAATGAAGTCCTAAAAGATCTGAGCCCAGCTAATGGCATACACCTTTCTAAATTAATTAAGAAAGCAAAAAAGGGGGAAATGTTGGAGCAAAGACCAATAGTAGTGAACATATCAATGCGAGAAGTCCCACAGAAGGAGAATGGACTTTGATATTCAGCATGGCTGAAAATCAGCATTTTGTTACCCTGCTGTTCACAGAATGGCTGAAAGCAACCTCCTACCATGATAATACTTTTATTGTTTACCAAACTTTACCATCGATATGCCTGTGTGTTTTGCTAAAGGGCAAATGTGTATTCAAGTAAATAAAAGCTTATGGGTCCTGGGTTTCAGAGTGCCTCTTTACTAGAGAGAAATATCTTCACCTGGCTCCCCATGCCTTCTAAATTTGTAATTGTTGTCTAGTGTATTCATTTGAGTTCATCCACTTTTCCTGATTCTGAATCTTTTCTGCAAAAGGTTGCTGCAGGGAAGATAGGGGAAGATGGGGTTAGGGGGAGAGATCAACCAAAGGACTTATAGGCATGCATATAAGCCTAATGGACACAGACACCAGTGGGGGTGATGAGATGAGTAGGAGGTAGGGGGGACAAATGGGGGATAATGACACATATGTAATACCTTAATCAATAAAGAAAAAAATAGCCCTAGCTGGTTAGGCACTGTGGATAGATTATTGGTCTCCAGACTGAAGGGTCCCAAGTTTGATTCCGGCCAAAGACACATGCCTGGGTTGTGGGCTTGGTCCCCAGTGTGAGGCTTGCAGATGGCAGAGGATCAATGGTTCTCACTCATCATTGATGTTGCTATCTCTCTCTCCCTCTCCCTTTCTCACTGAAATCAATAACAAATATTTCAAAAAATAAAAAAGGAACAGATGAATGAAATAGAGACAGAGTAAAAAAAAAAAAAATACGTTTTAGAATACCATAGAAGGAATCCTATTATTTTCAGATATTTAATAATTCCTACAACTTTTGTGATAAAATAGGTTTGCACTGTTTTGGTAATATAATATTTAAATTATTTTTCTTAACATATTAATTTTATTGCATGTAACACTGTATTATAAAAGGCTAATATACAAATTGTCCCTTTAAACAGGAGTTTGACCAGGAGATCAACCATGGGGTGGGACTGTGTAGCTGTTGTCCCCAGCTGCACCCTCCAACCAGCCCCACACTGTTCTGTCTGCCCCCCCCCACCCCCTGCAATGATCGAGGACCCACCAGCTAGTAAGCTTCCCACAGCCCTTTCCACTTGCCTTCATCTTCCCCCATCTGATCCCGCACTCAATTGGGGTGGGGCCAGCCAGCCAAACACTTGCATCCCCTCCCCCTGACCAACCCGGCAATTGGGGTGTGCAGGCCAGACACCACGCATGCACGAATTTGTACACTGGGTCTCCAGTATTATTATATTTAAAATAGTTTTTCTTGGGATATTAATGCTTATTGCATGTAAAATTATTACATTTAAAATAGTTTTTCTGGAAATATTAACATTTATTGAATGTAACATGACACTAAAACCATTTGTCTTAAAATATTAAAAAAGTAAATATAAAAAAGAGGGACACTGTATCAACATGGATTAAAAGGAATGCATTCCTCACTCTGGTGTTATCTACTTCTTACCTCACTAATCAGAAGATGAAGAATTATTTCCTAACAATGAAACAATAAGATAGTGTTCAGTACAGATGCCCATCCACCACTCACTTTCCACGTGGCTTCCTGAAATTAAAGTACAGCATTCCTTTTAAAACAGCTCATTACTCTAATCCATGAAAGGCTGTACCATTTACCTTGACTTCCCATCCCAGTAGTGCTTTGCTTTGGAACAGAATGGGCAGGTCTTGTAGGTGGAGGATCCCAACTTCTTGAAGATGGAGTTCTTTGCAGTGGAAGGGAATCCACCCCGGAGCCACTGCTGTGAAGATTAATTGTATGTCTGCCATCCTCTGTGTTATAAATAACATCATTCTACTTGAGTAGGGTCAACATTTGTTAAATGGTCAAGTCTGGTTATTGTGTATAAATCTTTACTAAACAGGATGATGGTCATAAGCATGCTGGTTAGCCCAAAATGATAAAATTCTATCTTTACATGTCTTCAGCACAGTGCTCAGAGTTATTGAAAATCAGTTTGGATAACTGAGAAAGAACTGAAGCAGCATTATATATATGTGCCAATAAAAGAAAACAAAACACACATACACACACACACCGGAATTTGAATGCAGAGAATCCAGATACACTAAGTGAAAGAAGTTATTTAAAAGATACAAGAAAACAGTCTCAACTAGTCTTCAAATTAATTTCATCTCAATAAAAGCTTTTAAAACGTGTAACGTCATAGTTAAAAATTAAAATATAAAAAGTCAAAACATGATGCATTACAAAAAAGTGTTATTTAACGAATGTTATCATATAATTCCTACAGTTCATTTATAAAATAATTCTTTGATCAGAATACTACACTCTATTTTAATAGTATTTAAAGAAAACATGTTGAATAATACATAATTAACAATCACTATTTTCATTTTCAAATTGAAAAGAAGCTTATCTTCCAATTCTGTAATTTGTCATGGGAAAGAAGAACTATGAGCATCCTCATATGTGGCCAAATATGAACTGGCAAACTCTTCTCACCCACATGGGAAAAATGGGAACATTCACCTTCATCTTGCACAAACTCTGCAATAACACTTTAGAAAATTTCCCGTGAAATGTCACACACCTAATTATCACAAATGGACACTAAGTCTTTGAAATTGGGAAAACTGGTTAATATGAAACCAACTTTTCCTGCTACAGATATATTGAAATGAATATATTTTCCTTTCATAGTCAGTCAAATAAGTAAATAGTTAAATTAAAAGACAACTCCCTGAAAATAGCTCATCAACATTTTTATTCATGTTTCACATACCTCATATAAAAGAAAGAAAGAAAGAAAGAAACACCAATAAACTTGCTGAATCATTGGTTTGTAGCCTTTTTCTGGGTCAGAGACCCCTTGGTGAATCTATTTAATACCATAGACATTTCTCTTATGTAATTTCCAAATGGAAATTTTTCTACATCAAACGTAGGTACAAGATCGTCTTATCAAATTAATAATAGAGATTATTATTTTACACAGTACAGGGTTGCACATTCCTATACTCAAAACTAGTATTTCAAATCCAATTCTAAATAATGAAGTGTGTGTCCTTGAAGTTTATGTAGTTAGACTAACTTTTATTTCAGTGGGAATTTTCCAAGGTGAACTGATGTCCTTTATTCAGACGAAAGAAGGGTACTTTCAGAACAAATTCTTAGTAGTTCAATAAGTATGAATCTTCACTTTAAACCTACATGCTTCCTGTTCCCAAAGTGTAACATTCTAACATGAGATCAATAGAACTGAGTTCTTCAGAGAACAGTTGAAGTGACTAGAGGCAAACAGTAATGCTAAAATAGACTGAATTTAGCTTGAGGTTTAAATCCTATCCGTGTAAGGTCATTAGGAGTGTTTCACACATTATATATTGCATTCATTATTATAAGTGCTATACCTCTTTAGCAATTACAAATCATATTGATCATCAGTATACATTCTCAATCTAATGAATGGTATCATTTCTTTTGCTTTGAATGATATGAATGAAATTGAGGTGTATCTCTTCATTCAATGTTACTGTTTTCACATAAATAATGGTTTCATGCTCATACCTATTTTTAATTTTTTAAAAACATTTGAGTTACCGACAGTTTATGCACTCTTTATTGAATTTATAGGAGTTAATATATCACATAGGCTTCAGGTACACAAGTCTATGATACCTCATTTGCATATTGCATTATGTTTTTACCTAAGTCAGATCTCCTACCATCCCTAGATTTTGAAACATTACCTGTTTTCCACCTGAGGGTCCTTTTGCTTCTCTTACTTCCTCCTCTTCCACTTCCAGACTTCTCACATCACCTCTATTTCTTGATGGAACTGGTGCCCTCTGCCCACCCCCACTTTGAAAAGATCGTTTCTTGGTGTAGTCTACTTTAGTTGTTTTTCCACCCACAGAATAAAATGAGTACACATAATATCAACACTACAGAACATTTAACCTGAACAAATGAGCAACTGTTTGAAACTAATTATTATTGCAACCAAAATCAAGACCTACCTCAAATTCTTCTCCCAGACCAAGAATTTCTTTCAAAAATGATAGAGTCTTTCTCATGGTAAGTTTATGAAACACTTCATTATTAACAATATTCCATTGTAGTATTCAACACAGAACCATATATGTTGGTTATTAAAAGTCCTCCAAAGACCTCTAGTAATAAGAACTAAAATGTCTCACATTCCAGGGGAAAACACATACATTTCATTCTTGTTTTTTAATAGGCTTATTCTTGGTTATCTGGAGAGAGGGATAGAGAGATGGAAACATAGATGAAAGAGAAATATTTTGATCAGCGGCTTCCTTAAATGTCTCATACTGGCAAACCAGCCTGCAACCTGGGCATGGGTCCTGACCATGTATAGATGATGAGACATGTTGGTTCACGATTCTATCCTCTACCATTGAGTAATACTGACTGTGCACTGTGGATTACTTTTTAGGATGTATCTGTTACTTCATTTATGTTTTGACACATCTATTTCATTTTTTCCAGTGCACCCGGCTTAAATAACCTATATTTTAAAACAAACAATCATTCATTAAAAATGATTAGGTACTTTATTGCTCCTCTACCACTTCTCAGATTTCTTACTTTTACTATTTCTTCAGTTAAAATGACAGAAAACAATGTCGAGTATGAATGCAACTCTGTATACATAGTTCTGATTTGTTTCTCCATTCTATTTTTAATCGGCTCCTTGCACAATCTTTAGTATTTTTTGGTTAGTACACTGTTTGATGTTAAATATGGTTCTAAGAAAACAAGCCATCTTGAAGGGGAGAGTTGCTATGACTAGGAACTCAGCCTCACCTCCACCCAGATGGGCCTCACATATCACCTGAGAGCCACACTGGCCAAAGACCTTTTTAAGGCAGCAGCAGATCCACGGGCACCGGGACTCCAACCCCCCACCACTGCCACTGCCTCCTGTGAGTCTTAGAGTGTACAATTGAATTGCCGATGCACTCTGTGGCCATTGGCCCATCGCACTCAAGCACCTGGATTCTGCAATGATAGCTAAAATGGGGAGACAAACAAACAACCCCCAAAGGACAGAAAAGGAGGAATTGCCAGAAGAGGAACTCAATTAAATGGAGACATACAATATGTTCGAAAAGGAATTCAGAATAAGGGTCATAAAGTTCATACACCAGATGCATGGGAAATCCACAACTTACATAAGAATCAAGGAAAAATGAAAAAAAATTGATAATAGCTGCAATAAAAAAATATGATGGAAGGTTTCAATAGTAGACTAGAAGTAGCAAAGGATTGAACCAGTGATTTAGGAGACACGGCAGAGTAACACACCTGGAACAACACAATCTGAACAGCAATTGGAGAGAAAAAATAGAAAGCAGGTGGATATCCTAACGGAGATTGGTGACAACATGAAACAAAGTAACATGTGTATAATAAGGGTGTCAGAAGGACAAGATGAGGAACAAGGATTAGGGAACCTATTAGAAGAAATAATCACAAAAACTTTCTGATCTTGGGAAGAAAAAGTCACACAAGCACAGACAGTCCCAAACAAGATGAACCCAATAAGACCTATACCAAGACACATTGTAATTATAATGGCAAACAGTAACAACACAAACAGAATCTTAAAGGCTGTAAGAGAGAGACAGAGAGTCACCTACAAAGGCTCTCCTGTTAGGTTATCAAATGATTTTTAACAGAAACACATCAGACCAGAGGGAATGAAAGGAAATACACAAAGTGATGCAAAACAAGGGACAAAATCCAAGAATACTTATCCAGCAAGGCAATCATTCAAAACTATAGGGGAATTCAGTGTCCTCACAGAAAAAAAAAAAAATCTAAGGGAGTGTTTCACTACTAAACCATCAATGCAAGAAATGCTAAAGGGACTGTTGTAAAAAGAAGGAATAGAAGAGACAGAAGAAACACAGGCATAAAGAAAAAAGTTGCAAAATATCAGTACCTATCAAAATAACCTTAAACCTAAACAGACTAAACACTCCATTCAAAAGATATATAATGGCCAAAATTATAATAAAAAAAGACCCATATGTATGCTGTCTATGAGAGACCCACCTCAGAATAAGGGCCTCACATGGACTGAAAGTGGAAGGAGAGAAAATACTTTTCAGGCAAGGAGGGGAAAAATCTAGGGGAGCCATAATTATATTTGAAAAAATAAATCTCAAGAAGCCAAGATGGCGATGGAATAGGCAGACGCATCCCAGGGCTTGTCCGGGAGCAATTGGAGTGAGCAGCTGAAACTAATAACACCCACCCGGAAGTGGCAATGTACACTCAGGTGGTCAGACAGTTTGCAGCCAGGAAGGGCAGAGTTCCTCTGGTAAGGTAAAAACCATGGATCGGGGCAGGAAACTTTGCCACACCTCTGAGCCCAGAAAGGATATAAGCACCCCTATGTTCATAGCATCACAATTCACCATAGCTAAGATCTGGAAACAGCCTAAGTGCCCATCAGCAGATGAATGGATTAGAAAACGGTGGTACATCTACACGATGGAATGCTATGCTGTTGTAAAAAAGATGGAATTCTTGCCATTTGCAGCAGCATGGATGGAACTGGAGGGCATTATGCTAAGTGAAATAAGCCAGTCAATGAAGGAAAAATATCACATGGTCTCACTCATTTATGGATAATAAAGACCATTATAAACTTATGAATAAAAATAGATAGAGGCATAGCAGCTTTGAACAGACTGTCAAACTACAGCAGGAAGGCCGGGGAGGGTTTGGGGGCAGTCGGGGAGGGTAAGAGATCACCCGAAAGACGTGTATGCATGCATATAAGCATAACCAATTGACATAAGACACTGGGGGGTAGGGGAGGCCAGGGGATTGTCAGGGCGGGGAAGAAAAAGGAGACATATGTAATACCCTTTGTAATACTTTAAGGAATAAAGCAATTTAGAAAAGAAAGAAAAAAGAAATCTCAAAGTAAAGGTCATAAAAAAGAGATAAGACCAATTGCTATGATGTGCTCTGACAACCAGGGGGTAAACTCTCAATGCAAGAGCTGCCCTTGATGGTCAGTGAACTCCCACAAGGGCAGCACCACTCAGCTGGATCCTCTGCTGACAACTGGCAAGTGGAGCAGCAGTGGCAGGAATCTTTCCCACCTCCACAGAGGTGCTAAGAATGTTTGGCAACTGGGATTAAGCCTAAGCCATCATTCTGACATCCCCTGAGGTCTCCCAGACTTCCAGAGGGTGAGGGACTCTGCCAAGTGTACAAAGTTCGTTCACTGGGCCTCTAATATTACTAATAAGCTACAATAAGATATAACAGAATTCAAATACTTGGAGGCTAAATAGTCTTTTATTAAATAAATGGAGGCCCAGGATATGAATTCCTGCAAGGAAGCAGTCTGGTCGGCATCCCGAGATGGGGGCACATGGGGCCAGGCCTGCAGCGGTTAGTGGCCATTGGTGGTTAACCAGAAGGCCATGCCTCCAATCTGGGCGTAGGCGCATATAGGGGGTGTGGCTGACCAGGGGAAAGGCTGTGAGTGGTTTGCTTATCAGTCATGCCCTGAATGGGTCATTGGGGGCAGATGGGAGGCAAGGCTGGTCAGGGATATGGCCGATTAGGGCCCAGATAAGGTTGGTTGGCTGCTGCAATGCAAGTCTTAGCCACCCCCCATTCTGGTCATTCTGCCATTCCGGTCACTGGGCTTTTATGTACAAAGATAGATTATTGGACTACCAAAGAGATTAAAGAAGAAATTAAAATCATCCTGGAAATAAATGACAATTAAAAATAAAAATCCAAAACCTATTGGACACACTGAAAATAGTCCTTAGAGGGAACTTCATAGCATTACAGGCCTAACTCAAAGAACAAGAAAAACAGTTAACAAATTATCTAACCCGCACAACTTAAAAAGTTAGAGAGAGCAACAAGCAAAGCCCAAACTGAGCAGCAGGAAGAAAATAATGAAGATAACAGCAGAAATAAATGGCATAGAGTCCAAAAACCGCACAAAAGATTAATAAAGACATGAGCTATTTCTTTGAAAGAATAAGCCACATTGATTAACCTCTAGCTAGGCTCACCAACAGGACCCCAGTAAACAAAATAATACATTCTGAATATTTTAACAATACAATATGTAAAAGTTAAACATTTAAGTATATTGTAATTTAAATCAGCACTTATGAAACAACTTTGAATAATTCAAACCTTGCCTCCAATCCTGAAACTTCATAATGGTACCTACAATTCTTGATGCTTCCCCCAAACCTACCATTTGCTTTTAGTCATTCTTAAATAACAGAAGCCAAATCCTTTACAATAAAATGTTGTCTGTACCTTATCATTTTTAATTTCAGTGTCTAATTCTTCTGTCATAGGGGCTTCCTCCCTGATCATTGCCAATAATTCTGGGTGGTGGACAAACAGCTTTGGATCAAGCAACCTGCACCCTGGGAGCTGGGCATAAACCAGATAGAAAGAGCAGCCTGGCCTGTCCTCTCCTTCCCTTAAGGCCACTCCTTCCACTTTAACAGCAGAAAGGGGCACAGCACCACTCTGTTTCCTGACAGACCCTGATGCCCACCAGACTGTGTTGTGCTGAGGGCTTGACAGGCTACACATCACACATTCCTGCTTCTGACTGAGGAACTGGACATAGAGATGGCCTGTAAGGCAGTATTAGTTAGTCCCAGAACAGCCCGTGCAACATAGCCCTGTTTGTGGGCATCAGCCCCTGGTGTATGCGTGCCTCTGCCTTGGAGCTCTGCCCCTGGACACCCTGGTAATGCTTCTATGGTTCCTGTACAAGACAGAGGGTGTCTCCAGGATCCTGGGCCAGACCGGGGCGCACTGCCCCTAGCTTGTCCTCAATGTTCTTTTCTAGGGGAACCATCCCCGCTTACACGGTTCTCCTGCACTGTCCCATGCTCCTTGTGATCCTGCTCCTCTACCCTCAAGGATACAGCTGTGAGCCAGAACCCAGGGATGCGCCGGATATTGAGGCTTCTCTGTTTGAAATAGGGCTTGAGCCTCTGCCGAGTCCTGCACCTGAGCCAAGAGAAGGCCCTGCTGGCTTGCTCATTCACGGGCTCCATCTCCAATTGGACGGCCAGGAGCACCTCCAGAGGGGACCAGGTGACTTGGCCCCGGGCCCTGACTGGGCCTGCTCCTGATGCACTGGCTCCTCTTCTTCTGGCTTTGCTTTGGCCTTGGACTGAGGCTCCACCTCTCCCACCTGTTCCACTGCCTTCATGGTGCACTTCCCCTCCCCCTGCAGGACAAACTGCTGCCCTGCAATAAATTGCTCCTCCATCCGCCCCTCCTCCTGGTGGTCACTCCCTTGCAGGTCACCTGGAGCCTGTGCCTCCAGCCTCAGCTCTTTACTCACCACCTCCTCCTGCCTCCCCACCTGCAGATGTGGGAAAACCTCCTCCCCTGCCCACATTGCCTGCCATGGCACCACCTGCAGAAGGCCCTCTGACCACGGGACAAACTGAGCCTGTGCCTGCAACTCCTTCCCCAGGCCCTTCTTGTCTTCCCTTTGCTCCTCACTCTGGGTTCCCTGCTGCACCTCACTCTCCTCTCTCTGCACACAGTGCTCTGCAGCCACCCAATCCTCCCCTGCCCCCCACTCAAGATCTAGCCAAACTTCTTGCCTGCATCCAACCTCAGCTCCAGGATCACAGCCTCCCTCACCTGCATGAAATCCTCCCTCTCCAGCCCTATAGCTTTCCTCCAAACCTCCTGTGTCCTTGTGTCCTGGGTATCACCACTTTCCTGCACCGAGGTGAAGCTAAAAGCCTTCTGGGCCATCCTGCTTACCCTGTCCTTCCTGGTGCAAAGGCCCTGGGGTGCACTGTGAGTCCTCAGGCGCCCTGCAGCTGTAGGCCCCCAAGTGGAACTGAGAGGAAGCGCGCTGCCCCCAGGAGCCCCTCAGTCTCCCAACACAGCCTGACTCTGGATGCCCCCTGGCTCTGAGACTGGTGCTATGAAGGAGCAGGTGGTGCAGAGCCTGCTGATTCCAGGTAAAGCGCTCGCTCACTGGTGCATGCATCCAGGCCCTGGTGTGCTGAGTGGGTGCACACTGGGCCCATGCACAGGCGCTGGTCATGTGAGCATGTGGTACAGAAGGCACCTGGCCAGGCCCAGCCTGCAGTCTCTGGATGGGCTCCTGAAAAGTCCCCTCCAATCAAGGGCAGGGCAGTGGGCGTCACCCTGCGCAACTCCACCCCCCAGTCTCAGCACTGGTGTATGAACCTGGCCCCTGCAGCCCAAGGTTCCTGAGGAAGCCCACCCACTTTCACACACGAAAATCCTCCCCCAAAAAAGCTGAGTGTGAAAGCTGGAATGGAGAAAGGCATGCCAGTCCCCCACTTTAACAAAAGGCAAGTTTTGTTCATGTGATTGCCTCCTTTGGGAATGGGTTTCCCGTTTCATTCTTGCTTGACAGGAAAATAAACTTTGTTGTGTTGAGGTTCCCCCCTCTAGAATGTTCTGATTGGCTTATGCGGTTGTCTGTGTACAGGGAAGGCTTTGGTCTACTGGCAGAGTTTTGACCTTTTCCCTTTCCCAAGTGCAACCCATGCAGGGTGCTGCAGTGCGCACCTGCCTCCATACACCCCAGGCCTTAGCACCCTCCCTGGCGTGTAACTCCTCTCCTCTGCCCCACACCCCTGCTCACTTCATTGCAATCCTGCCCCACACAGGGAGGGTGGCTCTACCTGTAAACTTTCACGTTCACAGGACAGGCCAATGGCTTCTGTTGAGCAGTGCCTCCATCTTGAAAAGGCCAGCTGTCTTCCGTCTGACCATGGCATGTCTATGTGAGTGACCACCCAAGCCAAGGGAGTTGAGAACCTAAGGGTCAGGATCTAAAGTCTGCCCCCTGCACTCCTGTAGTGTACAAGGTCCCTGTCCCCTGGCCAAATTATAATACTTGTCATCAGAAGTCAGCCATTCTTCCTTCCTCCTCCCAGACAACACCCTGAAAGAAGAGGCCGGCTGTCTCCTCTTCTGTAGCCCTGCCTCTTTCCAGGCAGGCTGAAATGCTGGAGATGCTGCTCCCACAGCCCCTTGTGAGGTCTTTGCCCAATACTTTTACATTTCCCTGCTACCAACAACGCAGAGTCAGCAACACCTTGCAAGCTTCTTTATGGTTCTTTCAGTGACACTCATGTTAGGTGGCATATGCTCTCTGACTCTTCCGCAGGCGATCCTTTTCTCCTCTTTTCCTCCTGTGTAAAGGGAATGGACAGAATCCCTCAGCCAACCTTGGTGTGTGCCCACACACTGCATCGTTTCTGTCCTTCGGGGCCATATTTGATGTTCTGCTCCCTCTCCTCTGAATCTGGAGTGTCCCCTTCTAAACACACAACCCACACTCACAGACACTGGCATGCGCCTGAAGGTGTGTGGGGCCCCTCTGAAGCACATGTCCAAAGTCAGTACACCGTGCCTTTTCCGGGCCTGTTTAACTTTCCTACCCCAGGACTTCAAAAGTCTCGTCCAGATCCTCCTGCCATTGCCAGCATTGTGGGCTCAGCTCAGCGGAACTGAGCGGTGGGTATAAAAACTGAAAGAAATGTGAATTAGAGGCACTGAAAACTGGTAAGGCATGGGAGGGTAGGACTCCGCTGGAGTGGCAAGAGGCCTAAGTGAGTGACAAAAGCACCGACAACAGGATTGCAGAAACATGATGAAGAACCATGTTTGTTGCCCAGGGCCCGAGGCCAGTCATCCTGAAAGCCATGGTGCTTACAGCACCCCCATCTGCTTACATTCTGTGGGCACCAGGACTCCCAGTTTCCCTTTGCTGCTCTCACACACATTCCTGGCGCACTGGGGTACCTCCAATTTACCCAGGCCTGGTTTTCCATATTCACTTTTCTAAGGAGATTCACAGGGGCAACTACTCACCTTTTAATGCCCAGCAGGGGGGCTCCTCCTCTCCAACAGGTCCCCTCGGCAGCTCCCTCCTCTGGGTCCTGCGTCTGCGGGGTAGTACTGCAGAGGATTGGGCCAGAGGTCCTCGCTGATGATCTGGGAAGGAACACAGGGCAGAGGGGGACCAGACCAGTCTGCTAGTCTGCTTTTCATGCACGTGGGGCTTCCACCATCACATTTTCTGACAGTGGCCAGAGCAGTATCAATCACCTCAGCAATCTTGCCTGACCCGGGCAGGGTATGTTCAGACAACCAGTTGAAGAAGCTGACGCTCCTTGTATCTTGCCAGCGGCTGGGGGCTCCATGTTCATAATCCCAGAACCAGAGGATTGGAGTGGAACTAGAGGCCCTGTACCCTGCCAGAAGGCTGGATTCCCATCGGTCCAATGTCCACACCCACCCACCATTTTCCTGCTCTTCCAAAGGCCCATCCTGGGAACTGTCACTCACCTGCAAGGCTGACAACATATTGCTTAATGATCAGGTCATTCAGGAAGTAGGGGTTGCTCCAGAAGAAAAACATCAACTTGCAGCGGTATTTGGGAAGGCTCACTTCCTTCACCTGCCAAGAGATGCAAATAGTAAAGTGTCTTGTCTGCCAGCTTCTGGAGTGAGCCTGCCTGCAGGAATCACCCACCTCCCCTCCCTTTCTTTCTGCTCGGACACGTCCCACTGGGTGCCAAAGCCCTCATCCCAGGCTCCACTCTGCCTCCCAGTCTGACCTCCACATTGATCAAGTAGTTCAGCAGGTCTTCATCTTCCTCAGTGATGATGGCTGATATCTGCGGGTGGTTCCGGATCTGCTTTTGGTCAAGGAGCTCTCAGAGGCTGTGAAACGAAATGGGCAGCTAAAAGCCACGGAGCCATCCTGGGGGCATACGAGAGTTGGCCGTGGATGGCAGACATTGCCCCTGTTCCAACCTCCTCACCGCCTACCTTTCTTCACACATGCTCACAACAATGGTACCTGTGGGTTCATGTTCACCTGAGCATGAACCTGCCCTAACAATCGGAGGGTTCATTTCCAGACATGTTCTGAGACCTCCCTGTCCTCTGTGTGCCTGTGCAGATGACGCAGTGCTTAGGGCAGCGGTTCTCAACCTGTGGGTCGCGAACAATGAAAATACATCCTGTCTATCAGATATTTACATTATGATTCATAACAGTAGCAACATTACAGTGATGAAGTAGCAACGAAAATAAATTTATGGTTGGGGGCCACCACAACATGAGGAACTGCATTAAAGGGTCGTGGCATTAGGAAGGTTGAGAACCACTGGCTTAGGGTGTCTGCATGGACTCTGGCCTTGTCCCTTGGGATCGCCTACACGAAATGTATGGTCTCCAGAAACAGTGGCAGCACACAACTTCTAGAGGTCCATGTGGGTCACAAAGGCTTCATTCCGGGTTGGAAATAAGCCTTTTATTGCACACGAGTTGCAATAAACGGGTGTGTGTGTTTGTGTGTGTGTATACCTCTGGTCCTTTGTGTATACCTGTGTGTGTGTCTGTGGAAGAGGGAGGAAGCCTGCCTGGAATTCCTGTGGGCATCTGATGTGTTGAGAGTGGACACTGGAAGCATTCGCCTTAAACCTGGCTAAAACGAGCTGAGTGTTTACACTGAGCTTTTTGGTCAAAAAGGAAGAAACACAAAACACTACCTCCAAAGATCTTTCCACTGCCCAGAAAAGGTGCCCTTCCACTATCTGATTGTGGTGTGGTACGTTGTGCCCATACTTCCTGACCTGACACCTAGAAGCCGGCCATCGCTTTGCCCAGTGCTGTGCCACTGGGGAGGGGAGGCCCTTTCCTCTGTCCTCCTCCCTTTCACCTTCTCCTGGCTCCTCCTCCACTTACTTCCTGTGGTCTTTGTCAGCAGTGAAGCTGGAAGGGCTCAGGCAAGGATACAGCTTGGGCCCAGAAGTTGGGGATGCACTGGATGATGGCCCTTCTGCACTCAAGAATGGGCTTTCTACGCCAAGAGGTCTTGCGCTTCACCTGAACGTAGGCCCTGCTGGCTCGGGCGCTCTCAGTGCTCAGCTGGACCTGAAGGGCCGCCAGCACCTCCAGTGTGGGCCAGGTGCTTGTCCCACTGGGCCCTGGCTCTGCTCACTGCTCCTCAGGCTTCGCCTCTGCTTCTACCTGGGACACCGCCTCCTCTGCTGCACTCATTTTGTCCCCAGCCTCAGCTTCCACCACCTGGGAGAGAAGGTCCACGTCCAGTAGCTGCCCCGCCCCAGCAGCACCTGGGCCCTCGCCTCCTAGGGCCTTGGTTTCTGCACAGCCTCACGCTTAACATGGAGGTTACCTCGCCACCCATCCTGCCCTGGCCTGCGTGGTCCCTCCCACGCCCCACCCTGCACCTGTACACACAAGCTCCTGTGTTCACCCGAAGGGCCCTTGTGGGTACACTTCTGACACAAAGTGCTGGCGAGATCCGCAGTGTACTGACCCAGCAGGACCCGCCCCCCTCCCCCGAACCCCCCACCTCCAGATGGCACTGGTCCTGCACTGTGCAGCTGCCAACAAGCAGGTGGCAGTGTTTGGAGCTCACTGCATGTGCCCAGGTCCCTTATCTGGATCCTTCAGGCATAGTCTTGGTTTCACAGGGTAATTCTCCTACACAGGGGGTTTGGGGCCATCTCATGGAAAGGAGGATGCACTAGCTATGCTGGGTGCGCTGGCCATGCACAAGATGCTCTTTGCACATGAACTTCAATCAGTGAGGGAGACTGCACTTGACCCCATTCTGCTCCGCCCCTCCCTTCTCCAGCACCACTGCTGGCCACCAATCTCCATGCAAACTCCTCCTTGCCCCCCCTTCTGAAGTATATATAATCCTCTGGCCTTTTCCTGGCTGTCACCACCTGCTTTTCGCATTGATGCAAGCGCCAGAGTTTGCACATGGAGAATTTGCTTTCTGTGTCACTTACAGAATGGTACACATTTGCCCCTGGTAGAATGGACAGTCACAGTCCTGGCTGGTGTCTCCATGAGCTGGAGCCTGATCCCAAACACCAGAGGTTGCTAGTCTGGCAGGTAAGGGAATTCACCTCGGTTTTGTGTTGGATTCCTGGTCAGGGTGATTAAGGGAAGAAAGGGATCTCTTCTTCTTCTTCTTCTTCCTCTTCTTCTTCTTCTTCTTCTTCTTCTTCTTCTTCTTCTTCTTCTTCTTCTTCTTCTCTCTCTCTCTCTCTCTCTCTCTCTCTCTCTCTCTCTCTCTCTCTCTCTCAGCAGTAAACATATCCTGGGGTGAGAAATAAAAATGTAATAATAAACAGGTTCATAGGACCTGGGCAAGAGAGTGTGGGAAACTGTTTATTGCCTTCACTATCTGATAAGCATAGACAGAGAACTCCCGGAAACCCCTGAAGGCTGGGTGCCTTTGAAGCCCTCCCAAAGGTGGGAGCTAGGCACCACCTCTGTTTGTCCAGACAGTGGTAGCTGAAACTACTCCCCCATTTATTATTATGTAAATCCTTGCTGATGGGCTAGTCTGCCTGTTACTAGGGGGTCACCTGCCTAAGGGCTATGCTATGGGTGCATCCCAGATCAATAAAAGCTTGGTGAGGCCTGAGCAAAGAAGAAGTCCTTTGGGACTTGCCGCCTGGTCCCCCAATTTTGCAAAATTATCTCGTGTCTTTTTCTCTCATTTGCGGTGCGGCTCCTCTTTCAGATACCGAACCCTACTCCACGCAGGGCGTGGAAGGAAACACTCAACAAGAGAGGGCACCCCAACCTGGAAGGTCTCTGAGGTCCAAGCTGGAGCCAAGGGCAAGGCCTATGGCTATAGGGGACTGTAGCCTCTATTCTTGCAGATCCAAGGCTTAGGAGAACAAAGCCAAGAAAAGGGCTCATTCTCTGGGCCTGCAGGTGATTGCTTTGCTATCTGCATCTCATTTCTTTCATTCTCACTGTCTTTTCTTCTGAATATGTGGGTGCATATGCCCTTTCTGAGTGGTGTTTGTCATTTCTTGAGATATGTTCCTAGTAGTGGGATTCCTGATCAAATGGGAGCTCCGTTTTTTCAATTTTTTGAGGAAACTCCATAGTATTCTGCATAGTTGCTACACCAGTCTGCATTCCCACCAGTAATGCAAGAGGATTCCTTTTACACCCCATCCTCGCCAGCACTTGTTGTTTGTTGAATTGTTGATGATAGCCATTCTAAACAGTGTGAGATGGTATCTCATTGTCCTTTTGATTTGCATCTCTTGAATGATTAGTGATTTGGAGCATGTTTTCATATGTCTCTTGGCTTTCTGTATGTCCACTTTCGAAAAGTGTCTAAGTCCTATGCCCATTTTTTGATTGGAATATTAATCTTCCCTTTTGTTTAAATGAATGAGTTCAGTATGAATTTTGGAGAATAGGTCCTTATCGGATATAACATTGGCAAATATCTTCTCCCAGGCAGTGGACTTCCTTGTTTTGTTGTTGTTGTTGTTGTTGTTGTTGTATTTTTTGACTGCTTCTTCTCTGCAGAAGCATTTTAATTTAACGTCGTCCCATTTATTTCTTTGCTCCGCAGTTTCCATTGCCCTAGGAGCTGTATCAGTAAAGATATTGCTGAGACAGATGCCTGCTATTTTGCTGCCTATGGATTCTTCTAAGATTTTCATGATTACCCACTTACCTTTAAGTCCTTTATCCACTTTCAGTTTATTTTTGTGTATGGTGTAAGTTGGTGGTCTAGATTCATTTTTTGTTTGCATGTATCTATGCTATTTGTCCAACATTAATTACTGAAGAGACAGTATGACTCCATTGTATGATTTTGCCTCCTTTGTCAAATATTAATTGAGCATAACTGCTTGGATTGAGTTCTGGGTTCTCTGTTCTGTTCCATTGGTCTATATGTCTGTTTTAGTGCCAGTAACAGGCAGTTTTCAGAATGGTGGCTTTGTAATATAGCTTGATATCTGGTATTGTGATCCATCCAACTTTGTTCTTCTTTGTCAAGATTGCTGTGACTATTTGGGGTCATTTTTAATTTCATAGGAATTTTTGGAGACTGTGTTCTAGGTCTGTGAGATATGCCATTGGTATTTTAATGGGGAATACATTAAAACTATAGATTGCTCTGGGTAGTATGAACGTTTAATGATGTTGATTCTACCAATCCATGAATGTGGTGTGTTCTTCTATATGCTTTTGTCTTCATCTATCTCTTTTAAATTTCCTGTAGTTTTCTAAGAACAGGTCTTTTACCTCCTTAGTTAAGTTTATTCCTAGGTATGTTAACTTTTTGTTGCAAATGCAAATGGGATTTTTTGTTGTTGTTGTTGTTGTTTTAGTTTTTCTTTCTGTAAGTTCATTATTGGTATATCAAAAAGCCATAGAATTCTGGGTGCTAATTTTGTATCCTGCTGCATTGCCAAATTCATTTATTAAATCTCCTAATTTTTTGATGGATCCTTTAGGTATTTCTATGGACAGTACCATGCCATCTGTGAATAATGACAGTTTTACTTCTTCTTTTCCAGTGGGCATGCCTTGTTTGACTTCTTCTTGTCTGATTGCATTGGCTAGCACTACTAGTACTCTGTCAAACAGAAATGGTGAGAGTGGGCATCCCCGTCTTGTTCCTCTTCTTAATATTTTTTGCCCATTGAGTATGATGTTGTCTGTAGGTTTGTCATATAGTGGGTATGATCCCTCTATTCCCACTTTGCTGAGAGTTTTTAATCAAAAGTACAGTCCCAGTGTAGAAAAATTTGTGCACTCGGTGGGGCGGGGGGGGGGGGGTAGTCACTCAGCCTGGCCTGTGCCTTCTTGCAGTCTGGGACCCTTGGACGATGTCCACCTGCTGGCTTAGGCCTAATGCCTGAGGGATCAGGCCTAAGCTGGCAGTCAGATCTCCCTCTGGCAGCCCGGGAGCCCTTGGGGATATCCACTTGCCAGAGGGTGCAGGCAAAAGCTGCAGTGGGATATCCTTAGCGGTGCTGAGGAGGCGGGAGAGGCTCCCACCACCACTGCTGTGCTGGCAGTCATCAGCCTGGCTTGTGGCTGAGCAGAGCTCCACCTGTGGGAGGGTACTGACCACCAGGGGGCAGCTCCTGCATTAAGTTTCTATCCACTGGTGGTTAGTGTGCGTCATATTGACCAGAAATTCCCAGTCGTTTTGCTGTTAGGGTCAATTTTCATATTACCCTTTTATTATATAGGAGGACAGAGGCCTGGTGCACGGGTGGGGGCCGGTCGTTTTGCCCTGAAGTGTGTCCGGATCAGGGTGGGGGTCCCGCTGGGGTGCCTGGCCAGCCTGGGTAAAGGGCTGATGGCATTTTGCAGTCTGTCGAAGCCCTCCAGTGGGGATCCTCAACCCGTGGGGGTGCCTGGCCCACCTGGGTGAGGGGCTGAGGGCTTTTTTCATGCTGGCCACATCCTCTCCAGGGTTGGGGGGGTCCCTACTGAGGTGCCTGGCCACCATGGGTGAGGTGCTGATGGCTATTTGCAGGCTGACCAAGCCCCGCAGTAGGGACCCTCACCACATGGTTGTGTGGCCAGCCTGGGTGAGGGGCTCAGGGCCGTTTTCAGGCTGCTCACAGCCCCTTCAGGGTGGGAGAGTCCCGCTGGGGTGCCTGGCCAGCCTGGGTGAGGGGCTGATGGCCATTTTCAGGCCTGCCAGGTCCCTGGGCAACCTACGCTCCCAGCCTTTCTCTTTTCGCTTTTTCTGTTTTTCTGGCATTTATTTATCTTCTATAATTAAAACTTTGTAGCCTTGAGCACAGCCCAGGTCTGGCTGGAAACCTGCGTTGCCTCTGGCAACCCAGGCTCCCAGCCCTGCCTTGAGCAGAGGCTGGCTGGAAGCAGGTATCAGAATTTATTTATCTTCTATTATTGAAACTTTCTAGTCTTGAGTGGAGCCAAGCGCTTGCCAGAGCAGGCGGGAAGCTTGGCTTCCTCCATTGCCGGGAGCAACCCAAGCCTCCTGCTTACTCTAGCTCCGTGGCCACCATCATCTTAGTTGGGTTAATTTGTAAACTCACTCCTGATTGGCTTGTGGGCGTGGCGTGTAGGTGTGGCTTGAGCATAGCAGAGGGATGGTTAATTTGCATGTTTCTGTCTTATTATATAGGATTGGGTGTTGAATTCTATCAAATGCTTTTTCTGCATCAACTCCTATGAATATTTCTCAATTTATTTATGTGATACATCATGTTTATTGATTTCTGGATGTTGTATCATCCCTACTTCCCCAGAATATATCCACTTTGTCATGGTGTATGCTCATTCTGAAGTAATGTTGTATCCAATTTGCTAGAGTTTTGTTGAGAATTTTAACACCTATGTTCATTAGAGATATATTGACCTGCATTTTTCTTTCTTTGTATTGTCTTTATCTGGTTTTGAGAATTAGAGTAATGCTGGCTTCATAGAAAGTATTTGGAAATGCTCATTCCTTTGAATTTTATAGAATAGTCTGAGGAAGAAGGTCTTAGTTTTATTTTATTGTTGAAACACTTGGTAAAAATCCCCTGTGAAGCCATCTGGCCCAGGCTTCTGTTTGCTGCAAGGTTGTTATTGGTTTTGTTGTTGTTGTTGTTTTTTGACTACTTCAATATCCTTAGTAGTTATTGGCATAGTCAGATGTTTTATTCTTCCTGATTGAGTTTAGGAAAGTTGTATTTTTCTAGAAATATGTCTACTTTTTCAAGGTTGATCAGTTTATTGGAGTAGAATTGTTCATAGTATTTATTTACAATCCTTTTTATATCTGTGGGGTCTTTTTCTATTTTTCCTCTTTCATTTCTGATTTTTTAAATTTCGGTCCTCTCTCTTTGCTTCTTGGTGCACCGACCTAGAGGTACATCAATCTGGTTTATCCTTTCAAAGAACCAGTTCATGGTCTTATTGATCTTTTGTAGCTTTTTTGGTCTCTATGACACTTATTTCTGCTATGATCTTCATTTTCTTTCCTGCTGCTCACTTTGGGATTTTCTTGTTGCTCTCTCTCTCCAACTCTTTAAGTTGTAGAGTTAGATAATTTATTAACTGTTTTTCTTGTTCTTTGAGTTAGGCCTGTAATGCTATGAAGTTCCCTCTAAGTCTGTTTTCAGTATGTCCCATACATTTTGGATTTTTATGTTTTCATTGTCATTTGTTTCCAGGATGATTTTGATTTCTTCTTTGATCTCTTTGGTAACCCAGTCATCTATCTTTATACACAAAATCCCTGTGACTGGAGTGGAAGAATGACCAGAATGAACAGTGGCTAAGACTTGCATTGCAGCAGCCAACCAGGCTTATCTAGGCCCTGATTGGCCATAGCCTTGGCCAGCCTGACCTCCCATCTGTCCCCAATAACCATTTCAGGGCGGGACTGAAAAGAAAACCACCCATGGCTCCTCCACCTGGTTAACACCACCCCTATATTCCCCTAACACACAGATTGGAGGCATGGCCTTCTGGCTAAATGCCAGTGGCCACAAATCCCTGCCAGCCTGGCCCTGATGGGCCCCCATCTGGGGAGGCCGACCGGACTGCTTCCATGCAGCAATTCATACACTGGGCCTCTAGTTATTTAATAACAGACTATTTAGCCTCCAAGTATTTGATGTTGTTACATTTTATTGTAGTTTATTTCTAATACTAGAGGCCAAGTGCATGAACTTTGTACACTAGGAGTCCCTCACCCAGTCCTGTACCCTCTTGCAGTCCAGGAGCCTTCAGGGGATGTCCGACTGACGGCTTCGGCCTAATCCTGCTTGCCAAACATTACTAGCACTGCGGCGGAGGTGGGAGTGATTCCTGCCACTGCTGCTCCACTTCCCAATACCTGCCGAGCTTAAGCACAAGCAGAGGGCCCAGAGAACAAACATCACAGCCACTTGCCTGTGGTGGTGAGAGAAGGCCACTGGGCCCAAGCCTCCAAGACATCCCAGGGCATGGTGTTTTCTCAGTCCCAGTGGGGCTGTAGCTCTGAAGCTCTCGGCAGGGTGTGCTTCTAGTTGGTCAATGTCAGTTCCTGTTGCTACATACTTTGATCCTCAGTCTGGGGCAGGGAAGGGCCTGGCACAGTGAATATGAAAGATGACCATCATGCCTGCGGGAGGGATGAGCAAGGAGCATAGGAACAGGAGAAGAGTAGGGGAAGCTGGGGGCCTCCATGTTATTGCAGAAGCAGATCTCCCTTTTATAAGAGAAACAACACCACTCTGAAAACTAAAACTGGGGCTTGGTACCATAAGGACCCACTCAGGCTAGAAGCTGGGTAAGCAGCCTCTTTCAAGCCTTCTACCATCTCTAAACCTGTGCTATGGCCCTGAAGCCTCTCAATCCCTTTTTCCCTTAGACATTGGTGCACTGGGATTTTCAGTCACTTTTAGGTGGATGGAGAATTTTTTCAATGTGGGTTTTATTATATGTAGGCAGCATAATGTATCTGTGTGTTTTGTTGTTGCTAATCCAAGTAGAGGACCTTTTTCTAGTGTTGTCCTTTTTCAACAGAAAGCATGGAAGGGGAGGTGGGAGTGAGAAAGATGAGAGAGAGGAAGAGAGAGAGAGAGAGAGAGAGAGAGAGAGAGAGAGAGAGAGAGAGAGAGAAACATCATGGTTAACTAGAACCCAGGGACATGTCCTTGACCTGGAATCAAATCCGGGATCCTGCCATGCCAAGCCAGATTCTCAACCCACTTAGACACAGCAGCCAGGGGGCATATTTTAACATTTTTTCATCAGAAGGAGCATCTGACAGCGAGAAGCATAGAAATAATACGAAGGTCTGAATTTCAGCCCATTTCCAGAGAATGTGCCTTCATATTCATTCATAATTAATTATTTAAGTTAAAACATTATTCTTCAGCTGTATTTTAAATAAATAAATATCTCAGCATCACTGACACCTTTTCAGCACAGGCAGATAAAGGATAGCTTTTCTAAATATTTAAGACTTTACTAGGGTCATGTCATACTGACATAAAATTATTCATAAAGAGGCTCAAGTATCATTGTTTGGTCACTGACTTTTTAGGAGGCTCATGTGGAGCACCACCAACACAAATGCCCCCTCTGACTTACAGTGAACCAGTTGCTGTGATGATTATTATAGCCGCACACTAGGTGGTTATGATGAGGGGCAAGGCAATTATTACAACAGCAGATGGGACACCTCTGTAAGAGGTCCCGAGCATACTGTTGTCAGAGATAACAGAATTCGTGAATTATTCAGTACAATTTCTCAACTTATTGGGCTCTTTCTGGGGGAGTCAGGGGGAAAGACAGTTAAATTAAAAATAATGCTAAGGTACGGGTGATATTTAATTTTTAAAAAATAGGTCTTCTGTTAGTTAAGAATGGGTAAAAGCAAATGGTGGGTTTGGGGAAGAAGCAAGAATAGTAGGTCCCTTTATGAAATTTGTGGATAGGATGCAAAGTTTGAATTACTCAAGGTTGTTTCATAAGTGCTGATTTAAATTACAGTATACTTAAATGTTTAAACTGAACATATTGTATTGTTAAAATTTTCAGAATATAAGCACAACCAACAGAGGCAATACACTAGGGCGAGGGTTGGGGAGACCTAGGGGAGGTCATTGGGGACAAAGAATAAAAAGAGTGACATATGTACTACTATCTGTAATACCTTAAACAATAAAATTAAAAAAACAACAACTTCAGAATAAAGTTTTCCACAAAAAGGGAATCCTTGTCTTATTTTACTACAAACACATAAAACCAATGTATTTGGATTGTGAGTTGAAGTCTTCCCCTAAAGTTCCCAATGTGCCTTTGACCATAAGTGCATAATTCTTTGAAGTGAACTGCATACAAAATGAAGCAGTGTGGGATTAAAAGTAACAATTCGAAGAAGTAGCAGCTGCTTGTGTAGCCCGCCCCCATCCAAGGAACAGCAGCAATCCTGATCTCCACACCCTCTGTCTGAGGAACAGCAGCTGTGTGTGAAGTCTCCCCGAACAAGCCCAGAGGAGCCAGCGCAACTGTGAACAGCACCCACCAGAGGAGCTGCTACCAACTGAGGAGCAACTGCTACCACAACTGCCCAAGGAGCAACCGCAGCCCAAGGAGCCACTGCCACCCAAGGAGCAGCCACTGAAAGACTCAACATCTAGATATGGTGGTATGATAAACATTGGTAGACAAAGAAAACCCCAAAGAAAAGAAAAGGAGGACTCACCAGAAAAGCAGCTAAGTGATACAAAGGCATGAAACATGACAGAAAAAGAAGTCAGAATAATTGTCCTAGAGTGCATAAATCAGATGGAGGAAAAAATCAACAACTTATGCAAGAAGCAAGAAGAAACAGATGACAAAAATCAGTAAATTATGTAATAAACATGAAGAAATGAAGAGTGATATAGCTGCAAGAAAAAACAGCATTGAAAGTTTCAACAGTAGACTAGGAGAAGTGGAGGACCGAATTAGCAAATTAGAAGACAGGGAAACAAAACACACCCAAACTGAACAGCAATTGGAGAAAAAAATAAAAGAGAGGAGGAGAGCCTAAGGGAACTATTGGACAACATGAAATGAAAGAACATATGAATAATAGGGGTGCCAGAACTACAGCAGAGGAACAAGGGTTAGGAAACCTATTGAAAGAAATAATATCAGAAAACTTCCGAGAGGTGGGGAAGAAAAAAATCACTCAAACACAGAGTGTCCCAAACAAGGTGAACCCAAAAAGAACCACATCAAGACAAATCATAATTACCATGGCAAATGTTCAGGACAAAGAGAAAATCTTAAAGGCTGCAAGAGAGAGAGATGGAAAGTTACATTCAAGGGATCTCCCATTAGATCATCAAATGATTTCTCAAGAGAAACACATCAGGCAAGAAAAGAATGGACAGATATTTGCAAGGTCATGCAAAGTAAAGGACTGAATCCAAGAATACTCTATCCAGCAAGGCTATCATTCAAATTTAAGGGGAAATAAGAAGCTTCACAGACAAAAAAAAATGCTAAGGGAGTTTATCACCACCAAGCCAGCAATGCAAGAAATGCTAAAGGAACTGGTGTAAAAAGAAGAAATAAAAAGCTCAGAAAGAAAATAGCCACACACAAAAAAGAAATGGCTACAACAAGTATCTTTCAATAATAACTTTAAACGTAAATGGACTAAATTCTCCAACCAAAAGACATCGATTGGCTGAATGGATAAACAAAACATGACACATACATTTGCTGTCTACAAGAGGCCCACCTCAGAAGAAGGGACTCACAGTCTGAAAGTGAAGGGATGAAAATATATCTTTCAGGCAAATGGAAATGAAAAAAAAAGCTGAGGTAGCAATACTTATATCAGACAAAATAGACCTCAAACTGAGGCCATAACAAGAGATAAGGAAGGCCACTTCATAATACTAAAGGGATCAATACAACAAAAATATATAACCCTGATAAACATATATGTACCCAATGCAGGAGCACACAAATACATAAAAAAAAAAAATCCTGGAAGATATCAAAGGAGAGATCGACAACAATACAATCATAGTAGGGGACTTTAATACACCACTGGCATCACTGGATAAATTCTCTATACAAACAATCAGCAAAGACACAGCAATATTACATGACTCACTGAACCCGATGGACTGAATTGACATCTTCAGAACACTTCACCACAAAGCCAAGGAAAATATATTCATCTCAAGGGCTCATGGGACATATTCAAAAATAGACCACATATCGGGTCACAAACAAAGTCTCCCCAAATTTGAAAAGATTGAGATCATACCAAGCATCTTCTCAGATCACGATGGCATAATATTAGAAATAAACTACAATAAAAACAACCCAAAATACTCAAACACTTGTAAGCTGAATAGCATGCTATTAAATATTGATTGGTTTACCAATGAGATCAAAGAAGAAATGAAAATCATCCTGGAAACTAATGACAATGAAAACACAACAGTCCAAAACCTATGGGACACAATGAAAGCAATCTTGAGAGGGAAGTTTATAGCTCTACAGGCCTATGTCAAGAAACAAGAAAAAATGGTAGTAAACCATCTAACCCTACAACTCAAAGAACTAGAAAGACAGCACAAGAAAAGCCCAGAACGAGCAGAAGGAAGGAGATAATAAAGATTAGAGCAGAAATTAATGATATAGAGATCAAAAAACAATATATAAAATCAATGAAACCAAGAGCTGGTTTTTTGAAAGGATAAACAAGATTGATGAACCTCTAGCCAGGCTCACCAAGAAGCAAAGACAGAGGACCCAAATAAACAAAATCAGAAATGATAGAGGCAAAATAACAACACTCCCCACAGAAATATAAATGATTGTTAAAAAATACTATGGACAGCTCTACTCCAACAAACTAGACAACCCGGATGAAATGGACATATTCCTAGAAAAATACAACATTCCAAAACTCAATCAGGAGGAATCAAAACATCTCAAGAGGCCAATAACTATGGAAGAAATTGAAGCAGTCATCAAAAAGCTTCCAGCAAACAAAAGCCCAGGACCAGACGACTTCACAGGGGAGTTTTACCAAACATTCAAGGAAGACCTAAAACCTATCCTGCTCAGACTACTACAAAAAATCCAAGAGGAAGGAACACTTACAAGATCATTCTATGAAGCCAGCATCACCCTAATACCAAAACCAGGTAAAGACAACACAATGAAAGAGAATTTCAGGCCAATATTCCTCATGAACATAGATGCCAAAATCCTCAACAAAATCTTAGCAAACCAGATCCAGCAGTATATGAGAAAGATCATACACCATGACCAAGTTGGATTATTCCCAGGGATGCAAGGATGGTACAATATCTGAAAATTAGTAAATGTGATATATCATATAAACAAATTGAAAGAAAAAAACCACATAGTCTTATCAATTGATGCAGAAAAAAAACATTAGACATAATCCAATACCCATTTTTGATAAAAACTCTCAGCGAGGTGGATTAGAAGGATCATACCTTAACATAATAAAAGCCATATATGAAAAACCCACAGCCAGCATCATACTCAATGGAGAAAAACTAACACCATTCGCCCTAAGAACAGGAACAAGACAGGGATGCCCACTCTCACCACTTCTGTTTGATATAGTACTGGAAGTATTAACCATTGAAATTAGACAAGAACAAGAAATATAAGGCACCCAAATTGGAAAAGAAGAAGTAAAACTCTCCTTATTTGCAGATGACATGGTATTAGACATACAAAACCCTAAAGACTCCATCAAAAAACTATTAGACTTAATAAATGAATTCGGCAATGTAGCAGGATACAAAATTAACATCAAGAAATCAATGGGATTTCTATACACCAATAGTGAACTTACAGAAAGAGAGACTAAAAAAACACTCCCATTTACCATCACACCAAAAAAATTAAGCTACCTTGGAATAAACTTAACTAAGGACGTAAAACATGTCTACTCAGGAAACTACAGGACGTTGAAAAAAGAGATAGAGGAAGCCATAAACAGATGGAAGAACATACCATGTTCTTGGATTGATAGAATCAAGATCATTAAAATGTCCATACTACCCAAAGCAATCTATAAATTCAATGCACTTCCCATTAAAATACCAACGGCATATTTCACAGACCTCTCCAAAAATTCATCTTGAATAAAAAAGGACCCTGAATAGCTGTAGCGACCCTGAGAAAGAACAAAGTAGGTGGAATCTCAATACCAGATATCAAGATGTATTACAAAGCCACTGTTCTCAAACCTGCCTGGTATTCCCACAAGAACAGACATATAGATCAATGGAATGGAATAGAGAGCCGAGAAATTGGCCCAAACCAATATGCTCAATTAATATTTGACAAAGGAGGCAAGAACATACAATGGAGTCAAGATAAATGGTTTTTGGAAAATTGGACAGATACATGCAAGAAAATTAAACAAGACCACCAATTTACACCATACACAAAAATAAACTCAAAATGGATAAAGGACTTAAATGTAAGACAGGAAACCCTAAAAATACTAGAAAAATCCAAAGGCAACAAAATCTCAGACATATGCGGAAGCAATTTCTTCACTGATACAGCTCCTAGGGCATTGGAAACTAAAGGGAAAATAAACAATTGGGACTAGATCAAAATAAAAAGCTTCTGCACAGCAAAAGAAACCATCAACAAAACAACAAGAAAGCACACTGCATGGGAAAACATATTTGCCAATGTTATATCTGACAAGGGACTAATCTCCAAAATTTATAGAGAACTCATACAACTTAACAAAAGGAAGATAAACGATCCGATCAAAAAATGGGCCAAGGGCCTACACACCTTTCAAAAGAGGACATTCAGAAAACCAAGAGACATATGAAAACATGCTCAAAGTCACTAATCATCCAAGAGATGCAAATCAAAACAACAATGAGGTACCATCTCACACCTGTCAAAATGGCTATCATGAACAAATCCACAAACGACAAGTGCTGGAGAGGAGGTGGAGAAAAAGGAACACTCATGCACTGCTGGTGGGAATGCAGACTGGTGCAGCCACTATGGAAGACAGTATGGAGCTTCCTCAAAAAATTAAAAATGGAACTCCCATTTGACGCTATGGTCTCACTCTAGGAATATATCCCAAGAAACCAGAAACACCAATCAGAAAGGATATATGCACCCATATGTTCATAGCAGCACAATTCACCATAGCTAAGATCTGGATACAGCCTAGGTGTCCATCACTAGATGAATGGATTAGAGAACTGTGGTACATCTCCATGATGGAATACTATGCTGCTGTAAAAAAGAAGGAACTCTTACCATTTTCAGTGGCATGGATGGAACTGGAGAGCACTATGCTAAGTGAAATAAGCCAGTTAATGAAGGAAAAACACCACATGATCTCACTCACTCATGGATAATAAAGACTATTATAAACTTAAAAAAAAAAGAAGAAGAAGACTATAGGATTATGAAAGAGTGCATTCATTCATTCTTTTAAATACATACTGAGATCTTACTGTTTCCAAATAATACATATAGTTACCAAAAAAGAAAGAGAACTGTGCTTGCTTCGGCAGCACATGTACTAAAACTGGAATGATACTGAGCAGATTAGCCTGGCCCCGCGCAAGGATGACATGCAAATTCATGAAGCGTTACATATTTTTTATATGAAATGCTGAAAGGTATTCTTTAAGAAGGGGAAGAAGGAAAGGTAAAGATAAAAATTATGAACAACAAATACATATCTATCAACAAGTGAATCTAAAAATCAAGTGAGTAAAAAATCTGATCAGAGTAAACTGGTGAATATAATAGAATTGGGCATAGAGAGGGGGTGGACTGACAATTCTTGAGGGGGAAAGGGATGTGGGGGGTGTGGGGAGTGTGGGAGGAGACTGGACAAAAATCGTACACCTATGGATGAGGACAGTGTGGGGGTAAGGGCAGAAGGTGAGGTGGGAACTGGGTGGAAGGGAGCTATGTGGGAAAAAGAGGAACTGTAATAATCTGAAAAACAATGATAAAAAAATAAATGAAGCAGTGTGTTACTTCTTCATGGCATGCTGCCCTGTTTCCAGTTAGGGAGGGTAAACAATTTGCATATTCTCCTTGGAAAACCTAAATGGAAAAAAGGATTGGGGAACTCCACCAATGCTGCAAAACAATTCTTGACCTCCTTCCTGTGACATTTTGTATGTCCTCAACCTTGAAAGGAATAATATAAATAGGGAAAAATTGCATACGGAATGATATAAAAGTTTGATGAAGTCTAAATGTAGGCATCCTTTTGCTTACTTAAATGACATCAGCACTTTCTGAAGTGGTTATACTAAGATTGAAACAGAGATTACCACTTAAACGGAACCAGTTAGCTTTCCTGACTATACTTCTAAACGGAGTGAACAAAAGTGCCCCTAGATTGTGATATGTATTTTATTGGAGAACTATTAATGCACTTTCTCTGCAACTATTTGATATTTAATGTACCACAAAGGGTATGATCAGTCAAACTATGAGTTATCTCGAATCCTCAGTATTTTTATTAGTGAATATAAACAAACATCATGAATGGGAAAGGTTTTTAGAAACTCACCTCTTGGACTGTTGAGTGTATAGTTATCAACAAGCCTTCCAACTTCAATTTTAAAAATTACCCCAATAATGTGTGGTTTTTAACATTCTTTTTATTAAAATAGTGTATGTGAAATTAATTGAAAATTTAGGAAGCTGGGACCTCAACTTTTTAAGGATTTTAAAATGTAGCCTGTCAGATTGCGCGTTGTGGGGTGGCACAAACCATGGATGGTATGGCTCAGTGAGCCCATTTTCCAATGCCAGCTGGTATGCTCCTGGATTGGTGAAATACTTAATAAAGCCATTTGGATGCCAAATTTACTCAGCCTAATTTTTCCAATGTAGGTTTGTACTGATAACGTATTATGGTACAGAGAAATACAACAAGACAAACAATACAAAATGTCCCAGCATGAAATAGATCACTTTATATACAATCCCATGGGGAAGTGGAATACAAAGGAAGATTAAAGGGGAAGAAGGAACAGCATAAAAATCCTGACCATGACAAAAGACTCCTTCTTGTATTTCTAAATGGATATTCAGGGTATCAAAACCCTAAGCTATGTACATACTTTTAGATATATATTTTTATTGATTTCACAGGGGAAGGGAGAGGGAGAAAGAGTTAGAACCATCAATGGTGAGAGAGAATCATTGATTGCCTGCCTTCTACAAGACATCTACTGGGCTAAGAGCCCACAACATGGGCATGTCCCGGCCTGGGAATTGAACCCTGACCTCCTGGTTCACAGGTCGAAACTCATCCACTGAGACAAGCAGGCCAGGCTTTGGCTCTTCTTTATTCAGAATCTTCCTTTTGACATTCGTGTGCTCCAGCTGCCCTGTATCCAGCCTGCCTGACAGCTGTGCAGATTGGTGGACTCTAGGGTACATTCTAGTAGTAAGGAACCTACTATGTGTGCCTTACTCTCCCCGCTTGCTTTCTGATGGCCTAGAGACCCTGCCCATAGTGCCTTCATGTACAAGATGCCTGTGCACCAGCAGTCACCTCCTATCCAGGCCCCTTCTGTGCACATCTTCACAGATGTGGTCTCTATCTAAGCTTTCTAAGCCTCATTGCCTTAATATTATGCTTTTATGAATATTTTGATGGAAAAATCCAGATTCCAATAAAGAATTTTTCTAGATTTATCATTGTGGTCTCCAGAACAAATAAAGCGTCAAGTGCAGGACACTTAGTTTTAGAGGCAACATGCAGCAATGAGTTTTCTTTTGTTGTGTCTTAATATGGTGGGTTTTTAAAATTAATTCTTTAGAGAGAGGTGAATGGAGAGAGACAGACACAGAAGCATGCATTCATGTTAGAGAGAAACAATGTTGGATGCCTGGGGACTGAACCTGCAATCTGGACATGTGCCCTGGCCAGAAATCAAATCGGTGAACTTTCTGGTGCACAAGACAATGCCCAGACACACTGGCCAGGGTGCACTGACTTTTATTTTCTTCCTTATCTTGCATCTGGTGGTTAATAAATACCATCAATGCTAATAACAGTGGGCAATTCCAGAGGAGGACATGATGACAAGAGCTTTACATAAGTTGGCCCCACAGGTGAATCTCCCCACAAGGTAATGGGCACGATCTCTATGTGTGGAGGAATTAACACCCAGACCATGGGATGTTTTGCCTATGCCCTTCCTCCCTCAGAACCTGCCCATTTGTGTACTTTTCCTCAAATTCCAGAGGTTCTGATTCCCATTATGGACACTATTTCCTGTGAAGGTGGGGATGGCAAGACAAGGTGCATGTCAGAGGGACAGGGAGCGGGAGACAGAATAGGAGAGAGAGAGGAAGAGAAAGAGAGTGTTTGCTGTAAGAGATACACATTTTCTGACCAATGTTCTCTAATCCTCTTTTTGGGGGGAGTGGGGAGCTCACCGACTGTTACAGAGACTTCAGCATTTTCTCTTCCCACTAGAAGAAGCAGAGTGTGCCTGGCCAGTGTGGCTCAGTAGGCCTATGAACCAAGAGGACATAGTTCAATTCTCAGTTGGCGCAGGGGCCAGAGTTTACATCTGGATCCCCAGGTGGATGTGCAGGAGAAAGCCAACCAATGATTTTGTCTCATTATTGATGTTTTATCCATCTCTCCCTCTCCCTTCCTCTCTGAAATCAATAAGAAATGTACTTAAGAAATGGGAAAATGAGCTCCTACACTGATGGGCCCAAGGTAAAAGAGTGGAAGGTAGAAGAAAAAGAAAGGAACAGCAATAAAAAGAGAACGAAGGGCCAGGTGCTGTATGTGACAAGCTAGGAAGCTGCTGACACCCAGCAGAGAGCAGCAAGCACATGAGTGGCTGGCACTGAATGAGAGGCAGTAGAAGGAGAAAAACCAGGACTGACTTCCTCACATTTAGGGAGACATACAGGCAAATGGAGCCCTGCCCCTGGGCCTGGATGTGTGGCCTTCTCCCTAGGTGGTCCTCTGGCAGGCGACTCAGTGAGCAAACTGAGACAGCCTAGGGCCAGAATGAGGTGGCAGGTGGGCAGGGAGCCTGTTCCATGCTGAGCAGCTAACTGTCCATTGACTGTGGGATCCAACAGCACACTAGGACATCTCCCTTTCACTTGGTTGTATTGCCCCTCAGGGTGGCCCTCCATACCCCCATCTCCCCGGTGTGACCTTCACCTGTGTCCACTTAAATGCTCTCTGGGAGCTGGCTTGGGGTTGTCCACTCTTCAGACCAGGGGCCTGTCACTGGCTGAGAGTTGCTTTACCACCTCCTTGATTGATGGGAAGGAGGATCATGAGGGGAAAGTCTTCGAACATTAGACCATCCTCCACAAAAGGATGTTCTATTCTTAGGACGGGACACAGAACAAAGCAGAGGTTTATGCCAGCTTAGTATTTTGCTGAAAAGAATGTAAATGTGTTTATAGGCCACAGGAACTTGAATTCGAGAAGGGGCTTGATCCAGTGGAATGACAGGCATAGACTTGTGAGGCCAGGGCTCTGGCTCCCTGGCAGGCTGATGTCCCTTTGAATACTGGGGGCCTGACTTGTGCACAGGGAAGCCCTACCATGGAGCGGCCACAGGCCAGTGGGGAGGAGTGTTTGAGTCCAGGGCCTGGACTAGTTACCCGTGACGGCCCCAGACAAGTTGTACCTCCGTGGTGCTCACTGGAAACCACTTGTTCCAGTCCCTGCGGATGCACCTTGTGTGCGTTGACCCACTAACAGAGAGACAGAGAGGCACAGCATTTCTGTAGGCCCTTCTGTCCCCCCTGCACTGTGATGCCCAAACAACTCTCATATTCCAGGCAGAGGGTCCACGTGACAGACTACAGCAGTGGTGTTGACCAGAAAATTCCAGACTGGCTGATGAGGTTTGTGGAAGAGGTTCAAACTGTAATGAGGTCAGCAGTTGAGTCTAGACTTGGTATCATGGGCTGAAAGCCTGAGTGGTGCCACCTGGGGGCTGAGATTTTCTCTTTAACACAAACATTACACGCACCAGGCAGAAATTGGAAAATTGTAGGAGCCCAAACTCAGGCAGCCACTATGAGATCCCAGTGTCCAGGAGATACAAGGAGGCAGGAGGGACCACTTAGAATGACCTAGAAACGAAGCCTGAGCGAACATGCCTTCTTCATGAGCAACAAACACTCCTCTATCCACCCCCCAAATGCAGATCCTGCATTCCCTGGACATGTGCTGTGGCACTGGGGGCAGGAGAACTTCATGCCCAGTATTGGACTGGCCCCGCCGACTCCCAGCACCCACACATGAATTTGGGGGATGTTTTCACCACATCCTGGTCACCTGCCACCTGCTCTCATCATGGCCCTCACTTATGTACAGGACACAGTAGCCTCTCAGCCCATGAGTAGGGCCATCCTGTGCAACCTCCTTCTCCAGTCACAAAATTCCTAGTGCGATCCCAGGTCATCTGCCCTTGTGACCTTTTTTTTGAAGGAAGGGAGTCCTTAGAATGTGCTCCAAGTCTGGGACCCTCTTTATGCATCCCTGGAATGTCAGTCAGCCAATCAGGAACCTGATTCTGGGGACACCTACTGACAACAGAAATCAGGAGTTCTCCCCAATTCTTCTGAGCTGTTTTGGAGAACATGACAAGCTACAGTGTACAGAAGGAAAATCAACATCCCAGCTGCCTTTCTGGATCCAAAGAGGCACCAGAGAGGAAGGCGGATGCCCTTCCTGGGTTCCACAGCAAGCCCTGCCTCTGTGGGCCTTCAGAGGCCCTGGGGACCAGTCCCCATGCATGGGCTTTCCCATCGTCCGCTCTCTTAACCCAGCCTTCGAGCAGACAGCCTTCCACCTGGCTTCTTTCCCTCTGCAGTCAGACGTCTTCCTACCCTCACGTATTTTGTCCTCTGTGCCTTTTTCAAACCCACAAGTCTCTGCTGGCACTACCTGCCCTGCCTGTGCCCAACAAGACCTGGTTTCACTTCAGAGCTAATGACATCTACACCTAAACAAGGGATTGCCCCTCTTTCTTGCTCCCCAAGGAGAACATGCCTCACGTCCAAGACATGCCTGGGTCTAGCCGTTTAATGCCAACAGCAGCGCTTCTAGAGGCACAGGGGAGGTGCATGACGAAGAGCACTCACTCTGGGCTAGAGCGACAGGGCAGAAAATGGCCCAGAGAATCCCATGAGGAACCCAGAATGGGGGACAAAAGGGAAATGGCAGCAGAGCATTGGCCAGTCTTGCTGAATCTGAGATCTGCATCCCTTAAATATCAGAGACATAATCTACCAGATTATGCAGACCGCGGTGGTGGCGGGAGGGGTTGGGGTGCAGGGGTGGCCTGGTGTAGATGAGGTGCCAGTGACATTCCCAGATCCCAACCCCAAAGGCACTGGGTCATTCCAATAGAGAGTGCATGGCAAGGTGGGGAGAATGGCACACACCGATCCTGGACACAAAGAAGAGGAGAGGGCTAGAGGGAAAGGGAGGGCCCAACCATGGCATTCAGGCCTGCAGAGGGATGCTTCTGGTGAAGATTGCACTTCTACCTCATCAGATGGTAAGAATTATGCTTCTGACCAGAGAAGGAGAGAATGGTTCCTGCTACTGCATCCCTGTCATCCACTGACCCTAAATCTCCAACTCTAAGCCAGAGGAAGACTATTGTGGCTGAGAGGAAAACCAGATGCTATAGGCTGTACAGCCCGTTCCACTGCTGATTGTTCCCCTGGGGACGGTTCCATAAGCCTCAGGGTCACAGAAGGTCTGTCTCCATACTTGACAGAAAATCCCTCTATGCCCTATGTGAAGGCTGGCAGGACACACTGGCACAGAGTGGACATCTTCTCAGGGATGTCCATCGGTCAGCTGATCCTCATCTGCCAAAGCCAGACACCTCTCCTCACTCTTCAATCCTTGATTTACTCCAAAAAATTTACTGAGTGCCTAAGGGTACATCCACTATTATTCTGGGTGATCAGCTGGGACACCTCATGAGAATTTCATGGTCTTCCTCGGAGTATCTCTGAGGCATGAAACCTCACTCGATTGAGGAGACAAACAAACAAAACAACTGAACTGGAAAATGAGTAAATCATAGACAAGTCTTGCTTTGCACTGTAGAGCAACCCACACAGAATGGTACCTCCAGCTAATACCCTGCCCAGCAATCCTAATAACCATAGGAAAAGTTGTTATTTTTCAATGGCTATTACAGAGTTATGTCACAACATTAAAAAAAAACTCTGTTATAAACATAACATACATGTAAATAAATAAAGTAGTAAAATCACTACTTAGCACCCTGTGATTTTAACTGTTTGAGAATTAAAAACTGACATGCGCCTTTGCAAACTATTTCCTGAGTAGTTTAAACATGGCTTGCGGGTCTTCTGCTCATACAACTTTCCACACAGAGTGAGAGTCTTTTCCATGCCCTGGCCAACTGTCACATTGCTTTCTACATTTGGATAAGCTTCCAAGGTCCCATCCTTCCTGCTGCCTACGTGGGCACGTGTCTCTGGGAGAGTTCCTTTAGTGTGAAGCTCTTTGGCCTCATGGCTTGCCCTGGGACCTCTCCATCCTTTTTTTGGTCACAACCATGTTTCTCATTTACACTTCTCTGGGAGCTGGCCATTGAACCTGAAGCTGGGTTCTGAGTCATGATGATGAGTAAAAGTAATTCCTCATGTTTGGAAGAATGTAAAAAATTACAGAAGCATTCCACTTTCCAAGTCTCATTACTTCTCTCTCCAGACAAGAGACCTTGGAAGGGGCCATCAATTGACTTCCTTCTCCATGTTCAGTATCTGAGGCCTGAATCAGTCGCCTGCACTCCTATCTCTGAGTGGGTCATGGGACGGTGACACAAGAACAAGGCCCTGGTTCCTGGTGTAAGGCTCCCATGTCCATCACCTGGGCCAGCCTGATGGGAGTGTGCCTAGAGAAGTCACCGGAGAATGGGAACATGCCACTCTATGTGTGGCAGCGGTGGACACGATCAGGGTCATGGGCAGACAGCGGGAGTGTCCATTTAGGTGACAATCACTAACCGCAATCCAAGTTCTCAGCAGGTCTGTGCTCAGTCTTGGTCTATAGACCCAGCCAGTTCTTCCAGTCAGATGGGGGAGGGGAAAACATGTTGGAAGAAATAACGACAGAAAACTTCCCTTTTACAGGCCAGAAAATAACTATGCAAGTTCAAGAACCACACACAGTCACAAATAAGATGAACCCAAAAAGACCAACACCAAGCCACATCATAATTAAACATCAATGCAAAAGTAAGAATCATAAAGGTTGACAGACAGAGACAGAAAGTTACCTACAAGGCATCTCCCATTAGAATATCAACAGATTTCTCAACAGAAACACACCAGGCCTGAAGGGAATGGAATGAAATATACAAAGTGATGTAAAACAAGGGGCTGAATCCACACCCAGCAAGGCTATAATTCAAAATTGAAGAACTAATAAGGAAATTTACAGACAAAAAAGGGCTATGAGTGTTTATTACCACCAAGTCAGCAATGCAAGAAATGCTAGAGGGATGGAAGTAAAAAGAAGAAACAGAAAGGCAAGAAGAAGCACACACATTAAGAATAAATATGACAAACAAGTACTTACAATAATAACATTAAAGGTAAATGGATTCAGTGCTCCAATCAAGACATAAGGCAGCTGAATGCATAAGGAAACAAAACCCATATTTTGCAGTCTGCAAGAGACTCACCTCTGAGCAAAGGATTCACACAGATAGTGAAAGAGGGAAAAATAAATTTTCAACAAATGGAAATGAGAAAAAAGCTGGGGTGGCAATGCTTATATCGGAACAAAATAGAACTCTAATGAAGGTCATAGCAAGGGATAAGGAAGGCCACTACACAATACTAAAAGGAGCAAATCAACAAGAGGATATAACTCTGGTAAACATATATGCACCCAGTACAGGAGTGCCCAAATACAAAAAACAACTTCTGGAAGGTATCAAGGGATAGATAGATAGCAATAGTATCAAAGTAGGGTACTTCAATACCTCACTGACACCACTGGACAAATCCTCTACACAAAAAACCTCCAAACAAACAGCAATCCTAAATGACTCTCCAGTTCAGATGGACTTGACATCTCCAGAACATTTCATCCCAAAGCTACCAAATATACATTCTTCTCCAGTGCACACGGGACATTTTCAAAGATAGGCCACATATTAGGACACAGGCAAAGTCTCTTCAAATTCAGGAGGATAGAAAATGTAATAAGCATCTTCTCAGGTCACAATGGCATAAAACTAGAAATCAAGTGCAATAAAAACAATGAAAAAAATCAAACACTTGGAGGCTAAATAGCATGCTACTAAACTATGGTTGGGTTACCAAAGAGATCAAAGAAGAAATGAAAAGCATCCTGGAAACAAATGACAATGAAAACACACAATCCTAAAATCTATGGGACACAATGAAAGCAGTCCTGCGAGGGAAGGTCACAACTCTACAGGCCTAGCTTAGAAAACAGGAAAAAAAATGGTAATAAATTAAGTAATCTTCAACTTAAATAATTAGAAAAAGTGCAACAATAAAAGACCATATTACCAAAAAAGAAAGAGATAATAAAGATCAGAGCAGAAATAAAAGCCATAGAGACCAAAAAAATAATACAAAAGATCATGAAAGCAAGAGCTGGTTCTTTGAAAAAAAGAAAAAAAAAATTGATGAACCTCTAGGGAGGCTCACCAAGAAACTAAGAAAGGGGACCCAAATAAACAAAATCAGAAATGGAAGAGTTGAAGTAACAAATAACCCGGCAGATATACAAAGGATTGTAAAAACTATAAGAACTCTACTCCAACAATTGGAAAACCTGGACAAAATGGACACATTTCTAGACAAATACAAGCTTCCAATACTCAATCAGAAAGAAGCAAAAAACTGAACAGGCCGATAACTACTGATAAAATTGAAACAGTAATCAAAAAGCTTCCAAAAAACAAAATCCCTGGACCAGATGGCTTCACAAGGGAGTTTTTCCAAACATTCAAAGAAGAACTAAAACCAATCTTTCTCACACTATTTCAAATAATTCAAGAGGACGGCATACTTCCAAGCTCTTTTCATAAAGCCAGCATTACCATAATCCCCAAGCCAGAAAAAGAGACCACAAAGAAAGGGACTTACAGGCCAATATTCCAGATGAACATTGATGCTGCAATCCTCAACTAAATTCTACAAACCGGATACAACATTACATTAGAAAGATCATACACCATGACCAAGTGGATTTATTCCAGGGATTCAAGGATGGTACAATATCCACAAATCAATGCACATGAAACATCACATAAACAAATTGAGAGAGAAAAACCACACAGTCATATCATCCGGTGCAGAAAAAGCATTTGACCAAGTGCAACAGCCTTTTCTGATAAAAACACTCAGCAAAGTAGGAATAGAAGAATCATCCACATAATAAAAGCCTTATATGACAAACCTACAGCCAACATCATACTCAATGGGCAAAAACTAAAACCATTTCCCTCTAGAACAGGAACAAGAGAGGGAAACCCACTTTCACCACTCCTGTTCAACACAGTACTGGAAGTCCTGGTCACAGTGATCACACAAGAAAAGGAAAGAAATGGTTCCCAAATTGGAAAAGAAGAAGTAAATTGCCATTATTTGAAGATGACATGATACTGTACATAGAAAACCACAAACACTCCTTCAAAAATTTAGTAAACTTAATAAATGAATTCGGCAATGTAGCAGACTACAAAATTAACACCAAGAAATATATGGCATTTTTATACACCAATAATGAACTTACAGAAAAGGAGATTAAAAAAAGAATCCCATTCATCATCCCACCAAAAAAATTAAGATAACTGGGAATAAACTTACCTAAGGAGGTAAAAGACCTCCACTGAGAAAACTAGAAGATGTTGAAAAAAAGAGATAGAGGAAGACATAAACAGATGGAAGAACATACCTTGTTCATGGATTGGTAGAAACAACATCATTAAAATGGCTATACTACCCAAAGCAATCTATACATTCAATGCACTCCGCATTAAAATACCAACAGCATATTTCACAGACCTAGAATGAACTCTCCAAAAATCCATCTGGAATAACAAAAAAGATCACGAATAGTGGCAGCAATCTTGAGTAAGAAGAACAAAGTAGGAGGGATCTCAATACCAGATATCAAGCTGTATTACAAAGCTACTGTGTTCAAAACTGCCTGACACTGGCACAAGAATAGACATATAGGCCAATGGAATTGAATAGAGAACCCAGAAACCAATTCAAACAACCAAGCTCAATTAATATTTGACAAAGGAAGCAAAAACATACAATGGGGATAAGACAGTCTCTTCAATATATGGTGCCGGGAAATTTGGTCAGACAAATGCAAAAATTAAACTAGGCCACCAACTGACACCATGCATAAAAATAAGCTCAAAATGGATAAATAACTTGAACATAGAGCTGGAAACCATAAAAATAGTAGAGGAATCCATAGGCAGCAGAGTCTCAGATACATGCGGAAGCAATATCTTCACAGACACAGCTCCTGGGGCAATGGAAAATAAAGTTAAAATGAACAAATGGGAAGACATCAAAATAAAAAGCTTCTTCATAGCAAAAGAAACCATCAACAAGGCAACAACAAAGCCCACTGCATGGGAGAACATATTTGCCAATGTTCTCTCTGATAAGGGTTTCATCTACAACATTTATAGGGAACACATACTACTTAACAAAAGGAAGATAAACAACCCAATCACAAAAATGGGCAACGGACCTAAATAGATACTTTTCCAGAGAGGACAAAAGGAAGGCCAAGGGACACATGAAAACATGGTCAGAGTCACTAATCATCTGAGAGATACAAATCAAAAGGACAATGAGATACCACCTAACAGCTGTCAGAATGGCTATCATCAACAAAGGGCGAGTGCTGGTGAGGATGGGGAGAAAAAGGAACCCTCCTTCACTGCTGGTGTGAATGCAGACTGGTGCAGCCACTATGGAGAAGAGTATGGAGTTTCCTCAAAAAACTAAAAACGGAACTCCCATTTGACGCACTGATCCCACTTCTAGGAATATATCCCAGGAACCTAGAATTACCAATCTGAAAGGATGCATGCTCCTCTATGTTCACTGCAGCACAATTTACAATAGCTAAGATTTGGAAACAGCTTAAGTGCTGGTCAGCAGATGAGTGGGTTAAAAAGCCCTGGTATATCTACATAGTGGAATAGTATGCTACATCAGAGCAAAAGCTGGCCCAGTATAAAACAAAAAGGAGCGGTTGGGAGCTTCAGTCACCCGCCAGCCTGAACACAACCCTCAGCCCCTCACCCAGACTGGCCAGGAACCCCAGTGGGGACCCCCACCCTGAAGGGTGTGTGACCAGCTGCAAACAGCCATCATCCCTTCACCCAGGCTGGCCAGGCACCCCAGTGGGGATCCCCACCCTGATCCAGGACAGCCTTCAGGGCAAACCAGCCGGCCCCCACCCGGGCACCAGGCCTCTATCCTATATAGCAAAAGGGTAATATGCCTCCCAGCACTGGGATCAGTGTGACAGGGCAGAGCGCCCAAACCCCCTGATCGCCCCGCAGCTCTTTGTGTGACAGGGGGCATGGCCACAACCTCCCTATCTGCCCTGCTCTGTTCATGACAGTGGAAGGCGCCCCAACCCCCTGATCAACCCTGCTCTGTGCCTGATAGGGGGGAGCTCCCCAACCCCCTGATCGCCCTGCGGCTCTGTGTGTGACATGGTGCGGTGCCCCAACCCCCTGATTGGCCCTGCTCTGTGTGTGACAGGGTATGGAGCCCCATATGGAGCCCCTCTGTGTGGGGTGCAGCACTCCAACCCCCCTTCTCTGTGTGTGATGGGGTAGAGCCATAACTTCCCCATTGACTCTGCCATGAGTGTGACAGGATGTGGTGCCCCAACCCCCTAATCCGCCCTGCTCTGTGTGTGACAGGGGGCGGTGCCCCAACTCCCCTATTGGCCCTACTCTGTGAGTGACAGCGGGGAGCTCCTCAAACCCCTGATTGGCCCTGTTCTGTGCATGACAGGGGGGAGCTTTCCAAACCCCTGATGGGCCCTGCTCTGTGCGAGACATGGGGTGACTCCGCAACCTCCCCATCGACGCTGCCTTGAGTGTGACAGGGGGCGGTGCCCCAACCCCCCAATCGGCCATACCCTGAGCACGACTGAGGGTGGTATGGCAACCTCGCAATCCACCCTGCTCTGTGCATGACAGGGTGCGGTGCCCCAACTCCCCAATCAGCCTTGCTCTGAGCCCGACCAGGGGCTGCACCTAGGGATTGGGCCTGCCCTCTGCCACCCGGGAGCAGGCCTAAGCCTGCAGGTCATTATCTCCCAAGGGGTCCCAGACTGTGAGAGGGCACAAGCCAGGCTGAGGGACCAGCCACCCCCCCAGTGCACAAATTTTTGTGCACTGGGCCTCTAGTTCAAGTATAAGGGGCTTTCAAAGTTGCGGAGGGAGGTATGAGAGGAAATCAGGGGGAGATGTGACTTCAGTAGAGTCACAAGATGCAATATTCCTGGCTTTTAATGATGAAGGAAGCGGTCACCAGTCACAGAATATGGGTGGTCTCCAGAAGCTGGAAAGAAAGTCTCCCCAAGAGCCTCCAGAAGAGAATGCAGCCTCCTGATACCTGGATTGCAGCCTGGTGAGCCCCACACCAGACTTCTGTGCTAATAACTGTAACACATTTGCATTGTTTCAGGCCACTAAATTTGTGATAATTTTTTACGGCAGCAGTAGATAACTAACACACATGTCAAAGCTTAAAAAAAGCCTTGCAGGCATGAGGAAAAAATATTTAAAGAAGTGTCAGCAAAAAGGTAAAAGAAAGTGAGGATAGAGGGAGTTCATTTACTATGGCACATGGATTGTAAAACTTTGTCAGAAAGGTTGGTCTGAGCACAATGCTGCATCAACGTGGAGCTACTTACAGCAATATGGAGAAAGAGTATGGAAAAGAACAGCGTTGTGTTTTTTTCCAGCCTGATTCCCTAACACTGAGACCAGGATATAATAAGTGCTCAATGTTTGCAGAATGCAGCTGCAAGGAGGGGACTGTAATTTAGACAGTATAAGATGACCCTGAGATTAGGGCAGAGGTAATGCTGGCATGAAAGGCAGGGTGGGATTGACTAACTCAGTTGAGGACCTTTGAGGGCATGGAGGAAAGGGGTGGTCTCAGGCCTGAGAGCTGAAGTCTGTGTTTGAACAATTATCACCACCTTTTTGAGAACCGGCTGAAGTTGTTAAGGTCCTTACATAAAGCAATCCTCATTACAAGGGACAGGGCCTGTTGCCTAAAGGTAGGGGAGCCCTGACTGGCTCCTGTGGGGAAGATAGCATCTGTCTCGAGTAGCTAGGGTGACTTTGTTAGGGGCAGAAATAGAACATTCAAGACTAGCTACCCTATATAATAAAAGGTTAATATGCAAATCAACGAAAAGGTGGAACAACAAGTTGCTATGACATGCACTGACTCCAGGGAGCAAATGCTCAATGCAGGAGCTGCTCTCTGGGGGTCAGTGCACTCCCACAGAGGGAGCACTGCTTGGCCAGAAGCCGGGCTCATGGCTGGCAAGTGCAGTGGCAGTGGCGGGAGCCTCTCCTGACTCCATGGCAGTGCTAAGGATGTCTGACTGATGGTTTAGGTCCACTCCCCAAGGGCTCCCGGACTGTGAGCGGGTGCAGGCCAGGCTGAGGGACCCCTCACCCCTGAGTGCCCAAATTTCGTGCACCAGACCTCTAGTTAATTATAAAAAACATTAGTCATGTTCTGCTCACTGTGATTGTTTTGTCCTGATTAAAGAAGGCACATTCTAACCTGGCTGGGAGTTGCAAGCAGGACTTAGGACCTCACTTGGAAATACGGCCCATCCTCCACATCCAGTGATGCCTTCCCCAGGATATAAGTGACACATTTTCCCATGGAACTCTGAATTAGTACCTTTCCCTCTAACTTTCTTCAAATTAAGAGAATCTATGGAGTTCCCTATACTGCACAGTTTTAATGAAAGAAAATAAGACTTTCTAAGAGCATCAAATACATGTGTTTTTTTATTTATAAACATACATACTCCTCTCTCTCTCTCTCTCTCTCTCTATCTATCTATCTCTCTCCTCTCTCTCTCTCTCTCTCTCTCTCTCTCTCTCTCTCTATCTCTCTCTCTCTTTCTCTTTAAAATATATTCTTACTGATTCAGAGAGGAAGGGAGAGGGAGGGAGATAAAAACATCAATGATGAGAGAGAATCGCTGGTCGGCTGCCTCCTACACACCCCGTAGTAGGGATCAGGCCAAAACCTAGACATGTGGCCTGACCTGGAATCAAACTGTGACTTCCTGGTTCATAGGTTGATGTTAACCCACTGAGTCACACTGGCCGGGCTCAATTCTTATTTATAAATTCATTCCAAGGACATATACAGCTTGAAAAGCTTTGAAAGCAGTTTAAAAAAAACAACAACAACTAGCTTTTAAGTAGCAAGAAAACAGTTATAGAAGAAAGTTTAAATTAAAAGAAAAAATAATTGTTTTACTTTATTCAAGAGTGGGAACATCCTCCATGAAAATGTGTACCTTGACTGAGGATGGCTGGGTGGCCTTATCACACCTTAGGAAATCAAATGCTTTTTACAATGACAAGAAAGAGAGTTTCATCTAATTTCTCTCCCAGGGTAGATGTCTGTCAACAGAAGGTGGACATGAATAAAAGGAGGGGCTTGCACAATCAATCCAGAAAATCAGCAATCTATGAGTAATCCAGAACCCAGTATTTATCTCCTCTGCCACACACCCTCCCTCCCAGCCAGTGAGCAAGACAATTACTCTCAAGTCAAGCTAAGTGCCCCCCAGTCACAGTGGCCCAATGGTGACATACAAAGCATACAAATAATTCTCACTCTGGCATAAAAGTGACAACTTTCTTGGAAGAAAAGCAGATACTGTAAATTTCTCAAAGTCTTCCTGAAACATTTTCTAAAGTAATTTTTACTTCTTTAGAAAAAATGCATACCTGGCAAACCATCTGTAATAAAAGGCCCATTCTATAAAACCTTACCTGGTCCTACTCATATCTGCAATCATAATCATATTTACAGACAAATATATCTATACTAAGAAAAGAGCAATATGCTAATTAGACTGGGAGACCTTCCAGGAGACCTTCCAAATGTTCTTCTGGACAAAGCCATGGTGGTGGGGCCAAGGTAGAGGCGGTTAGAGGCCAAGAGGGGAGGGCAGTTGTGGGTGATCAGGCTGGTGGGGGGCGGGGCTGTTGGGGGTAAGCAGATCAGCAGGGGGGCCAGTTGGGGGCAAGCAGGCCATCAGTGGGGGTCAGTTGGAGGTGATCAGGATAGCGGGGGTGGGGGGCAGTTTGGAGTGAGCAGGCCAGCAGGGGGACAGTTGGGGATGAGCAGGCCAGTGGGGAGGGAAGGGAGGGACAAGCAGGCCAGCAGGGGCGGAAGTTTGTGGTGATCAGGCTCGTTGGGGGGGGGGGGGCATGTGGGTGCAAGCAGGCCAGCAGCGGGGGGCGGGGGGAGGTCAGCTGGGGTCGAGCAGGCCGGCAGGCAGAGTGATTAGAGGCAACGAGGCAGGCAGGCAGGCAGGTGAGCGGTTAGGAGCCAGCAGTCCCAGATTGCGAGAGGGATGTGTGACTGCTGTAAACTGGCAGTAGGACATCCTTCGAGGGGTCCCAAATTGGAGAGGGTGCAGGCCAGGCTGAGGAACACACTGTCCCCCGTGCATGAATTTCATGCACCGGGCCACTAGTAAAAATATAAACAAACAGATAAAAACAAAGATAACATGCTAAAGACCACAAATTTATTATATGGCAAAAGTCAAGATTCAAAAATATCTCCCCTACTAGCAGAATTAGGTGGGAAATTAACAAAGTAGAATTTAATAGGATGCAAAATAAAGTCTCGTACTAGGGCTTTAAAAAAAAAAACCTGCACAACAGGATAACCTAGTTTAAGACCAGTGCATCTACAAAAACACATTTTCGTTTATTGCAAGCTCAACAAGAGGCAGCAGTCTGAAACAGTGGTCCCAAAAAGCTAATGCAATTCTAAGTTGCATTAAGAGAAGACAATGTCCTCTTCACAAATAATATCATCCTGGGGACCATACTCAGTTCTGGGAATCACATTTTAAAAGAATCAATAACTGAACTGTGTGTTGGGAGAAGGGTGGGATCTAGCCTAGGGAATATTCTGCACAAAAGCTAGTGAAGGAACTGGGGATGTTTAAACTGTTTTATTTTGTTTTTCATCTCATCTGTAAAGAGGATATGCTGCATAATGGAAAAGGGAGTGGACTAGGAATGGCAAATGGGTTTCCTTTCCTGAGCCAGTTCTAATCAACTGGTAGTGACTCCCAGGACCTGGTGCTGAGAAAGATTCTGAGAGTAGAAAGGAGGGAGTGAGGGCAGAGAGAGAGACATCAACTGGTTGCCTCCCACATTATCCCAATCTGGGGATTAGGGGAGTAGAGGAGCAAACTGCAACCAAAGTAGGTACCTCTGACTGGGAATTGAACCCAGGACCCTTGGGTATGCTGCAATTCTCTAACCACTGAACAACACCCGCAAGGCTTCAGTGCATCTTAGTTCCTATACCATTCTCTGGCTATGTTTTTATTACCGTGTTAACATAAGAAACATTCAAACCTGTAAAGAATTTTGTGTTTATTTGAGCAAACTGTCGACAAGTGCCTGGAAGCAGTACCTCAACGGATTGGGAAAGTGCTCTGGAGAGTGGCGGGTTTTCTTCTATTTTTATACATTACAACCAAAGGAGGAGACATAGGTAGGTTACAAGAAATTCATTGGTGATACATTAGAGAGGCGGGAGAAACCAAAGGGGGTTTGGGGGTGAGGGAGAGAACCTGTGGGACTGGATAAAAAATAAAATGATAGACACATACTTAGAAGGGTGTAGGATAGCCAACAGTCAACAATTAACATGAGAACAATGAAGGAATTAGTGGTAACTGTCCGGGAGCCCAAGCACATTAGGTTGTGCCACAAGGGGCCCAGAAAAAGGGAAGTTAAAAGTTACCCAGATATTTCAAGGGTATCCTAGCTAATAAAAGACAAAAGGGTAATTAACCGTACCTCCGCTATGCTTCCCATTGGCTAATCAGGGCGATATGCAAATTAACTGCCAACAAAGATGGCGGTTAATTTGCATACATAGGCACAATGATGGGAGGCGAAAGGGGAAGGACAGAGGAAGCTGCCTGACGCTGACAGTGATCGGAAACCCAGGCAGCAGGCAAGAGCCGGGTGGCAGGGCAAAGGTGGAGAACCTGGGCCGCCTTTGCCCTGCATGAACTATGCAGCTGGGAAAGGGGTGTGCGGCCGCTGGGAGCAGGGCGGGAACTTCCCGGGGTTTGCATCAGGCAGCCGGGAGAGGGGCGAGAACTATGCAGCCAGGAGAGGGGCACCAGGTGGCTGGGAGCAGGGCGGGAACTTCCCTGGGTTTGCAGCAGGCAGCTGGGAGCGGGCGGGAACTTCTGCCGCATTGTCATGGCAATGCGGCAGAAGTTCCCGCCTCCTAGCTGCTTGCTCATTCACTTACTCGCTCATTCATTCACTCATTCACTCACCCATTATTCACTCACTCACTCACTCACTCAGCAAACCATCTCAGGTCCCTGGCACCAGGCCAGGCACTGAAGTTGAAGAAGGATAAGACAGAGCAATGTCCTCAAGATGTTAGTAATTCAGTAGGGCGAAGCAGGCACATGAACAAGGCAGTTGTACGCACAGATGCAGTGTACTGGGTTCAGTGAGAGCAGTAACTAATGCCGACTTTGTTCTCTTGATACAATGGGGCCTCGGGAGCCAGGCCGCCCCAAGCCTGTAGGCCTGTGCCTAGGCCAGGAGTGGCTGGGGTCCAGGAACATGACAGAAGGCGCAGGTCGGGCTGAGGGGTCTGACCCCACCCCTCACCCTCACCCCCGAGTGCACAAATTTTTGTGCACCGGGCTACTAGTCTATATATATAAAAGACTAATATGCTAAGTGTCCTGCCGTCAGGGTAATACGTTATGTCGCAATGCCCAGCTTCCTCTCCCTAGCGACTAGCCTCCTAGAAGTTTCTTCAGCCCAGGAACACAAGTTGCTTTATAGCCAGGTAGAAACATTCACAGTTAACCAAATGTCTGTGAAGTATTTTCCTGTGCCTCATCTCATTTGATCCTCACACAAGTCGTGGAGTAGGTAGATCGGAGACTTGGTAGAATCCTATTTTCTTTTCATTAAACAGAAAATGAAGATTTAGAAAGTTTAGAAACTCGACCCAACTGAAAAGAATTGAGAAATGGTGGGCCCCCACCCCCTCCCCCAACCCCCCCTTCCCCCGCTCAAAAAGAAATAAAGAAAAGAAATGGTGGACCTTAAAAATGACTTCAGGTTTTTTCACTGCACAAAATATAGTCAAACACTGCTGCAAATTAAATATTTTACCCTTTGTTCTCCCTGCATGATCTACAATAATAATGTGCTTCTTCGTGTTGATATTTACTGCTGTGTTGCTGACAATTACCTGAAAAGAAGTTGGAGTGCTTCACTGGGCTGGAAAAAGTTTAGCTAAATCAGAAAGCAGCTCTAATTAACAAGTTTGTTTTATATCTATAAAAGGCTAAGTTGACTCGCACATGGGTGATACATATAAAGCTCTCATTGGCAGCAATCACATGCATTTCAATCTGTCATTGTCGATCATGAATTTGGTTGACACTTCTATTATTGAGAAAGGGTGAACAGGGATATTAAAATATTTCTTCTAATTAATTTCCTTTCAATGTGCACAAATTCATGCACCAGGCCTCTAGTGTTATTATAGATGCAAAAAGACAGATAGGCTCAGTGAAGATACTGTCCTAGAATGTAACTACCCACTATTACTGCTTTTGGTTAAAGTTTAATTTCCGATCGTCCTTTGTGGTTACTTCAGGTCTTTGAGTTTGCAAGACCATCATACAGGCCTTCCCTGAGCTTGTCAGGTTACCATGTGGCCCCTTTCACCCACAGCATCTTGGTAAGCCAGCTTACCTTTATCTTCCTCGGTATGCACAAGAGTGGGTACTTGCCATGGCCTGTGTTGCTCGGTGGTTAGAGCATCAACCTGAGCAGCAGAGTCACCTATTGGATTCCTGGCCAAGGGCACATACCTGGGTTGCAAGTCCAAGCCCACAGTGGAGTGGAATGCGGGTGCTGCAGGAGGCAACCTATAGATGTCTCTTTCACATTGGTGTTTTTCTGACTCCCCCCCCCCCCCCCCGCCACCCCCCCTTCCTTCCAGTCTCTAAAATCAATGGAAAATATGTCCTTACTCCTTGGGAGAGGTACAAAGAAAACCAAAAACCAAAAAACGATAAAAAGGTAGATACTTAAAGTTTAGCTCACTGATTTTCAACCAGTGACTTTTGCCTCTCCAAGAACATCAGGCAATGTCTGAGACATTCAGTAAGGTCAGAACTGGTAAGAGGCGCTGCATTTAGTGGGCAGAGAGGCCAGGGATGCTGCTAAATCACCCCGCGGTGCACAAGACGGAGCCCCCTACAAAGGGTTTTCGGGTCCCAAAAGGCAACAGTGCCGCGGTTACTGCGTGACTTAATGAAAGGCAAAATAAGCAAAGCCCGAGCTGGGGGAGCTCGCTGGGTGCAATGCCTGGGCTGTGATGGGACCAGCTGGCCAGGGGATAGCCAGGTTGGGTCCAGCGCCCTAGGCCGCAACAGGAGGAAGACACAGGGTTAACACCCAGATCCCGCAGGCCCCGGATGTGGTGCAGAGCACATGGCTTCTCCTCCAATCCCCGCTCTAGCCCAGTGGTCCTTGTGGGACTGGGAGGCCAAGCTCTCGCGAGAAGTGGGCGGAGCTTCCGGCGGTTGTTGGCATTGACTTGGCTGTAAAGCTCTGGGTTCCCGGATTCCCGGATTCCCGGATTCCCGGATTCCCGTGCTGGGCTGGCTGGGTCTCGGGGAGAGGGCGGGATCGGCTGTGAGGCCCCCACCCGCCGCGAGGTGCCTCCACTTCCAGGGCCGCGGGTTTCACAGCCTCGCTCCGTATCTCTACTCTCCAGCCGCTGGTGAGAGTCGCGCCCGGTACACAACCCGCTCACCCGTGGCAAGCCGAGGGGAGGAAATGTGTTTATCCGCCATTTCCTAGTTCGAGTGGGCGGGAGAGCCTTGAGGTATACCCGTTCCTCTTGATTCCCGGCCCGCGGTTGGGCTCTGAGGACAGGTGAGGAAAAAGTACCGGGAGCACACGTGAGGAGATGTAGCATCTTGTTTGTTTCCGTTAAAGCACCAACCCGGTGCGCGGGTGAGGAGGCGAACCTTCTTGCTTGTTGTCCTGCAAGCGCCGTCCCCGCTGGGCTTTCGTGCTTTCCCGCTTTCCCGCAGGTCAGCCACTGTTCCGTCTTCAGAAATTCCCGTGCCCTCTGCCTGCCTGGTAACAGTTGGCATCTTCTCTTCCAGCTCACCGTGCCCCCCAAATATGACGTGTTGAGTCAAGACGAACTACGCACAAAGCTGTCCCAGACCTTCAAGCGCCGAGGTATCCTGGACTCCCTCAAGGTGTCGGCTTGAGGCATATCTGTTCTGTAACTTTTACAAGTGGAAGCGGTGACAGGGAGTCCGCATTTAAACCCACTGGGTCTTGGTTTTAAAAATAATATGATATGCAGGTGGTATTGGGGAGTGACGCTTTTATGTTTTGTAGAACTCGTTATCCTGGAAAGCATTCTCAAACGGTTGAGAGTTTGCCCGGTCTTCATATTCAAATAGATTTATTGACTGACATTCAGGTAGGAGCGAGTAGCTGTATAAAATGAAAACATTTTAGCAACAAGGCAAGTTTTGTGAAACTGGTTTGTAGGTTCTTGAATTAATACGTGGTTTTGTAATAGTCATGTTTGGATGAAGGATATTGAGACAATATAATAAGCATTGTGTGCTGCTTACAGTACAATAGTCTGGAGAATGACAGCTTTTTTCTTTAAAATATAATGAAAGCTCTGAAGGTTTCACTTGGGCAGCACATACGTATAGTACGAATTAACAGCAAGGAGTAGGGTTACCTCAAATGTATTTTCATTACTATATACAGTTAGACGTGTATTTTACACTTATCAGGGGAAATACTGAGTTTTTCCTTCTCCCCCCATTGTTTTCGTAACTTAAAAAACAAAACAGAACACTTTATACCTATCTGAAAAACCCATAAAAACATAGAGGAAGAGAGTCTTTTCTGATTCAGCTATTATTGGCACAGTGGTGTGTGTGTGTATTCTTAGTTCACTGTTGTATAGTGAGCATTTTCCTGTGACCCGAAAAGTTCCTTGAAACCCTCCATTTAAGTGTCCCATGATTGGATGTATGGGTAATTTATGTAGCAGTCCCTGGTGAATGTTTAATCTTGGCAGAGAATAATTTACTAATACACTTTACATGTAAAGTAACATCAGGAATAGAATTGGTTTAAATGTGTTTTCATTACTACATATATTTCAGAAGTATATCTGAAATATAAATGCTGAATAGGTTATAACCAGGTCTGTGCATCCTTCAGTTGCATTTCTCATTTTTGCCTAGGTTACGTGGCATTCTTACATTCTTGTATGACTTTATCTATATAGAAAAGGCTAATATGCAAAGTGTTTCCTTGGAGGTTAGCCCGGGAGACCGGGAATTCGATTGCTCACTATGATGTGGTCTGACCATCGGGGGTCGCACAGAAAATTGCAGGCAGCGAGCTGGTGTTGGCGGGGTACTGAGGGAGCAAGGAAAGGGGGAAGCAGGAACAGGGGAGGGGGGAACCGCGTGGTGGTGGTGCATGAGGGAGCAGGAAAGCAGGGAACCTGATCAGCCGTGATTGCCAGCCAGGCCTAGGGACCCTACCTATGCACTAATTTCTTGCATCAGGCCTTTAGTCCTGGAAAATAAAAGGCCATAAGCATTTTTTAAAAAATCCATTTTATTGATTTTTTAAAGAGAGGAAGGAAGAAGGGTAGAGAGTCAGAAACATCGATAAGAGAGAAACATCGACCAGCTGCCTTCCGCACACCCCCTACCCAGGTACATGCCCTTGACCAGAATCGAACCTGGGACCTTTCAGTTCTCAGGCTGATGCTCTATCCACTGAGCCAAACCTGTTAGGGCCGTGGTTGCCAAACTGTGGCTCGCGAGCCACATGCGGCTCTTTGGCCCCTTGAGTGTGGCTCTTCCTAAGCCTTAGGAGTATCCTAATCTACACTAATAAAAGAGAACAATGGTAATTGGCATATGGCGATACCGTTTTTATTGGCTAATCAGGGCCATATGCAAATTAACTGCCAACAAAGATTGGCCGTTAACTGCCAACAAGATGGCGGCTAACTTGCATATGTAGGCACAATGCAGGGAGGCGAAAGGGAAAGCAGGAAGAAGCCCCCTGCCACTGACAGTGGTCGGAAACCCAGGGGGGAGCTAAGAACTGGGGGGCAGGGCAAAGGTGGCCCTGGGGCCGCCTTTGGCCTGCCCCCCAGCCATGATCGGAGAATCAGGCGCCTTTGCCGCCCTGGCCAGTGATAGCAGGAAGTAGGGGTGGAGCCAGCAATGGGAGCTGGGCACCGTCAAAGCTGGTAGTCCCGGGAGCTAGGGGTCCCTTGCCTGGGCCTAATGCGAAGCCCACGATCACGGCGCCCCCCGCTGCCACTGCAGGTCCCCGCTGCCCGGGACGGACGCCTAGGCCAGAGGCGTTAGGCCTGGGCAGGGGCGGAGCCTGCAACCGTGGGGAGCTGGGGTTCCCCTTCCCAGGCCTGACACCTCTGCCGGAGGCCTCAGGCCTGGTCAAGGGGCCGATCCGGTGATTTGTGATCGGAGGGTGATGAGGGTCAACTCCTCTGGCTGAGGCGTCAGGCCTGGGCTGGGGGTGGAGCAAGCGATCAGAGGGAGATGGGGGTCCCCTGTCCAGGCATGATTCCTGGGCCAGAGGCCTCAGGCCTGGGCGGGGGCCAGAGCCAGTGATCGGGGGGCAATAGGGGTCCCCTGTCCAAGCCTGACACCTCTGGCAGAGGCGTCAGGCCTGGGCAAGGGTCGATCAGGCGATCGGAGGGTGATGGGGGTCAACGCCTGAGGGCTCCCAGTATGTGAGAGGGAGCTGGCTGGGCTGAGGGACACTCTCCCCTCACACACACACCCAGAGCACGAATTTCGTGCACCGGGCCCCTAGTTACGTTAATAACAATGTACCTACCTATATAGTTTAAGTTTAAAAAGTTTGGCTCTCAAAAGAAACTTCAATCGTTGTACTGTTGATATTTGGCTCTGTTGACTAATGAGTTTGCTGACCACTGGGTTAGGGCAAAGCATTTTTTTAAGGCTCTTTGGCAGAGCATGTGTATTCTTCTCAGTATAAATGTCTTTTGTACTATAGGATTTTTGATGTGTAAGTACTGTTCTGAACTTGTAGTTATATACTCTTGTTCTTTTCAGGTGTAGGATAGAAGATAGAGGTATAGCAACTCTATTTGTTTCCTGCTTGTATAGTATTGATATGAATACGTTGCGTGGATATAGGCAACATAGTCTTGAGCTCTGCTCAATTAATATGTTTCCAGATTATATGCAAAGTAGATTAGGACAATATTCAGTAGTTCAGTTAATTTAGAGGTTTTCTTAAAACTCAAAGGAAAACTAACACATTATAACCTTGAAGAAAATTACCCACTTTGAACCTAAGTTTTCATATTTATAAAATGTGGGAAAATTACTGTATTTCACAGTGCCTTGAGATGTAAATAATATATATGGAAGTGCATTTTTAAAAATATATTTTTATTGATTTCAGAGAGGAAGGGAGAGGGAGAGAGAGATAGAAAAATGAATGATGAGAGAGAATCATTGATCAGCTGCCTCCTGCACACCCTCAACTGGAGGTGGTGTCCTGCAACCTGGACATGTGCCCTTGACCAGAATCGAAACCAGCACCCAATATTTCTTCCAATATTATTTTCATAGTCTTCATCAATCCACAGAGAGTTGAGGAAGCAACAGAATTTTCTCTTATACATGCTATCTGAATCAAAGACTGCTGAAATGGACTCATAGGGAAGATAGTTAGAGTCTTCATGTGTTCTGACTAAGCAGCAATTCACTTGGAAGCAGGTGAAAACAGCTTCTCTGGCCAGAATCCATGGGCTGCTTATCTCATAGAGTAAGACAAAGTGTGCAGCAGAGTAGTACTAACTTTTGGCCATGGATCTAAAACAACTCCCCCATCAGACCTGCCTTGAGTGTGACGGGGGGCGGTGCCCCAACCCCCCAATCGGCCCTACCCTGAGCATGACTGAGGGTGGCATCACAACCTCCCAATCCACCCTGCTTTGTGCATGACAGGGGGCGGCGCCCCAACTCCCAAATCAGCCCTGCTCTGAGCCGGACCAGGGACTGCACCTAGGGATTGGGCCTGCCCTCTGCCACCCGGGAGCAGGCCTAAATAAAACGATTCTAATAAAACGATTCTAATTTGTGTGGCAATTCTGTGTATTCCTAGTGCAGCAAACCTGAAAGTTTGTTCCCATTTGTTTTTTTTTTTGTTTTTTTTCTTTTTTGTCATTGAGCTAGACACAACTGAGAAAGCAGGTCATTCACGAATTGATGCACCCTGTATTGAGTGGAAGTCCTCCACCATTTCAGTGGAAGGGAGTGCCCTCTTCTTTTTAAAACATATTTTATTGATTTCAGAGAGGAAGGGAGAGGGAGAGAGAGAGAGAAATATCAATGATGAGAGAGAATCATTGATTGGCTGCTTCCCGCATGCCCCCCTACTGTGGATTGAGCCCACAACTTGGGCATGTGCCCTTGACTGGAATCGAACCCGGACCCGTCAGTCCCCAGGCCAACGCTCTATTCACTGAGCCAAGCCAGCCAGGGCAGGAGCACCCTCTTAATAGGCAGGTATACCTGTGTCCCACATGAGAAACCAGAGTCTGCAGAAGTGGGTAATTTGCTTAAGGTCACAGGATTTCAAGATGGCAACACAGGGCAGTAAATCTAGATCTCTAAAATGTGCTCTTTAGATAAGAGAAATAAAGAATACATTAATTTTTTTGAAACCTGTTTTAATCCTCAAGTATTAAAACATATGTTTACCACTTCTTAATTATTTTAACTGTATTCCTACACCATTGCCTTTGAACATATTAGTTACATTTTATCTTAAAGGCAGATATAGCAAACTTTCCATATATTTTTTAAATTGACTTAATATTTTAGAGCAGCTTCATAGCAAAATTGAACAGAACGGAGAGTTTCTGTATGTCTCCTCCTCCTTCATGCACAGCCTTCCCCATGATCAACATTTATACAGTCAATGAGCCTACATGGTGGCATCATTGTCACCTAAAATCCATAATTAACATTAGGGTGCACTCTTTATGTTGTCCCTATGTTTTAATTCTCTTTCTATTAGCTGTAGTTGTCCAAAAGTTTCTTATTCAGAAGTTTTAAGAAATCTTGAACAGTGTTAGTATTTGAAAAACTTGAAACTTAAATATGCTGTATTTAAGTTTGCCTGAGCATTAGTCAATTACATAGTTACTAGAGGCCGGATGCACAAAAATTTGTGCACTCGCGGGGGTGGGGGGTGTCCCTCAGCCCCACTTGTGTCCTCTCACAGTCTGGGACCCCTCGGGAGATTACGACCTGCTGGCTTAGGCCCACTCCCGGGTGGCAGAGGGCAGGCCCAATCCCTAGATGCCTGCACCGCAGCTCCTGGTCGGGCTCAGAGCAGGGCCGACAGGGGAGTTGGGGTGCCGCCCCCTGTCATGCACAGAGCAGGGCAGATCAGAAGGTTGCGATGCCACCTCCAGTCACGCTCAGGGTAGGGCCGATTGGGGGCTTGGGGCACTGCCCCCTGTCACGCTCAGAGCAGGGCCCATCAGGGGGGTTGGGGCTCCGTACCCTGTCACACACAGAGCAGGGCCCATCAGGGGGTTAGGTAGCTCCCCTCTGTCATGCACAGAGCAGGGCCGATTGGGGGGTTGGGGAGCTCCCCCCATCATACACAGAGCAGGGCCGATCAGGGGGTTGTGATGCCACCCTCAGTAACGCTCAGGGTAGGGCCGATTGGGGGGTTGGGGTGCTGCCCCCTGTCACACTCAGGGCAGGGCTGATGCGGAGGTTGCGGCTCCACCCCGTCACACACAGAGCAGGGCCCATGTGGGGGTTGTGGCGCCGCACCCTGTCACACACTGTGCAGGGCCCATCAGGGGGTTGGGGCGCTGCCACTGTCACACTCAGGGCAGGGCCAATGGGGAGGTTATGGCTCTACCCTGTCACACACAGATTAGGGCCCTGCTCTGTGCGTGACAGGGGGCAGCGCCCAAAGCCCCTGATTGTCCCGGCTCTGTGCGTGACGGGGGGTGGCGCCACAACTTCCCCATCAGACCTGCCTTGAGTGTGATGGGGGGGCAGTGCCCCAACACCCCAATCGGCCCTGCTCTGAGCCGGACCAGGGACTGCACCTAGGGATTGGGCCTGCCCTCTGCCACCCGGGAGCAGGCCTAAGCCAGCAGGTTGTTATTTCCCGAGGGGTCCCAGACTGCGAGAGGGCACAGGCCGGGCTGAGGCATCCCCTCCCCCCCCCCCCCCGAGTGCACAAATTTTTGTGCACCGGGCCTCTAGTACTAATATAAGGGTAATACGCTAATCAGACTGGATGTCTTCCAGACATCCTTCTGGACAAAGCCATGTTGGTGAGGGCTGAGGCAGAGGCAATTAGGGGCAATCAGGCCAGCAGGGGAGAGCAGTTGGGGCAATCAGGCAGGCAGGTGAGCGGATAGGAGCCAGCGGTTCCAGATTGGGAGATGGATATTGGACTGCCGGTTTAGACCCATTCCTGGCAGTTGGACATTCCCCGAGGGGTCCTGATTTGGAGAGGGTGCAGGCCAGGCTGAGGGATCCTCCCTCACCACTCCCTTACCCCACTCTTTCCCCCTACCCCGTGCATGAATTTTGTGCACCGGGCCTCTAGTATTATATATTTAAATGAATTAATCGTGAAGAACATAGTTAATTAAGCACCTGTTGATTGAGATTTTGTTGTTTTATTGTTTGGGTTTTGCCATTAGAAGCGGTGTGCAGTGTACACTCTTTGTTTCCCTGTGGAAGTGTAGCTGTGTGAATTCCTAGAGGTGAAAAGACTAGGTTAAAGAACACATGTCTTTTTGAATACACAAACACTAACAAATTTCCCTCCTGAGTGATTGAACCTGCCGACTTCCCCGCTTTCTTGCCAGCACTTCAAGTATGATGAGAGTTTTAATCTTAGCAGTCTTATTGGGAAAATAGGACCTCTTTGTTTTAGTATTAATTTGCATTTTCTTAGGATTTTGTTTATCGACATTAAATTGTCTTACTGATTTATTAGATCTCTTTAATATTATGAAAGTTAGTGTGCTTTCTCCTCATTATAGCAAATATTTTCTTCCAGTGTGTCATTTGTCTTTTGACTTTATTTCATGCCATATATAAGTTCTTAATTTTTATGTTATTAAATATTTCTCTTTATCACTTCTAGATTTTTGTATCATGCTTGGGAAGGACTTCCTTCAGAAATTATTCTTAAGAGATACATAACGTACAACAGGATAATGTCATAAGTCCAAAATTTATAAAGTGACTGAGTAATGGTTGAATGAAAGTTGTGAGACAAAACTATGTACATTGTGTTTTTTAGGTTTTCTCGTGGAGTTTTTAAAAGAAATGGCAGAATATCATCAGGCTAAAGAGACTTGTGACATGGACCCTCAGACAAGTGCAATTTTGCCTAGCAAAGACTCTCTTGGTAATTTCAGGCTTTTTTCATGATTCCAGGTTTCTATTTTCTTTTTGAATGAAGAAAAAGATCTGCTTTCCTATGTTGTGTGTGTTCCTAAACTGTGTGCAGGTGGAGTGCTCATTTCCCATTGTGTCAGCACAGTCCTACCTTCAGTGCTGCCCCTCCCTCTGTGATCACCAGGTGGATGCAAAGGCCCATGTTCTTGTTTGTTGGGTCAACCCCTCAACTGGCAGGCTCTTCCCTGTGACTCATCTAACTTTATCGTATAGCCATTAACGTGAGAAGATCCTAGACTATTTGCATTGCGGAAAACTAGAGAAGTCAGTGGCCCGTCACTTCATGTTATAGTTGAGGAAACCAAGGTCACCAGATGAAGGAAAAGTGATACTGGAGTCCAAGTTTTCTGGTCCATGATCCAGATCCTTTTCCATGGGACAGCCTTTCTACATACAGTACCATCCTGCCTTTAGGCGTATGCTCAGAAGGGAAACAGGTGGCTAAAATGCTGTGATTAATCCTGGCTCCTCCTTACTCATTAAAAGCAATAACTTGTTAGACAATAAATTCAAATATCTTAATCTGATTCTGCCAGTCTTTTTTTCCTGTGCATACTTTTTAGTGGGCACTGGTGTTTACATGATTGAGATTGCACTCTCGTGTGGGTTTTGCACTCTGTTAATGTTTGATTCTAATCCACATTTGGTTTGAGGGCTTCGGGTCTGCTGCAGAGAGCACTGGAATGAGAGGAATAGCAGACCTGGCTTTTGTCCCAGTTATGCCGTTGTGTAGTTGCTAAGCCCTCTGGGAGTCACCTACACTGTGTGGGCACCTGTGTCCTCTGTAAAATGGAAGACTTAAAACTAAGAATCTCTGATTCATTTTAAGATCAGTGTTTTGAACATGTGACTCAGCTTTCACCAAAGACCATAAAAGAACTCTTTGGCACTTGGAGACTGGAAAAAGATGCCATTGTTTTCTGACCTACCTTTTGCTTTCTTTATCCTGACTTTTATGATGGAAATTTTCCAGCATTCAAAAAAGTTGAAAGTTTTACAGTTCACCAGTAAGTTTGTATTATGTTTGCTTGATCACTTTCTGTTCATCCAGTAATCTATCTCAATTTTTTGAATTGTTTCAGAGTAAATTGCAGATGCCCCCTGTCCGTATCCCTGTACTCTTTGCTTTTGAACAGACTTCTTGCTCACCTACCCTGAGTCCTCTGCCCTGTTTATGTTTTTTTTTAATAGCTGAGAAGCTTCAACATATTGATGACCAGTTTTCAGGTGCTTACCCTCAGCATCCAACATTAGGAACTCTAGAAATAAAGTTAAATGAATATAAGAGAGAACTAGAACAGCAGCTTCAGGCAGAAATGCATGAAAGGGTAAGTTTATCTTGTTGCTGTTAACAAAAGTGGTATTTTTGCTTATCTTTTCATTCTTAATCTTAGGTATATAGGAAAATATCTAGAATCTTTAATAAACTAGAGGCCCAGGGCATGTGTAGGTTCCCTAGTAGCTACCTGCTGGTGGGGCCTCCCTTTCCCTGGCCACCTGCTGCCAGGTGGGGCTGGTCTCAGGGAACGGGCTGCAGGTGGTTGGCCAGCCCCGCCCCTGCTTGAACTCCCGGTGAAGGGGACAATTTGCATATATGGCTTTCATTATATAGTTAATATGATATATACTCTTGTGTATGTTATTATTTTTTTTCCACTTGCTGTTTCTTTTTGCCTTTTGAATGAGTTTTACAGGAACAGTTAATGAGACTAAAGATGAATTAAACTATAAATATAGGGTGTCCCAAAAATACATAAACACACCTTGAATAATTATAAAGGCAGTGAATATTAAAACAACATTTTCACAATTGAGCTATCGGCTGTTAGAGTGTGTATACATTTTGGGGGGATACCCTGTATAATTAATGAATATTGAACTTAAACATGGAGAATTTGTTACTAATTGTTTAGTATTATTATTTACAATGATTTGTAGTCAATTTGCAGTTGAAGCATTTTAAAAATACTGAAGTAGTACAAATTAAAATGGAAGAGAAAGGAAGGTCTGAGGAGTTAGTGGTTTGGGAATGATGTTGGAGAGCTTGTCAAGCAAGATCGAAAGCCTTCTTGGGAAAAGATGTTCCTTGAGAGAAATCAAAAGCACCAGAAGACAATATTTTAAAATCATTTACTGGATGGCTCCTTCCTGCAGCTTGCTTGTAGATTTGCTAAAAGTCCAGGGGTGAGATGAGACATTTGCTGGAACAGTTGAGGACCTAGAGCAGTGATGGTGAACGTTTTGAGCTTGGCGTGTCAAAATTTTGAAAAACCCTAACTTAACTCTGGTGCCATGTCACATATAGAAATATTCATATATTTTTTTTGATATTTGCAACCATAATAAAAAAAGATTTATATTTTTGATATTTATTTTATATATTTAAATGCCATTTAACAAAGAAAAATCATCCAAAAAATATGTATAAAATGAACAAAAACAGAAAAACAATGTACATTTAACAAAAAATAATAATAAAAACAATGATAATCAAATGGTACGAAAACTAGAAATTAGTGACTTTTTTGGTCCTGAAGTTTGTCTGCTAATTCTTCGATTGCAGGTTCATACTTGGTGCACTTCAAAGCCAAGCAAGCGCCACTAACATCATGCTAGCCGGTTCCTTTTGTTCATTTTAATATTATTTAATGCTGAGAACAAAGTCTCACAAAAATATGTTGATGAAAAAATTGTTAGCAAAGCCATCGCTAGGTTTTTTATATTGCTGAAAGTGTCAGGAACTCTGTTCCAAGCACTCAAAATTTCTTCTTCATAGTTGCACTCTTCATGTTTCAAACGATTTCGTTCCAGATTTTCAAGTTTTGACCTTAAGTCGACAAACACGAGTCCAAATGCTACCTTGAAAATCTGCAAGTTGCATCTCTAAATCATCAATTTGCATCCATTGGAAATTATTCAATTCCAAAGTACTGTAAACTACATCCAGATACTTAATTATTTTAATGGTCTGTTCTAGGCTTCTAAATTGGTTGAATCTTTCGCTGAACTGTTCAAAGAACGTGTTTACTATATTCTGGTACATAAGTATAGACTCCATTACACTTGTAGTAGCCTTCTCGAAATACTTTTTCATCTGAGGAAAATACGAGTTTTAGTTTCAATATCTTGCTTGAAAATTTTAAGTTTACTTTCAAAAGATTTGATGTATCCAAACATAACGTCAATATTTTTGCCAAAACCTTGTAATTTTAAGTTCAGTTCATTCATATGAACAGAGAGATCTGTAAAAAACATCAAATTGCTGACCCACTTATGATCATTGATCTGAGGAAAGTTTGCCAGATCCTTATTCTCAATAAATACCATAATTTCTTGAAAGCACTCCACAAATCGCTCAAGTAGTTTTCCTCGACTTAGCCATCTCACACGATTGAACATCAGTAGTCCACTGTAGGTTGAATCAACTTCCTGTAAAAGTACAGAAAATTCTCGCTTGTGAAGGGGTCGAGAAGCTATAAAATCACAATTTTTGTTACAACTGACATTAAATCATTCAACTCAGAGAATCCCGATTTGGCACACAACACCTCCTGATGGATAATGCAATGAAAAGGTGCAAGTGGATGTCTAATAGCTTCCATAAACAATTTCAGGAATCCCACTTTTTTCCCACCATCTTTGGTGCCCTGTCTGTCGTGACTGACACAATTTTAGAGATATCAAGGTTTAGGACACTGAATGTTTTTATAACAACTTTACATATTTGGTTTCCTGATGTACTCATTGGCACTTAATCTAACTTTATCAACTCTTCTCTCATAGTGAGACCATCAGAATATCTAGCAATAATGGCCAACCGAGCATATGATGTGACATCAGTAGTTTCATCAAGAGAAATCAAAAAATATTTACATCTATTTAAGTCTTTTTTTTATTGACTTTGTACGTTTTTGCCAAGATCTGTTATTCTACCTTTTTTTTAAATTAAATCTTTATTGTTCAGATTATTACAGTTGTTCCTCTGTTTTCCCCCCATAGCTCCCCGCCACCCAGTTCCCACCCCACCCTCTGCCCTTACCCCCACCCCCTACTGTCCTCACCCATAGGTGTACGATTTTTTTTCTATGTCCCTGATTCTATTATGATCACCAGATTATTTATTCACTTGATTCTTAGATTCACTTGTTGATAGATGCATGTTTGTTGTTCATAATTTGTATCTTTACCTTTTTCTTCTTCTTCCTCTTCTTAAAGGATACCTTTCAGCATTTCATATAATCCTGGTTTGGTGGTGATGAACTCCTTTAGCTTTTCCTTATCTGTGAAGCTCTTTATCTGACCTTCAGTTCTGAATGATAGCTTTGCTGGATAAAGTAATCTTGGTTGTAGGTTCTTGGTATTCATCACTTTGAGTATTTCTTGCCACTCCCTTCTGGCCTGCAAAGTTTCTGTTTAGAAATGAGCTGACAGTCGTATGGGTATTCCCTTGTAGGTAACTGAGTTTCTTTCTCTTGCTGCTTTTAAGATTCTCTCTTTGTCTTTTGCTCTTGGCATTTTAATTATGATGTGTCTTGGTGTGGTCCCCTTTGGATTCCTTTTGTTTGGGATTCTCTGCGCTTCCTGGACCTGTAAGTCTATTTCTTTCACCAGGTGGGGGAAGTTTTCTGTCATTATTTCTTCAAATAGGTTTTCAATATCTTGGTCTCTCTCATCTTCTGGCACCCCTATAATTCTGATGTTGGTACGCTTGAAGCTGTCCCAGAGGCTCCTTACACTATCTTCGTATTTTCGGATTCTTTTTTCTTTTTGCTTTTCCAGTTGGGTGTTCTTTGCTTCTTCGCATTTCGAATCTTTGACTTGATTCTTGCGCTCCTCTGGTCTGCTGTTGGGTGTCTGTATAGTATTCTTTATTTCAGTCAGTGTATGCTTAATTTCTAGTTGGTTCTTTATCACAACATCGAGGGTCTCATTAGATTTCTTGAGGATCTCACTACATTTATCGGCGGTCTCACCAGTCTTTTCGAGGGCCTTACTAAGTTTATCGGCAGCTTCTAGACAGTTCTTGAGAGACCTTAAAAGTGTGGTTTTGAGCTCTATATCTTCCATTTCTGACATTTGCGTCCTATTTCTTTGTCTCCGCATTTTTTTATCTTTTCTTGGTGCATCCCCCAGTGGTCTTTGTGCGCAGTCTTGTTGTAGTTAAGCCTTGATTGTTGTCGGCAATACTGGGGGTGATTTGGCCTCCAGGCTAACTGGCTATGAGAGCTATTCTGCCTTTGATAGTATTTCTACTGAGTGGTAACTTAAAAATTCTTTTAATAACATCATCTTTTTTTTCATATCGTGAAATAGAGCTGGTGCACCTCTTAGAAATGTTTCCTTACTAAATTCTCCGTCACTGAGGGCTTTTTCCATGCTGAGCTATGGAGAGAGCAACATAGTAACTTGCTGATATTAAATTTGTAGATCATCTTACAAATTTAATGATGGAATTTGATTGACTTTTATAGAGGTGTAGCTGCCTAGAAATGCATTCCTTCCTCTCATCAATACTTTTTTTCAAGAACTGACAATGATTAGTTTCAAAATGTCTCTTTACATTCCACGTTCTGCTTACTACTGTTTCATTAAACAGTATGCACAATGAATTGTTGTTTCTGTTGACAATCCCGTACATCTCGGTGCATATGTCTTGAAAGGGTCGGCTACTGCTACTTCCACTTCCCTTATCATTCAATCTTGCTTTTTTATTTTTTTGATTCTCCATCACAAGGCTGCAAAAATAAATATAAATGACGGCATTTTTTACAAAAGGTTGATAGTTTTCTTACCTATTAACTTTTTGCAGTGTTGTTGCACTGACTCCTGGTGCAAAACAATTCAAAAATAGTATGTATAACCAACAAATATATGGTGCTGTAATCAATTATGACACGCAGAATGTCTCGTCGAGCACTGTTGCACTGTATATCTTTTTCTTTTCTTTTTCTTTTTTTTATTAGTTAAGGTATTACAAATGTGTCCTCTTCCCCCCCATTAACCCCCAACCTCCCCAACCTCCCCGCACACTCGTGCTCCCATCCCCCTGTTGTCCATGTCCATTGGTTTGGCTTATATACATGTATACAAGTCCTTCTGTTGATCTCTTCACCTTACCCCCGCCCTCCCCTACTTTCCTTCTGGGGATTGATAGCCTGATTGCTGTTTCTCAGTCTTTGGATCTGTCCCTTTTCATCAGTCTATGTTGTTCTCTATAATCCACAAATGAGTGAGATCATGTGGTATTTATCTTTCTCTGACTGACTTATTTCACTTAGCATAATGCTCTCCAGTTCCACCCATGCTGTTGCAAAAGGCAAGAGTTCCTTCTTTTTTACCGCAGCATAGTTTTCCATTGTGTATATGTACCACAGTTTTCTAATCCACTCATCTGCTGATGGGCTCTTAGGCTGTTTCCAAATCTTAGCTATGGTGAATTGTGCTGCTATGAACATAGGGGTGCATATATCCTTTCTGATTGGTGTTTCTGGTTTCTTGGGATATATTCCTACTAGTGGGATCACTGGGTCAAATGGGAGTTCCATTTTTAGTTTTTTGAGGTGGCTACATACTGTTCTCCACAGTGGCTGCACCAGTCTGTATTCCCACCAGCAGTGCAGAAGGGTTCCTTTTTCTCCACATCCTCTCCAACACTTGTTTGTTGATTTTTTGATGATAGCCATTCTGACAGGTGTGAGATGATAACGCGTTGTCGTTTTGATTTGTATCTCTCCTATAATTAGTGACTTTGAGCATGTTTTCATATGTCTTTCGGCCTTCTGTATGTCCTCTTTCGAAAAGTGTCTATCTAGGTCCGTTGCCCATTTTTTTATTGGATTGTTTATCTTCCTTTTGTTAAGTTTCATGAGACCCCTGTAAATGTTGGAAATTAAACCCCTGTCGGTGGTATCATTGGCAAATATGTTCTCCCATACAGTGGGTCTTCTTGTTGTTTTGTTGATGGTTTCCGTTGCTGTGCAAAAGCTTTTTATTTTGATGTAGTCCCATTTGTTTATTTCCTCTTTAGTCTCCATTGCCCTAGGAGCATTATCAGAGAGGAAATTCCTTGGGCATATGTTTGCAATTTCGCTGCCTTTGGATTCCTCTAGTATTTTTATGGTTTCCCATCTTACATTGAAATTTTTATCCATTTTGAGTTTAATTTTGTGTATGGTGTGAGTTGGTGGTCTAGTTGCATGTATCTTTTTGCATGTATCTGTCTAATTTTGCATGTATCTGTCTATCTTTTTGCATGTATCTGTCTATCTTTTTGCATGTATCTGTCTAATTTTCCCAACAGCATTTATTGAAGAGACTGTCTTGACTCCATTGTATGCTCTTGCCTCCTTTGTCGAATATTAATTGGGCATAGTGGTTTGTGTCGATTTCTGGGGTCTCTATTCTATTCCATTGACCTATATGTCTGTTCTTGTGCCAGTACCAAGCTGTTTTAAGAACAGTGGCTTTGTAATACAGTTTGATATCTGGTATTGAGATCCCACCTACTTTGTTCTTCTTTATCGGGATTGCTGCAGCTATTCGGGATCTTTTTTTTATTCCAGATGAATTTTTGGAACGTTCGTTCTAGATTTGTGAAATATGCCATTGGTAATTTAATGGGGATTGCATTGAATCTATAGATTCCTTTGGGTAGTATGGACATTTTGATGATGTTGATTCTACCAATCCATGAACACGGTGTGTTCTTCCATCTGTTTCTGTCTTCCTCTACCTCTGTTTTCAGTGTCCTGTAGTTTTTTGCATATAAGTCTTTTACCTCCGTAGTTAAGTTTATTCCTAGGTATTTTAATTTTTTTGGTTCAATGGTAAATGGGATTGATTTTGTAGTTTCACTCTCGGTAAGTTCACTTTTGGTGTAAAGAAATGCCATGGATTTCTTAGCATTAATTTTGTATCCTGCAACATTGCTGAATTCATTTATTAAGTCTAATAATTTTTTGATGGAGTCTTTTGGGTTCTGTATGTACAGTATCATGTCATCTGCAAATAAGGACAGTTTTACTTCTTCTTTTCCAATCTGGATGCCTCTTATTTCATCTTGTCTGATTGCAATGGCTAGTACTTCCAGTACTGTATTGAACTGGAGTGGTGAGAGGGGGCATCCCTGTCTTGTTCCTGATTTTAAGGGGAATGATTTTAGTTTTTGCCCATTGATTATGATGTTGGCTATTGGTTTGTCATATATGGCTTTTATTATGTTGAGGTATGATCCCTCAATTCCTATCTTGCTGAGAGTTTTTATCAAGAAAGAGTGTTGGATTTAGTCAAATGCTTTTTCCGCATCAATTGATATGATTATACGGTTTTTTTCTCTCAATTTGTTTATGTGATGTATCACGTTTATTGATTTGCGGATATTGTACCATCCTTTCATCCCTGGGATAAATCCTACTTAGTCATGGTGTATGATCTTTTTGATGTACTGATGGATCCGATTTGCTAGGATTTTGTTGAGGATTTTGGCATCTATGTTCTTGAGGGATATTGGCCTATAATTCTCTTTCATTGTGTTGTCTTTATCTGGTTTTGGTGTTAGGGTGATGCTGGCTTCATAGAATGAGCTGGGAAGTGTTCCTTCCTCTTGGATCTTTTGACATAGTCTGAGGAGGATAGGTTTAGTTCTTCCTTCAATGTTTGGTAAAACTCCCCTGTGAAGCCGTCTGGCCCCGGGCTTTTGTTTGCTGGAAGCTTTTTGATTACTGCTTCGATTTCCTCCATAGTTATTGGCCTATTGAAATTTTTAGATTCTTCCTGATTAAGTTTTGGAATGTTGTATTTTTCTAGGAATATGTCCATTTCCTCCAGGTTGTCTAGTGTGTTGGAGTAGAGTTCATAGTATTTTCTAACAATCCTTTGTATTTCTATGGGGTCTGTTGTTATTTCTCCTATTTCATTCCTGATTTTGTTTACTTGGGTCCTCTCTCTTTGTTTCTTGGTGAGCCTGGCTAGAGGTGTATCAATCTTGTTTATCCTTTCAAAGAACCAGATCTTGTTTTTGTTGATCATTTGTATTGTTTTTTTTGGTCTCTGTGTTGTTTATCTCCGCTCTGATCTTTGTTATTTCCTTCCTTCTGCTTAGAGTGGGCTTTTTTTGTTGCTCTCTTTCTAACTCTTTGCGTTGTAGAGTTAGGTCATTTATTCTCATTGTTTCTTGTTTCTTGCAGTAGGCTTGTAGAGCTGTGAACTTCCCTCTCAAGAGTGCTTTCACTGTGTCCCATAGGTTTTGGATTGTTGTGTTTTCATTTTTGTTTGTTGCCATGATGTTTTTTATTTCTTCTTTGATCTCTCTGGTAACCCAGTCGTTGCTTAATAGCATGCTATTTAGTCTCCATGTGTTTGATTTTCTTGGATTGTTTTTGTTGTAGTTGATTTCCAGTTTTATGCGTTTGTGGTCTGAGAAGATGCTGGATATGATTTCAATTTTCTTGAATTTGAAGAGACTTTATCTGTGACCCAGTACATGCTCTATCTTTGAAGATGACAAATGTGCAGTTGAGGAGAATGTATATTCTGTGGCTTTGGGGTGAAATGTTCTGAAGATGTCAATTAATTCCATCTGATCTAGTGAGTCATTTAGGTTTGATGTTTCTTTGCTGAGTTTTTGTTTAGAGGATTTGTCCAATGGTGATAATGGGGTGTTAAGGTCCCCTACTATGATTGTATTGCTGTCAATCTCTCCCTTGATCTCCTCCAGAAGTTTTCTTACATATTTGGGTGTTCCTATATTGGGTGCATATATATTTACCAGAGTTATTTCTTCTTGTTGGGCTCCTCCGTTTAGTATTATGAAGTGGCCTTCTTTATCTCTTTTTATGTCCTTCACTTTGAGATCTAATTTGTTAGATATAAGTATTGTTACCCCGGCTTTTTTTTCACTTCCATTGGCCTAAAAAACCTTTTTCCATTACTTCACCGTCAGTCTGTGTGCGTCTTTTTTTCTGAGTTGGGTTTCCTGTAGACAGCGGATATATGGGTCATGTTTTCTTATCCACTCATTTACCCTATGCGTTTTTACTGGGGCATTTAATCCATTTACATTTAAAGTTATTATTGATAGAAACTTGTTAGTCACCATTTTTGATCTTTACCATTGCGTTCCTTCTTTGTTTCCTATTTTTTCTTTTTACAGCAGACCCTTTAGCATTTCTTGCATTGCTGGTTCGGTTGTAATAAACTCCCGTAGACCGTTTTTGTCTGTGAAGCTCCTGATTTGACCCTCAATTTTGCTTGATAGCCTCGCTGGGTACAGTATTCTTGGATTCAGACCCTTCCTTTGCATGACTTTGTATATTTCATTCCATTCCTTTCTTGCCTGATGTGTTTCTGTTGAGAAATCGGTCTCTAGTCTAATGGAGGATCCTTTGTAGGTAACTTTCTGTCACTCTCTGGCTGCTTTTAATATTCTTGCTTTGTCGTTGTTGTTTGCCAATTTAATTATTATGTGCCTTGGTGTCGGTCTTTTTGGGTTCATTTTGTTTGGGACTCTGTGAGCTTCTTGGATTTGTGTGAGTTTTTTCTTCCCTATCTCAGGGAAATTTTCCGTTATTATTTTTTCAAACAGGTTTTCTATTCCTTGCTCAGTTTCCTCTCCTTCTGGGACCCCTGTTATTTGGATGTTGTTTCATTTAGTGTTGTCCCAGAGTTCTCTTAGGCTGTCCTCATGCTTTTTAATTTTTTTTTCTAGAAGCTGCTCTGTTTGGGTATTTTTTCCTACCTTGTCTTCTAGCTCGCTGATGTGGTCCTCTGCGTCTTCTAGTCTACTGTTGATGCTTTCTATTGAGTTCTTTATAGCAGTGATGTCATTTTTCATTTCTTCTTGGTTTTTCTTCATTTCCTCTTGGTTCCTACACATATTGTTGAATTTGTCTTCCATTCTTTTCATCCACCTTATGGCCATTTCTCTGATTTCTTTTTTTGACAGGGTGCTTGCCTCCATTGCCCCCATTTCGTTTACTTCCTTTTCTGATGATGCCTGTTTTTCTTTCATATGTGGGTTGGTTCTTTTTTCACCATGATCTCTCTTCTCCAGGTGTTTGGTTATGTAGTTCTCTTTCTGATGCGTTGATTTAAAGGCACAAAATACAACACAACAAGGCACAACATACAAGGCACCGAAAACAAATGTATTTACGATATTAATAACCCCAAATAAAGGTGACCACTGAGCGAAGAGAATTAGGGGATAAAGAAGATAAAAGAGAAAAAAATTAAAGAGAAAAAGAAAAAAACAAAAAGGAATGCCGAAATGAGATTGGGAAAAGGGAGAGAAGAAAGAAGAAAAAAAAAAGTGAGAGAATGAATTAGAGGTGGGGAAGAGGCTATTTGGGGAGAAAACTCTAATAGAACCACAAATAATCCCAATGAATTCCAGCAGCAGATCCCTGGAGATTAATGCAAACTACAATCAACCACTAATATCAAGCGAGGCAAGGGAAAACAGAAGCACAAAAATAACCAGAGAAAGAAAAAGCAAAACAGGAAAATAAAAATGAAAAACAAAACAATCTCCCAAACAAGCATAAAAAAAAAATATACTCAAAATCAAGCAAACACTAGCAAAACGACAGAGAAAAAAAATTGGATAGTGAAGAACAATAAGAGAGAGGTGTATATGGATTTAGAGCAAGGGATTGGAAATTAGGTATATAAGTAGGGTGAAATTTAGACAGTGGGTAAAAAGAATGAATAGGGAAAATCTAAAGCAGGAATAGGGTAAGAGAAACAGGACAACAAAAGGGGAAAAGTGAGGAAGAGTTATGGCTTAAGGGTAAAGGTGAGATAGAGAGAACTGATGCTAAAGGAACGATGAAAATAGAGTGTAGAACACTAATTCCAAAATAAAATAACGAAAAAAAAATAAAATGACACTTGAAAAAGTGGTAAAATGATAGCAATAATACTGGCTAAAAAAATGTAGTAATTACAAAGGTAAAATCAGGTGATGAAAAAAAATAATAATAGGTTCTTTATGAAATGGTGAAAAAAGAATTAAAAAGATAAAAATGTGCAGTAGTGAAGGTGCTTCAGATCTTCTACTCTTCTTTTTGTCACGCCTTAGTCCTGCCAGGCATTTAGGAGAGTGTTGAATTTCCCTGCGATACACTGTCCCTCCGTGCTGTAAACCACAGTCCTGATTTTAAGGCAGGTTGTATTTGTTTACCAGACTGCCTTTATTTGCATTTACAGAAGAGACAGTTCGTGGCTCTGCCTCTGGGTGGCAGTGTGTCTGGATTGACCTCCGAGGCTATAAGTCCTCTCTATCCAGTAGTTAGGGTTTATTTTCTCTATGTTACTTGAAACTGGTTTGGGAAAGTCCACTGCCCAGAGCTGGTTCTTTAATCATTACTCCCCGCTCTGTTTCCCAGGCTCCCCAAAAAGATCTTTCCCCTACAGGCTATGTGAATGACCCCACCTGGGGAATCCCATTCACTGGGTTTAATAATCAAACACACGGATCTAAGGGGAACTGTAACAACAAGAGCCTGAGAAGTTGTGCGAATTTGCAAGCCTCCACCTTCCAGGTCTGCGCACAGTCTCCACGCACCCACTTGCCCCTGGCACCAAGCACCCGGCAGACTGGCAGAATCCGAGGCTGCTTTTTTGCATCCAGTCTAGCTATGTGCTTATTTTTATCGTTCCCTTCTGCCAGCAGCCCTGTGGGGCCCCTTCCCCACTTGAGGGTCACGCTGGTTCCAAGGGCCACGGACTCTGTGGGGCGCAGATTTCACCCCTCGCGGTTCTCTCTCCAACCTGAATTGCAAACCGCACCTTTAGGGGAAGTCTAACCTTTCTGTGAGAAGAAGCAGTGCTCGTCTGAGTTCACGCAGTCACGCTGCTTGAGATCCCTTGTTTCCAGGTTAGTAGCTGATCTCTGGTTGTCTGTAACAGCCACTCAAGATGGCACAGTCTCCGCTGCTGAGCCGGCACACAGGGAGACGTTTCAGCCGCAGTCTCCAACCGTCCTTTTTTTTCTGGGAGTTCTCTGTCTTTCCCAGCTGCAGACTGTCTCTCAGCTGAATATCCTCTGCCTATTCGGGCTGTATGTTACCCGTTTCAGCTGCTCACCCTTATCTGCTCCAGGACAAGGCACAGGACACGTCCGTTTATACCTCCGCCATTTTTCTCCCCTTATATCTTTTTCTTCTAACCCTCCCACTCCTGTCTCCTAATGAACTTGGCGATCAAGTGCGTCCGTTTGCCGAATGCACCCTAACGCACAGGAAGCTTACCCGAGGCACATGTTGACAATAATGAGGCCGTTTCCAGAATTGGGCATTTTGTCACTCAAGTAAAAATAAAGTGTCTTGAGTAAAGATTAATCTCTTTATAGTGCAATTCTTAACCTTTTCATATTAATGCCAATATTGGAACAGTGTATCTTGGATGTTTTCACAATGTATCTTTGCTACGCAACACTGATGTACATGCTTACATCTGGTTTTAGAATTGTGTAATTGATCATGAGTAACATGAGTAATAATATTACTCGAGTGATGCCCAGCTCTGGCCATTGTGAGAGACAAATATATGAATACGCAATTTTTTGTCTCTGTCGATGCGTGTCACCCAAAATGGTACGCGTGTCATAGGTTCGCCATCACTAGCCTAGAGGACTAGTAGGGACTGCGGTCAAGAATACACCTGGAAGAATCAGCTTTGAAAAGGATACTAAGACTTCTTTTTTCGAGATTACTGGAAGGAAGAGTGGAAGTGAATGTCCGAGTCAGGGGCGTGAGACAACCTCACTAAAATTGCAGCAGATGTGAGAATTAAGTGATAAGTGACCTTTGAGGAGAGGACCAGAGGTATGGAATGGCCACTGGGTGGCGGGGGGTTGCAGAAGGAGCAGAGCAGCTCTCTGAAGCTGACAGGATTCTCGAGCTGTTTTGAGGGTACTGCTGAAGTGGGCAACCTGGAATTGAAGTAGACCAGACCAAGTGCATGTAGGTGAAGAATTTCAAACACTAACACGAACCAAGTTTATGTGGGCTGCAAAACAAAAGCTTCAATTTTCATAGAAAGGTTTATTTCGATAAAGACATGCTGAATACAAAGGGCTGAAATAAATGAGTAATCGTTAACCAAAAATAATAGAACGTTTTAATAAAAATTAGTATTTTGCATTGAACATTAACTTCCCAGACACTGAATAACTGGACAGATTAATAAGCACAATGCAAATAAACCTACTTTTCTCATTCTCCAAAAGCAAAGTATTTCCTGTTGCACATACCAAACAAGTCAGTACAAGACTAATGATGTGGCCATCGGCTGCTAAAATATTGTCTGCTAGTATTAATGGAGAGAAATGGCACGCCTGCGCATAAGGCGCATAAGGGAAATGAATGCAACACAATTATAATCAGTCATTAGCAAATGTAGTTAGTAATTAATAATTATGTAAAACAGGTTATTGTAAAAATCAGGTTACGAAATTTTTATTAAAACGCTACATACTGTTATATTCGCTGAGCCACAAAAATATTCATTGTGGGCCACGTGCGGCCTGTGGGCCATGCGTTTGACATGCTTGTTGTAGGTGATTGTTCTGTTGCAGCTCTTGGGAGGATTTGGAAGGTCAATGAGGGCAGAAAAATGGTCGTAGTTGAGGAGTGTAGCTTTATAGAGCTGAATTTATTTCATTTGAGAAAGGCAGCCTGTTTAGTTGAAGACATTGGGGTTCAGCATGATGGTGAGCGGAACCAGAGCAGAGTGTGGATGACTAATAATCCAGGAGAGAAGGGAGAGCTACGTGGCAGTCTCAGACATCAAGGAGTAAGTCTGGGGATACAGACAGATGGAAGAATAAGGGTGGACCAACAGGACAGAGTTGCAGGTTGGGGTTCTAGGTGAAGTTGGAAACCAAATGCAATGTGCTTCCATCTGAGCAAAGGCAAAGGTCCCTGCAGTAGAAGGGTCTGGGGCTTATAAGTGTCATCCAGTGGCCATTTGATCTTGTCACCCAGAAAATGACTGGACAGGACATGAAGAGGTTGAGGAATGGTGGGGAGTGCATGCCAGCAAAAGAGATTGGATTGTTTCTTTTGGAAAAACAGTTCCTTTCCCAAGGGTTGTCAGACCTAACTAGGTTGGGGTCATGGTTTCCTCAGCCAGGACTACTGATACCAGGAGATGGTTGAAGTTAAAAGGCTTCCTCCCAGTGTCAACCTTTCTTGGAGCTTCTCAGTAAAACCCAGTTATTAATGGTGACCACACCCCCTCTCCAATTTTTTCTGGCATTTCTGGGAATTGGGTTAATTTTAGCTATAAAAATAAATGGAAGCACTGGTCTTTGAGATGATGGGTTGTGTTCAGACTAACACTTTGAACCTTAAAATGAGTGACTGACTAGATCAGATCAACCAGTTGACAGCCTGTCTCCATTCAGTCAGATTCTCTGAAGGCACTGGAGAAGCTTGGCATCCTCATAAAAGGCACCATACTTTTACTCTGCCACCCGACTGTTCACCCCCTTCTCTCCCTGATAAAACTGTCCTGTCCTTCAAACTTTAGCTTCAATGATGCTTCCTGGTGACGCCTTCCCTGAATCCCATTGATAGACTCATTTAGGCATCATTCCTGCCGTGGAGACTGGACTCTGGTTGTGAAATTATCACATTGTAGTATTATTTCTCTCTCCCTCAGTAAATTGTGAATTTTTTAAAAGATGGGGACTGTAGCTGTTCATCTTTTTATATCCAGCTCACTGTGCTTTTTGACATGATATTCAGTAAATCCTTGCTCAGTGAACACACAAATGTAAGTGTGATCTATTTTTCACAATTTCATTCCAGCTTGTTCATTCTGAGTCAGAACCGCCCATGAATTGAAACTTTCAGACGACTATTGAACCATGGGGATTCTACTTTGTTAAGTTCCCCCATTTTGTTTTTTGTGTTTTTTTTTCTGGAGAACTTACAAAAATGTTAAGGAAGTGTCAGGATATTCTGCACAAGGGATATTAGGGCAATATAGCGTAACAGTCATTGGGCTAGGGAGGCCATGGGCAAACTACGGCCCGTGGGCCGGATCCGGCCCGTTTGAAATGAATAAAACTAAAAGAAAAAAAGACCGTACGCTTTTATGTAATAATGTTTACTTTGAATTTATATTAGTTCACACACACACTCCATCCATGCTTTTGTTCCGGCCCTCCGGACCAGTTTAAGAACCCATTGTGGCCCTCGCGTCCAAAAGTTTGCCCACCCCTGGACTAGGAGGTAAGTTCTTGTGTAACTAGAATAGGCAAAATGCATACCTTGAGATGGAATGTTTTAAAAGTGAAATTGTTCCTCTAAATGTCTGTACTTTGTTCTCTGGAATGTAGGAAGCAGTCCATTAGTTCAAACCTGTCTTATTTTCCTCAGCTTGCTTGCTACAATTAATGCTTTCCTCTACAGATGGAAACAAAAGAACTTTATGCTCAAATACAGCTTCTACTGAAAGATACCGATTTCCTAAGAGGCAGAGAAGCAGAACTGAAGCAAAGAATTGAAGCTTTTGATTTGTAAGTAATGTTTTCATTTTGACTATTCAGAGACTGTGAGTTTAAAACAAATACTACTAATTATTCTAATGCTAATTGCCAAGTAGAGTTCTTGCTTGTAAAGGTACATTCGGCTAGTTTTAAAAGGCATAAGTTGAGAGAAACAAAGACTAGGATTTTGCTTTTGAAATATTAGTTATTGGGATGAAAAGCAGTGAGACACCATCATCAGGCTACAGTAAAACCAGACCAGTACTTTGAAGAAGCTAACAACTGTTAACAAATTATGTTCAGTCACACACTTATGTTTAGTCATTGAGATCTAACGGTTCCACGTGCATGTAGTAACTCAATGCAGTGGCTCTGACTTGATTTGTACTGGGTGATGGATGTGTGTGTACTAAGTGCTCACCACTATTTCATTCTTCACATTGTACCTGCCATTAATGGCAAGCTCACCAGTCTAGTTTATGAAACAGGTTTCATTTCCATTAGGTTCTACTATTAGTTGACTCTTACTTCCTTAGTGGATTTGTCCTGGTCTTCATTAATGTGGTTAGATCATTTATATAGGCTTTAATTCATTTTATTTTTCATCTCTGCTACATTACTCTGTTCTAAGCAGTACTGAAGTGGTAAATTGATCATGACAGAAAAGGAAAGTGACAAATAAGCCATCGATTTTCAACTGGTGTGCTGCAAGAATATATAAAACATGACATACCTGACTGTAGTCAAGGGCATTAACCTCTTTTTCCTTAGCTTTTCAAATAAAAAAAAAAAGACAACAGTCTACACAAAATAGCGGTTCATTGTGAACGATTCAAAAATATACCTGTTGTGTTTTTTATAAATGGGCAAATATATTTTTGGCATGCTGCAGAATTTTAGTAGTTTATGTGTGTCAGAGATAAATAAGGTTGAAAATCGCTGATATCTTACGTAATAAAAGCCTAATATGCAAATTATTCCCTCTACTGGAGTTCCACTGTGAGTTTGACCACTGGATCAGTCGATCAGTCACTATGACGTGCACTGACCACCAGGGGGCAGATGCTCGGACCAGTAGGTTAGCTTGCTGTGGGCACTGGTGGGCTGGACTGGAAAGTGAGATGTGAGGTGAGAGCTGTCAGGAAGTTCCTGGGGTTTGTCTTGAGCCCTGGGCAGAGGCAGGTGGGGGCGGGAGCCAGCAGGGACCGGGTGGCTGGGGAGGCTTCTATGCTGAGAGCCTGGACTATGCAGCCCTCCGCAGCCTGTGGCCTTCTCAGTGCTCAATTTATAATCTTCAGAGCTGCTTATGTTTATTTAAGTTTCACTAACTACTCCAGGAGAGTGGGTAACACCATTATAGGGGGCAGGCCAGGCATAGCTGCCCAAAGCCAACGTGCAGCCTCAGGCTCCTGGAACGCAGCTGAGAGGGGGGTGGGGCTGAGTCAAAGAAACTGAGTCCAAAACTTGAGGCGGAGGCAGCAAGAGGTGGAGGATGATAGCTGTGCAGGGGCCTAGAAAAGCTGCTGTGTGGGGATAGCCCAGGAACCCAGTGCCTCTCCCACGGGACAAGGTCTACATCCCTCCCTCCTCCTCCCGGTAACCTGTCACCCCAGCTCTTCTCCAAAGGTTGGACTTGGCCCACAGAGCTCTCCACCACTGCACACCCTGTACTGCCTTGTCTGCCCCACCCCACTCTGCACAGCCCACTCCATTCCCACACAGCCTTTGGAGAGCTCTGCCCCCAGAGGAGAAAGTGGGAGGCTGCGGACAGGAGGTCACATGAGGAGGGGGCAGAGCAGGGCCCACCAAGTTAGATGGAGGGGAAGGAGGGAGAAACCCCACAGGACTGGGGGCAAAGACAGTCGGGGAAGGAGGTCCATGTGGAAGCTTTGCCCTTGGTTGAAGTAGAAATCCTGACCCCATTTTACAGACCGCAGCAGAGTGTGTGTGTGGGGAGGGTCAAAGACAAAAGAGGGTTTGAGGGGACTGGATGGAGAGCAGCAACGTTTGATTAATGGCCTACTTACTATTTTTATTGATTTCAGAGAGGAAGGCAGAGTGAGAGAGAGAGAGAGAAACATCAATGATGAGAGAGAATCCATGGCCTCCTGCATGTGCTCCATACTGGGGATTAAGCCCGCAATCCAGGAATGTGTCTTTGACCGGAACCAAACCTAGGTCCCTTTAGTTCGCAGGCTGCGGCTGTACCTACTCTACCAAACCATCTGGGGCGACCCATGGCCTATTTAAAAACCACTGCAGTAGGCTGAGCAGGGGTCTTACCATGATGGTGTTACCTGATAATGAGGGTGTCTGTCTTTATGTTGGAGTAATTGGAACTGCAACGAAGTAAAGACACAGCAATGGAGCCTACAAAGGGTTTCCACGCACACAATGCAATTTACTTCATGTGGCAGCTGAATTTGGTGAGCAGAGCCTTAGAAGAACATGCGGTCTCCAAGACCAGGGGCAGGGGAAAGTTCATGCTGAACATTCTGTGCTGTGAGTTACAACCTATATATATAAAGGCATGATATGCTAAGTGTCTGACCGAGTGGTCAACTGACTGGTCGCTACGACTTGCACTGACCACCCGGGGGCAGATGTTCCAACCAGTAAGTTGCTTGCTGCTGGGGTGGGGCCCATCAGGACCAGGCAAGACAGGACCAGACTTGCCCTGGAGCCCTCCTGTGATCCCACCCCAGCCCCAATTGGGACTGGGTGAGAAGATCAGGACTGTGTGAGACCACCGTGATCAGCCAGGTGGAGGGACCCCTGCCATTCATGAATTTGTGCACCAGGCATCTAGTAAGCTAATAAGTATTGTTTACTGCTCCTTTGCTTTACATGTTAGTCAGCAGAGGGTGCTAACACATAGAGCTTTTATCCTTTGCTTGGAATGGTCAGCATTCCCTAGCACTTACCTGGCTCGATCAAAGGGAAGACCATTCCATTCTTCAGTATTTGGAAGTTCTGATTGACCTATCTATCTTTTTCTATTGTTCAGCACTCTTCAGTATTCAATCACTAGATTATTAAATATCAGAAACAAATCTTTTGTCTTTCATACCTATGGGCTGATCAGTTAAACCTCACAGAAATAATCTTACTGAAGAAATAAGTACTAAAGCAAAAGTACACTAACTTAAGTTTGGTATGTAGCTTTTCTCTGAATTTATTATGGCCATTTATTACCTGCAATCATTTTTTAAGTGTTCATCATCTTCTATGAAAAGCACTTTGGTCTTGAAACTTGCACACTCCCTGCAGCCTGGTGCACCATGCTGCTCCATCTGCTACTTCAGATCCCACATAACTTGGTCAGTTCATAAAATAGATGGAGAACTCCAGCTCTTTCCAGTTACTTCCCAGCAGTGACAGTCACATAACAGTTTTAGCTTGTGGAGCTAAAATTATGTTATTTTTTTCTCCTAAAGTCTTTACTTCAGCAATTACAGTTTTATTTTTTTGCTTTTTATATTTTTGCTAATATCAGAGGCTACAGAAGAAAATCATAAAAGTGTGGCTGATGCACTTAGGAGACAGGATCCTGAATATAAAGAGCATGGAGGAGACCTGTGACCAAAAGCTCAAGAATGAAATTCTAAAGAAATTGTTTGGTGTTCTTAAACAAGTAATAGATTTGGAATAAGTTGATGGAAACACAGCAATACTAGTGAAGTAGATAAGACTTAACGTTTTATGGTGATAGTGTTTAAAAAAATACGTGTTTTTTATTGACAGTCAAGCCTTTCCCATGAATATTTAAGATAATTTTACGGAGTTACAGTATAGGGAATAGCATCCTCTGCTCTTTCTTACTCATAGCTTTTCTAACATGTATTGAGGGTCTGTGATTTGCTTTCATTTTATGGCACATTGTGAGTTGCTCAGCTCACATTGTAGATAAACTATAAAAGTGGTTGATCTAAGGCAGTTGTTCTCAACCTTCTGACCTTTTAAATACGGTTTCCCATGTTGTGACCCAACCATAAAATTATGTTCGTTGCTACTGCATAACTGTAATGTTGCTACTGTTATGAATCGTAATGTAAATAGCTGTTATGCAGGATGGTCTTAGGCGACCCCTGTGAAAGGGTCGTTCAACCACCAAAGGGGTCGCGACCCACAGGTTGATCAACTTTTTAAAAATTGACTTTTTTAAAAAAAAATAATAATAATTTTAGGGAGGAAAGGAGAGAGACAGATAAAAATCAGCATGAGAGAGAAATATTGATCTGTTGCCTCCTGTATGTGCCCTGATCAGGAATTGATCCCATGACCTTCCAATGCACTGGACAGTGCTTCAGCCATCTGAATCAGGCTGACCAGGGCTGGAATTATAATCCCTTTTAGTTCTCTTTTCCTCTCCCGCCTCATACTTGCCACTACGATGGAGGTATCTATCAATTTATAAATTATTCTGCCTAGTGGTTTTAGTGCTTATCAGGTAACATGTGCCCTGTATTCCTTCAAGATTCTGCAAAGCCAGAATCAAAAGAAATAAATGGAAATTAACAATGGAGCAAAAAAAATATACAGGAAAAGGAAAATATGATAACTATGGTTACTATGACTTCCCTATAATCTGAGTTTTAATGTGTTGCAGTGATTAACTACTCAGTGCAGACATCAAGCCCATATGGTAACTTTTCTCTACAGTGCTCAGTGTAGTGTCTAGCACACAGGTGTTCATATAATATTCATTGAGTAAATGAATTTGTGGTGAAGAGATGACTCAACTAACTTTTGGTATGTCTTAATAAGTGGTCTCTTTTTACTGCCTTGCCCGTAATTTGTCATGAGATTACATTACATAGTACTTACATTACATAGTACTGAGCTTATTCTTTAAAAGAATTCTAATTAAAATATAGTACCTTTCCATGTATAGATTTTGAAATGATGACATACATATAGTATGTCAGCTTCTCGAGTGTAATAGCAAGTGCTGACATGTCTGTAGTTGTTAAACCCTTAGGAATAAATGAATGAGTAAATGTGCATGTTAATTTTCCCACTGCTTCGCAGATCATGTACTGTTTGATGTTGTCTGGTTTGGGTATCCTCTATGACTTGAGCAAGGGTGGGAATTCACAGGATACTCACCATCTCTCTCAACTGAAACGTCTGCTAGTGGCAGTTGGTGGAGATAAGTAAAACTTGAAAGTGTGCTTTTGGTATTGCTAACCCAGATATGAGGGTGGTCGAAGTTGGCCCCGAACCCTATGCCCAGCCCTTGAGGGCAAAAGTTCTTTGGGGTGGGGATGGGGTGCAAGGCAAGGCAGGTGGATGTGACTGACTTCTTGTTCTTGGGATTTAGAGTCAGTTGTACCAGTGTAAATTGAACTTAATTTACTTTTGTGTGCCAATCCAGACCACCATGGAATAATTGTTCTCAATAACCTCACAATAACGAGTTTTGGGGACCAAATTAAAGGATTGTAGCAGGTTTTATATTCAGAATTTGCATCTCTGGGCTTTGGTACTGATAGTCCTTGAAGTTATGCATGGCCATGTTCATGCCCTTAGGTGCCCGGGTGCCACAGAAACCCATACATTGATAGGAATCTGTTCAGGAAAGTGACAAGAAAATCATTTTGGTCATTCTAATTCTCAGGTATCAACTTGAGCTAAAGGATGACTACATCGATAGATCTAACAGACTGGGTGAAGAGGACAGGAAGAATAAAGGTGATTCTTGTGGAGAAGAAAGCTGCATTTGTAAATTTCTGGTATAGGTTATTAGCTTCCTAAATTGGGCCTGTTCTAAATTTATATGTGTGTGTGTAGCTTACATTTTACTCTTACTACAAAATTAATCATTATTTTGTTCTTTTAATTTTACGTATCAAAAATGACCTTAACCTGAGAGAGGTAGGGTATTCAGGAGGTTTTTCTTCCCCCATCTACTTTCCTCCCTCCCCTTTGACCACCACTTGCTTGTTATCTATATTTATGGGCCTGTCTGTTTTGTTTTGTTTTTTTTTTATTTCTTAAGATTCCACATGTAAGTTAAATCATAAGGTATTTGTTTTTCTCTGTAACTTATTTCATCATAATATCCTTTAGATTCATCCATGTTGTCACAGGTGGCAAGATTTTATTCATTTCAGTGGCTGAGTAATATATCACATCTTCTGTATCCACACATTCATTTATTGATGGTAGTCTAGGTTGCTTCCAAATCTTGTCTGTTACTAGTAATGGTGCAGTGAACATGTGGGTGCACATGTATGTCTTTTCAAATTGGCATGTTGTTGTTTTTTACATATACTGAGAAGTAGAATTATTAGAACATATGGCCGCTCTTATTATTATTTTTTTTTGGGGGGTGGGGGTGGGGAGAGTGACTTCACACTGTTTTTCCATAGTGGCTGCACCAATCTGCATTCCCACCAACAGTGTATGAGGGTTCTCTTTTTTCCACATCTTGGCCAGCACTTGTTATTTATACATTTATTGATGATAGCTGTTCTAACAGGTGGGAGGTGATATCTCATTGTGGTTTTAAGCATGAGAGACTTCATTTTTTACTTATGGAAAATTTTAACTTCTCCATTCCCTGTGACCTGTTTCCTTATTTCTTTTACTTGTAACATATGTTTATGCCTCATGATATTTTTACCTGACATATAACTTCCTAAACTGTTTTATAACTAACCCAGGAGTAGGAAAGTTGAATAATTTTTCAATCTCCTGATATTTTATGTCTCAGTATATTTGTAGAAACTTGTCTATGAAAAGAAGTGAACTTAAGTAGAAATTTCAAAGGAACCAGAGCTGGGTACTTGATAAAGACCCATAAGGTCACCCAGTGTGTGGCTGCTCCTCTGTGACTATCTTGTGAAAACTAGACTAATACTTCTTAGGAATTAGTACCATCATGTAGTCAGCTAATTTTTTTTTAATGATATATCTGCAAAGACTCATATTGAATGAAGTGAAAATGATGAAATAGACACTAAAATCATAAGACAAATCTTTGTATTTAAGGAAATTCAGATCTTTGGGTATGAGGGCTCTGAGCAGCTGGTGCAACTGGTTGGTATGTGTAGTGGAAGAAAGTTCACAATATATGTGACCATTAAGACTTCCCATCACCTGTTGGGTAATAGGACTTATTTCTTACTTTCCCTACTGATTTTTGACTATGACACCTGCTATTTTAGATGATGAAATAATCGTCATTAGGTCTGACATTGTACATAAATTCTTAAATGAGTTTTTATTCACTAGAAAAACATCTTAAATTGGTTGGCTTTCTCTTTCAGAAAAACCTATTCTTTTGCAAGAGCAGTCCATGGCTACCAATTCAAAACAGGAAGAAGAATGCAATCATTCTGCAACTCGTGTGAAAGAACTTGAGGTAATTGCTAAGCCTATTGTTTTTTGAAGTCGATAAAACTTCAAGGCAGTAGATGAAATTTTAGTTTCAGCCATACATTATTTAGCTTGATGTGTTTAGACTGTTTATTTTATGACTGAGAAGGCCCAACTTAAGTTAATTTAGTAGTTCTTCCTTTTAGTCCTTCCTGCTTGTTGCCTGGAACAAGTTCCTTAAACATTGGGGTGGTTGAGGTTCCGTGGTGAGCTGACCTATGTGCCTAGCCCATAGCAGGTGGCCAGTGCTTTTAGTTTCTGCCTTAGCCTCTCCTTCCTTCCCATCAGCAGAAGGTGAACATTCCTGTCATTACATTGGGATCTTACAGGATAAAACAGAATGAGATGTGCTTTTCACATGCCATTTATTTTCTTGCTGTTCATCACGTGTGCTCTCTGAAGGACAGAGCTGGAACTTGATGTACCTGGATATATCCTGCACATAAAATGTATTTTTGCAGCTGTAATGATCTATTTATTTGAGAACATTGTAGACTTTTGTATGTAAACATGAAATGTATAAAAAAAGGAAAGCACCACAGCATGTTTGTGATAGCTCAGCTTTTCATTTTTATAAACATTGCTGCAGTCTGTGATTGCTATTGGGACCTTAGTTGTATCTGGAAAATGGGCAACAAACTTAATCTGAAGCACTTGCTTTGTAGGCCAGGGTTCTGCATAAGTGTAAGGTTGGATGAACTTCCCCCGCCCCTTCTAGGGCAAAGATAAGCTTCCATGTTGGAATCAGGTTCTTCTTACTGCAGAGAATGAGTCCTCTGTCCAGTGACCTTACTTACTATGACACCCAGTTTATAGCAGCCTGCCAGTTTTTGCATAAGAAGTACTGCAGTAACTGTTCAAATGCAAGTTTTTTTTTCAATTCCAGCTTGAACTCGAATCTCTCAAGGCCCAGTTCTTGGCAATAACCAAGCAAAACCACCTGCTGAATGAAGAGATGAAAGAGATGAGTGGCTATTCGCTTCTAAAAGAAGAGAAATTAGAGCTTCAGGCTCAAAATAAATTACTTAAACAACAACTGGAAGAGAGCAGAAATGAAAACTTGCATCTTTTTAACCGTATGTCTTTTTCCTGATTTGCATGTCTTTGTAATTCATATTAGCTTAATATTATGACACTATGCTTTGTATCTGTAAGGAAGGCTTCAATCAGGAAAATTTTTGTAAAATTAAGATTCTCAATTTGAAGTTACTTCCTTTTTTGCTTGCTATTACTATAGTATATTATTAGTGTCACTAAGAAGTATCTTTAAACTACAAATCTGCCTTCTGGGTTGTACAAATCTCCCCTCACTTTCTGCTGCTCAGATTTGGCCATTGAGAAGGAGGAATGAGAGTGAGGTTGAGGTTATTATTCCCTCTCCACCATTGCATCCTCACCCCCACTGTATATATTGGCTGTGGGCTGGCCCTGTGCCTCTCAGCAAGGCAAGATCCAGTGCTTACAGGATGACCTCTCACCATTGCTCTGTGCCTGTGCCAGATCTTTCTCTCCCAATTCTGGGAATTCTTCCCTCCCTGATGGTTTAGGCCAAGTGTGGAGACTGTCCTGCCCACAGGCTATAGAAGACCCATAAAATCTTTTGATCTGGCCCTGCCAAGGCATTAGGGGTGAGTTAATTAAATGTTTGACCAAATATAGGAGGCTAATTAAGTTGATAATTTTGTATGACCTGCAAATGATGTTATAAATATCCATGTCAAAACCGGTTTGGCTCAGTGGATGGAGCGTCGGCCTGCAGACTGAAGGGTCCCAGGTTCGATTCCGGTCAAGGGCATGTGCCTGGGTTGCGGGCACATCCCCAATGGGGGATGTGCAGGAGGCAGCTGATCGATGTTTCTCTCTCATCGATGTTTCTGGCTCTCTATCTCTCTCCCTTCCCCTCTGTAAAAAATCAATAAAATATATTTAAAAATAAATAACTAACTAAAAATAAATATCCCAATGGCCCTTGGCAGAAGAAAGTTTCCCCACTCCTACTTTGGGCCCACGGAGTTAACAGCATGGCCCCATTACTAGCCCAGAGAACTATACCACCCTTAGTGGCTAACCAACATGAATCACCCTTTAGTGGTTCTTCAGTGACTGAAATGGTGGAACTCCATCTGATGTCTGCTTGAACCCTGAGTGTTGCTGACTGGTGCACAGATCAGATTAGACCTAGGGGTACTTAACAGGTTTTGATGGAGAACTCCTTTTATGCCTCCTGTGTGTGATAGAGGAAAGAGGTGGGCTTTCAGGTTAGTTAAAGGATTTGAAAGAATTTCTTTCATTTGCATTAGAAAAGAGTAGTGAACTTTGCCTCTGCATGCATTAAACTCTTCTGAAATTTGTGCTCTTAGTCCATTCCATAGAATTAATATGGTATTAACTACATGTGTACAAAGAAAAGAAAGAACAATTTAAAATATCTTTAGCTGCTTTTGCTAAGTGAAATGGGAAAACTTACTGTTGATAATCACTAGGCTTTTTTACCTTCTTAGTTATAGCTCAACCACCTCCTGAACTGGTAAATTTGCAGAAACAGTTGAAGGAAGCAGGAGCTGCTTTCGTGTTAGGGCATAAGAAGTTTGAAACTCACAAGGAGGCTCTGCAGAGACAGCTGCAAAGTGAAGTGAGTACTGATCTTTATTTGGTCGGGTGTTAGTCTGATCCACTGTGTACACATGTAAGCTTGGTGTGTGTCACACCAGTGTAAATCAGATTGGTTTTAACATCAAAAATTATCCCCCCACTATTCTAAGGTAACCTTCTCACCTGAGAAATTCCTGGGTGATGATATAACTATATTTATAACAGTAATAAAATCCCAAGGAAAGCGCACTCATAAACAGAAATTGTCCCAGTCTCGGTTGTGCCCTCTAGTAATGTCTCTTGATTCTTGCCCTGTGACTTAGAATTGTTGACACTCTGGTGTCTGCCTCATACCTTATAGAACTGTTCTTAGAGATGAGTGCAAATGGAGGTGGCAAACTTGTTTGTGTGCTCTATTGTTTTCTAGGGACCTGTGGACCACAGGCATGAAGCTGCTCAGAATGGGCAAAATGGAAAAGAGAATAAGCCCTATAAAAGACTTGTTCCTTTTGAAGTGAACTGGGATGTCTTCTACATTGATTTCTTCCCTTCTTTAAATCTTTTCAGACTGAGCATTCTGCAAAGCTGAAGGCCTGGATATTAAATTATGATGCTTCTGTAAGGAGGTTAACTATGCAGGTGGCTGATTTAAAATTGCAACTGAAGCAGATTGAGACAGGTTAGAGAGATTTTTAACTTACAAATGTGTATGTGTCAAACTTCCAGTATATATGGAAATGTAATGATCACTACTGAAGTTTCAGTAATTCTCATAGTAGGGGAAAAGCCATAGAAATATGTCATCTTAGAAGTAAAAACTCTGTCCATTTCAGGAATACCAACCAGTCAGTCATCAGCTAACGTGACTTGCTTTTATAGGTTCCTTTGGCTTGGAAGAGCCTTGTACCCCAAATAAGAAAGGTGTAATGGCACAGAGGTTCCCAAATTCATGGACCTTGGTTTTTCTTTTATATTTGTTACCTTGATAATAAGATCAATCTGACCCTTCAGGGTTTTTACGTGTTCCTTGAGAGATGAGTAAAATATGTGAGAAGCAGGGTGACTTATGTCACACTAGAGGCCTGGTGCATGAATTTGTACATGGGTGGGGTCCCTCAGTGTGGCCTGTGGGGATTGTGCTGAAACTGGCAGTCCAGCGCCACCTGCTGCTACTGCCTACCACTCTCGCTCATCCTGATCCTGCTGCACCTGCCACAGGCTCACGCCCAGTCAGTCCTGATCAGGAGAAGCTCGTCTGCTGCAGTGGCGCTTGCCTGCATCTGGCGCCTGTCCCAAAGGGTATGGGATGGAGGGGTCGGTGCGGGGAGAACGCAATCTGCCCTTTGGGCAGGTGGTGGGATGCCCTTGCCTGCCCAGGATCCAGATCTGTCCCTGATGTTCGCAGGGATTGTCAAGATTTCTTCCTTGCAGAGTATCTAGGGAGGGGAAGCAGCTGCGGTGCCTGAGGCCAACTTTCAGGAGGCTAGTGGCCCTGTGCTAGTGGTACTGGTCTGTTGGTGCCTGGCCTGTTCTCTAGAGATTGGACCTGCAGGACTACTGAGGGAGTGAGTGGCTACTGCTGCTGGCTGGTGGGCCTCCAGGAACAGGTCAGTCAGCAGAGCAGCACTCCCCCTGTGGGAGCGCACTCACCACCAGGGGGCAGCTCCTGCGTTGAGTGTCTGCCCCCTGGTATCAGTACATGTCAGAGTGACTGGTGGACCTGTCTTGCAGTTGCTTTAGATAGAGGTTAGTATATATCACATTGATTATATACAATGTTTATGTTTTTGCACCTCAGTTTTGAAGTTACTGATTAACCTTGGTTGGACACATTTAACTTCTTTGTGATAACCATTATAATAACCTGGTTATTAACAGGGAAGGAGTAAAAGGAAGATTAGGTAATAGAGACATGCCATTTATACAGCTTTGCCAGGGAATTGCAGTTAATAGTCTCCAAGTTTATTACCTAAAGATCACTGTGGGAAGGCACTAGACAATGGACCCATGCCCAGTGAGGTCTGCATGACGTGGGATGTTGCTTATCTGTTAGTCAGTCACACCAGGGAATAAGTCAGTAGCCAGAAATAGGCATGCCACCGCAAGTACAGGAATATTTAATTTTTAAGCTCCTGAACAAAGAAGCCCCTCTCTCTCGCTGCTCACCTCAGATTCCCAGCTTATGGTGTTCTTACCTCCCTCTACTCACCCTGTGACCCACAGCCATGTAGACTTCACACAGTGTACTGATGTACTAAATGTAGCCTGACACTAAATCATGCCCTGCTCCACCATGGAATGGACACTCTGGATACTGGCCCTACTCTTTGATTCTGCTGGAGCCCCGTCTGCACTCTTTTCAGGACTAGGCTAAGGGACATTGAACCCTGCAGACCAGAAAATATAATTACACACCAATAAAATACATTCATTCTCCCATGGGAGTCTTAGAAAAGTCTTTTTCTAAAGATACTGCAAGAGCCACCCACTACCACTAAAGTCGGAAAAATTTGACCCAGTGATTTCTCCAGCTACAGTTGGACCTCAGTTTCCTCATTTGCAATGGGGATATGAATATCTACTTTGCCATGGTGAAGAAGGCAAAATGAGATGGCTCTCAGTTGAGTGCCTGCAACACATCAGATACTCAGAAGGATTACTGCTATCATGTTACTGCATGTTTGCCCTGAGGATGCATACTGCCTGCCTCTTCTTCATAACAGGTGTACTGAAGCTGAGATACAAAGCTCAAAAAGAAAGTTTCTGTGTGTTAGCAGTTGAACTGGTTTCCACATTTCCTGGCCTGGAGCCTTCCTCAGTTCCTATTTGTACTCACTCCTCCTCAGTTCCTTTTCCCATCTTCCACGCTAGTTTCATTTTTATCTCTTGACTCCTTCCCTGTTCCTTATTTTCTCTCACGCCTATTTGCTAAACTGCCCACAGCTGAAATCACAGTGATCTCGAAAGATGAATAGTGTGAGGATGGAACCTTTTCAAACACATGCATTGCCCTGGAGGCATTGCTGGAGAGTAGCGGCCACAAGACTGGCTATGCATGTTCAGGTTTTGCTTAGGGAGTCCCAGCATCTGTACACCTCCCTACCTGTATGACCTAGCCTTAGCTCCCCAGGTGTAATGTGGGAGGAGCAGAGTTGTTAGTCTTGTTGTGGCTGCAGGTCCTCATACCCTTATCTGAAAACTAGAGGCCTGATGCATGAAATTTGTGCACTCACCTTCGGTGGCTCGCCTCAGACCTCGCAGCTGTGGCTTTGTCTGGAAGGTTGTCCAGAAGGATGTCTGGAAGGTCATTCGGCTGTCCGGTCTAATTAGCACATTATGCTTTTATTATCGACTAGAGGCCTGGTGCACAAAATTCCTGCAGTCAGGCGGAAGGGGCCCCCCAGCCTGGCCTGTGCCCTCTCAGTTCTGGAGCCCCACGATAGATCGCCCCAAAGATGTAGGCTCCTGGATGAATTGCCCCAAAGAGGTAGGCTGGAGTAGGGTCCCTGCCTGCAGGCATGTAAAGCCTCGGGACCCCCAGTGCTAGAAGCTAAGACCAGCAGGTCATAATAAATGCGAGAAGTTCACCAGAAGGCTGATGGGCTTCGATATTCAGCAGGGCTGAAAATCTGCAAATTATTACCTGCTGCTAGAGGAAAGGCCAAAAGCAGTTCCTCTAACCTGATAATTTTTTCCTGTTTATCAAACCTGACCTTTGATATGTGTGTTTATTTTGCTAAAGGGCAAAATGTGTAAATAAAAAGCCATGGGTCCAGAAATTCGGCAAGCCACTCCACTAGAGAGCTGGTTTCCGCCTGGCTTTCCCCCATCCCTTCCAAATTTATACTTCTTGTCCAGTGTATCCATTTATGTGTCAGCCCCTTCTCCAAATTCCTGAACCCTTGATGCAAAAAGACTGCGGCACCCCAGGCCACGCCATGTGGAGCTAGCTGCCAGGCCCCACCTCCGTGCACACAGCATCAAGTCTGCGCCCACCTGTGCACGCAGCCTCCTGATGATGGATGTGATGGGCATGAGGGCATTGCGGCGTGAGGGCTTAACAACCACATAAACTTATATTAGCATAGATAGATTGGGCCCTATAGTGGTTTTGCCACAGCCCTGGGAGTTCTGGGGCAGCATCCTTTAGTGAACCATGTTTGCAGTCAAATATGTGACTATCCATGCTGGGTAGAATAAATAAAGGTAATGAATGGATTTGCATCAGTTCAGGTAAAGTTTATCAACAGTGAATTCAGGTCTGCTTAGGCTTTGTTACCAAATTTATGAATATGATTGTGGATCGTGGGTTGTGAAATAATATCATGCATTAAGAAGGAAGGCCTAGCTCTGGCTAATTTTGTTCAGTGGTTAGAGCGATGGCTTGCAGACCAAAAGATGGTGGGTTCCATTTCTGTCAACCACATATACCTCAGTTGTGGGTTTTCTCACCATCTTTGGTTGGGGGTGCATGTGGGAGGCCAAGTTGAGGTGTCTCTCACATCAGTGTTTCTCTTCTCTCTCCCTATTCCTCTACTCTTCCCTTTCACTCTTCAATGGAAAATACATCTTTAAATCAGGACTAAAAAAAAGGCCTAAAAACAAGGTCTGTGAAGTTAAAACTGGTACATAAAGCTCTCAAAAAAATGCTAATAAATAAGAATTGGCTTCAGAAATTGTTTAGTGTGCATATTTGTTCTTATTAATACCTCTCTCTTCATTTAAAAAAAAATATCAAGCATATTTGAATTTTTTTTCCTGCTCATTGGTCACATTATTTTCATTTAGCCCCCAGCCAAAGCCATCTCTGTTTCATCATTCTGCCAGCAGATTTATGGTGTCTCCTACTGGTGAAACAAGCAGGGATTTCTTGAAAAAAAAAATCATCTCAAACAGGAAAAGCTGATGGGAGAGACAGTTACACCAAGGATCATAAATCATCCAAATACAAGCACAGTTGTTTGCTCCCACATTTCTGATCTTTAGTTTGTAATCACACCAAGGCAAGAATGAAAGAGCTAGAGCAAGAGATTGATTGCTTAGAAAAAGCTTTCTTCGGTATTCTGTTGCTAGAAGCCCACTAGCATCTAAGAGTCTGCCTCCACTCATGTAGGTAAGCTTCTGCAGAAAGGGTTTCAGGACTTTCATGGTCCTTTTATCTGAGTACGAGTGAGTGAGCTGTAGAGAGCAAGAAGGAGGAGAAGTCTATGCTTGCTGTACCTGGGAAATCTTTAGCCTGAGTAGCTTCATCCTCAGTGCACCTATGGTTGCCTGCTTACCAGAGACTTCTCCCCTGTGACATAACATTGTGGGAGGCAACGGGTTAGAGCAAGTTCAGCATTTTGCTTGACATGCAGACGTGTTCAGAGAATGGTAATCAATGGCTTTTCCCTTACTGCTGATTAGTTTTATTATTAATGCTGAATCCTTAATAATGTGGGTCAGTTATACGTCATACTCAACTATTTGCAAGGATAATAGAATTTCTTTTCAAATTAAACTCCTTAGGAACCATGTTGCTGTTTTCACTGTGTAATTTGTAATACTCTTGTCCTGATACCTTTTGCCCTTTAGGTCTGGACCAATCCCAGTCCTTTGCTTTTCCCAGTCCTTGTCCTGAAAGAATGCTCCCGCCTTCAGCAACTGAATCTAGGCACAGCCTTTCCATCCATTCACTCTCAAGCCTTCTGGAGCAGAAAGCCAAGTAAGTTCCACATTCTGATTGGCCCAGCCAAGTCTGGTTAGCTGAATGGCCCTGACTTTGCCTTGTTTTAAAGTGACGCTCAAGACCATGTGGAGTGTAGAATCAGATTGTAAGATGATGTGTAATCTTCAAGAATCTTCTGAATTATTTGGGGAAAATTCCTTTTAGCAAATAATTAATTTTTCCTTGTTTGCTAAACCTGATGTGTACACAGTGCACTATGGTAGCAGTAAGCATTTTCATAGTTCTATGAATAGACTTGGTTTATAGAAATAAAAAAGCAACATACAAAATCTACAAAAGCAAATTCAGTTTATTTTTAAACTTGAAGTAGTTTCACACATTTTAATTTTAAAGTCCTTCAAAAAAAATAAGTCAGTTAAAAAATATTTGGGCATTTAGTCCAAACAAAAGTCTAATTTGTCTATTGAGATAAATACTGAATTGGTAGTGGGTTGTAGGGTCTGATTGCTGAAGTAGAATGGCGTATGTAGAAGTTGGGTGGCGGGTCACCCAGGCTGGGATTGAGGCGCATAGGAGACTCCTGTCTGTGCTTGATCCATATGGACGGCACTCTGACTCCTTAGTTCTGGGCTCCAGGCTGGACATCTGTCTGCATATTTTGATTCACTCCCAGTGTACAGAGTTGAAAACTGCCACATGTGTCCATCATGGTCCTAATGCGTGTAATGTGCATTTATTTATATTGCTTTCTCATGATAAAGCCAAGAGGAGAAACAGCACACCCATGTGGGAGTTAGGGCACTTGGATGCACATGGGGCTTGTAGTTTTGCATCTTCAGCTGACTCATACTGATGCTGTGCAGAATTCGTTCTTTTCAAAAACGTTTTGTGGTTCTTGAAAATATAAAAGCATTGAGAGTGCCACATTATTTCTTGTCAGCAATATAATTAATACCTGCCTCACAGTGTAACGTGGTTCTGCAGAGTGCCCAAGCTAATGTCTTGATTACTTGGAATGATGCCAGTTGCATGGAGCGTGCCCAGTGCAGGACAGCTTTCATTTTCACAGAGCACAGTTCATTCTCTAGAGCAGCGGTTCTCAACCTGTGGGTCGAGACCCCTTGGGGGTCAAATGACCCTTTCACAGGGGTCGCCTAAGACCATCGGAAAACATATATATAATTACATATTGTTTTTGTGATTAATCACTATGCTTTAATTATGTTCAATTTGTAACAATGAAAATACATCCTGCATATCAGATATTTACATGACGATTCTCAACAGTAGCAAAATTACAGTTATGAAGTAGCAACGAAAATAATTTTATGGTTGGGGGTCACCACAACATGAGGAACTGTATTAAAGGGTCGCGGCATTAGGAAGGTTGAGAACCACCGCTCTAGAGCCTTTTCCAGAGTCACAAAGGCTTTTCATAGCCCTGTGCTCTTGGTTTTACCTTATTACAACTTCACACTCATGAATTTTATTCTTTCAACCCAGTCTTTATCAAAGACAAACTGAAGTTCAAGACAGACATAAATTTTCAAATGTGGATGAACTATCTTTTGAGGATAATGAGGAATTTGGATCATCTTTTGAACGTAAGTTTAAATGTAAGTACCAGTTTTTAACAGTTGAAAATGTAGAAAGCTAAGTCTTGGTGAAATATATCCATTGTTAAATCAAAGGCCTTAAAAATTACAACATTTGTATTTTGTGATAAAAACATGGATACAGATGTATTACCTTTTTTATATCACAGATTTTGATGGGTCTATTTGAGTGTTACTTTTTTTTAATTTTCAAGATAACCAATAATTTCAAAGTTGGAGCTAAGCTCACAAGTGAACCCTTAACTTAATTTACCAAGTTTGGGATTGCCTCAGATTAAAATACCTGATTCTTAATTTTTTTTTCTTTTTATGGAATATGAAGATGCTAAGTTATTTAAGTTATACAGATTCTGATGACTGCATCAGATGTAGAAACCTCATTCTTAGTGAATGAATGGAGGTGGAAGTATATTAGCTTCCTTATCTGAAAACTGGAGGCCTGGCTCTGGCTCTGCCTTAGATTGTTCTCTGGGAGCATACTGCTTAAGTATAAAATTAGGATATAGAAGTCAGTCAGCTCTAAGGTTCTCTCTAGCCTAGGAAATCTTTATATTTGCATATAATCTGTAGTTTTGCATTGTGAGCTTCATTGTCAAATCTGAAAGTACTCTACTTTGAACAGTTAAATGAAAGAGCTTAGTAAAATTGGTAAATTCTTTGCAACTAACTTTTTAACAATTTTGTTAAGGCTTTACTATCTAAATGGAGTTAATATAATTATCAGCAAGTCAGGTGAATTCTGTCACTTTCCTGTTGGGTTATAAATCTAGTTTTGGAAACAAATCTAATTCTTTTAAGTGTAATAACACTTTGAGAAGCAAATAGATTGTCAAGTGGTATGCTGAAAGTCTTAGGATTAATTCTGTAGGAAAAGATCTGGCTTGGTTGCTTTGGCTGAGACTTGAGCGCAGCCAAAGTTACCCCCATACTGCCCTGCCTTCTTTTGCTGTTGTTAAGGACTCCTGGGACACTCATTTGTACCTATTATAGATGCAGCAGACATGCCGATACAGTTTGAAGTGAATGGCCTCCATCCTGCTGGTGACATGCCTCTCTTGGGAACTGCCTTGGGTGCTCCTCCTGCCAGACCTATCTCCTCTCATTACCCAAGTAAGTTTTCCTTGGTTGTAACTACAGATAGTATGATAGCTACTAAATGCCAGCCTGTTCCTAGTGAGTTATTTCATTTATTGAGGGAGGACCTTTATAAGCATAAATTATTCAAAGTCTTAGAGTTGAGTATTGCCATTGTTAATACATTTCTGAAATAAATTTGAACATGTAAAGAGGAGAAAATTAAAGGAGTTGCTTCTCATTAATCTTCCCCAACAGTGGCTTTTTAAAAAAAAAATCTTTATTGTTGAAACTATTACAGAAGTCCCCTTCTTTCCCCCATTGACCTCTTCCAGCCTGCTCCTGGCACACGCCCGCCCCCCCACCCCCACCCCACACACACAGGCCCTCACCATCCCATTATTTGTGTTCACTCATTATGCATATATGCATACAAGTTCAATGATTGAGCTCTTCCTACCCACCTCCCCTCCCCTGACTTCCCTCTGAGGTTTCACAGTCTGTTCCATGCTTTTATGTCTCTGGGTCTATTTTTGTTCATCAGTTTATTTTGTTCATTAGATTCTACACATGAGGGAGATCATGTGATACTTATCTTTCTTTGACTGGCTTACTTCACTTAGCATAATGTTCTCCAGGTCCATCCATGCTGTTGCAAATGGTAAGGGTTCTTTCTTTTTTACTGCCACACAGTATTCCATTGTGTAAGTGTACTATAGTTTTTTTTATCTACTCATCTGCTGATGAGCACTTAAGGCTCATTCCAAATCTCAGCTACTGTAAATTGTGCTGCTATGAACATAGGGGTGCATTTATTCTTTCTAATGAGTGCATTGGGTTTCTTAGAATATATTTCTAGAAGTGGGATCACTGGGTCAAATGGGAGTTCCATTTTGAATTTTTTGAGGAAACTATACTGTTTTCCACAGTAGCTACACCAGTCTGCATTCCCACCAGCAGTGTACTTTTCTCCACATCCTCGCCAACAGCTGTCATTTGATTTCTTGATGATAGCCACTCTGACAGGTGTGAGCTGGTACCTTATTGTTGTTTTGATTTGCATTTCCCAGATGATTAGTTACTTTGAGAATTTTTTCATATGTCTCTTGGCTTTCTGTATGTCCTCTTTGGAGAAGTGTCTATTTATGTCCTTTGCCCATTTTTTAATTGGACTGTTTACCTTGTTTTTGTTAAATTGTATGAGTTCTCTATATATTTTGGAAACTGACTCCTTATTGGATGTATCATTGGCAAATATGTTCTCCCATGCAGTAGACTCTCTTGTTATTTTCTTTTTAAAAAAATACTTTTATTGATTTTTTACAGAGAGGAAGGGAGAGGGATAGAGAGTTAGAAACATCGATGAGAGAGAAACACCAATCAGCTGCCTCCTGCACACCCCCCACTGGGGATGTGCCTGTAACCAAGGTACATGCCCTTGACCAGAATCGAACCTAGGACCCTTCAGTCCACATGTCAACGCTCTATCCACTGAGCCAAACCAGTCAGGGCTCTTGTTATTTTCTTGATGGTTTCTTTTGCTGTGCAGCTGCTTTTTATTTTGATGTAGCCCCATTTGTCTATTTCCTTCTTAGTTTCCTTTGCCCTAGGCATTGTATCCATAAACATGTTGCTGTGTAAGATGGCTGAGATTTTGGTGCCCGTGATTTCTTCTAGGATTTTTATGGTTTCCCAACTTAAATTTAAGTCTTTTATCCATTTTGAGTTTATTTTGTGTATGGTATAAGTTGGTCTTATTTCATGTTTTTGCATATATCTGTCTAATTATCCCAACACCATTTCTTGAAGAGACTGCCTCTGCTCCATTGTATGCTCTTGCCTCCTTTGTCAAATACTAGTTTAGTATAGTGGTGTGGGTCAATTTCTGGGTTCTTAGTCCTGTTCCATTGCTCTGTATGCGATACTTGTACCAGTACCAGGCTATTTTGATTACAGTGGCTTTCTAGTATAACTTGATATCTAGTATTGTTATTCCTCCAACTTTTCTCTTTCTCAAGCTTGCTGCAGCTTTTGAGGTCTTTATTGGTATAATTTTTAGAGTATTTTTCTAAGTCTGTGAAATATGCCATTGGTATTTTAATAGGTATGCATTGAACCTAAAGATTGCTTTGGGTAGTATGGACATTTTGATGGTATTTATTTCTGCCAATCTATGAACATGGTATATTCTTCCTCTAGTTTATATCTTCTTCTACCTCTTTTTTCAATGTGCTATGGTTTTCTGAGTATAGGTATTTTACCACTTTGGTTAAGTTTATTCATAAGTCTCAATTTTTTGTTGTTGTTGCAGTGCTAATTGGGATTGTTCTTTTATTTCTCTTTCTGAGCGTTCAATATTGGTATATAAAAATGCCATAGTTTACTGGGTGTTAATTTTATATCCTGTTATGTTGCATCCCTGTCTTCCTATTCTTAGGGAAAATGGTTTTAGTTTTTAGCCTTTGAGTATGATATTGGCTGTAGGTTTGTAATATATGGCTTTTTAATATGTTGAGATATGATCTATTTCTACTTTACTGAAAGTTTTTATCAAAAAAGGGTGTTGGATTTTGTCATGCTTTTTCTGCATTGATTGAAATGATCATGTGATTTTTGAGTGTTGCAGTCTGTTAATGTGATATATCACATTTATTGATTTGTGGATATTGTACCAGCCTTGCATTCCTAGAATAAATGCCATTTGGTCATGATGTATGGTCTTTTTAATGTATTGCTGGATCTCATTTGCTAAAATTATGTTGAAGATTTTAGGGTCTGTATTCATCGGGGATAATTCTCTTTCTTTGTAGTGGCTTTATCTGGATTTGGGATTAGGGTAATGCTGTCCTCATAGAAAGTGTTCCTTTCCCTTGGATATTTGGAATAGTTGAGGAGATTAGGTATTAGTTTTTCTTTGAATGTTTGATAAAACTTCCCTATGAAGCCATCTGGACCAGGACTTCTGTTTGCTGGAAGTTATCTAATTACTGCTTCAATTCCATCAGTACTTACTGGCTTATTCAGGTTTTCTGATTTTTCCTGATTGAGTTTTGGAAGATTGTATTTTTCTTATTTGTCCATAGTCTGACAAAGCAGTTACCTTTTTGCTTAAGACAGTTCTTCAGAAACCATTCCATTTTGGGAAATCATAGTATAAAATTGAAATGGCGGTTAATACCCATATACATCTTCAATGTGATTGTAGTATGTTAATAATTCTTTGTTTCCTTCATGTCTTTAAAAAAAAAAATAAGGACAGAAGAACCTTTATATTTCAGTTTTCAGAAGAGCTGATGACATTGGAGGAAAACTCGTCATCAAACTTGTCTGGCCCACTTTCTCTTTCTTCTTACTGTCTCTAATTTACACACTTCCCTCCCCTGTGTGGAATCAGGGAGGAAAGCTCTAGGGGGAGATTAGAGCTTTGTCTCATACTCCAGCCAGATCTTTTTCTCCTTGAACTAAAGAGTTTAAGCCTCAAGCTTGAAAGGAGATTTCTTAAGTAAAACCACCTCTTGTTTTTCCAGTGTTTGGATGGGACTATCATGTTCAACACCTCTTGTAAGTAGTTTCTTGGTTCAAGTCAGCATACTCAGGGAGATGAGGAATTGCCAAAGGAAACAAGACTTTGAAAGGATTGTTCTCACTGATTCCAGGGTACACCATCCTGTAAAGCACTCATTCAGCGAGACTTCATTGAGAACCTTCACTTCATATATGAAAACTCTATCACCCAATATCACCTCATTGATTTAATTGTGAAAAAGAAAAACAAACACCTCCTGTGTGCTGGGTGCTGGGCATACTGCAGTGGGACAACCCAAGCCCTTTCTTCATGGAGCTTCTAGTGGGAAAGTCAGCAGTCAGCTAGCCATCACCAAGACCTCTGATGGGATAGATACTGAGTAGGGGCAGTGGCCACCCAAGAGTGGCTGTGATAGGTTGTTTCGCAGAGACCTGGGTGAGTAGGAAATAAAAATAATACAATAAAGGAAACCAACTGAGTTCATAGGTGTTCTATCTCAGAGATAGAATGAAAATTATAACAATGGCTTTTAAAATTATTCTTAAGTAATGTTTACATTGATCATTGAAAAATTCTCTTATAATCATCATTTCCCCTCTTCGTTTGGATACAAAGGGAAGTGAAAAAATCCAAAACTTGATATCTTTGAGATGTCCAGTGGAAATACTAATTAGGTAGCTACAAAGTACAGTCATGCACCTTTTAATAGCAGGTATATATTCTAAGAAATGTGTCCTTCGGGAATTCATTGTTGTGTGAACATCAGAGTGCACTTTTGTAAATCTAGGTGGTACAGCCTCCTGTACATCCAGGTAGCCTATTGCCCCTCCGGTACAAGCACATACAGCATGTTACTGTACAAAACAAGATTAAATCAAGCACAGGAGAAAATGACGCCATCGAGAGATGTAATAAACATGAGGTATATGAAGTTGCTGCCCATATAACATGGGATGCTGTTTCACAGCACACTTTTCTTTATCATTAGAAAAAAAAAAAAAAACCACTATAAAACAGTGATTAAAAGGGTAGTGTAGTAAATACATAAACCAGTGACATGGTCCTTTATTATATTTATTAAGTATTAGGTACTAGACGTAGTTGTATGTGCTGTACTTTTATATGACTGGCAGCACAGTGGGTTGGTTTACATTAGCATCTCCATAGACACGGGAGTAATGCATTGTATTACATTACCATGTGGTGATAGCCACACCACTTAGACAGTAGTGATTTTTCAGCTCCATTATAATCTTACCAGAGGCCTGGTGATGATTTTGGGGGGTCCCTTGGCCTGGCTGGTGAACAGGGCCATCTTGTCCACTCCTGATCGGGGCCTACTGGCAGGGGTGGGGTCGCGGGAGCAACCATGGGAAGTTGTCTGGTCATGGGAGCTTGGCTATGGGAGCACACTGACCACCAGGGAGCAGATTCTGCCTTGAGCATCTGCCCTCTGGTGGTCAGTGCACATCATAGCTACCGGCCAGTCTTAACCGTTGCTTGGACTTTTATATAGAGAGAAGATGGGACCACTGTCATATATGTGGTCTGTTGAACGAAATGTTGTTATGCAATGCACAGCAAAGATATAGTCCTTTTTTCTTCTTTATTGTTTAAAGTCAGCAACCAAACAGCATTTCTATTTTGAGATTGCTATTCCATGTGATAAAGTGATGGCATTTAGGTCTGCAAGCAAGAAGAAGATTGCATTTCTTCCTGTGAAAATGATCAACTGCCTCCTCTGGTATTTGAATTTCATGACCAGGAGTATGAGTCCGAAATGACTGTGTTGTTTCTGTCCTGTTAGCAAAAACCTTCAAAATCCTTTGGTGAACCTATGAATTTGTCTCTTAGCATTGCTGGGGGGAAAGTGTAGCCTACAAAAGTTTAGGCTCTTCCAGAGCCAGAGGAGAAAGGCAAGCATAGCCATCTGTGGGATTGACATTGAGTTAAACCTGTGACAGGTGAGGACTTTTGCTTTGAGCTACAGGGAATAGACAAATAAAGCCTGGAACAATAGATGTAGAACAAACAGATTCATGTGGTTGTGAGAAGGCAGGTACAAAATACTGTGTAAATGTGGTGGTGGAGAGGTGTCACTTTAGGAATACTGTTTTTCTTAGTGGCTGTATCTTGTATTCCTTAGCCAGAAGTGTGCTAAGGTTCCTTCTTATCCACAACCTCACCAGCACTTATTGTATGACTTATTAATGGTTGCTATTCTGGCTGGTTTGCAGTGGCACCTCATTGTCATTTTAATTTGCATCTCTCTAATAATTAGTGACATTGAGCCTATCTTCATGTCTCTTGCCATTTGTATGTTGTCTTTGGAGAAGTATCTATTTAGATTTTCTGTCCACATTTAATGGGGTTGTTTTTCTTTTGGTGGATTATAGGAGTACTTTATGTGTTTTGGAAATTAACCCCTTACCATATGTATTATTGGCAAATATGTGCTCCAATACAGTGGATTCCCTTTTCATTTTGATGCTGATTTTTTTTTGCTTTGCAGAAGTTTTTTTAGTTCAATGTAGTCTCATTTGTTCCTGTTTCTCAAGAATGTTGAGGCTAGGGGACCCTACCCCCCTCCCTATGTGGGAGTCTGTTCTGTGGTACTCTTTCCCCCTCCCTACTTTGGAGTCTGTACTTGTTCTTTAACAAATCTCCGCCTTTGCTATACCGAAAAACAAAAAACAAAAACAAAAACAAAAACAAAAACAAAAACGAATGTTGTGGCTATTTTGGGGTCTTTTTCAGTGTTCTGTATCTCATTTGAATGTTCAGAACATTCAAATTTATATGCAAATATAAATTTTTTGCATATTTCTAGATCTGTGAAATATGCACTTGGCATTTTAATAGTGATTGCATTGAATCTAAGGATTGCTTTGGATAGTAGGCACATTTTAATGATATTAATTCTACCAGTCCATGAACATGGTATATTCTTCTGTTCGTTTATCTCTTTTTTCAGGGTCCTGGGCGCTTGCTCAGTGGTGGGGTTGTGTGGGAGAGGTGGGAGGAAGTGAGTATTAGGTTAGGGAGAGATTGAAAGCAAAGCACAGAGCAAGGGAGGCACAAATATACCCAGGTAGCATGAGTCTGCTGCTGGAGGTGCAGTGTTCCCAGTGCAGAAGTAGTGTACTATTTCAGGTCAGTCCGGAAAGAAGGTGTGGACACCACCAGAGCAGAGACAGCAACAGAAATCCAGGTCTTATTTTCAGGAAATGAAGGGTGCTGCTGATGGTGGTTGCTTGAAGGCAGAGAGACTGATGTCAGGGTGAGCACATTGATTAGGTTATTTCAGCTCAGCTGTCCAGGTAAAAGGTGAGAGGTAGTCTTATTGCAGTATCTGGGGGAGTTAGAGCCTGTAAGCCCTGGTGGATGAGTGAATGTAGTGTAGAAAGGCATGATAAAAAGGGACAGGAATGATAACTTCAGGTCTGAAGCTGATGCTGTGGGATTTCCAAGTGTTGATGGTAGGGAACTGGCCAGAAATGCGGATGAGACTCGGGGAGAGATCTGTGCTAGAGAAAAAGATGTGAGAATGATCAGGGCAGAGGTAATAGCTAAAACTCCAGGAAGGGATCGGCCCAGGGCAAGTGGGAAATGTTGGTAAGATGACTAGGGGGGTTCAGGGGCGGGGTGCTGGTTTTGTACTAATTTTGTACTGTTCTGGGCGGGAGAGGCTCGATTGCTTTTGTGGGAATTAGGGGAAGAGTTATACAACTGCTGTATAAATACAGACTAATGTTTAAGTTAGAATCCTAAATAGAGAGTTACAACTGAGGATAGAGGCAGAAATGCAAGGCTGGCGAAGGGCAGAGTACAGAAGAAGGGGTGAGGAAGATAAGGAAATGTGTTGTGGCAGGAGGACAGTTGAAGTTGTTCATGGCAAGGGTGACTTGTTTTCATCTAAGTAAAGTAAAAGGCAGATGCTGTGCCAGGTGTGGGGCTGGAGGCTGCGAGACCATGAAGATGGATCAGCAGGCCAACACAATCAACTGAGAGTCGAGCAGTCTCCCTGGGCCTCTGCTCTTTATTTTCTGTCTCTTTAGGTGCAGATGAGAAAGAAGTTAGAGAAGAGAGTGAAGAAGCAAGAATATGGAACCTGCTGAAAGAACAGAAGCTGAGAGAAGAAAGAAGGCAGAATGAAGAGAAAGCTTTGGAAAGAGAACGGAGAAAACTAGAAAAACTGGATCGAGAAAAGGTATAATAAGCATAGCTCAGTTCTCCATGCTAGTAGGTAACTTTTAAAAAGCTTGCTGCAGGCATCCCAATCCTCTCCTGTGCTTAAGCCCACTGAAAAGGGCTGTACATGGGCATAATAGGAGTCTCATAGGAAAAGGGAGCTTTGCAAGTCTGTGAGCATGCATTCTCATGTTCCTTAAAACACACTCGGAAAGGAGATGGACTCTGCTTTGCTGTAGAACTTCCCTGTGTAAGGGGTTTCAAGGTCAGCTGGCTAGGACCAGAAGAAACTGGGGGAGGTGGCTGCCAATCTGGTGGCTTCCTCAGGCTGCCCTGCCCTCCTCCCTCCTCATTGTCTTTGACTTTCTATGTCCTGATTCTGGTCCCAGGCAGATGGATTACCCTGCTACTTCTCATGCCTGCTGGACCTTACGTAGATTAATCTTCTGTATCATGTTCCTTGAATTCCTGGCTCATTTGATCTGGAACACAGACACTTTAGGCACAGTAATTCCTGTTCTTCATTACATGATATATTTGTGCCACTTTGATAGTAGCAACGAATGAAACAGTTTTCTGTCATGCACATGTCACATAAAGAAACAGAGTTATAGTACTATGTGTTTTTAAAATGTATATGTGTATCTCCTATTTTGCTGGTCATCTATTTACAGCAGATTATTGAAGAGTCTTTCAAGACGGAAATGGAGAAAGAATTAGAAGTGAGTGCTCAGGAAATGAAAGACAAATCTGTTTGTGGTGAATATGCTTTAAAGAAATACATGCATATCACCCAAAAGGACCAAGACCTGAAGAAGGTGGATAAGGTACTGATGCTATGGACCAGTGGTCTGTATGTGAGGATGTGAGGGCTTCTGTGGTTTGTTAGAAAACCTTGGGACAGGAGTTGGAGACAAAAGGTAACAGCAGAGGAAATCCAAAATTCAAATGGAGCCTCAAGTCGTATGTATATTACACTTCTGACAAAATGTTATCTCCTTTGCTTGGGCCAAAGAGTGAACAGATCTTGATTGGTAAGGTTTGTAAAATTGGAGCTATCTCATTATTTTCAGAACAAGAATGAAAGTGCTATCAATGAAAAACAAATGGATTGGTACTATCTGAGACATGAATTCTATATAATAAAATCCTAATATGCAAATGGTTGAACCGCAGAATGACCAGTCATTATGATGGGCACTGACCACCAGGGACAGATGCTCAATACAGAAGCTGCATCCTGGTGATCAGTGCGCTCCCATAGGGCTCATGGCTGGCGAGCGCAGCGGTGGTGGTGGGAGCCTCTCCCACCTCTGTAGCATCGCGAAGCGATCAGTGGGACATCCCCCGAGGGCTCCCAGAATGTGAGAGGGTTCTGGCCGGGCTGAGGGACCCCCTGAGTGCACGAATTTCATGCACTGGGCCTCTAATATATTACATAAGTCTAGAATACTATGGCTATTGAGAATGCGCACAGGACAGTTAGAGTGCTTGGTAAATTTCACATCTAAAAGTCAACGTTTTGGACTCAAATTATATTCAGGCAGTCCTCGGGTTACGTTGAACTCGATGTATGTTGTTTTGCGGTTACATCACTATCTCCCATTTACAATGTTAATAAAAAAAAGTCCCGTCATTTCGACATATGTACATATGTGCTTTGTTTTTTATTATCTGCCACAAGTAAAGGTCAGGAATTGCTATCTTGCTTTATTTTTTTTTTTTTTACTCTTTCACTTCATTACTGCTGTGTATGTGCTCCATGTGAGTGATATAGGTGATTCTATAGGTGGGTTCCGACTTAACGGGGAAAATCGCATTATGTCGCGATATAACCCGAGGACCTACTGTATATTTCAAAAAGTTTTCAGCCCAACCAGCATGGTCAGTGATTGAGTGTTGACCTATGAGTCAGAAGGTCACAGTTTGATTCCTGGTCTGGACACATAACCCAGGTTGCTGGCTCGATCCCCAGTGAGGGACGTACAGGAGGCAGCCAATCAATGATTCTCATTGTTGATGTTTCTATCTCTCCCTCTCCATTCCTCTCTGATATTTTATTTTATTTTATTTTTTATTTTAGTATTTTTTATTGTTTTATTGCTTAAAGTATTATAAAGAGTATTACATATGTCTCCTTTTTTTCCCGCCCTTGACAATCCCCTGGCCTCACTTACCCCCAGTGTCTTATGTCCATTGGTTATGCTTATATGCATGCATACAAATCCTTCAGCTGATCTCTTGTCACCCCTCTCCAGCCACCCAGCCCTCCCCGGCTTTCCCGCTGTAGTTTGACAGTTTGTTTGAGGCAGCTCTGCCTCTGTATCTATTTTTGATCATACGTTTATAATGGTCTTTATTATCCATAAATGAGTGAGATCATGTGGTATTTTTCCTTCATTGACCGGCTTATTTCACTTAGCATAATGCTCTCCAGTTCCATCCATTCTGTTGCAAATGGTAAGAGTTCCTTCTTTTTTACAGCAGCATAGTATTCCATCGTGTAGATGTACCACAGTTTTTTAACCCATTCATCTACTGATGGGCACTTAGGCTGTTTCCAGATCTTACCTATGGTGAATTGTGCTGCTATGAACATAGGAGTGCATATATCCTTTCTGATTGGTGTTTCTGGTTTCTTGGGATATATTCCTGGAAGTGGGATCACAGGGTCAAATGGGAGTTCCATTTGTAGTTTTTTGAGAAACTCCATACTGTCTTCCATAGTGGCTGCCCCAGTCTGCATTCTCACCAGCAGTGCACGAGTGTTCCTTTTTCTCCACATCCACTCCAGCACTTGTGTTTTGTGGATTTGTTGATGATAGCCATTCTGACAGGTGTGAGGTGGTACCTCATTGTTGTTTTGATTGGCATCACTCGGATGCTTTCAGTGACTTTGAGCATGTTTTCATATGTCTCTTGGCTTTCTGAATGTCCTCTTTTGAAAGGTGTCTATTTAGGTCCTTTGCCAATTTTTTGATTGGATTATCTCCCTTTTATTAAGTTGTATGAGTTCCCTAGTTGGAGATTAAAAACTTATCGGTGATAACATTGGCAAATATGTTCTCCCATGCAGTGGGTTTTCTTGTTGTTTTGTTGATAGTTTCTTTGCTGTGCAGAAGCTTTTTATTTTGATGTAGTCCCATTTGTTTATTTTCTGTTTAGTTTCCAATGCCATAGGAACTGTATCGGTGAAGAAATTGCTTTGGCATATGTCTGAGATTTTGTTGCCTTTGGATTCTTCTAATATTCTAATGGTTTCTGGTCGTATATTTAAGTCCTTTATCCATGTTGAGTTTATTTTTGTGTGTGGTGTAAGTTGGCGGTCTAGTTTCATTTTCTTGCATGTATCTGTCCAATTGTCCCAACACCATTTATTGAAGGGACTATCTGGACTCCATTGTATGTTCTTGCCTCCTTTGTCAAATATTAATTGAGAATATTGGTTCGGGCCCGTTTCTGGGCTGTCTGTTCTATTCCATTGATCTATATGTCTGTTCTTGTGCCAGTACCAGGCAGTTTTGAGAACAGTGGCTTTGTAATACAACTTGATACCTGGTATTGAGATCCCACCTACATTGTTCTTTCTCAGGATCGCTGCAGCTATTTGGGGTCTTTTTTTATTCCAGATGAATTTTTTGAGAGTTCGTTCTAGGTCTGTGAAATATGCCATTGGTATTTTAATGGAAAGTGCCTTGAATTTATACATTTCTTTGGGTATTATGGACATTTTAATGATGTTGATTCTACCAATCCAAGAACATGAATATTTTCTGAATAGAGGTCTTTTACCTCTTTAGTTAAGTTTATTTCTAGGTAGCTTAGTATTTTTTGGTGCGATGGTAAATGGGATTGCTTTTTAAGTCTCTCTTTCGGTAAGTTCACTATTGGTGCATAGAAATGCCATAGACTTCTTGGCAGTAATTTTGTATCCTGCTACATTGCCAGATTCATTTATTAAGTCTAATAGTTTTTTGATGGAGTATTTAGGTTTTTTTATGTATAATATCATATCATCTGCAAATAAAGACAGTTTTACTTCTTCTTTTCCAATTTGGATGCCTTTTATTTCTTCTTCTTCTTGTCTAATTGCAGTGGCTAATACTTCCAGTACACTGTCAAACAGGAGTGGTGAGAGTGGGCATCCCGGTCTTGTTCCTGTTCTTAGGGGAAATGGTTTTAGTTTTTGCCCATTGAGTATGCTGTTGGCTGTGGGTTTGTCATATATGGCTTCTATTATGTTGAGGTATGATCCTTCTATTCCTACCTTGCTGAGAGGTTTTATCAAAAATGGGTGTTGAATTTTGTCAAATGCTTTTTCTGTATCAGTTGATATGACTGTGTGTTTTTTTTCTTTCAATTTGTTTATGTGGTATATCATGTTTATTGATTTGCGGATATTGTACCATCCTTGCATCCCTGGGATAAATCCTACTTGTTCATGGTGTATGATCTCTCTTATGTACTGCTGGATCTGATTTGCCAAGATTTTGTTGAGGATTTTGGCATCTATGTTCATGAGGGATATTGGCCTGTAATTCTCTTTCATTGTGTTGTCTTTACCTGGTTTTGGAATTAGGGTGATGCTGGCTTCATAAAATGAGCTTGGAAGTGTTCCTTCCTCTTTAATTTTTTGTAGTAGTCTGAGGAGGATAGGTTTTAGTTCTTCCTTGAATGTTTGGTAAAACTCCCCTGTGAAGCCGTGTGGTCCTGGGCTCTTGTTTGCTGGAAGCTTTTTGATGACTCTTCAATTTCTTCCATAGTTATTGGCCTTTTGAGATTTTTAGATTCTTCCTGATTGAGTTTTGGAATGTTGTATGTTTCTAGGAATATGTCCTTTTCCTCCAGGTTGTCTAGTTTGTTGGAGTGGAGTTGTCCATAGTATTTTTTAACAATCATTTGTATTTCTCTGGGGTCTGTTGTTATTTCGCCATTATCATTTCTGATTTTGTTTATTTGGGTCCTCTCTCTTTATTTCTTGGTGAGCCTGACTAGAGGTTCAACAATCTTGTTTATCCTTTCAAAGAACAAGCTCTTGGTTTCATTGATTTTCTGTATTGTTTTTTTTGTCTCTATGTCATGTATTTCTGCTCTAATCTTTATTATCTTCTTCCTTTTGCTCCTTCTGGGCTTTCCTTGTTGCTCTCTTTCTTATTCTTTGAGAGGTAGTTTTAAATGATTTACTACCATTTTTTCTTGTTTGTTGAGATAGACCTGTAGAGCTATAAAGTTCCCTCTCAGGACTGCTTTCATTGTGTGCCATAGGTTTTGGATTGTTGTGTTTTCATTGTCAGTAGTTTCCAGGATGTTTTTAATTTCTTCTTTGATCTCATTGGTAACCCAATCAATATTTAATAACATGCTATTCAGCTCCTAAGTGTTTTTATTTCTAAGTGTTTGAAAATGTTGAGTTGTTTTTATTCTAGTTTATTTCTAGTATTATGCCCTTGTGGTCTGAGGAAATGCTTGGTATGATTTCAATCTTCTTGAATTTGGGGAGACTTTGTTTGTGACCCAGTATGTGGTCTGTTTTTGAATATGTCCGATGAGCACTTGAGAAGAACGTATATTCCGTGGCTTTGGGGTGAAATGTTCTGAAGATGTCAATTAAGTCCATCTGATCTAGTGAGTCATTTAGGATTGCTGTTTCTTTACCATTTTTTTTTTTTTTTGTCTAGAGGATTTATCCAGTGATGTCAATGGTGTATTAAAGTCCCCTACTATGATTGTATTGTTGTCAGTCTCTCCCTTGATATCTTCCAGGAGTTTTTTTTTTTATGTATTTGGGTGCTTCTGTATTGAGTGCATATATGTTTTTCAGGGTTAAATCCTCTGTATATTCAATCCTTTAGTATTATGAAGTGGCCTCCCTTATCTCTTATTATGGCCTTCACTTTGAGGTCTATTTTGTCAGATATAAGTATTGCTACCCCAGCTATATTTTCATTTCCAGTTGCCTGAAAGATATTTTTCCATCCCTTCACTTTCAGTCTGTGTGAGTCCCTGATTCTGAGGTCAGTCTCTTGTGGACAGCAAATGTATGGGTCATGGTTTTTTTTTGTTTGTTTGTTTTGTTGTTTTTTTTATCCATTCAGCCACTCGATGTCTTTTGGTTGGAGCATTTAGTCCATTTACCTTTGAAGTTATTATTGAAAGGTACTTGTTTGTAGCCATTTCTATTTTTTCTGTGTGTTTTCTTTCTGAGCTTTTTATTTCTTCTTTTTACACTGATCCCTTTAGCATTTCTTGCATTGCTGGCTTGGTATTGATAAACTCCCTTAGCCTTATTTTGTCTGTGAAGCTTCTTATTTCCCCTTCAATTTTGAATGATAGTCTTGCTGGATAGTGTATTCTTGGATTCATTGCTTTGCTTTGCATCACTGTGTAAATTTCCGTCCATTCTTTTCTGGCCTGATGTGTTTAGTTGAGAAATCATATGATAATCTAATGGGAGATCCCTTGTATGTAATTTTCCGTCTCTCTCTTGCAGCCTTTAAGATTCTCTCTTTGTCCTGAACATTTGCCATGGTAATTATGATGTGTGTTGATGTGGGTCTTTTAAGGTCACCTTGTTTGGAACTCTCTGTGCTTGTGTGACTCTTTTTTCTTCCCCACCTCAGGGAAGTTTTCTGATAGTAGTTCTTCAAATAGGTTTTCTAAGTCTTGTTCCTCTTTCTGTTGTTCTGGCACCCCTATTATTCACATGTTGTTTCGTTTCATGTTGTTCCATAGCTCCCTTAGGCTCTCCTCCTGTCTTTTAATTTTTTTTCGCCAATTGCAATTCAGTTTGGGAGTTTTGCTTCCCTGTCTTCTAATTCGCTAATTTGGTCCTCCGCTTCTCCTAGTCTACTGTTGAAACTTTCAATGGTGTTTTTTATTGCAGCTATATCACTCTTTATTTCTTCTTGGTTCTTACATAATTTATTGATTTTTTTTTATCTGTTTCTTCTTGCTTCTTGCATAAGTTGTTGAGTTTTTCCTTCATCCGGTTTATGCACTCTAGGACCCTTAATCTGAATTCTTTTTCTGTCATGCATGCCTCGGTTTCACTTAGCTGCTTTTCTGGCGAGTCCTCCTTCTCTTTCTTTCGGGGGTTTCTTTGTGTACCCATGTTTGATCTCACCAACATATCTAGATGTTGAGTCATTCAGCGACTGCTCCTTGGGTGGCAGTGGCTCCTCGGGCTGTGGTTGCTCCTCTGGCGGTTATTGTAGCAGCTGCTCCTCAGTTGGCAGCAGCTCCTCTGGTGGGTGCTGTTCACAGTTGTGGTGGCTCCTCTGGCTGGTGGGGGGAGGCTTCACACACAGAATCTGTTCCTGAGACAGAGGATGTGCTGATCACGAAGCTGCTGTTCCTTGGTTGGGGCTGGCTACGCACGCAGCTGCTACTCCTTGACCTGGGGCGGACTGCTCACGTGGCCGCTGAACCTTGATTGGGGGCTGGCTGCATGCTGCTGTTGTTCCTCTGTGGTGGGCTGCTTGTGGGGCTACTGCTCCTAGTATCGGCTGCTGCTCATCAGACAGGTGCAGGCTGTTGTGGCTCTGCTCCTCCGGTGCATGCTGTGTAGAGCTGCCACTCACCAGATGTGGCCGGTCTGCTCATGTGGTTGCTGTTTCTTGGACCGGGTTCGGCTGCCGCTGCTCCTCGAATGGGGCCAGGCCACTTGCAGAACTGCTGCTCCTCGGATGGGCACACAGCTGCTGTTCCTTGGATTGGGCAGGCTGCTTGTGCGGCTGCTGCTGCTTGGACAAGGGCAAGATGCTTGTTCAGCTGCTGCTCCTCGGACAGGTCAGACTGCTCATGTGGTTGCTGCTCTTCGGACGGGGAAGTGGGCTGCTCACACAGCTGCTGCTCCTTGGATAGGGGCAGGCCACATGAGGCTGCCTCTCTTTGGCTCAACGCAGGCTGCTCACGGGGCTAATGCTCCCTGGACAAGAGTGCACCGCTCACATGTCTTTTGCTCACGTGGTTGAAAAAATAATGTGTACAGAAGTAGGAAATAAAGGAACAAACAACAAAAAAAGAAGAACAAAGAAAGAAGAAAGAATAAAAGCAACAAACAAAAAAAAGGGGGGGGGACGACAAAAAAGAAAAACAAAAGCTAACAAAATAATAAATAAAATTGAAAAATTGAAATGTCATTCCTTTGGCTGGGTTAAGATCCCAGTTTTCTGGAATGTCTGTGATCTTCTGATATTTTCAAAATCATTTTTTTAAGAGTTTCAGAGAAATCAAAATCTACACTAATAAAAGAGAAAAATGGTAATTGGCGTACGGCACTACCCTTTTCATTGGGTAATCAGGGCTATATGCAAATTAACTGCCAACTGAGATGGCAGTTAACTGCCAACAAGATGGCGGCTAATTTGCATATGTAGGCACATGCAGGGAGGCGAAAGGGAAAGCAGGAAGAAGCTCCCTGCCACTGACAGTGATGGGAAACCCAGGGGGGAGCTAAGAGGTGGGGGGCAGTTCAAAGGCGGCCCTGGGGCCACCTTTGGCCTGCCCCCCAGCCATGATCGGAGAATCAGGCGCCTTTGCCACCCTGGCCAGTGATAGCAGGAAGTAGGGGTGGAGCCAGCGATGGGAGCTGGGCACAGTCGAAACTGGCAGTCCTGAGAGCTAGGGGTCCCTTGCCTGTGCCTAAAGCGGAGCCCATGATCGCGGGGCCGCTGCAGCTGCGGGTCCCCGCTACCCGAGCCGGATGCCTCAGCCAGAGGCGTCCTGCAGGGGCAGGGGCGGAGCCCGCGCGATGGCGGCGCCCCCCGCTGCCACTGCGGGTCCCCGCTGCCCGGGCCGGACGGCTAGGCCAGGGGCGTTAGGCCTGGGCAGGGGCGGAGCCTGCAACCACTGGGAGCTGGGGGTCCCCTGCCCAGGCCTAATGCTTCGGCCAGAGGTGTTAGGCCTGGGCAGGGGCAGAGCGGGGGATCACGGCGCTGCTGCCGCTGCGAGTCCCCGCTGCCCAGGCCGGACGCCTCGGCCAGAGGCATCAGGCCTGGGTGGGGGGCGGAGCCTGGGATTGGGGGGATATGATGGTCCCCTTGCCCAGGCCTGAAGCCTGGGTCAGAGGTGTCAGGCTTGGGCGGGGGGTGGAGCAAGCGATCAGAGGGAGATGGGGGTCCCCTGTCCAGGCATGATTCCTGGGCCAGAGGCCTCAGGCCTGGGCGGGGGTCAGAGCCAGTGATCGGGGGGAGATGGGGGTCCCTTCTCCAAGCCTGACACCTCTGGCGGAGGCGTCAGGCCTGGGCAAGGGGCTGATCCGGCGATCGGAGGGTGATGGGAGTCTACACCTCTGGCCGAGGCATCAGGCCTGGGCAAGGGGCAGAGCCAGCAATCGGAGGGGTCTGGGGGTCCCCTGCCCAGGCCTGACGCCTGGGCCAGAGGCATCAGGCCTGGGCTGGGGGCAGAACCAGTGATGGGGGGAAATGTGGGTCCCCTGCCCAGGCCTGACGCCTCTGTCAGAGGCGTCAGTCCTGGGCAAGGGGCCGATCCTGCGATTGGAGGGTGATGGGGGTCAACGCCTGAGGGCTCCCAGTATGTGAGAGGGGGCAGGCTGGGCTGAGGGACACTACCCCCACACACACACCCGGTGCACGAATTTAGTGCACCGGGCCCCTAGTTGTTTAATAAAATTAATACATTAATACACCTCTAATTTCAAAATTATTCTTTCTCCTCTTTTCAGAGTTCAATAAAGAGTGTCAGAGAAGACTCACAAGTGGACAAGCTGCTCCCTAGTGATAAAGATTAAAGGTATGCTTTCCCCAACATTGTGTTCTTATGCAAATCATTCATCACATTGCTGACTTTGTTAGCCCAAGAGCATTGTTCATATGTTGAGGTCTGCCTCTAAGAAACTATTGAATTAATCAAAATTACTGACTGCCAAAAGAATCTTTTACATTTTGAAGTTATGATATGGCTACTGATTAGGAAAGGAATGAGAACATTAGAAAGGTCCCCTAATGAACTGACAAGAATTTAACAAATTTTTAAAATTTTTGTCTTTCTCTAATTTAGTTTCACAGGGCTGTCTCATGAAGAACCAGATGACTTCTGGTAACCACCTGTGTTGCCCAGCTTTTTTCTCATGTAACACAATGTAATAAATACAATTCTCAATAAAAAATGTTTGTTTAATACAGGGTGGTTTCTTTTTCATCATTTAATTTGGTACTCTAGTGTATAAAATTAAAAATAATCAGAATTTCTCATACTTAGACCTTTCATTACACTAGAATGAGCTGTTACGTGTTTTTTTCCTCATTTTTGTGTTAGATATTTCTTTGAAAATCATGTTATTGGTCAAATTTCCGGACTGCATTTTGGTCGTTTCTTCTGTGTTCCTTGCTCTCCAGAGTTGGGCTATTGCCTGTCAAACCAGAGGCCATCTTCCCCAGCACCATCCTTCTGATTTGTCCCTCAAAATAAAGACAAAGGTTTTTCATTCTAGGTGCCAGAAACAGCATAGTACACTGGGCTTTATTTCTGACATCTTTGTCTTGAGAATGAACCCAAACCCTGAGAAGAAAAGGTAACAGTTACTGAGCACTTACTGACTGTGTGTCAGGTATTCTTTAAACTTGTACCTGTATTAACTCACTTAATGCTCATATCAGCCATATGAAGTGTGACTGCCTGCATTTTATAGATTAGGGAACGTGGGACACAGAGGTTAGAGACTTGACCAAGGTCTTGTGACCATCCAGTTGTGCAGCCAGGACCCAGGTGTCTAGACCAGCATCGCTGCCTCTAGCCTGGGCTGTGCTGGAGCTGCTTCTATGGAATACATCCCAGGACTGGGAATGTCTCAGCCCCTAGAAGCTCTTCCAGAATGGCCTTTAGAAAATGCATTTCACCCAAATCCAGCCTAACACAGGAAGGATTTATCTGGTCAGTCCTTCCATGAAAATCCTGGAGTGGATCATCTTCCTTTACAAATACAAGCTAAGCTGAATTGTTTTTGCCATTAATACTTGTCTAGCCCTTGAGTTCTACAACAAAATGATAAGGCTTTTTAGTGTTATTCTTTAGGCTTTAAGAAATTTATCTTTGAAGTATTTTTAATCCTTGACAATATGTTTTTCATTTCTTAGTTTTTTTAATTTTAGAGACGGGGACAGAGAGAGACATCAATTTGGTTGCCTCCCCTACGTGCCTGACCAGGGATCAAATCTGCAACCTGGGTATGTGCCCTGACAAGAAATCAAACCTGTGACCTTTTGGTGCACTCCAACCAAGTGAGCCACATCAGCCAGGGCTATTGAAGAATATTTTGGAAAGTAATTGAAAGAATTTAAGCACTATTTTTTTTGTCACAATTAGCATAAGCAAAACATTTACTCATGTTGCCACCAAGAATTTGACATCTCTTGCAACAGCTCTTAGATAACATTATTTTTCTTCCAGCTTTATTGAGATAAAATTGACAGAAGATTGTGAGTTTAAGGTAAGGTATATAATGTGTTCATTTGGCACACTACTGCAGAATGTTTGCCACCATGGAATTCAATGACACCTGCATCATATCATATAATTATCAAATATTTGTGGTGAGAACATTTAAGACCTGCTCTCATCAATATTCAATTATACAACATAGCATTATAACTATAGTTACTATAACACATAATAGACTTCCCAATCTTACTCATTCCCTAACAGGGAGTATATGCTTTTTGGCCAACATCTCTTTTTGCCCACTACTCAGCCTCTGGTAAACCCTTACTTTAGTCTCTGTTCATATGAGTTCTCTTTAAGATTCCACATATAGAGATTTAGCATTTGTCTCTGTAATTTATTCACTTAGCATACGAATCATCCATGTTGTTGCATATGCGAGGATTTCCATGTCTTCTCATGGCTGTGTTTCTAGGAATTTATCCAGGATGTTCAATTGTTGGCCTATAATTGTTCATAGTAGTCTCTTACACACACCCACACATATTTTTCTCCATTCATCCCTTATAGACACTAGGCACTTAGGTTGTTTCTATATCTTGGCTATTGTGATTAATGCTGCATTATATCTGCTAACATTGGAGTGCAGAGTCTTCAGTATTCTGTTCTCATTTTCTTTTGATAATACCCAGAGGTGGAATTGCTGATCATATGGTAGTTCTATTTTAAATATTTTGAGGGACCTCCATATTGTTTTTCATAGTGGTTGGACCAATTTACATTCTTACCAAGAGTGCACAAGGGTTCCCCTTTTCTCCATATTATCACCAACATTTGTCTTCTTTATGATAGCCAACCTAAATGTGTGAGGTTATAGCTCATTGTGGTTTTGATTTTGCATTTCCCTGATTAGTGATTTTGAACACATTTTCATGTACCTGTTAGCGATTTGTATGTTTTCATTGGAAAAACGTCTTCAGTTCTGCCTATTTTTTGGATTAATTGTTTTTTGTTTGTTTTGGCTTAGGTGCATTTTATTGGTTTTCTGTCAGAATCCTTCTACAAAAGGGCAAAGTTAAAATCCAAGTCCCTAGTAAGGCAGTGAGAACCCTCCCCTTTACCCAGAGCCCTCCACCCTTCTCATGTTCATGGAGGTGGAGAGGGGGCTAATTCCATCCCACTTAGTGGGCTCCGTTAACGTCATAGGTAACATACAAGTTTTACATTTGTCACAGACGTGTTAGAAACCCCAAAAGGGGAAAGACCTTCCCCCTAACTCACCCTGCCCCTCAACCCCACCCCTCACACGTTGGTCCTGGCTGCAGGAGCCTGTGGTTAAGAACTGGTGCCATCCAGCAGGAGTTCTAACCCCAAGAAGGCCACGGCCAGGTTATAATCCAGGAACATCTGTCCTCCAGCAGCACTGCGGAGCCCAGCACCATCTCACTCCCGGAGGCCGGTTATGTGCAATCTGGGCCAGGGAGAAGCCGAGGATGGGCAGGGAGAAGCCGAGGATGGGGCCGTGTCCGGGAGCTGGTGCAGGTAAATGCAGTCAGACTTGAAGGGGCAGCGGTCATTCCCCTGCGCAAAGTACCAGCATCGGATCTGGCTGGTCCGAGCCTTGAAGTTCCTGATGATTTGCACCTTCTCTGCCCCCCTCACTCACCCAGAATTTGTGGGGGATGATGTAGCTGGAATAGACACGGCACTGGGGACAGGCCTTGATGACATTCAGCGGGAAGTGCTGGCGGCTCATCCGCCAGGTGCTCAGGCAGCCCAGGCAGTGGGCTTGTGTGGAGTTGGGCAGGATGCCGAAGATCCGCTTGCCCTCCGGCTTGTCCCACACCTTGTCCATGCAGATGCCACACACGACATCGCGGCTGTCTTGCTCGCTCGCAAGGTCCGTGCTCTGAAGTGGGGCCCAGAGCCCCTGGGCAGGGTCTGACTTAGGCCGAGACTTCTGGGAGTAGCCGTGATCTCCATCAGGTGATGTCAGCCACCAAGCTCCTCATTCCGGCTGGCCAGCCCCTCGAGGCCAGGCTCCGTGTCCCAGATGGCCTCAGCCTCGGCCTCAGCCCCTCCCTAACCCACAGCCACTGTGGGCAAGTAGGTGGGCTCGGAGCCCCTGCGGGTCAGCCCCAGCGGGGGTCCTGGCTGGGTGACAAGCGGCTAGGAATGGCGGCGGCCCCCACTGCAAGTGGCCCGGGGGCTGCGGGTGCTGATAGCTGCACCAGTCTCCATGGAAGCAGAATCCTCGCTGAAGTACCTGCAGTCCTGGGACGCCTTCCTGTCTTGAGCAAAATGGCAGCTGGATCCCGAGTGATGGGCCCGTCAGGTAAAGGTCCTGAATGGCCACTGGGAGTGGGGTCTGTCCTCACCATGGCTGCCGCCACCGCCACCGCCATCCAGCCCTGCAGGGTCCATGCCAGCTGTAGCTCCTAGTGCCTGGATTAATTGTTTTTAATGTGTTTTGCTGTTGAGTTGTATGAAAGGGACAGAATATATACTTTGGATATTAACCTCTTATCATATAATAGTAGATGAATTGTGAATACTTCCTCCCATCCTATCTAGTTTGCCTTTTTATTTTGTTGATGATTTTCTTTGCTGTGCAGAAGCTTACTTTGATGTAGTCCCACTTATCTGTTTTGGCTTTGTTAGCTTTGCTTTTGGTCTTAACCCCCCCCCCCAAAAAAAAAATAATAATTGCCAAATCTGTTAAGGAGCTTGCTTATGTTTTGTTCTAGGAATGTTACTGTTTCAGGTCTTACATTCAAGTCTGTATTCCATTTGGAGTTGATTTCTGTATAGGGTGTAAGATAGCGGTCCAATTTTTATTCTTTTGCATGTGCCTACCCAACTTTCCTGATAAAATTTGTTGAAGAGACTTCTTTCCTTATTGTACATTGTTGGCTGCTTTGTCATAACTTAATTGACCATATAAGCGTGGATTTATTTCTAGGATCTCCATTTTGTTTCATTGATCTATGTATATTTTTATGCCAATACCATACTATTGATTACTATATCTTTGTAACATATTTTGAAATCAGAAGTGTGATGCTTCCAATTATGTTCTTAACATCATTTTAGCTATTCAGATTTTTGTTGTTTTGTGATTTTATACAAATTTTAGGATTTTTTTTCTATTGCTATGAAAAAAAATGACTTTGTAATTTTGATAAGTGTTACATTGACTTTTTAGATCTCTTTGGGTAATATGAACATCTTACCAGCATTCTTCCAGTTGAGCATGGAATATTTTCCATGTATGTGTGTCTATAGTTTCTTTTATCAGTGTCTTACAGTTTTCAATGTATAGATGTTTTATCTTTGTTAAATATACTCCTAAGTATTTTCTTACTTTTACTAGAGGCCCAGTGCACGAAATTCTTGCACTGAGGGTCTGGGGTCCCACAGCCCAGCCTGCCCCTTCTTATAGTCCGGGAGCCCTAGTGGATGTCCTACTGACAGGGAGTGGGCCTAAGCCACAGTCTGGCAGCAGAGGCTCAGAGCAGGCCCTCTGTGTGTGTGTGTGTGTGTGTGTGTGTGTGTGTGTGTGTGTGTACGCTGGGGGCCTGCCCCCAGCCGCGTCGGAGGCTTGGCGAGCAGGCACCCCGTGTGTGTGTGTGTGTGTGTGTGTGTGTGTGTGTGTGTGTTCGTGTCCACTGGGGGCCTGCCCCCAGCCACACTGCTGAGGATTGGAGCAGGCACCCCTCTGTGTTGATCTCTCAGGCTCCTGGCCGCGGCTGCGTGTTGTTTCCTCCCTTGAGCGTGGCCAGGGTAGGGGGGAAGCTTGGCTTCCTCCATCACCGGGGGCAACTCAAGCCTCCTGCTCCATGGCTGCTGGCATCTTTGTTGGGTTAATTTGCATACTCTCCTTGATTGGCTGGTAGGTGTAGCTTAGTGACACCAATTTGCATGTTTCTCTTTTATTGGTGTAGATACTGTTGTAAATGATAGTTTTCTTAATTTTTCTTTCTGAGTTTTCATTGTTAGTGCATTGAATTTTATATATTGGTTTTTCATTGTTTACAGATTTTTCTTATTGGTTCCAACAGTAGTAGGGTACTTAGGGATTTCTATATATGATACCATGTCATTTTCAAATAGAGACACTTTTACTTCTTTCTGATTTGGATAGGTGGGTTATTTATTTCCTAATTGTTTTGGCTGGGTCTTTCATTCTGTGTTGCATAAAAGTTACAAGAGTACACATCCTTCTGATTTTAGAGGAAAAGCTTCTGGCTTTTCACTGTTGAGTATGATGTTAGTTGTGGATTTGTCATATATAGCCATTGTTGTGTCTCAACAAACTGGTATTGGCACAAAAACAGGCATAGATCAGTGGAATAGAATAGAGAGCCCAGAATTCAATCCACGCCTTTATAGCCAATAAATATTTGACAAAGGGGGCAAGAGCATAGAAGGGAGTAAAGACAGTCTCTTCAGTAAATATTGGGAAAACTGGACAGATACATGCAAAAAAAAAAAAATGAAAATAGACCACCATCTTAAGCCAATCACAAGAATAAACTCAAAATGGATTAAAGACAAATATAAGTTGTAAAATAATAAAAATCTTAAAAGATTACAAGTAGTAAAATTTCAGACATCTCTTGAAGCAATATATTTTCTTATTTGTCTCCAAGGAAAGAGAAACAAAGGAAAAAGAGACAAATGAGACTACCTAAGAGCAAAAAGCTTCTGTACAGCAAAAATGTGGCAGAAATCATGGGAGAACAATCAGTTAACACTCTGAGGGAGGAAAGTTTAACCTTTATTTCACAGATCTGCTAGTCCAAGGAATTCCAGATTCAAAGCCGGAACTGAACTAGTGGGGAGGCTCTGACCTATATATCTCCTCCTGTGATGGGCCCCAGAGTCCCAGCAGCTCTGACTGTCAGTCTTGGCTCCGCCCAAGTGGGCTGTGGCGGGGACCTGGGATTAGGCTCTGCTGCTCCACCCAAGTTCAATACTCATTCTGCAATCAGAGGCATCAGATACTGAAAGCATATTCTAGTAGAGTCAATATTAAAAGGCAGAAGAAAAGTTATACAGATATAATGCACTTGGAAAAATGGCCAAAGTTATTAAAAGGCAAATATAAAACAAGAGGGTGCTTTTACCATAGAGTAATTTCATAAACTAATGCAGAAATTAAGAAACATTGTGGTTATTTTCAAGTAACTGTAGAGCAAATATCTTTCCTATGAAAGGTCTTTTACACAATAAAAATCAATTACACGAAAGACCTAAAAAATGTAAACAATGTTTATTTTGGGTAAATAATAACTACATAATTAACATCAAATAATTAAGTGAATTTCAAAATCAACCTTAAAAATTACAAGCAAAGCATGCACTCTGTGTTAACTAATTTCTAGTAGTAAAAATACATTTTTTATTTTATAACTATTTCATTCCAAAAAAGTAAAAATTCTGATTGGGAATTTTTACAGTTGATGTGGCAACACTTTTTCACATTTATTTCCCTCATCTTTCCTACAAAATGTACATTTCAAGTTCCTTATATTTCAACATATTTAACACTTTCAGATCCAGGAACAGTTTTTCTTCCCATAAAAATCTTACATGTAATTTGAGAACTGGCTTTGATAAATCAGCTACTACTCAAAAAGAATTTACAGTTACCAATTTTGTGGGCTCTGCAAGAAAAGACTGTGTTGGGGGAAAAACAGGCCCGCCCATAAAAGTCCTTTATCACAGAAAATAAATGGGTGGTCTTTATTTTACTTCAAATCTTTATCTGATTTATTCAAGGGGCATTTATTTGGTAGTGATCCATGTAATCAAAGAGCTAAGTAATATTGAGGCAAACAACTTATCTGACAGTTCAGGAAAAGGTTATAAGGATGCTCAAAGAACTTAGAACCACAAGGTACTTAATGAAAACTACAACCACATGAAAGAGAATATAGAAACCATAAGAAATAACCAGTCAGAAATAAAGGATACAATATCTGAACCTGGCCAGTGGCTAAATTAGTTGGAATATTGTCTCATAAACTAAAAGTGGGTTCAATCTCCAGTCGGTACATTTGAAGGAAATCAATTATTTTTCTTTCACACTGACATTTCTCTCTCCTGAAAATACATTTAAAAATACCTCACTTTTAACTGCTCATTAAAAAAAAAGAATACTAGTATGATATTTGAAATGAGGAATACACTGAAAGGAATAAATGGTAGGTTAAATGAAGCATAGGTTTGATTCACCAATTTGGAAGATGGGGTATAAAAAAACACAATCAGATGAACAGAAAAAATGATAATTAGCCCCGGCTGGTTATCTCATTGGTTAGAGCATCAACCTGCACACCATGTTCCTGGTTGAAGACATGGGCCTCGGTTGAGGGTTTGTCCCTGCCCCTGTTTAGAATGCATGCAGGAGCAATCAGTTGATATGTCTGACATTGATCTCTCTCTTTTCCATGCTCTGAAAAGCAATGGGAAGAATACTATTAGGTGAGGATTAACACAGAGAGGAAGGGAGGGAGGGAGGGAGGGAGGGAGGGAGGGAGGGAGGGAGAGAGAGAGAGAGAGAGAGAGGAGAGAGAGAGAGAGAGAAGGAGGAAGAGGATAATTCAAGGGAACTTAGGGACAATATAGAATGTACCAACATCTGCATCACAGGGGAACCAGAAAGAGAAGGGATTGAGTAAGGGAATGAGAACCTATTTTCAGAAATAATGAACAAAAACTATACTAGCCTGGTGAAGAAAAACAGCACAGTCATGAAGCACAGTCCCAAACAAGAGGAACTAAAGAAGCCCACACCAAGACATATAGTAATTAAAACTGCAAAGGTTAAGGACAAATAGAATATCTTAAAAGCTCCAAGATAAAGATAGTTACCTAAAAGGAGGGTCCCGTGGGACTATCAGCTGAAACACCAGGTCAGATGGGATTGGCATGAAATAGTCAAAGAGATGAAGATAAAGGACCTACAAACAAGGCTACATTATCAAGAAATGCAATTATTTAAAACTAGTGGCCTGGTGCACGAAATTCGTGCAATGAGTAGGGGGTGTTCCTCATCCCAGGCTGCACCCTCTCCAATCTGGGACCGCTCGAAGGGATTGGGCCTAAAATGGCAGTCGGACATCCTTCTCACAAACCAGGACTGCTGACCCCTAACTGCTCACCTGCCTGCCTGCCTGATTGCCCCCAACTGCCCCCTCTGCCAGCCTAGTCACCCCCAACTACCCTCTGTGCCAGTGTGCTTGCCCCCAACTTCCTGCCCTGCCAGCCTGCTCACTCTCAACTTCCCCCTCTGCGGGCCTGCTTGTCCCCAACTTCCCTCCCCACTAGCATGCTTGCCCCCAACTGTGCCCCTGCTGGTCTGCTCACTCCAAACTGCATTCCCCCTCCCCCCGCACTGTCCTGATCACCTCCAACTGACCCCCACTGATGGCCTGCTTGCCACAACTGGTCCCCCTGCTGGTCTGTTACTCCCAATAGCCCTGCCCCCCACCAGCCTGATCACCCACAAATGCCCTCCCCTCTTGGCCTCTAACCACCTCTACCTCAGCCTTGCCACCATGGCTTTGTCCGGGAGAATGTCCAGAGGTCTCCTGGAAGGTCTCCCAGTCTAATTAGCATAGTACCCTTTTATTAGTATAGACTAGAGGCCCGGTGACAAAAATTTGTGACCTTGTGGGGGGAGGTCCCTCAGCCTGGCCTGTGCCCTCTTGTAGTCTGGAACCCCTTGGGGGATGTCCACCTGCTGGCTTAGGCCCAATCCCCAGAGGATCAGGCCTAAGCTGGCAGTCAGACATCCCGCTGGCAACCCAGGAGCCCTAAGCGGATGTCCATTTGCCAGTGGGGAGCAGGCCTAAACTGCAGTTGGACATCCTTAGCGCTGTTGAAGAGGTGGGAGAGGCTCCCACCACCACCGCTGTACTGGCAGCCATCAGCCTGGCTTGTGGCTGAACAGAGCTCCCCCTGTGGGAGTGCACTGACCACCAGGGGACAGCTCCTGCATTGAGCATCTGCCTCCTGGTGGTCAGTGTGTGTCATAGTGACCAGTCATTCCCAGTCATTCTGCTGTTAGGGTCAATTTGCATATTACCCCTTTATTATATAGGATAGAGGCCTGGTGCATGGGTAGGGGTTGTCTGGTTTGCTCTAAAGGGTGTCCTAGGTCAGGGTGGGGGTCCCTATGGGATGCCTGCCAGCCTGGGTCAGGGGCTGAGAGCCGTTTTTAGGCTAGCCACACCCCCTTCAGGGTGGGGGTCCCCACTGGGATGCCTGGGCAGCCTGGGTGAGGGGCTGATGGCTGTTTGCAGGCTAGTCAAGCCCCCCAGTGGGGACCTTCACCCCATGGGGGTTTGGCCAGCCTGGGTGAGGGACTGATGGCTGTTTCCAGGCTGGCCACGGCCATGGCTGGAAGCAGGTATCTGGGATTTATTTATCTTCTAGAATGGAAACTTTGTAGGCTTGAGCAGAGCTCAGGGCCGGCAGGGCAGGCTGGAAGCTTGGCTTCCTCCATTGCCGGGGCCAACCCAAGTCACCTGCTTGCCCCAGCTCCGTGGCCGCTGCCATCTGAGTCGGGTTAATTTGCATATTTGCTCCTGATTGGCTGATGTGCATGGCTTGTGGGTGTAGCAGAGGTACAGTCAATTTGCATGTTTCTCTTTTCTTAGATTAGCTAGAGCCCTGGTGCATGGGTGGGGGCCTTCTGGTTTGCCCTGAAGGGTGCCCTGGATCAGGGTAGGGGTTTTCTTCGTGCATGGGGCAGCCTAGGTAAGTGGCCTGTGGTGGTTTGCAGGCCGGTCATGCCCTCATGGAGTGAGGATCCCTGCTGGGGGAGTGTGGCCAGCCTGGGTGAGGGGCTGAAGGCTTTTTTAAAGCTGGCCACATCCCCTTCAGGGTGGGCGTCCTCACTGGGGTGCCTGGCCAGCCTGGGTGAGGGCCTGATGGCTGTTTGCAGGATGGCCATGGCCCCAGTGACCCAAGCTCCTAGCCCCTTCTTGCCGGCTGGAAGCAGGTATCTGGGATTTATTTATCTTCTATAATTGAAACTTTGTAGCCTTGAGGGAGGCCAGGGACTGTCAGGGCAGGCCAGAAGTTTGGCTTCCTCCATCACAGGGGTAACCCAAGCCTCCTGCTCTTTCCAGCTCCATGGCTGCCACCATCTTGGTTGGGTTAATTTGCATACTTGCTCTTGATTGGCTGCTAGGCGTGGCTTGTGGGTGGAATGGAGTGATGGTTAATTTGCATGTTTCTCTTTTATTAGATAGGATTAAAGGAAAAAGAGCTTCCCAGGCAAGGAAAATCAAAAGGAGTTTGTTACCACTAAGTATTACAAGAAATGTTAAAGGGGCTGCATTAAGAAGGAGGGGAGAAAGGGAAGAGGAAGAGGTAAAGAAGAAAAACAAAGGAACATAGTTAAAAGACTAAAATGGCAATATATATGAAACATAGTATTTACTTTAAACGTAAATAGCTTAAAAGTTTCAAACATAAGACATAAGACAGCTGAATAGATAAGAACAGAAAAAGTATACATATGTTGTCTACAAAAGATACATACACTAAAAGCAAAAAAAAAAAAATTAAGATATTTCACACAAATAGAAAAAATTGCTGGGTGGCAAAACTTATATCTGATAAAATATATTTTAAAGCAAAAGTTATAGTTAATACAACTAAAACACTATAAAATGATAACAATAACAATCCAACAAGAGGATATAATCCTTGTAAATATTTATGTACCAAACATAGGAGCACTAAAATATGTAAAGCAAATCTTGATGGACATAAGGCAGGAGGTTACCAGCAATACAGTCACAGTAGGGGATTTAAACACCTCATAGATATCAATGGATAGATATTCCAATCAGAAAATCAGTAAGGATATGGTGGCTTTAAATGACACACCAGATCAGATGGATTTAATTGATATCTTCAGAAAATTTCACCCAAAGCAGTACAATATACATTATTTTCAAGTGCACTTGAAATATTTTATAGGTCAGACACATGTTAGGACACAAAATAAGCCTCAATAAATTTAAGAAGATTGAAGCATATCAAGCATCTTCTCTGACCGTAATGCTATGAAACTTGACATTAATCACAACATGAAAACTAAAAAACACAAAAAGATAGATGCTATAGGCCTACCTCAAGAAACAAGAAAAAACACTAATAAACTCTTTAACCCGCAATACATAATTAGAAAGAGAACAGCAAGAAAACCCAGTGCCCTGACCGGTTTGGCTCAGTGGATAGAGTGTCGGCCTGCAGACTGAAGGGTTCCAGGTTTGAATCCTGTCAAGGGCATGTACTTTGGTTGCAGGCACATCCCCAGTTTGAGGTGTGCAGGAGGCAGCTGACTGATGTTTCTCTCTCAACAATGTTTCTAACTCTCTATCCCTCTCTCTTCCTCTCTGTAAAATATCAATAAAATATATTTGAAAAAGAAAAGCCCAGTGGAAGTAGAAGGAAGGAAATAATAAAGACCAGAATGGAACTAAATTATGTAGAGAATAAAAAAAAAAAAAAACAGTACAAAAGATTAATGAATATAAGAGCTGGGTGGTTGGTGTTTTTTTTTTTTTTTTTTACAAGATAAACAAAGTTGATGAAAATCCTTAGTCAAACTCATCAAGAATCAAAGAGAGAGGATCCAAATAAATAAAATCAGAAATGAAAGTGGTGGTATAATAACAGACACCACAGATATACAATGAATGGTAAACAAATACTACGAACAATTATATGCCAACAAAATGGACAAATCCCTAGAAACATACAGTCTTATAAAATTCAATCAAGAAGAGCCAGAAAAGCTGAGTAGGCCAATAACTATTGATGAAATAGAAGCAGTAATAATAATAAAAACACTTCCAGCAAACAAAAGTCCTAGGCCAGATGGATTTACAGAAGAATTTTCCCAAATGTGCAAAGAACAAACACATATCCTCCTCAAACTATTCAAAAAAATTCAAGAAGAAGGAACACTTCTAAGCTCTTTTTACAAAGCCAGCATTATATCAATTCCAAAACCAGAAACTACAAAAAAAGAGAATTATAGGACAATAACCCTAATGAACACGGATGCTAATATCCTCAGCAAGAGGAGAATCAAGATGGCAGGTTAGGTAAATGCCTGTACTTGCTGCCTCCCACAACCAAATCAAAATTACAGCTAAAATACAGAACAACCATCCTCCAGACCATGAGAAAACTGGCTGAGTGGAAATACTACAACTAGAGAGGTAAAGAAGAAAGTGCATTGAGACTGATAGGAGGTTCAGAGGCATGGAACGGGCTGGTCTGGCACCTAGGTGTGCCACTTTGTTAATCAGGAGGGAGATTGCCTCTGCAGAGGCCACCTGAAGGAGCAAGAGGTCCCAGCCCCATATCAGACACCCAGCTCAGGGTTCCAGAGCTGGGGAAAGAGGTCCCTACAGGAAGTAAGAAATATGGGCTGTAAAAACCAGTGTGGATTGGGGCTGAGTAACATACAGGTTGCTGGAGACCTAGCTGCTCCTCTTAAAAGGCTGACACCACAAACTGAATTTATAAGCTCTGAGCTCCTCTGCTGGATGAGGCTGTCGTGGTCCCAGACATATACGGAGAGAAATGGGACTGTTTAGCAGCAGGGCAGGAACTCGGAGGTGGCTTTCTTCCAGATGGAGGAGCTCTCAGTGGTCATTGTTCCCAAGCTGAGACCTCCCTGGTGCAGAGCTGACTGGGAGCCATTTCTCTTTGCTCCACCAAGGTGAATACCTAAGACCCCACCCCACCCAATTTATAACACCACCCAAGCTCTGTGCAGCAGCTTTTGCATATGAATGGCCTGTTCTTTCTCAGGCTAAAACCTGTCAAACAAGCTGCAGCTGGGTCAGGGAGTCCCAAACTTATAAATAAAAGGCATCAAAACTGGCATCAGAACCATCCTGCCTTGCTTCACAGCTGGGCCTCCTCTGGACACTTCCAAACCTGATTCAAAGAGGAGGAATCTGCATATGTCTCTGTAGCTCCTGCTGGATGGCTCCAGGCAGAGGCTGTCTTTGCACCGCCCTGGAGACCCAAGAACCAGTGTACCCAGTAGTCAGTGTGAGACCATACCAGATTACAACGTTTCACATCCATAAGAGATACACTCAAGGGGCAGACTCAGTGAGCACCAAAGTCCCACTAAAGCAAGTCCTGCTCCATAAGGGTGTCTCCTGCACACCAGCTCTCCCACTCTAGTCACAGCTGGTCCCTACAGCCAATTGGCCTGGAGGTCAATTCCTCTAAATAACACCAACAGCAATTAAGGCTTAACTGCAACAAAACTGTGCGCACAGCCTACAAAGGATGTCCATATCAGGTGATTGGGTAGGCTGAGCCACTGGGCCCTATAGGACACCTACTACACAAGGCCACTCTACTAACTCAAGGAGACTTAGCAGCAACCTAATACATAGAAACAAACACAGGAAAGCAGCCAAAATGCGGAGACAAGGAAACATGTCACACATGAAAGAAATGGAAGAAAACAAACTACTAGATATAGAGTTCAAAACCACAGTTATAAGATGACTCAAGAATCTTCTAGAAACCTCTGAGGAACTTTGCCAGAAGCCGGTCCATCCTTGCTGCTTGACACAGTCGCTGCAGGATAGAAACATCTGCACAGCATATGTTTCAAGGGACCTGGCGTACATAGCATACTGTTCTTAATATGTTTGCTCCCCTTAGCGCTGTGTGTTTTAACCAAGGTCACCTCTCCAAGACAGGTTGTTTCCCCAGGTAGGGATTTTTCCCTGAAGTTAGGGAGGGGATGAAACTCCTCAACTAAGTGCCGGGCGGGTAGTTAATCACTTTAACTACAAACAATCATGCTTAAGCTACATAATCTTTACTCCCTGGAATGGAGATAAGAAACACCCTAACCTTTGTAATAGAAATTGACAGGATTAAAATCAACTGGTATAAATACGGATGTAACAAGACAATAAACAGCAGAACCTCTCTGGAGATCCAGACCAGAAGTTGGCTGGAGATCCTGGCTGGAGATCATGGCTAGGCTGCTGATCAACTGAACACCGTCGCTGTGTCCTTCCGTCTTCGCCGACTCCGTCTTCGCCGACTCCGTCTATGCCTTTGGGAACCCCTGGACCTGCAGGGGATGGACCCCGGCATCTGGCGCCCGAACAGGAACCCTTAGGTAATTCCCCCTATACTTGGGACGGATAGGACTGCACCTTAGGGTGCTGCAGACCCCCCACCCCCCAGAGGATAAGTAGGGTAAGTGGGTAGTTAGTACAGAACTTAGATTGACAGGATGGGTCATACTGAGTCTAAAGAAAAAAGACTCTGTATTAATCTTTTAATGCATATGCTTGCTAGCAGAGGAGTTAAGGTTACTCCCAGTCAGACAGAAAGTTTTATAGAAGACGTATGTCAATGGCTTCCTGAGGATGGAACTGTTAATTTAGAAACTTGGACTAAAGCAGGAAAGCAATTAAAGAACTATTACAGGTACCATGGATCTGAGAAAGTCCTGCCAAATGTCTTTTCCCTCTGGAATTCAATCTGTGACACCTTGGCACCAGAGGCAAAAACGGTTGAACTTTCTCAAATTTTAAATAGTCCCTCGGCTCCACCCAGAGAGGACACATCATCATTGTCTTCAGCTCAATCTAAAAGCAATTTAGCTATGCCTACTGATCGGGAGGAGAATAAATATCATAAACATGACCATTGGTCCTTTCCAGTCAGTAGAGAGGAGAGAGGCCCTCCCATTCAAAACAGGCTCCCCAAATTAGAAAGGAAGACTGTGGCTCCTAGGAGCTCCATGTCTAAATTTCAAAGGGCGATAAGAGAAGCTGAAGCTAATGGGGATCTTGAATTCTCACTCTGCTTCCCAGTTGCATATGAGAATGAGTCTGGTGGGGACGGAAACCCCACCTGGGAGCCTATACCTTACATAGTACTTAAAGAATTAAAATTGGCCTGCTCTGAATATGGACCTCTAGCTCCTTACACACAAACCTTGGTAGAAACCCTAGCCAGTAAATGGATGACTCCTTATGATTGGTCACAGGTTTGTAAAGCCTGTCTCTCAGGAGGCGATTACTTATTATGGAAAACTGAACATGATGATCTTTCTAAGAAAGCTGTAGCCACTAGCAAAAAGAAAAAGAATAACCCTAGACATGATATTAGGAGAAGGTGATTTTAACATGGCTCAGGAGCGAATGAATATGCCCACAGGGGCACTTACCAAAGTAACCAGTTGTGCAGGAAATGCCTGGAAATCCCTACCTTATACAGCAGGAAAAACAACCACCCTTACAGAGGTTAAACAGAAGGTCGAGGAACCATATCAGGATTTCCTTTCTCACCTCATACAGGCAGTCAAGAGAGTAATCAATAACAAAGAGGCAGCCGATATCCTAATCAAACAACTGGCTTTTGAAAATGCTAATAATACCTGTCAGGCTTTATTAAGGCCGATTCGCAGAACAGGAACTATAAATGATTTTATAAAACAGTGTGCTGATGTAAGTCCAGCATTTATACAGGGTGTAGCTATAGCTGCAGCTCTCAAAGGGGAGACATACCCTCAATATGTACAGGGTATAGGACAAGCCAGCAATACTACAGGTAATAAAAGAAATATGAACTGCTACTCTTGTGGCTTATCTGGGCACTTTAGCAGAGAATGCCCAAATAAAAATAATAATACTCAGGCCAGATGGCAAGCTCCTCGACAGCCTGGAAATACATTTGGGAATAATATTGACCCTCCAAAAACCGTTTGTCCCCGATGTCAGAAAGGATTCCATTGGGCAAAGGAATGTAGATCAAAATACCATAAAAATGGTTGGCCAGCCGAAACCGGTTTGGCTCAGTGGATAGAGCGTCGGACTGCGGACTGAAAGGTCCCAGGTTCGATTCCGGTCGAGGGCATGTACCTGGGTTGCGAGCACATCCCCAGTGGGAGATGTGCAGGAGGCAGCTGATCGATGTTTCTCTCTCATCGATGTTTCTAACTCTCTATCTCTCTCCCTTCCTCTCTGTACAAAAATCAATAAAATATATTTAAAAAAAAAATGGTCGGCCTTTAAACTCTACAAATAGCTCCCAAGGAGGTTATATCCCATCACCTCAATTGGGAAACTTGAGAAGGGGCCAGCCCCAGGCCCCTGCAATAAAAGGGGCATCAACCTTCAACCCCTCTGCAAATTTCGATCAGTCAGTGACCTCTTCAGGGCAACCCCAGGCAGTGCAGGATTGGACCTGCACTCAACCACCCATGCAATACTAACCCCAGACTCACCAGTAGCAGCCATTCCTACAGGAGTGTCTGGGCCGCTGCCTGAGGGAACTGTAGGTTTATTATTAGGACGGAGCTCCACCTCGTTACAGGGGATCTTAGTCATCCCAGGAGTTGTTGATGCAGACTACACAGGAGAAATACAGATTTTACTTTCCCCACCCACCACAGCTATACAGATTCAGCCCAACCAGAGAATTGCCCAATTACTCCTGTTACCAATACATAAAATAGGGACAGCTGTTACCCAGAAAGCTAGAGGGGCCAGAGGCTTTGGATCTAGTGATGCAGCATTTTGGATACAAGAAATCCATGCTACTAGATCTACAAAAATTTTACAAATTCAGGGAAAACCAATTGAAGGTCTATTGGATACAGGAGCAGATGTGTCCTGCATAGCAGGGAAGGATTGGCCCTCTTCATGGCCCACGCACACCACCTCCACTTCCCTAGTAGGCCTAGGCAAGGCATCTAATGTAAAAAAGAGTTCTCAGATTTTAACTTGGGCTGATGAAGATCAACATTCAGGAACATTCTGTCCCTATGTAATTACGACTATCCCGTTTACATTATGGGGAAGAGATATCTTATCTCAAATGGGAGTTCTATTATATAGCCCCAGCGGTGTTTGATTTACTCCTGTTACAAAATATTACAAGAAAATGAGTTTAAATATTCCTCTCCTCATCATGTTCTACAACATACTCTATTTGTAATTAATATACTAAATGTAGATTCTGAGGGAAATTCCCCGATGTACAGGCATTGGAACCCTGATTTAACTAAACCTAAAGCCCTCGTCAAATGGAGAGACTTGCTTACAGGAACCTGGAAGGGACCTGATGTACTTTTAACCTGGGGGAGAGGATATGCTTATATATTTCCACAGGACGCAGACTCACCTGTGTGGATTCCAGACCGTCTAGTCCAACCTTATGTCTCACCGCCCTCCATCTCTGCCTCACCATAGCACACCTGACCAGTGCCCGTCTGCAGCAGATGTGCAGCCCTGAGCTGGAACAATCTGTCTGTTGGGAGGATCACATGTGCCTCCTTTTTGTCTTTCCACATGCCCCAGCTTTGCCCCACATCTCCTTTCCTTTTTTCCTTCTTTTAAAATCTAACTACTTGTTTGATGGTTCTTTGGCCTTTCTCCTTCTTTCCTGAACACAGCCTTTTCTAGAATCGCCCTACCCTACTGTTCCAGGAAGGGCACCTCTCTTTTACGCCGTGACTAGGGGTGTTTGGTATATGTCCCATACATGGAGTTGCCTTGTGCCAAGAGCCTGACATCCTGGGCTGGGAAAGCCCTGTTCCTGGACTCTCCTTTGTCCTGTATTGGCCTCTCTTACCCTTGTGCCAAGAGGGACCCTCTTCTTATAATCCAATTGCCCATAGCTATTGCCTGAGCTCTCTGTTCATGCTGAGGTTGAAGCCTCATGGTGGCTGGTACCGTGGATCTGTCTCTCACCCAATAGCGTGAGCTGGGCCCTCCCTGGAGAAGAAACCCGGGTTCCCCAAGATATGTGATCAATGTCGGGGCCCCGCCAGCAGGCAAGGGGATCCCAAGCCAGTTGCTGGGCATGGAGGCCAGAGGGACATAGCCTACTAAGGAGACAGAACTGAACCTCACATCACCTTACTTGGCCCAGAGATGGCTGGTAGTCAAAGACGGGTAAGACCCCAAGGGGTGAGGCAACCTAAGACAGGCACAGTTCAGAGGGCCAGTAGGAGAGAACTTGGGGTTCAACAGAGGTGGGGCACAGATCCTCACCCCCCCAATGGTTCAGGGGCTTGAACACTCGCCCCTTCTGAGGAAGGTCTCCTGTCGCCATGGCTGCTTCCTGCTTCCCACACCCAGCTCAGATCGGGACCCAGGTAAAGACAGAGACTGGCTGACAGCAGCTGCCCTCTCACTGCAACAGGACTTGTTTCCCATTTCTACCTTGGACCACGGGGAAAGGGTCAGCTGAAGGAAAGGGCTGTGTCAGGATGCTGCCTTCTTCCCTGTCTTCTCCCTCTTTTTTCTAAACACTTCCATGCCTTGTAGTTCTTTTGCTTTCTCTTCTTTTTCTCTCTATTGCCCTCCATCTTCCATATCAGCTGACCCAGAGGGCACAGCTTACTCCTCCTCGGACACCGACACCACCATCAACCACGGCCCTGATGGACGCTTTGATGCAGCCCTTCAACTCGCTGATGCTTCGGGAAGCCCGTCGCCAGTGACGCCGCCCGCTAGCCAGACCAACAAAGACAATCAAAACAACAACTTGAAGACAGCTGTAATCCCTTGACTGAAGAGGCCGGCAACCTTCTACAGGAATGGGGCTCCTTGTGCACTCCATCCACTATGTTTATAGTTATGCTCACTGTCATTGCTTGCCAGTCTTCTTCCGAGTTTTAAATGGCCCAATCTGAGAGGTGGCCAGTGATTTGCATGTGCTATCATTTGAAAAACAAGAAAGGGGGAATTTGCCGGAAGCCGGTCCATCCTTGCTGCTTGACACAGTCGCTACAGGATAGAAACATCTGCACAGCATATGTTTCAAGGGACCTGGCGTATATAGCATACTGTTCTTAATATGTTTGCTCCCCTTAGCGCTGTGTGTTTTAACCAAGGTCTCCTCTCCAAGACAGGTTGTTTCCCCAGGTAGGGATTTTTCCCTGAAGTTAGGGAGGGGATGAAACTCCTCAACTAAGTGCCGGGCGGGTAGTTAATCACTTTAACTACAAACAATCATGCTTAAGCTACATAATCTTTACTCCCTGGAATGGAGATAAGAAACACCCTAACCTTTGTAATAGAAATTGACAGGATTAAAATCAACTGGTATAAATACGGATGTAACAAGACAATAAACAGCAGAACCTCTCTGGAGATCCAGACCAGAAGTTGGCTGGAGATCCTGGCTGGAGATCCTGGCTAGGCTGCTGATCAACTGAACACTGTCTCTGTGTCCTTCCTTCTTCGCCGACTTCGTCTACGCCTTTGAGAACCCCTGGACCTGCTGGGGTTGGATCCCAGCAGAACTTAGTGATACTTACAGGGATCTTAGGGAGAATGCCAAGAAAATTGAAAAGGACCATACACTGAAATAAAAAATAATATACAGGTATTCAACAGTAGACTTGTGAATCCGAAGAATCAAATCAATGATTTGAAACATGAGGAAACAAAAAACACCCAACCAGAAGAGAAAAAAAAATTATTTATTTATATTTTAATTAAATCTTTATTGTTCAGATTATTACATTTGTTCCTCTTTTTTCCCCCATAACTCCCCTCCTCCCAGTTCCCGCCCCACCCTCCTCCCTCACTCCCCACCCACTGTCCTCATCCATAGGTGCATGATTTCTGTCCAGTCTCTTCCCGCATCTCCCACACCCCTTTCCCTCCCAAGAATGGTCAGTCCATTCCCTTTCTATGTCCCTGATTCTATTATAATCACCAGTTCATTCTGTTCATCTGAATATTTATTCACTTGATTCTTAGATTCACTTGTTGATAGATGCATATTTGTTGTTCATAATTTGTATCTTTACCTTTTTCTTCCTCTTCCTCTTCTTAAAGGATACCTTTCAGCATTTCATATAATCCTGGTTTGGTGGTGATGAACTCCTTTAGCTTTTCCTTATCTGTGAAGCTCTTTATCTGACCTTCAGTTCTGAATGATAGCTTTGCTGGATAAAGTAATCTTGGTTGTAGGTTCTTGGTATTCATCACTTTGAATATTTCTTGCCACTCCCTTCTGGCCTGCAAAGTTTCTGTTGAGAAATGAGCTGATAGTCGTATGGGTATTCCCTTGTAGGTAACTGAGTTTCTTTCTCTTGCTGCTTTTAAGATTCTCTCTTTGTCTTTTGCTCTTGGCATTTTAATTATGATGTGTCTTGGTCCTCTTTGGATTCCTTTTGTTTGGGGTTCTCCACGCTTCTTGGACCTGTAAGTCCATTTCTTTCACCAGGTGGGGGTAGTTTTCTGTCATTTCTTCAAATAGGTTTTCAATATCTTGGTCTCTCTCATCTTCTGGCACCCCTATAATTCTGATGTTGGTACGCTTGAAGCTGTCCCAGAGGCTCCTTACACTATCCTCGCATTTTTGGATTCTTTTTTCATTCCGCCCCTCCAGTTGGGTGTATTTTGCTTCCTCGCATTTCAAATCATTGACTTGATTCTTGCGCTCCTCTGGTCTGCTGTCGGGAGTCTGTATAATATTCGTTATTTCAGTCCATGTATGCTTAATTTCTAGTTGGTTCCCCATCATAACAACGAGGGTCTCATTAGTTTTCTTGTAGATCTCATTAAGTTTATCGGCGGCTTCTAAACAGTCCTTGAGAGACCTTAAAAGTGTGGATCTGAACTCTATAGCTTCCATTGACAATTTTGTCCTGTTTCTTTGTCTCCGCATTTTGTTATGCTTTCTTGGTGCACCCCCTAGTGGTCTTTGTGCGCAGTCTTGTAGTTAAGCCTTGATTGTTGTAGCTAATACCAGGGAGGGTTTGACCTCCAGGCCAAGTGGCTGTAGAAAAAAGAATTAAAAAATATGAAGATAGAGTAAGGAGCCTCTGGGACAACTTTAAGTGCACCAATATCCAAATTATGGGGGTGCCAGAAGATGAAAGGGAGAGCAAGATATTGAAAACTTATTTGAAGAAATAATGGCAGAAAACTTCCCCTACCTGGTGAAAGAAGCAGACTTTCAAGTCCACGAAGCTCAGAGAACCCAAAAGAAGAGGAATCCAAAGAAGACCACATCAAGATACATGATAATTAAAATGCCAAGGCTATAGATAAAGAGATAATCTTAAAAGCAGCAAGTTAATTACCTACAAGGGGTGCCCATATGACTCAGATGATTTCTCAACAGAAACTATGCAGGCCAGAGGGAGAAGCAAGAAATATTTAAAGTGATGAATAGCAAGAACCTATGACCAAGTTTACCCAGCAAAGCTATCATTTCGAATTGAAGGTCAGATAAAGAGCTTCAGTCAAGAATAAGCTAAAAGAGTTTATCACCACCAAACTAGTATTATATGAAATGCTGAAGGGTATTCTTTAAGAAGAGGAAGAAGCCAAAACCGGTTTGGCTCAGTGGATAGCGTCGGCCTGCAGACTGGAGGGTCCCAGGTTCGATTCCGGTCAAGGGCATGTGCCTGGGTTGTGGGCAGGAGGCAGCTGATCGATGTTTCTCTCTCATCGATGTTTCTAACTCTCTATCTCTCTCCCTTCCTCTCTGTAAAAAATCAATAAAATGTATTTAAAAAAAAAAAGAAGAGGAAGAAGAAGGAAAGGGTAAAGATAAAAAATATGAGCATCAAAGTGACAACAAAGATATATCTATCAACAATTGAATCTAAAAATCAAATGAATAAAAAATCTGCTGAACAAATTAAACTGGTGAATGGCATAGAATTAGAGGCATGGAAATGGGACAGACTGACAATTCTTATAGGCAAGGGGATTTGGAGGGATGGTGGGAAGAGATTAGGCAAAGATCTTATATGCATTACCTATGGACACAGACAATAGGATGGCGAGGGCCTGGAGTAGGGTGGGAACTGGGTGGAGGGAAACTATGGGGGGAAAAAAGATGGGCATCTGTAATAATCTCAACAATAAGTATTAATAAATGAAATAAATAAAAAATAAATCCTCAGCAAAATATTAGCATATCAGATCCAACAATATTTTGAAAAGGCTAGAGACCCAAGCACAAAATTTGTGCAAGGGGCCTGGCCCTTGCAGCTGCCTTGGCTTGCCTAGGCCTCACAGTCCTGGCTTCGTCCAGAAGGCCATCTAGAAGGATGCGAGGAAGGTTGTTCAGCTGTCCAGTCCAATTAGCACATTATGCTTTTATTATTAGAGATCATATACCATGATAAAGTGGGATTTATTCCAAGGTTATAAGGCTGGCACAATATTTGCAAATCAATAAGTGTGATACATCACATAAATAAATTGAAAAATAAATACCACATGATCATATCAATAGATGCAGAAAAAGGATTTGATAAAATCAAGCACTCTTTTTTGATAAAAACTCTCAAAAGAGTGGAAATAGAGAGATCATATCTCAACATAATATAGGCCATATATAACAAAACTACACACAACATAATACTGAATGGACAAAAACTAAAAGTGTTTCCCTTAACAAGAGGAATAAGAAAAGGATGTCCACTTTCACCACGCTTACTCAACACTGCATGAATCCATGCATGGTTGGGGTCCCTCTGCCTGTCCAATGATTGGGGCTGATCAGGGCTCTCTCACCCACTTCTGATTGGGGCCAGTAGCTGGAGAGAGACCAAGGGAGGGCTCCAGGGCCTGTCTGGCCTAATCTCACCCAGTCCTAATTGGCGGGACTCAAGCTGCAAATTAACCTAGTGGTCCAAGCATCTGCCCCCTGGTGGTCAGCACATGTCATAGTGACTAGTCGGCCAACTGCACAGTCCGACACTTAGCATATTAGGCTTTATATATATACTAGAGGCCCTGTGCACAAAAATTTGTGCACTTGGGGGGGAGGGGGGTCCCTCAGCCCGGCCTGTGCCCTCTCGCAATCTGGGACCCCTCGGGAGATAACAACCTGCTGGCTTAGGCCTGCTCCCAGGTGGCAGAGGGCAGGCCCAATCCCTAGGTGCAGCCCCTGGTCAGGCTCAGAGCAGGGCTGATTAGGGAGTTGGGTTGCTGTCCCCTGTCATGCACAGAGCAGGGCGAATCAGGAGGTTGCAATGCCACCCTCAGTCACGCTCAGGGTAGGTATGATTGGGGGGTTGGGGCACCGCCCCCTGTCACACTCAAGGCAGGGTCAATGGGGAGGTTGCGGCGCCACCCCCTGTCATGCACAGAGCAGGGCCAGTCAGGGGGTTGGGGAGCTCCCCCCTGTCACGCACAGAGCAGGCCCATCAGGGGGTTGGGGCTCCGTAACCTGTCACGCACAGAGCAGGGTCGATCAGGGGTTTGGAGAGCTCTCTTCTGTCACACACAGAGTAGGGCTGATAGGGGAGTTGGGGCGCCACACTCTGTTACACTCAGGGCAGGACCGATCAGGAGGTTGGGGCGCCACACCCTGTCACACACAGAGCAGGGCCGATCAGAGGGTTGGGGTGCCGCACCCTGTCACACACAGAGCTGCAGGGCGATCAGGGGTTTGGGGAGCTCCCCCAATCAGGCACAGAGCAGGGTTGATCAGGAGGTTGGGGCGCCTTCCCCTGTCACAAACAGAGCAGGGCGGATAGGGAGGTTGTGGTCCCGCCTCCTGTCACACACAGAGCCACACAGCAATCAGGGGGTTTGGGCGCTGCCCCCTGTCACGCTGATCCCGGTGCCAGGAGGCCTCGCGGCTCCGCTGATCCTGGTGCTGGGAGGCATATTACCCTTTTACTATATAGGATAGAGGCCTGGTACATGGGTGGGGGCCAGCTGGTTTGTCCTGAAGGGTGTCCTGGATCAGGGTGAGGGTCCTGCTTGGGTGCCTGGTCAGCCTGGATGAGCAGATGATGGCTGTTTTCAGCTGGTCACACCCCGTTCAGGGTGGGGGTCCCCAATGGGGTGCCTGGCCAGTCTGGGTGAGGGGCTGAGGGCCATTTTCAGACTGGCAGGTGACTGAAGCTCCAAACCTCTCCTTTTTTTCTTTTTTTTTTTAATTCTGGGATTTATTTACCTGCTATGGCTGTCACTGGAGCTGAGAGCCGGCTTTAGCTCGGAGGCTTGGCTCCAGCTCTGAGACCTTGGCTGCTGAAAGCATTTATCTGGGTTTGTTTGGGTTCTATAATTGTAACACTTTTGCGGTCCTGCTCGCTCCAGCTCTGACACCTGAAATCAGGTTTCTGGGGATTTTTTAGCTTCTATAATTGCAACATTGTTTCTTAGAGTGCAAGCTCAGAGGCTGGCAGCAGCAGGCGGGGAACGTTGGCTTCCTCCTTCACTGAAGCAAGCCTCCTGTTTGCTTCAGCTGTCAGGCTGCCGGCTGCCATATTGGTTGGCAGTTAATTTGCATATCTTGCTGATTAGCCAATGGGAAGGGTAGCGAAGTTACTGTTAATTACCATGTTTCTCTATTATTAGATAAGACTAGAATCCCAGTGCACAAAATTCATGCAAGGGAGGGGGGGTCCCCTCAGCCCAGCCTGCACCCTCTCCAATCTGGGATCCCTTTCACAATCTTGGACCTCTGGCTCCTAATCGCTCATATGCCTGCCTGCCTGGTTGCCCCTAAATGCCTCCTACTGCCGGCCTGGCCACCCCCAACTGCCCCCATGCTGGCCTGGTTGCCCCCAACTGTGCCCCCTGCCAGCCTGGTCACCACTGATGCCTCCTCCCCCACTGGCCTTGTCGCCCAACGCAGCCTGCTGTTTATTTATTTGGTCATCCCTCACTAACCCCCCTGCCGACCTGGTCACACCATGCGACTGCTTGTTCAGTTGTTTGGTTGTCCCTCACTATCCCCCCTGCTGGCCTGGTCTTGTGAGGGTGTGAGGGTTAATTTGCATATTACATCTTTATTATATAGGAATAGATAGTAACTCAAGGTGCGGAATGCCCCGCATGCACTTTCTCCTGCCCCTGGTCTTGGAGACCGCATGTCTTTCCAAGGCTCTGCTCACCATCATCAGCTGCCACATGAAGTAAATTGAATTGTGTGTGTGTAAACCCTTTGCAGGCTCCATGAATGTGTCTTAACTTAGCTGCAGTTCCAATTACTCCAACATAAGGAGAGACACCCTCATTATCAGGTAACACCATCATGGTAAGACTCCTCCTCAGCCTACTTCAGTGGTTTTAAATAGGCCATGAGTTTCCCTAGATGGTTTGCCTCAGTGAATAGAACCACATCCTGTGGACTGAAGGGTCCTGGGTTTGATTCCAGTCAAGAGCACATTCCTGGGTTGCAGGCTTAATCCCCAGGAGGTGGTGTGTGGGAGGCAGATCGATTCTCTCTCATCATTGATGTTCTCTCTCTCTCTCTCTCTCTCTCTCTCTCTCTCTCTCTCTCTCTCTCTCTGCCTTCCTCTCTGAAATCAAAAAAAAATATATTAACAAAAATAATAAATAGGCCATTAATCAAATGTTGCTGCTCTCCATCCAGTCCCCTCAAACCCTCTTTTGTCTTTGACCCTCCCCACACACACACTCTGCTAGGGTCTGTAAAATGGGGTCAGGATTTCTACTTCAACCAAGGGCAAAGCTTCCACATGGCCCTCCTTCCCCGCCTGTCTCTGCCCCCAGTCCTGTGGGGTTTCTCTCCTTCCCCTCCATCTAACTTGGTGGGCCCTGCTCTGACCCCTCCTCATGTGACCTCCTGTCTACAGCCTCCCACTTTCTCCTCTGGGAGTGGAGCTCTCCAAAGGCTGTGTGGCAATTGAGGGGAGTTGTGTAGAGTGGGGTGGGGCAGGCAAAGCAGTGTGGGGTGTGCAGTGGTGGAGAGCTGTGTGGGGCAAGCCCAAGCTTTGGAGAAGAGCTGGGGTGACAAGTTACCGGGAGGAGGAGGGAGAGATGTGGTGCTTGTCCCATGAGAGAGGCATTGAGCTCCTCAGCTGCCCCCACCCATTAGCTTTTCTAGACCCCTGCACAACTATCACCCTCCACCCCTTGATGCCTCCACTTCAAGTTTTGGACTCAGTTTCTCTGACAGCCCCACCCCTCTCTCTGTTGCATTCCAGGGGCCCGAAGCTGCACCTTGGCTTTGGGCAGGTATGCCTGGCCTGCCCCCTGTAATGGTGCTACCCACTCTCCTGGAGTAGTTAGTGAAACTTAACAAATAAAAATAAGCATCTCTGAATATTATAAATCGTGCACTGAGAATGCCACAGGCTGCAGAGGGCTCTTGAATCAAGTGCAGCAGCCTCCCCTCCCACTCCATCCCTCCTGGCTCCCACTGCCATCCTCATCCATCCAGCGGCCAAACCCTGGGAGCTTCCTGACAGCTCTCTCCTCACACCTCACTTTCCAGTCCAACCCACCAGCGCCTGCAGCAAGCTAAGTTACTGGTCCGAGCGTCTGCCCATTGGTGGTCAGTGCATGTCATAGAGACTGGTTAAGCTGTCAAACTCCCAGCCAAACTCTAGTCGAGGAAACAATTTGTATATTAGGCTTATATTATATAGGACTAGAGGCCTAGTGCACAAAAATTCATGTATTTGGGTGGGAGGGTTACCTCAGCCCGGCAAATCCTGACCTTTACTTGTGGTAAATAAATAATAAAAAACATAAAGCACATATGTACATACATCGAAATGACGAAACATTTTTTTATAAATAAATGGGAGATGAAGACTAACCACAAAACGGTAAGTCGAGACCTACATAACCCAAGGATTGACTGTATTTAGGTCCGTTCCCCATTTTTTGATTGGATTGTTTATCTTCCTTTTGTTAAGTTGTATGACTTCCTGTAAACTTTGGAGATTAAACCCTTATCTGAAATAACATTGGCAACTATATTCTCCCATGCAGTGGGCATTTTTATTGTTTTGTTGATGGTTTCATTTGATGTGCAGAAGGTTTTTATATTGATGTAGTCCCATTTGTTTATTCCCTTATTAGTTTCCATTGCCCTAGGATCTGTATTGGTGAAGACACTGCTTTGATTATGTTGAGCTATGATTCCTCTATTCCCACTTTGCTGATGGTTTTTATCAAAAATCACGGCATATGTCTGAGATCTTGCTGCCTGTAGATTCCTCTAAGATTTTTATGGTTTCCCATCTTACATTTCAGTCCTTTATCCATTTTCAGTTTATTTTTGGGTACGGTGTACGTTGGTGGTCTAGTTTCATTTTTTTACATGTATCAGTTCAATTTTCCCAACACCATTTATTGAAGAGACTGTATTGATTCCATTGTATGCTCTTGCATCTTTTGTCAAATATTAATTGAGCATACTGGCTTGGGTAGAATTCTGGGTTCTCTATTCTATTCCATTGTTCTATATGTCTGTTCTTGTGCCAGTACTGGGCAGCTCTGAGAACAGTGGCTTTGTAATGTAGCTTGATATCTGGTATTGAGATCCCACCCACTTTGCTCTTCTTTCTCAGGATTGCTGTGGCTATTTGGAGTTTTCTTAATTCTATATGAATTGTTGTTTTCTCTAGGTTGCAAAATATGCTGTTGGTATTTTAATGGGGATTGCATTGAATCTATAGATTGCTTTGAGTAGTATGGACATTTTAATGGTGTTGATTCTACCAATCCATGAACAAAGTGTGTTCTTCTATCTATTTATGTCTTTATCTATTTTTTCAATGTTCTATAGTTTTCTGAGTACAGGTCAATTTCCTCCTTAGTTATCAGCCTGTTGAGATTTTTTGATTCTTCTTGGTTGAGTTTTGGAAGGTCTTATTTTTCTAGAAATGTGTCCATTTCCTCTAGGTTGTCTAGTTTTTCATAGTATTTTTTTTAACAATCCTTTGTATTTCTGTGGGGTCTGTTGTTATTTTGCCTCTTTCATTTCTGATTTTGTTTATCTAGGTCCTATCTCTTTGTTCCTTGGTGAGCCGCCTAGATTTTCATCAATTTTGTTTATTCTTTCAAAGAACCAGCTCTTGGTTTCATTGGCCATATATATTTGGTCTCTAAGTCATTTATTTTTGTTTTGGTCTCTATTATCTCTTTCCTTCTGTTCACTCTGGGCTTTCCTTGCTACTCTCTAATTCTTTATGTTGTAGAGTTAGATAATTTATTAACATTTTTCCTTGTTTATTTTGAGGTAGGCCTGTAGAGCTATAAACTTCCCTCTCAGAACTGCTTTCACTGTGTCCCATAGATTTTGGATTGTTGTGTTTTCACAACAATGGATTGTCATTTGTTTCAAGGATGTTTTTAACTTCTCTTTGATCTCTTTGGCAACCCAATCATTATTTAATAGCATGCTATTCAGCTTCCAAGTGTTTGAATTTTTTTGATTGTTTTTATTGTAGTTGATTTCATTTTTAAAAAAATTCTTTATTACTTAAGGTATTACAAATGTGTCTTCGTCCCCCCCATTAAACCCCTTTTCTCCTCCCCCTCCCCCCACTCATGCTCTCATCCCCCTGTTGTCCGTGTCCATTGGTCTGGCTTATATGCATGCATACAAGTCTTGCCCCCTCCCTTGCCTACTTTCCCTCTGGGGATTAATAGCCTGATCGCTGTTTCTCAGTCTTTGGATCTGTCCCTGTTCATCAGTCTCTGTTGTTCTCTATATTCCACAAATGAGTGAAATCATGAGGTATTTATCTTTCTCTGACTGGCTTATTTCACTTAGCACACTGCTCTCCAGTTCCATCCATTCTGTTACAAAAGGCAAGAGTTCCTTCTTTTTTGCCGCAGCATAGTATTCCATTCTGTAAATCGACCACAGTTTTTTGATCCACTCATCTGTTGATGGGCACTTACACTGTTTCCAAATCTTAGCTATAGTAAAATGTGCTGCTATGAAGATAGGAGTGCATATATCCTTTCTGATTGGTGTTTCTGGCTTCTTGGGATATATTCCTAGAAGTGGGATCACAGGGTCAAATGGGAGTTCCATTTTTAGTTTTTTGTGGAAGCTCCATACTGCTCTCCACAGTGGCTCACCAGTCTGCATTCCCACCAGCAGTGCACGAGAGTTCCTTTTTCTCCACATCCTCTCCAGCACTTGTTGTTTGTTGATTTGTTGATGATAGCCATTCTGACAGGTGTGAGATGGTACCACATTGTCGTTTTGATTTGCATCTCTCATATAATTAGCGACTTTGAGCATGTTTTCATATGTCTTTGGCCTTTTGTATGTCCTCTTTCGAAAAGTGTCTCTTTAGGTCTGTTGTCCATTTTTTGATTGGATTGTTTATCTTCCTATTGTTAAGTTTCATGAGTTCTCTGTAAATGTTGGAGATTAAACACTTATCCGTGATATCATTGCCAAATATCTTCTCCCATGCAGTGGGTCTTCTTGTTGTTTCTTTTATTTCTCTGCTTTTCTTTTTTTATTTTTTTAAGTTGTTTTATCGCTTAAAGTATTACAAAGAGTATTACATATGTCTCCTTTTTTCCTGCCCTTAACAATCCCCTGGCCTCCTGTACCCCCCACTGTCTTATGTCCATTGGTTATACTTATATTCAAGTCCTTCGGTTGATCTCTTACTCCAACCCCTTCTGCCCCACAACCCTCCCCGGTCTTCCCACTGTAGTTTGACAATCTGTTCGAGGCTGCTCTGCCTCCATATCTATTTTTGTTCATAAGTTTATAATGGTCTTAATTATCCATAAATGAGTGAGATCATGTGGTATTTTTCCTTCATTGACCGGCTTATTTCACTTAGCATAATATTCTCCAGTTCCATCCATGCTGTTGCAAATGGTAAGAGTTCCTTCTTTTTTACACCAGCATAGTATTCCATCGTGTAGATGTACCACAGTTTTCTAATCCATTTTTCTACTTATGGGCACTTAGGCTGTTTCCAGATCTTAGCTATGGTGAATTGCACTGCTAAGAACATATGGGTGCATATATCCTTTCTGATTGTTGTTTCTGTTTTCTTGGGATATATGCCTAGAAGTGGCATCATGGGGTCAAATGGGAGTTCCACTTTTAGTTTTTTGAGGAAACTCCATACTGTCTTCCATAGTGGCTGCACCAGTCTGCATTCTCACCAGTAGTGCACGAGAGTTCCTTCTTCTCCACATCCTCTACAGCACTTGTCATTTTTTGATTTGTTGATGATAGCCATTCTGACAGGTGTGAGATGGTACATCATTACTGTTTTGATTTGCATTTTTCTAATGATTAGTGACTTAAATAACTTCACAGCTACCTCTTTATCCGAGAATAAAGGCCAATATGTATATAATGGTCTATAAAATATTTGACCCACTTACTTTTAAAATCTCATCTTCTATAAGTATTCCTGTGCTTTTTGTCTACACTCATTCAGTGTTATTCTTGGAACACCCAGTTATCTTCCTCTCACAGGGACCATGCTTTGTATGTTCTTACTAGAGGCCTAGTTCATGGATTGATACACCACTGGGGTCCCTCAGCCTGTCTCTCAGGTATCAGTGGACTTCCATGCTTCTACTGCCTGGTCTTATCTGCCAGCTCATCAGGCCCTAGCCTGCTGTCTGCATCAATCCTGCAAAACATGAAGTAGTGTGTGAAGCAGCAGGTGGCTGGGGAGGAGCCCAAGCCCAGGCTGGGTGCCATGCTATTCCTGCTCATCCCAGCCCCACTTCACCGGCCACCGCCAATTGGGCGCACATGGGGAGTGTCGGCAGGAGAGGCTTGCACTGCTGCAGATGTGCTCATCAGCTGTGAGCTTGGCATCTGGCTGAGCAGTGCTACCCATCTGGAGTGCACTGACGACCAAGGGGAAGCTCCTGTGTTTAGCATCTGCCCCTGGTGGTCAGTGCATGTCATAGTGACCAGATGACCAATCATTCAGTCGTTTGGTCACTTAGGCTTCTACACTAAGAATAGACAAATATGTAAATTGACCATACCTTCATGATGTCCCACAATCAAGCAGGTGTTAGTCTGTAAACCCAACAAAGATGGTGGGCATGTGAGCAGCACTCACATGTGTAGGCACCAATTGGCCAGGGGGTGGGGCAGGACACTTGCGTCATCACCATGGCATTCTGCACCATCTCAGCTGCTCCGGGCCTCTGGGCAGTGTGGGAAGGTAGAAAGGTGGCTCTGGGCTGGAGCAAAGATGGAAAGGTGGTTCCAGGCTGAAGCGAAGGCAGAAAGGTGGTTCGGCTGGAGCGAAGACGGTGCCGGCATCCAGGGGAAGGAAGTCCCATTCTTGTACGAATGTTCATGCATTGGGCTTCTAGTTTATATGCATACTAGAGGCCCAGTGCACAAAAGTCTGTGCTCTTTGGGGGGTCCCTCAGCCCTGCCTGTGCCCTTTCACAGTCTGGGAATCCTTGGGGGATGACTACCTGCTGGCTTAGGCCCACTGCCTGGGGGATTGGGCCTAAACTGGCAGTCAGACATCCCTCTGGCAGCCTGGGCGCCCTCAGGGGATGTCCACTTGCCAGCAGGGAGCATGCCTAAGCTGCAATCAGACATCCTTAGTGCCACTGAGGAGGCAAGAGAGGCTCCCTCCACCACCGCTGTACTGGTAGCCATCAGACTGGCTCGTGGCTGAGCAGAGCTCCTCCTGTGGGAGCGCACTGACCACCCGGGGGCAGCTCCTGCATTGAGCATCTGCCCCCCTGGTGGTCAGTGTGTGTCATAGTGACCAGTCATTTCCAGTCATTCTGCTGCTAGGGTCAATTTGCATATTAACCTTTTATTATATAGGAGTGCCTGGCCAGCCTGTGTGAGGGGCTGATGGCTGTTTTCAAACTGGCCACAGCCCATTCAGTGTGGGGTTCCCCACTGGGGTGCCTGGCCAGCCTGAGTAAGGGGCTGAGGTCCATTTTCAAGTTGGTCACACCTCCTTCAGGGTGGGGGGGGTCCTGCTGGCGTGCCTGGCCAGTCTGGGTGAGGGGCTGATGGCTGTTTGCAGGCAGGCCAAGACCCACAGCGGGGGCCCTCACCCCATGAGGGTGTGGCCATCCTGGGTGAGGGGCTTATGGCTGTTTGCAGGATGGCCACTACCCCCAGCTACCCAAACTACCAGTGGAGGCTGGCTGGAAGCAGGTGTCTGGGATTTATTTGTCTTCTATAATTGAAGCTTTGTTGCCATGAGCGGAGGCCGCAGCCAGCTCAGGGCCTGTGGGAAGCTTGACTTCCTCCATCACCCGGGCAACCAAGCCTCCTGCTTGCTACAGCTCCATGGCTTCCAGCGACCATCTTGGTTGGGTTAATTTGCATATAGTTGCTCTGATTGGCTGGTGGGCATAGCTTAGGGCATAGTGAAGGTACAGTTAATTAGCATCTTTGTCTTTTATTAGTGTAGATAGATTTTTTTAAGTCAATATTGAGGCAATAGCAATGGTCTCCTAATTAGTGTCTCACTCTTACAATTCTGTTACAGATCTCTTGATTCACCTATGCCAGTGTTATGGTAGATAGTTCTGAGAGTGCACATGAAGTTGTACAGGAAGAATACAATTTTACACATATTCAAGGAGCTTCTTACTTTTTCACAGTGTTCTTATAAAAAGATAGCTCATAAGGTGAAAGTTTACAATTGCAAGAACAAGTTTCAACCAATAGGGACAAAGGCCTGTGAAAAAAGCTTTAGCTATCCTTTCTAAGGGCCAATTCTAAAATGCATTATTTCACTGTGCAAGAACCTGAGTAATTTGAACCCGCATTGACTTTGACAATGACTATGATAATGTACTCTTTTTAAAATTTATTTTCATTGTTTACACTATGTCCTCATTTCCTCCCCTTCACCCCCTTTACACAGCCCCACCTCCCTTTCCTTTGGCTTTCACCATACTGTTTGTTGTATGTGTCTATGGGTATGCATGTATGTTCTTTGTCTAATCCCTTCTTCTTTCATGTGGTATCTTCTCCCCAAAATCCTTCCTCTTTGACAGCTGTCAGTTGTTCTATGTTTTTATGCCTCTGTGTTGTGAGAGTGAACCAGTGATCTTTTCTGTCAAAGAAAGGAGCTTACTGCCATATTAGATCCCACTATTTTGATCTGACCTTCAGGCTATCAGAGTGCCACCATCTTAGCTCCGCCTTACCCCTCCTCTTCCTCTGAATTAGCCAATCATGAAATAATGTGAACCTGAGCTCTGAGCCCTGACCAATCAGGTCAGAGTTCAGAGTGAGGCACAGGGCAGACCCACATCAAGAAACAAAAGCCAAATAGACTTCACATTCATTGTTTTCTGCCCCTGATTTCCAGCTGGCAAAATCACCCTTTGGCACAGGAGGGTGCAATGAAGTTTTGAGTGTCTGTCTCATTCCAGTGACATTGTTGAGAGCATTTCTAACAGTGTCCATTTTATTAATCAGTTCATTTTGATCATTAGATTAACACATACAACTGAGATTATATGGCATTGACTCGGCATAATAACCTCCTCTGATATTGGCTTTTCCCCTTTCCTGTCTTATTTTCTAAGCTCTCTCACTTCTGTTTCCTTAAATTATGTCACAAATAAACTTTCCAGTTTTTTTTTCTTTAATTAGTTCCATATAAACTAATGGCACTCAAATTCTTATTTTCATATTTTATCTAGAGAACGAGAGGCCTGGTGCATGAATTCATGCATGTGTGAGGTCCAGCTGGCTCAGGGGGAGGGGCTGGGACAGCAGGGGCAGAGGGACCAAGAGAGTTAGAAGTGGGTGCTGATCGGGCCCCAATCAGGCTGGTTGGCTGTTGCAGTGTACATCATAGGGACTAGTCATAGTGGTTGTTCCGTCATTCCAGTCACTTGGCTATATATGTGTAGATAATCCATGGCAACAGAAGCTAAAATACATATTTATAGATATTCACATTGAAGTCAAGGATATATTTCTAAAATAGGTATCTCCAGTCATTCCCTAACCAAATAATTTTTTAATTCTCTCTCACCTAGCCTAAAATCTACCATATTAAGGACGTCTATAAGACTCGAATAAGAGGCTTGTGTAGCCTGCACCCATCCAAGGAAGAGCAGCCTCGTGATCAGCACACCCTAAGTCTGAGAAACAGCAGCTGTGTGTGAAGCCTCCCCCCACCAGCCAGAGGAGCCACCACAACTGTGAACAGCACCCACCAGAGGAGCTGCTGCCAACTGAGGAGCAGCTGCTACCACAACTGCCAGAGGAGCAACCTCAGTCTGAGGAGCCACTGCCACCCAAGGAGCAGCCACTGAATGACTCAACATCTAGATATGTCGGTGAGATCAAACATGGGTAGACAAAGAAACCCCCAAAGGAAAGAGAAGGAGGACTCGCCAGAAAAGCAGCTAAGTGAAAAAGGCATTCAGCATGACAGAAAAAGAATTCAGATTAAGGGTCCTAGAATGCATAAACCAGATGGAGGAAAAACTCAACAACTTATGCAAGAAGCAAGAGGAAATGGATGAAAGAATAAACAAATTATGTAAGAACCAAGAAGAAATGAAGACTGATATAGCTGCAATAAAAAACACCATTGAAAGTTTCAACAGTAGACTAGGAGAAGCGGAAGACCGAACTAGCGAATTAGAAGACAGGGAAGCAAAACACACCCAAATTGAACTGAAATTGGAGAAAAAAATTAAAAGACAGGAGGAGAGACTAAGGGAGCTATGGGATAACATGAAACAATACAACATATGAACAATAGGGGTGCCAGAACAACAGAAAGAGGCACAAGGGTTAGAAAACCTATTTGAAGAAATAATATAAAACTTCGCTGAGGTGGGGAAGAAAAAAATCACACAAGCACAGAGAGTTCCAAACAAGGTGAATCGGAGAAGATTCACACCAAATCACACCATAATTACCATGGCAAATGCTCAGGACAAAGAGAGAATCTTAATGGCCACAAGAGAGAGACAGAAAGTTATATTCAAGGGATCTCCCATAAGATTTTCAAATGATTTCTCATCAGAAACACATCAGGCCAGAAAAGAATGAACAGAAATTTACAAAGTGATGCAAAGCAAAGGACTGAATCCAAGAATACTCTATCCAGTAAGCCTATCAATCAAAATTGAAGGAGAAATAAGAAGCTTCACACACAAAAATAGGCTAAGGGAGTTATCACCACCAGGCCAGCAATGCAAGAAATGCTAAAGGAACCAGTGTAAAATGAAGAAATAAAAAGCTCAGAAAGAAAACAGACCCCTCCAAAAAGAAATGGCTACAAACAAGTACCTTTCAAGAATAACTTTAAAGGTAAACGGACTAAATGCTCCAATCAAAAGACATTGAGTGGCTGAATGGATAAAAAAACATCATCCATACGGTTGCTGTCTACAAGAAACCCATCTCAGAAGAAGGGACTCACACAGACTGAAAGTGAAGGGATGGAAAAATATCTTTCAGGCATATGGAAATGAAAAGAAACACACACACACAAAAAAAACAAAAACAAAAACAAACAAACAACAACAAAAAAACTATGGGTAGCAATACTTATATGGGAAAAAATAGACCTCAAAGTGAAGGCCATAACAAGAGATAAGGAAGGCCACTTCATAATACTAAAGGGATCAATACAACAAGAGGAAATAACCCTGATAAACATATATGCACCCAATACAGGAGCACCCAAGTACATAAAAAAACTCCTAGAAGACATCAAAGGGGAGATTGACAACAATACAATCATAGTAGGGGACTTTAATACACCACTGTCATCACTGGATAAATCCTCTAGACAAACAATCAGCTAAGAAACAGCAATCCAAGATGACTAACTAGATCAGATGGACTTCATTGACATCTTTAGAACACTTCACCCCAAAGCCACGGAATATACATTCTTCTCAAGGGCTCATGGGACATATTCAAAAATAGACCACATATAGGGTCACAAACAAAATCTCCCCAATTTCAAGAAGATTGAAATCATATCAAGACTCTTCTCAAAACAGGATGGCATAATATTAGAAAAAACTACCAAATACTAAAACATTTGGAGGCTGAATAGCATGTTATAAAATATTGATTGGGTTACCAATGAGATCAAAGAAGAAATAAAAACATCCTAGAAACTAATGACAATGAAAACACAACAATCCATAACCTATGGGACGCAATGAAAGCAGTCCTGAGAGGGAAGTTTATAACACTACAGGCCTATTTCAAAAAACAAGAAAAAATGATAGTAAATCATCTAACTCTACAACTCAAATAATTAGAAAGAGAGCAACAAGAAAAGCCCAGAGAGAGCATAAGGAAGGAGATAATAAAGATTAGAGCAGAAATAAATGACATAGAGAGCAAAAAAACAATACAGAAAATCAATGAAACCAAGAGCTGGTTCTTTGAAAGGATAAACAAGATTGATACACCTCCTGCCAGGCTCACCAGGAAGCAAAGAGAGAGGACCCAAATAAACAAAAGCAGAAATGATAGAGGCAAAATAACAAGAGACCCCACAGAAATACAAATGATTGTTAAAAAATACTATACTATCCTCCTCAGATTATTCCAAAAAAATTCAAGAGGAAGGAACACTTCCAGGCTCATTCTATGAAGCCAGCATCACCCTAATACCAAAACCAGATAAAGACAACACAATGAAAGATAATCATAAGCCAATATCCCTCATGAATATTGATGCCACAATACTCAACAAAATTCTAGCAAATTGAGAAAGACCGTACACCATGACCAAGTAGGATTTATCCTGACGATGTAAGGGTGGTACAATATTTGCAAATCAATAAATGTGATACATCACATAAAGAAATTAAGAGATAAAAATCATAAAGTCATATCAATTAACTCAGAAAAAGCATTTGACAAAATCCTACACGCTTTCTTGATAAAAGCTCTAAGCAAGTTAGGAATAAAAGTATCATAACTCAAGATAATAAAAGCCATATATGAGAAACCCACAGCTAACATCATACTCAATGGTCAAAAACTAAAACCATTTCCCCTAAGAACAGGCACAAGACAGGGATGCCCACTCTCACCACTCCTGTTCGACATAGTACTGTGAGTACTAGCCATTGCAATCAGACAAGAAGAAGATACAAAAGACATCCAGATTGGAAAAGAAGAAGTAAAAGTGTCCTTATTTGCAGATGACATGATACTGTACATGAAAAACCCTAAAGACTCCATCAATAAAATTATTAGACGTAATAAATGAATTCGGTAATATAGCAGGATACAAAATTAATGCCAAGAAATCTTTGGCATTCCTTTACACCAATAGTGAACTTACAGAAAGAGAAACTAAAAAAGCAATACCATTTACCATCATGCCAATAATATTAAAATACCTAGGAATAAACTTAACTAAGGAAGTAAAAGGTCCATATGCTAAAAACTACAGAACACTGAAAAAAGAGAAAGAGGAAGACATAAAGAGATGGAAGAACATATGGTGTTCATGGATTTGTAGAATCAACATCATTAAAATGTCCATACTACTCAAAGCAATCTGTAGATTCAATGCAATCCCCATTAAAATACCAATGGCATATTTCACATATCTAGAATGAATGTTCCAAAAATTCATCCGGAATAAAAAAACCTTGAATAGCTACAGCAATCCTGAGAAAGAACAAAGTAGGTGGGATCTCAATACCAGATATCAACCTGTATTACAAAGCCACTGTTCTTAAAATATCTTGGTACTGGCACAAGAACAGACATATAGATCAATGGAATAGGATAGAAAACCCAGAAATCGACCCAAATCAATATGCCCAATATTTGAAAAAGGAGGCAAGAGCATAAAATGGAGTCAAGACAGTCTCTTCAATAAATGGTGTTGGGATAATTGGATTGATACATGCAAAAAGATGAAATTAGACCACCAACTTACACCATACACAGAAAAAGAACTCAAGAGAAACCAAGATGGTGGCATAGGTAAACACCAGAAATTGATGCCTTGCACAACCACTTCAAAAATACAACTAAAAGACAAAACGGACATCATCCAGAACCACAGGAAGGCTGGCTGAGTGGAAATTCTACAACTAGATGGAAAGAGAAAAGCACACTGAGACTCAGAGGAGGTGCAGAAGTAAAGTGCAGAGGTACAGAGGCACCCACTGAAAGGGCTGGCAACTGAGGACGCGGCACTGGTGGAAAGGGCTCGCAGCTGAGGATGCAGCACATGTGGAAAGGGCGCAGCTGAGGACGCAGTTGTCTTTTTCAATTGGGAGGGAGTCTCAAGCTCCCGACTGCTCTGAACTCCAGTTCCAGGTGAGTCTTTGGGGACCCAGACTCATAGGGGGAGATACTGAACTGCCTGGCATCAGGCAGAATTCGAGGGCGACTTTTTTTCAGAGGAGCTTTCAGTGATTGCCACGAAACACTGAGACCTAGGGCCTCTTGGGGTACGACTGGGGACCAGCCATAGCTGCTTGCTCTTCCCTGTTGATCCCTTGAGACCCCGCCCCACCCAAGCTGTGCTCAGAGGCTTTTGCATATGAAAGGCCTAGCCCTTTGCAATTTAAAAATTACCTAACAAATTGCAGCTGGGTCAGAGAGACCCAGAACTTCCAAAAGGCCCAAGGCCCCACTGCAGCTTGCACTGATTCACAGCTGGGCCTCATTTGAACACCTCCAAACCCCAAACAAAGAAGAGGAATCTCTCCATAGCTCCTTCTGTGTAGTCTCAGGCAGAGGCTAAATTCGCACCTCCTTAGAGATCCAAGAGCCAGTGTACCCAGTGGTCAGAGTGGGACCATCCAGATTACAACTCCTCAGATCCATAAGGGACAAACTCAGGGGGCAGACTCAGTTGCCAGAAGCCGGTCCATCCTTGCTGCTTGACACAGTCGCTACAGGATAGAAACATCTGCACAGCATATGTTTCAAGGGACCTGGCGTATATAGCATACTGTTCTTAATATGTTTGCTCCCCTTAGCGCTGTGTGTTTTAACCAAGGTCTCCTCTCCAAGACAGGTTGTTTCCCCAGGTAGGGATTTTTCCCTGAAGTTAGGGAGGGGATGAAACTCCTCAACTAAGTGCCGGGCGGGTAGTTAATCACTTTAACTACAAACAATCATGCTTAAGCTACATAATCTTTACTCCCTGGAATGGAGATAAGAAACACCCTAACCTTTGTAATAGAAATTGACAGGATTAAAATCAACTGGTATAAATACGGATGTAACAAGACAATAAACAGCAGAACCTCTCTGGAGATCCAGACCAGAAGTTGGCTGGAGATCCTGGCTGGAGATCCTGGCTAGGCTGCTGATCAACTGAACACTGTCTCTGTGTCCTTCCTTCTTCGCCGACTTCGTCTACGCCTTTGGGAACCCCTGGACCTGCTGGGGTTGGATCCCAGCAGAACTTAGTGATACTTACAGGGATCTTAGGGAGAATGCCAAGAAAATTGAAAAGGACCATACACTGAAATAAAAAATAATATACAGGTATTCAACAGTAGACTTGTGAATCCGAAGAATCAAATCAATGATTTGAAACATGAGGAAACAAAAAACACCCAACCAGAAGAGAAAAAAAAAATTATTTATTTATATTTTAATTAAATCTTTATTGTTCAGATTATTACATTTGTTCCTCTTTTTTCCCCCATAACTCCCCTCCTCCCAGTTCCCGCCCCACCCTCCTCCCTCACTCCCCACCCACTGTCCTCATCCATAGGTGCATGATTTCTGTCCAGTCTCTTCCCGCATCTCCCACACCCCTTTCCCTCCCAAGAATGGTCAGTCCATTCCCTTTCTATGTCCCTGATTCTATTATAATCACCAGTTCATTCTGTTCATCTGAATATTTATTCACTTGATTCTTAGATTCACTTGTTGATAGATGCATATTTGTTGTTCATAATTTGTATCTTTACCTTTTTCTTCCTCTTCCTCTTCTTAAAGGATACCTTTCAGCATTTCATATAATCCTGGTTTGGTGGTGATGAACTCCTTTAGCTTTTCCTTATCTGTGAAGCTCTTTATCTGACCTTCAGTTCTGAATGATAGCTTTGCTGGATAAAGTAATCTTGGTTGTAGGTTCTTGGTATTCATCACTTTGAATATTTCTTGCCACTCCCTTCTGGCCTGCAAAGTTTCTGTTGAGAAATGAGCTGATAGTCGTATGGGTATTCCCTTGTAGGTAACTGAGTTTCTTTCTCTTGCTGCTTTTAAGATTCTCTCTTTGTCTTTTGCTCTTGGCATTTTAATTATGATGTGTCTTGGTCCTCTTTGGATTCCTTTTGTTTGGGGTTCTCCACGCTTCTTGGACCTGTAAGTCCATTTCTTTCACCAGGTGGGGGTAGTTTTCTGTCATTATTTCTTCAAATAGGTTTTCAATATCTTGGTCTCTCTCATCTTCTGGCACCCCTATAATTCTGATGTTGGTACGCTTGAAGCTGTCCCAGAGGCTCCTTACACTATCCTCGCATTTTTGGATTCTTTTTTCATTCCGCCCCTCCGGTTGGGTGTATTTTGCTTCCTCGCATTTCAAATCATTGACTTGATTCTTGCGCTCCTCTGGTCTGCTGTCGGGAGTCTGTATAATATTCGTTATTTCAGTCCATGTATGCTTAATTTCTAGTTGGTTCCCCATCATAACAACGAGGGTCTCATTAGTTTTCTTGTAGATCTCATTAAGTTTATCGGCGGCTTCTAAACAGTCCTTGAGAGACCTTAAAAGTGTGGATCTGAACTCTATAGCTTCCATTGACAATTTTGTCCTGTTTCTTTGTCTCCGCATTTTGTTATGCTTTCTTGGTGCACCCCCTAGTGGTCTTTGTGCGCAGTCTTGTAGTTAAGCCTTGATTGTTGTAGCTAATACCAGGGAGGGTTTGACCTCCAGGCCAAGTGGCTGTAGAAAAAAGAATTAAAAAATATGAAGATAGAGTAAGGAGCCTCTGGGACAACTTTAAGTGCACCAATATCCAAATTATGGGGGTGCCAGAAGATGAAAGGGAGAGCAAGATATTGAAAACTTATTTGAAGAAATAATGGCAGAAAACTTCCCCTACCTGGTGAAAGAAGCAGACTTTCAAGTCCAGGAAGCTCAGAGAACCCAAAAGAAGAGGAATCCAAAGAAGACCACATCAAGATACATGATAATTAAAATGCCAAGGCTATAGATAAAGAGATAATCTTAAAAGCAGCAAGTTAATTACCTACAAGGGGTGCCCATATGACTCAGCTGATTTCTCAACAGAAACTATGCAGGCCAGAGGGAGAAGCAAGAAATATTTAAAGTGATGAATAGCAAGAACCTATGACCAAGTTTACCCAGCAAAGCTATCATTTCGAATTGAAGGTCAGATAAAGAGCTTCAGTCAAGAATAAGCTAAAAGAGTTTATCACCACCAAACTAGTATTATATGAAATGCTGAAGGGTATTCTTTAAGAAGAGGAAGAAGCCAAAACCGGTTTGGCTCAGTGGATAGCGTCGGCCTGCAGACTGGAGGGTCCCAGGTTCGATTCCGGTCAAGGGCATGTGCCTGGGTTGTGGGCAGGAGGCAGCTGATCGATGTTTCTCTCTCATCGATGTTTCTAACTCTCTATCTCTCTCCCTTCCTCTCTGTAAAAAATCAATAAAATGTATTTAAAAAAAAAAAGAAGAGGAAGAAGAAGGAAAGGGTAAAGATAAAAAATATGAGCATCAAAGTGACAACAAAGATATATCTATCAACAATTGAATCTAAAAATCAAATGAATAAAAAATCTGCTGAACAAATTAAACTGGTGAATGGCATAGAATTAGAGGCATGGAAATGGGACAGACTGACAATTCTTATAGGCAAGGGGATTTGGAGGGATGGTGGGAAGAGATTAGGCAAAGATCTTATATGCATTACCTATGGACACAGACAATAGGATGGCGAGGGCCTGGAGTAGGGTGGGAACTGGGTGGAGGGAAACTATGGGGGGAAAAAAGATGGGCATCTGTAATAATCTCAACAATAAGTATTAATAAATGAAATAAATAAAAAATAAATCCTCAGCAAAATATTAGCATATCAGATCCAACAATATTTTGAAAAGGCTAGAGACCCAAGCACAAAATTTGTGCAAGGGGCCTGGCCCTTGCAGCTGCCTTGGCTTGCCTAGGCCTCACAGTCCTGGCTTCGTCCAGAAGGCCATCTAGAAGGATGCGAGGAAGGTTGTTCAGCTGTCCAGTCCAATTAGCACATTATGCTTTTATTATTAGAGATCATATACCATGATAAAGTGGGATTTATTCCAAGGTTATAAGGCTGGCACAATATTTGCAAATCAATAAGTGTGATACATCACATAAATAAATTGAAAAATAAATACCACATGATCATATCAATAGATGCAGAAAAAGGATTTGATAAAATCAAGCACTCTTTTTTGATAAAAACTCTCAAAAGAGTGGAAATAGAGAGATCATATCTCAACATAATATAGGCCATATATAACAAAACTACACACAACATAATACTGAATGGACAAAAACTAAAAGTGTTTCCCTTAACAAGAGGAATAAGAAAAGGATGTCCACTTTCACCACGCTTACTCAACACTGCATGAATCCATGCATGGTTGGGGTCCCTCTGCCTGTCCAATGATTGGGGCTGATCAGGGCTCTCTCACCCACTTCTGATTGGGGCCAGTAGCTGGAGAGAGACCAAGGGAGGGCTCCAGGGCCTGTCTGGCCTAATCTCACCCAGTCCTAATTGGCGGGACTCAAGCTGCAAATTAACCTAGTGGTCCAAGCATCTGCCCCCTGGTGGTCAGCACATGTCATAGTGACTAGTCGGCCAACTGCACAGTCCGACACTTAGCATATTAGGCTTTATATATATACTAGAGGCCCTGTGCACAAAAATTTGTGCACTTGGGGGGGAGGGGGGTCCCTCAGCCCGGCCTGTGCCCTCTCGCAATCTGGGACCCCTCGGGAGATAACAACCTGCTGGCTTAGGCCTGCTCCCAGGTGGCAGAGGGCAGGCCCAATCCCTAGGTGCAGCCCCTGGTCAGGCTCAGAGCAGGGCTGATTAGGGAGTTGGGTTGCTGTCCCCTGTCATGCACAGAGCAGGGCGAATCAGGAGGTTGCAATGCCACCCTCAGTCACGCTCAGGGTAGGTATGATTGGGGGGTTGGGGCACCGCCCCCTGTCACACTCAAGGCAGGGTCAATGGGGAGGTTGCGGCGCCACCCCCTGTCATGCACAGAGCAGGGCCAGTCAGGGGGTTGGGGAGCTCCCCCCTGTCACGCACAGAGCAGGCCCATCAGGGGGTTGGGGCTCCGTAACCTGTCACGCACAGAGCAGGGTCGATCAGGGGTTTGGAGAGCTCTCTTCTGTCACACACAGAGTAGGGCTGATAGGGGAGTTGGGGCGCCACACTCTGTTACACTCAGGGCAGGACCGATCAGGAGGTTGGGGCGCCACACCCTGTCACACACAGAGCAGGGCCGATCAGAGGGTTGGGGTGCCGCACCCTGTCACACACAGAGCTGCAGGGCGATCAGGGGTTTGGGGAGCTCCCCCAATCAGGCACAGAGCAGGGTTGATCAGGAGGTTGGGGCGCCTTCCCCTGTCACAAACAGAGCAGGGCGGATAGGGAGGTTGTGGTCCCGCCTCCTGTCACACACAGAGCCACACAGCAATCAGGGGGTTTGGGCGCTGCCCCCTGTCACGCTGATCCCGGTGCCAGGAGGCCTCGCGGCTCCGCTGATCCTGGTGCTGGGAGGCATATTACCCTTTTACTATATAGGATAGAGGCCTGGTACATGGGTGGGGGCCAGCTGGTTTGTCCTGAAGGGTGTCCTGGATCAGGGTGAGGGTCCTGCTTGGGTGCCTGGTCAGCCTGGATGAGCAGATGATGGCTGTTTTCAGCTGGTCACACCCCGTTCAGGGTGGGGGTCCCCAATGGGGTGCCTGGCCAGTCTGGGTGAGGGGCTGAGGGCCATTTTCAGACTGGCAGGTGACTGAAGCTCCAAACCTCTCCTTTTTTTCTTTTTTTTTTTAATTCTGGGATTTATTTACCTGCTATGGCTGTCACTGGAGCTGAGAGCCGGCTTTAGCTCGGAGGCTTGGCTCCAGCTCTGAGACCTTGGCTGCTGAAAGCATTTATCTGGGTTTGTTTGGGTTCTATAATTGTAACACTTTTGCGGTCCTGCTCGCTCCAGCTCTGACACCTGAAATCAGGTTTCTGGGGATTTTTTAGCTTCTATAATTGCAACATTGTTTCTTAGAGTGCAAGCTCAGAGGCTGGCAGCAGCAGGCGGGGAACGTTGGCTTCCTCCTTCACTGAAGCAAGCCTCCTGTTTGCTTCAGCTGTCAGGCTGCCGGCTGCCATATTGGTTGGCAGTTAATTTGCATATCTTGCTGATTAGCCAATGGGAAGGGTAGCGAAGTTACTGTTAATTACCATGTTTCTCTATTATTAGATAAGACTAGAATCCCAGTGCACAAAATTCATGCAAGGGAGGGGGGGTCCCCTCAGCCCAGCCTGCACCCTCTCCAATCTGGGATCCCTTTCACAATCTTGGACCTCTGGCTCCTAATCGCTCATATGCCTGCCTGCCTGGTTGCCCCTAAATGCCTCCTACTGCCGGCCTGGCCACCCCCAACTGCCCCCATGCTGGCCTGGTTGCCCCCAACTGTGCCCCCTGCCAGCCTGGTCACCACTGATGCCTCCTCCCCCACTGGCCTTGTCGCCCAACGCAGCCTGCTGTTTATTTATTTGGTCATCCCTCACTAACCCCCCTGCCGACCTGGTCACACCATGCGACTGCTTGTTCAGTTGTTTGGTTGTCCCTCACTATCCCCCCTGCTGGCCTGGTCTTGTGAGGGTGTGAGGGTTAATTTGCATATTACATCTTTATTATATAGGAATAGATAGTAACTCAAGGTGCGGAATGCCCCGCATGCACTTTCTCCTGCCCCTGGTCTTGGAGACCGCATGTCTTTCCAAGGCTCTGCTCACCATCATCAGCTGCCACATGAAGTAAATTGAATTGTGTGTGTGTAAACCCTTTGCAGGCTCCATGAATGTGTCTTAACTTAGCTGCAGTTCCAATTACTCCAACATAAGGAGAGACACCCTCATTATCAGGTAACACCATCATGGTAAGACTCCTCCTCAGCCTACTTCAGTGGTTTTAAATAGGCCATGAGTTTCCCTAGATGGTTTGCCTCAGTGAATAGAACCACATCCTGTGGACTGAAGGGTCCTGGGTTTGATTCCAGTCAAGAGCACATTCCTGGGTTGCAGGCTTAATCCCCAGGAGGTGGTGTGTGGGAGGCAGATCGATTCTCTCTCATCATTGATGTTCTCTCTCTCTCTCTCTCTCTCTCTCTCTCTCTCTCTCTCTCTCTCTCTCTCTGCCTTCCTCTCTGAAATCAAAAAAAAATATATTAACAAAAATAATAAATAGGCCATTAATCAAATGTTGCTGCTCTCCATCCAGTCCCCTCAAACCCTCTTTTGTCTTTGACCCTCCCCACACACACACTCTGCTAGGGTCTGTAAAATGGGGTCAGGATTTCTACTTCAACCAAGGGCAAAGCTTCCACATGGCCCTCCTTCCCCGCCTGTCTCTGCCCCCAGTCCTGTGGGGTTTCTCTCCTTCCCCTCCATCTAACTTGGTGGGCCCTGCTCTGACCCCTCCTCATGTGACCTCCTGTCTACAGCCTCCCACTTTCTCCTCTGGGAGTGGAGCTCTCCAAAGGCTGTGTGGCAATTGAGGGGAGTTGTGTAGAGTGGGGTGGGGCAGGCAAAGCAGTGTGGGGTGTGCAGTGGTGGAGAGCTGTGTGGGGCAAGCCCAAGCTTTGGAGAAGAGCTGGGGTGACAAGTTACCGGGAGGAGGAGGGAGAGATGTGGTGCTTGTCCCATGAGAGAGGCATTGAGCTCCTCAGCTGCCCCCACCCATTAGCTTTTCTAGACCCCTGCACAACTATCACCCTCCACCCCTTGATGCCTCCACTTCAAGTTTTGGACTCAGTTTCTCTGACAGCCCCACCCCTCTCTCTGTTGCATTCCAGGGGCCCGAAGCTGCACCTTGGCTTTGGGCAGGTATGCCTGGCCTGCCCCCTGTAATGGTGCTACCCACTCTCCTGGAGTAGTTAGTGAAACTTAACAAATAAAAATAAGCATCTCTGAATATTATAAATCGTGCACTGAGAATGCCACAGGCTGCAGAGGGCTCTTGAATCAAGTGCAGCAGCCTCCCCTCCCACTCCATCCCTCCTGGCTCCCACTGCCATCCTCATCCATCCAGCGGCCAAACCCTGGGAGCTTCCTGACAGCTCTCTCCTCACACCTCACTTTCCAGTCCAACCCACCAGCGCCTGCAGCAAGCTAAGTTACTGGTCCGAGCGTCTGCCCATTGGTGGTCAGTGCATGTCATAGAGACTGGTTAAGCTGTCAAACTCCCAGCCAAACTCTAGTCGAGGAAACAATTTGTATATTAGGCTTATATTATATAGGACTAGAGGCCTAGTGCACAAAAATTCATGTATTTGGGTGGGAGGGTTACCTCAGCCCGGCAAATCCTGACCTTTACTTGTGGTAAATAAATAATAAAAAACATAAAGCACATATGTACATACATCGAAATGACGAAACATTTTTTTATAAATAAATGGGAGATGAAGACTAACCACAAAACGGTAAGTCGAGACCTACATAACCCAAGGATTGACTGTATTTAGGTCCGTTCCCCATTTTTTGATTGGATTGTTTATCTTCCTTTTGTTAAGTTGTATGACTTCCTGTAAACTTTGGAGATTAAACCCTTATCTGAAATAACATTGGCAACTATATTCTCCCATGCAGTGGGCATTTTTATTGTTTTGTTGATGGTTTCATTTGATGTGCAGAAGGTTTTTATATTGATGTAGTCCCATTTGTTTATTCCCTTATTAGTTTCCATTGCCCTAGGATCTGTATTGGTGAAGACACTGCTTTGATTATGTTGAGCTATGATTCCTCTATTCCCACTTTGCTGATGGTTTTTATCAAAAATCACGGCATATGTCTGAGATCTTGCTGCCTGTAGATTCCTCTAAGATTTTTATGGTTTCCCATCTTACATTTCAGTCCTTTATCCATTTTCAGTTTATTTTTGGGTACGGTGTACGTTGGTGGTCTAGTTTCATTTTTTTACATGTATCAGTTCAATTTTCCCAACACCATTTATTGAAGAGACTGTATTGATTCCATTGTATGCTCTTGCATCTTTTGTCAAATATTAATTGAGCATACTGGCTTGGGTAGAATTCTGGGTTCTCTATTCTATTCCATTGTTCTATATGTCTGTTCTTGTGCCAGTACTGGGCAGCTCTGAGAACAGTGGCTTTGTAATGTAGCTTGATATCTGGTATTGAGATCCCACCCACTTTGCTCTTCTTTCTCAGGATTGCTGTGGCTATTTGGAGTTTTCTTAATTCTATATGAATTGTTGTTTTCTCTAGGTTGCAAAATATGCTGTTGGTATTTTAATGGGGATTGCATTGAATCTATAGATTGCTTTGAGTAGTATGGACATTTTAATGGTGTTGATTCTACCAATCCATGAACAAAGTGTGTTCTTCTATCTATTTATGTCTTTATCTATTTTTTCAATGTTCTATAGTTTTCTGAGTACAGGTCAATTTCCTCCTTAGTTATCAGCCTGTTGAGATTTTTTGATTCTTCTTGGTTGAGTTTTGGAAGGTCTTATTTTTCTAGAAATGTGTCCATTTCCTCTAGGTTGTCTAGTTTTTCATAGTATTTTTTTTAACAATCCTTTGTATTTCTGTGGGGTCTGTTGTTATTTTGCCTCTTTCATTTCTGATTTTGTTTATCTAGGTCCTATCTCTTTGTTCCTTGGTGAGCCGCCTAGATTTTCATCAATTTTGTTTATTCTTTCAAAGAACCAGCTCTTGGTTTCATTGGCCATATATATTTGGTCTCTAAGTCATTTATTTTTGTTTTGGTCTCTATTATCTCTTTCCTTCTGTTCACTCTGGGCTTTCCTTGCTACTCTCTAATTCTTTATGTTGTAGAGTTAGATAATTTATTAACATTTTTCCTTGTTTATTTTGAGGTAGGCCTGTAGAGCTATAAACTTCCCTCTCAGAACTGCTTTCACTGTGTCCCATAGATTTTGGATTGTTGTGTTTTCACAACAATGGATTGTCATTTGTTTCAAGGATGTTTTTAACTTCTCTTTGATCTCTTTGGCAACCCAATCATTATTTAATAGCATGCTATTCAGCTTCCAAGTGTTTGAATTTTTTTGATTGTTTTTATTGTAGTTGATTTCATTTTTAAAAAAATTCTTTATTACTTAAGGTATTACAAATGTGTCTTCGTCCCCCCCATTAAACCCCTTTTCTCCTCCCCCTCCCCCCACTCATGCTCTCATCCCCCTGTTGTCCGTGTCCATTGGTCTGGCTTATATGCATGCATACAAGTCTTGCCCCCTCCCTTGCCTACTTTCCCTCTGGGGATTAATAGCCTGATCGCTGTTTCTCAGTCTTTGGATCTGTCCCTGTTCATCAGTCTCTGTTGTTCTCTATATTCCACAAATGAGTGAAATCATGAGGTATTTATCTTTCTCTGACTGGCTTATTTCACTTAGCACACTGCTCTCCAGTTCCATCCATTCTGTTACAAAAGGCAAGAGTTCCTTCTTTTTTGCCGCAGCATAGTATTCCATTCTGTAAATCGACCACAGTTTTTTGATCCACTCATCTGTTGATGGGCACTTACACTGTTTCCAAATCTTAGCTATAGTAAAATGTGCTGCTATGAAGATAGGAGTGCATATATCCTTTCTGATTGGTGTTTCTGGCTTCTTGGGATATATTCCTAGAAGTGGGATCACAGGGTCAAATGGGAGTTCCATTTTTAGTTTTTTGTGGAAGCTCCATACTGCTCTCCACAGTGGCTCACCAGTCTGCATTCCCACCAGCAGTGCACGAGAGTTCCTTTTTCTCCACATCCTCTCCAGCACTTGTTGTTTGTTGATTTGTTGATGATAGCCATTCTGACAGGTGTGAGATGGTACCACATTGTCGTTTTGATTTGCATCTCTCATATAATTAGCGACTTTGAGCATGTTTTCATATGTCTTTGGCCTTTTGTATGTCCTCTTTCGAAAAGTGTCTCTTTAGGTCTGTTGTCCATTTTTTGATTGGATTGTTTATCTTCCTATTGTTAAGTTTCATGAGTTCTCTGTAAATGTTGGAGATTAAACACTTATCCGTGATATCATTGCCAAATATCTTCTCCCATGCAGTGGGTCTTCTTGTTGTTTCTTTTATTTCTCTGCTTTTCTTTTTTTATTTTTTTTAAGTTGTTTTATCGCTTAAAGTATTACAAAGAGTATTACATATGTCTCCTTTTTTCCTGCCCTTAACAATCCCCTGGCCTCCTGTACCCCCCACTGTCTTATGTCCATTGGTTATACTTATATTCAAGTCCTTCGGTTGATCTCTTACTCCAACCCCTTCTGCCCCACAACCCTCCCCGGTCTTCCCACTGTAGTTTGACAATCTGTTCGAGGCTGCTCTGCCTCCATATCTATTTTTGTTCATAAGTTTATAATGGTCTTAATTATCCATAAATGAGTGAGATCATGTGGTATTTTTCCTTCATTGACCGGCTTATTTCACTTAGCATAATATTCTCCAGTTCCATCCATGCTGTTGCAAATGGTAAGAGTTCCTTCTTTTTTACACCAGCATAGTATTCCATCATGTAGATGTACCACAGTTTTCTAATCCATTTTTCTACTTATGGGCACTTAGGCTGTTTCCAGATCTTAGCTATGGTGAATTGCACTGCTAAGAACATATGGGTGCATATATCCTTTCTGATTGTTGTTTCTGTTTTCTTGGGATATATGCCTAGAAGTGGCATCATGGGGTCAAATGGGAGTTCCACTTTTAGTTTTTTGAGGAAACTCCATACTGTCTTCCATAGTGGCTGCACCAGTCTGCATTCTCACCAGTAGTGCACGAGAGTTCCTTCTTCTCCACATCCTCTACAGCACTTGTCATTTTTTGATTTGTTGATGATAGCCATTCTGACAGGTGTGAGATGGTACATCATTACTGTTTTGATTTGCATTTTTCTAATGATTAGTGACTTAAATAACTTCACAGCTACCTCTTTATCCGAGAATAAAGGCCAATATGTATATAATGGTCTATAAAATATTTGACCCACTTACTTTTAAAATCTCATCTTCTATAAGTATTCCTGTGCTTTTTGTCTACACTCATTCAGTGTTATTCTTGGAACACCCAGTTATCTTCCTCTCACAGGGACCATGCTTTGTATGTTCTTACTAGAGGCCTAGTTCATGGATTGATACACCACTGGGGTCCCTCAGCCTGTCTCTCAGGTATCAGTGGACTTCCATGCTTCTACTGCCTGGTCTTATCTGCCAGCTCATCAGGCCCTAGCCTGCTGTCTGCATCAATCCTGCAAAACATGAAGTAGTGTGTGAAGCAGCAGGTGGCTGGGGAGGAGCCCAAGCCCAGGCTGGGTGCCATGCTATTCCTGCTCATCCCAGCCCCACTTCACCGGCCACCGCCAATTGGGCGCACATGGGGAGTGTCGGCAGGAGAGGCTTGCACTGCTGCAGATGTGCTCATCAGCTGTGAGCTTGGCATCTGGCTGAGCAGTGCTACCCATCTGGAGTGCACTGACGACCAAGGGGAAGCTCCTGTGTTTAGCATCTGCCCCTGGTGGTCAGTGCATGTCATAGTGACCAGATGACCAATCATTCAGTCGTTTGGTCACTTAGGCTTCTACACTAAGAATAGACAAATATGTAAATTGACCATACCTTCATGATGTCCCACAATCAAGCAGGTGTTAGTCTGTAAACCCAACAAAGATGGTGGGCATGTGAGCAGCACTCACATGTGTAGGCACCAATTGGCCAGGGGGTGGGGCAGGACACTTGCGTCATCACCATGGCATTCTGCACCATCTCAGCTGCTCCGGGCCTCTGGGCAGTGTGGGAAGGTAGAAAGGTGGCTCTGGGCTGGAGCAAAGATGGAAAGGTGGTTCCAGGCTGAAGCGAAGGCAGAAAGGTGGTTCGGCTGGAGCGAAGACGGTGCCGGCATCCAGGGGAAGGAAGTCCCATTCTTGTACGAATGTTCATGCATTGGGCTTCTAGTTTATATGCATACTAGAGGCCCAGTGCACAAAAGTCTGTGCTCTTTGGGGGGTCCCTCAGCCCTGCCTGTGCCCTTTCACAGTCTGGGAATCCTTGGGGGATGACTACCTGCTGGCTTAGGCCCACTGCCTGGGGGATTGGGCCTAAACTGGCAGTCAGACATCCCTCTGGCAGCCTGGGCGCCCTCAGGGGATGTCCACTTGCCAGCAGGGAGCATGCCTAAGCTGCAATCAGACATCCTTAGTGCCACTGAGGAGGCAAGAGAGGCTCCCTCCACCACCGCTGTACTGGTAGCCATCAGACTGGCTCGTGGCTGAGCAGAGCTCCTCCTGTGGGAGCGCACTGACCACCCGGGGGCAGCTCCTGCATTGAGCATCTGCCCCCCTGGTGGTCAGTGTGTGTCATAGTGACCAGTCATTTCCAGTCATTCTGCTGCTAGGGTCAATTTGCATATTAACCTTTTATTATATAGGAGTGCCTGGCCAGCCTGTGTGAGGGGCTGATGGCTGTTTTCAAACTGGCCACAGCCCATTCAGTGTGGGGTTCCCCACTGGGGTGCCTGGCCAGCCTGAGTAAGGGGCTGAGGTCCATTTTCAAGTTGGTCACACCTCCTTCAGGGTGGGGGGGGTCCTGCTGGCATGCCTGGCCAGTCTGGGTGAGGGGCTGATGGCTGTTTGCAGGCAGGCCAAGACCCACAGCGGGGGCCCTCACCCCATGAGGGTGTGGCCATCCTGGGTGAGGGGCTTATGGCTGTTTGCAGGATGGCCACTACCCCCAGCTACCCAAACTACCAGTGGAGGCTGGCTGGAAGCAGGTGTCTGGGATTTATTTGTCTTCTATAATTGAAGCTTTGTTGCCATGAGCGGAGGCCGCAGCCAGCTCAGGGCCTGTGGGAAGCTTGACTTCCTCCATCACCCGGGCAACCAAGCCTCCTGCTTGCTACAGCTCCATGGCTTCCAGCGACCATCTTGGTTGGGTTAATTTGCATATAGTTGCTCTGATTGGCTGGTGGGCATAGCTTAGGGCATAGTGAAGGTACAGTTAATTAGCATCTTTGTCTTTTATTAGTGTAGATAGATTTTTTTAAGTCAATATTGAGGCAATAGCAATGGTCTCCTAATTAGTGTCTCACTCTTACAATTCTGTTACAGATCTCTTGATTCACCTATGCCAGTGTTATGGTAGATAGTTCTGAGAGTGCACATGAAGTTGTACAGGAAGAATACAATTTTACACATATTCAAGGAGCTTCTTACTTTTTCACAGTGTTCTTATAAAAAGATAGCTCATAAGGTGAAAGTTTACAATTGCAAGAACAAGTTTCAACCAATAGGGACAAAGGCCTGTGAAAAAAGCTTTAGCTATCCTTTCTAAGGGCCAATTCTAAAATGCATTATTTCACTGTGCAAGAACCTGAGTAATTTGAACCCGCATTGACTTTGACAATGACTATGATAATGTACTCTTTTTAAAATTTATTTTCATTGTTTACACTATGTCCTCATTTCCTCCCCTTCACCCCCTTTACACAGCCCCACCTCCCTTTCCTTTGGCTTTCACCATACTGTTTGTTGTATGTGTCTATGGGTATGCATGTATGTTCTTTGTCTAATCCCTTCTTCTTTCATGTGGTATCTTCTCCCCAAAATCCTTCCTCTTTGACAGCTGTCAGTTGTTCTATGTTTTTATGCCTCTGTGTTGTGAGAGTGAACCAGTGATCTTTTCTGTCAAAGAAAGGAGCTTACTGCCATATTAGATCCCACTATTTTGATCTGACCTTCAGGCTATCAGAGTGCCACCATCTTAGCTCCGCCTTACCCCTCCTCTTCCTCTGAATTAGCCAATCATGAAATAATGTGAACCTGAGCTCTGAGCCCTGACCAATCAGGTCAGAGTTCAGAGTGAGGCACAGGGCAGACCCACATCAAGAAACAAAAGCCAAATAGACTTCACATTCATTGTTTTCTGCCCCTGATTTCCAGCTGGCAAAATCACCCTTTGGCACAGGAGGGTGCAATGAAGTTTTGAGTGTCTGTCTCATTCCAGTGACATTGTTGAGAGCATTTCTAACAGTGTCCATTTTATTAATCAGTTCATTTTGATCATTAGATTAACACATACAACTGAGATTATATGGCATTGACTCGGCATAATAACCTCCTCTGATATTGGCTTTTCCCCTTTCCTGTCTTATTTTCTAAGCTCTCTCACTTCTGTTTCCTTAAATTATGTCACAAATAAACTTTCCAGTTTTTTTTTCTTTAATTAGTTCCATATAAACTAATGGCACTCAAATTCTTATTTTCATATTTTATCTAGAGAACGAGAGGCCTGGTGCATGAATTCATGCATGTGTGAGGTCCAGCTGGCTCAGGGGGAGGGGCTGGGACAGCAGGGGCAGAGGGACCAAGAGAGTTAGAAGTGGGTGCTGATCGGGCCCCAATCAGGCTGGTTGGCTGTTGCAGTGTACATCATAGGGACTAGTCATAGTGGTTGTTCCGTCATTCCAGTCACTTGGCTATATATGTGTAGATAATCCATGGCAACAGAAGCTAAAATACATATTTATAGATATTCACATTGAAGTCAAGGATATATTTCTAAAATAGGTATCTCCAGTCATTCCCTAACCAAATAATTTTTTAATTCTCTCTCACCTAGCCTAAAATCTACCATATTAAGGACGTCTATAAGACTCGAATAAGAGGCTTGTGTAGCCTGCACCCATCCAAGGAAGAGCAGCCTCGTGATCAGCACACCCTAAGTCTGAGAAACAGCAGCTGTGTGTGAAGCCTCCCCCCACCAGCCAGAGGAGCCACCACAACTGTGAACAGCACCCACCAGAGGAGCTGCTGCCAACTGAGGAGCAGCTGCTACCACAACTGCCAGAGGAGCAACCTCAGTCTGAGGAGCCACTGCCACCCAAGGAGCAGCCACTGAATGACTCAACATCTAGATATGTCGGTGAGATCAAACATGGGTAGACAAAGAAACCCCCAAAGGAAAGAGAAGGAGGACTCGCCAGAAAAGCAGCTAAGTGAAAAAGGCATTCAGCATGACAGAAAAAGAATTCAGATTAAGGGTCCTAGAATGCATAAACCAGATGGAGGAAAAACTCAACAACTTATGCAAGAAGCAAGAGGAAATGGATGAAAGAATAAACAAATTATGTAAGAACCAAGAAGAAATGAAGACTGATATAGCTGCAATAAAAAACACCATTGAAAGTTTCAACAGTAGACTAGGAGAAGCGGAAGACCGAACTAGCGAATTAGAAGACAGGGAAGCAAAACACACCCAAATTGAACTGAAATTGGAGAAAAAAATTAAAAGACAGGAGGAGAGACTAAGGGAGCTATGGGATAACATGAAACAATACAACATATGAACAATAGGGGTGCCAGAACAACAGAAAGAGGCACAAGGGTTAGAAAACCTATTTGAAGAAATAATATAAAACTTCGCTGAGGTGGGGAAGAAAAAAATCACACAAGCACAGAGAGTTCCAAACAAGGTGAATCGGAGAAGATTCACACCAAATCACACCATAATTACCATGGCAAATGCTCAGGACAAAGAGAGAATCTTAATGGCCACAAGAGAGAGACAGAAAGTTATATTCAAGGGATCTCCCATAAGATTTTCAAATGATTTCTCATCAGAAACACATCAGGCCAGAAAAGAATGAACAGAAATTTACAAAGTGATGCAAAGCAAAGGACTGAATCCAAGAATACTCTATCCAGTAAGCCTATCAATCAAAATTGAAGGAGAAATAAGAAGCTTCACACACAAAAATAGGCTAAGGGAGTTATCACCACCAGGCCAGCAATGCAAGAAATGCTAAAGGAACCAGTGTAAAATGAAGAAATAAAAAGCTCAGAAAGAAAACAGACCCCCCCAAAAAGAAATGGCTACAAACAAGTACCTTTCAAGAATAACTTTAAAGGTAAACGGACTAAATGCTCCAATCAAAAGACATCGAGTGGCTGAATGGATAAAAAAACATCATCCATACGGTTGCTGTCTACAAGAAACCCATCTCAGAAGAAGGGACTCACACAGACTGAAAGTGAAGGGATGGAAAAATATCTTTCAGGCATATGGAAATGAAAAGAAACACACACACACAAAAAAAACAAAAACAAAAACAAACAAACAACAACAAAAAAACTATGGGTAGCAATACTTATATGGGAAAAAATAGACCTCAAAGTGAAGGCCATAACAAGAGATAAGGAAGGCCACTTCATAATACTAAAGGGATCAATACAACAAGAGGAAATAACCCTGATAAACATATATGCACCCAATACAGGAGCACCCAAGTACATAAAAAAACTCCTAGAAGACATCAAAGGGGAGATTGACAACAATACAATCATAGTAGGGGACTTTAATACACCACTGTCATCACTGGATAAATCCTCTAGACAAACAATCAGCTAAGAAACAGCAATCCAAGATGACTAACTAGATCAGATGGACTTCATTGACATCTTTAGAACACTTCACCCCAAAGCCACGGAATATACATTCTTCTCAAGGGCTCATGGGACATATTCAAAAATAGACCACATATAGGGTCACAAACAAAATCTCCCCAATTTCAAGAAGATTGAAATCATATCAAGACTCTTCTCAAAACAGGATGGCATAATATTAGAAAAAACTACCAAATACTAAAACATTTGGAGGCTGAATAGCATGTTATAAAATATTGATTGGGTTACCAATGAGATCAAAGAAGAAATAAAAACATCCTAGAAACTAATGACAATGAAAACACAACAATCCATAACCTATGGGACGCAATGAAAGCAGTCCTGAGAGGGAAGTTTATAACACTACAGGCCTATTTCAAAAAACAAGAAAAAATGATAGTAAATCATCTAACTCTACAACTCAAATAATTAGAAAGAGAGCAACAAGAAAAGCCCAGAGAGAGCATAAGGAAGGAGATAATAAAGATTAGAGCAGAAATAAATGACATAGAGAGCAAAAAAACAATACAGAAAATCAATGAAACCAAGAGCTGGTTCTTTGAAAGGATAAACAAGATTGATACACCTCCTGCCAGGCTCACCAGGAAGCAAAGAGAGAGGACCCAAATAAACAAAAGCAGAAATGATAGAGGCAAAATAACAAGAGACCCCACAGAAATACAAATGATTGTTAAAAAATACTATACTATCCTCCTCAGATTATTCCAAAAAAATTCAAGAGGAAGGAACACTTCCAGGCTCATTCTATGAAGCCAGCATCACCCTAATACCAAAACCAGATAAAGACAACACAATGAAAGATAATCATAAGCCAATATCCCTCATGAATATTGATGCCACAATACTCAACAAAATTCTAGCAAATTGAGAAAGACCGTACACCATGACCAAGTAGGATTTATCCTGACGATGTAAGGGTGGTACAATATTTGCAAATCAATAAATGTGATACATCACATAAAGAAATTAAGAGATAAAAATCATAAAGTCATATCAATTAACTCAGAAAAAGCATTTGACAAAATCCTACACGCTTTCTTGATAAAAGCTCTAAGCAAGTTAGGAATAAAAGTATCATAACTCAAGATAATAAAAGCCATATATGAGAAACCCACAGCTAACATCATACTCAATGGTCAAAAACTAAAACCATTTCCCCTAAGAACAGGCACAAGACAGGGATGCCCACTCTCACCACTCCTGTTCGACATAGTACTGTGAGTACTAGCCATTGCAATCAGACAAGAAGAAGATACAAAAGACATCCAGATTGGAAAAGAAGAAGTAAAAGTGTCCTTATTTGCAGATGACATGATACTGTACATGAAAAACCCTAAAGACTCCATCAATAAAATTATTAGACGTAATAAATGAATTCGGTAATATAGCAGGATACAAAATTAATGCCAAGAAATCTTTGGCATTCCTTTACACCAATAGTGAACTTACAGAAAGAGAAACTAAAAAAGCAATACCATTTACCATCATGCCAATAATATTAAAATACCTAGGAATAAACTTAACTAAGGAAGTAAAAGGTCCATATGCTAAAAACTACAGAACACTGAAAAAAGAGAAAGAGGAAGACATAAAGAGATGGAAGAACATATGGTGTTCATGGATTTGTAGAATCAACATCATTAAAATGTCCATACTACTCAAAGCAATCTGTAGATTCAATGCAATCCCCATTAAAATACCAATGGCATATTTCACATATCTAGAATGAATGTTCCAAAAATTCATCCGGAATAAAAAAACCTTGAATAGCTACAGCAATCCTGAGAAAGAACAAAGTAGGTGGGATCTCAATACCAGATATCAACCTGTATTACAAAGCCACTGTTCTTAAAATATCTTGGTACTGGCACAAGAACAGACATATAGATCAATGGAATAGGATAGAAAACCCAGAAATCGACCCAAATCAATATGCCCAATATTTGAAAAAGGAGGCAAGAGCATAAAATGGAGTCAAGACAGTCTCTTCAATAAATGGTGTTGGGATAATTGGATTGATACATGCAAAAAGATGAAATTAGACCACCAACTTACACCATACACAGAAAAAGAACTCAAGAGAAACCAAGATGGTGGCATAGGTAAACACCAGAAATTGATGCCTTGCACAACCACTTCAAAAATACAACTAAAAGACAAAACGGACATCATCCAGAACCACAGGAAGGCTGGCTGAGTGGAAATTCTACAACTAGATGGAAAGAGAAAAGCACACTGAGACTCAGAGGAGGTGCAGAAGTAAAGTGCAGAGGTACAGAGGCACCCACTGAAAGGGCTGGCAACTGAGGACGCGGCACTGGTGGAAAGGGCTCGCAGCTGAGGATGCAGCACATGTGGAAAGGGCGCAGCTGAGGACGCAGTTGTCTTTTTCAATTGGGAGGGAGTCTCAAGCTCCCGACTGCTCTGAACTCCAGTTCCAGGTGAGTCTTTGGGGACCCAGACTCATAGGGGGAGATACTGAACTGCCTGGCATCAGGCAGAATTCGAGGGCGACTTTTTTTCAGAGGAGCTTTCAGTGATTGCCACGAAACACTGAGACCTAGGGCCTCTTGGGGTACGACTGGGGACCAGCCATAGCTGCTTGCTCTTCCCTGTTGATCCCTTGAGACCCCGCCCCACCCAAGCTGTGCTCAGAGGCTTTTGCATATGAAAGGCCTAGCCCTTTGCAATTTAAAAATTACCTAACAAATTGCAGCTGGGTCAGAGAGACCCAGAACTTCCAAAAGGCCCAAGGCCCCACTGCAGCTTGCACTGATTCACAGCTGGGCCTCATTTGAACACCTCCAAACCCCAAACAAAGAAGAGGAATCTCTCCATAGCTCCTTCTGTGTAGTCTCAGGCAGAGGCTAAATTCGCACCTCCTTAGAGATCCAAGAGCCAGTGTACCCAGTGGTCAGAGTGGGACCATCCAGATTACAACTCCTCAGATCCATAAGGGACAAACTCAGGGGGCAGACTCAGTTGCCAGAAGCCGGTCCATCCTTGCTGCTTGACACAGTCGCTACAGGATAGAAACATCTGCACAGCATATGTTTCAAGGGACCTGGCGTATATAGCATACTGTTCTTAATATGTTTGCTCCCCTTAGCGCTGTGTGTTTTAACCAAGGTCTCCTCTCCAAGACAGGTTGTTTCCCCAGGTAGGGATTTTTCCCTGAAGTTAGGGAGGGGATGAAACTCCTCAACTAAGTGCCGGGCGGGTAGTTAATCACTTTAACTACAAACAATCATGCTTAAGCTACATAATCTTTACTCCCTGGAATGGAGATAAGAAACACCCTAACCTTTGTAATAGAAATTGACAGGATTAAAATCAACTGGTATAAATACGGATGTAACAAGACAATAAACAGCAGAACCTCTCTGGAGATCCAGACCAGAAGTTGGCTGGAGATCCTGGCTGGAGATCCTGGCTAGGCTGCTGATCAACTGAACACTGTCTCTGTGTCCTTCCTTCTTCGCCGACTTCGTCTACGCCTTTGGGAACCCCTGGACCTGCTGGGGTTGGATCCCAGCAGAACTTAGTGATACTTACAGGGATCTTAGGGAGAATGCCAAGAAAATTGAAAAGGACCATACACTGAAATAAAAAATAATATACAGGTATTCAACAGTAGACTTGTGAATCCGAAGAATCAAATCAATGATTTGAAACATGAGGAAACAAAAAACACCCAACCAGAAGAGAAAAAAAAAATTATTTATTTATATTTTAATTAAATCTTTATTGTTCAGATTATTACATTTGTTCCTCTTTTTTCCCCCATAACTCCCCTCCTCCCAGTTCCCGCCCCACCCTCCTCCCTCACTCCCCACCCACTGTCCTCATCCATAGGTGCATGATTTCTGTCCAGTCTCTTCCCGCATCTCCCACACCCCTTTCCCTCCCAAGAATGGTCAGTCCATTCCCTTTCTATGTCCCTGATTCTATTATAATCACCAGTTCATTCTGTTCATCTGAATATTTATTCACTTGATTCTTAGATTCACTTGTTGATAGATGCATATTTGTTGTTCATAATTTGTATCTTTACCTTTTTCTTCCTCTTCCTCTTCTTAAAGGATACCTTTCAGCATTTCATATAATCCTGGTTTGGTGGTGATGAACTCCTTTAGCTTTTCCTTATCTGTGAAGCTCTTTATCTGACCTTCAGTTCTGAATGATAGCTTTGCTGGATAAAGTAATCTTGGTTGTAGGTTCTTGGTATTCATCACTTTGAATATTTCTTGCCACTCCCTTCTGGCCTGCAAAGTTTCTGTTGAGAAATGAGCTGATAGTCGTATGGGTATTCCCTTGTAGGTAACTGAGTTTCTTTCTCTTGCTGCTTTTAAGATTCTCTCTTTGTCTTTTGCTCTTGGCATTTTAATTATGATGTGTCTTGGTCCTCTTTGGATTCCTTTTGTTTGGGGTTCTCCACGCTTCTTGGACCTGTAAGTCCATTTCTTTCACCAGGTGGGGGTAGTTTTCTGTCATTTCTTCAAATAGGTTTTCAATATCTTGGTCTCTCTCATCTTCTGGCACCCCTATAATTCTGATGTTGGTACGCTTGAAGCTGTCCCAGAGGCTCCTTACACTATCCTCGCATTTTTGGATTCTTTTTTCATTCCGCCCCTCCAGTTGGGTGTATTTTGCTTCCTCGCATTTCAAATCATTGACTTGATTCTTGCGCTCCTCTGGTCTGCTGTCGGGAGTCTGTATAATATTCGTTATTTCAGTCCATGTATGCTTAATTTCTAGTTGGTTCCCCATCATAACAACGAGGGTCTCATTAGTTTTCTTGTAGATCTCATTAAGTTTATCGGCGGCTTCTAAACAGTCCTTGAGAGACCTTAAAAGTGTGGATCTGAACTCTATAGCTTCCATTGACAATTTTGTCCTGTTTCTTTGTCTCCGCATTTTGTTATGCTTTCTTGGTGCACCCCCTAGTGGTCTTTGTGCGCAGTCTTGTAGTTAAGCCTTGATTGTTGTAGCTAATACCAGGGAGGGTTTGACCTCCAGGCCAAGTGGCTGTAGAAAAAAGAATTAAAAAATATGAAGATAGAGTAAGGAGCCTCTGGGACAACTTTAAGTGCACCAATATCCAAATTATGGGGGTGCCAGAAGATGAAAGGGAGAGCAAGATATTGAAAACTTATTTGAAGAAATAATGGCAGAAAACTTCCCCTACCTGGTGAAAGAAGCAGACTTTCAAGTCCACGAAGCTCAGAGAACCCAAAAGAAGAGGAATCCAAAGAAGACCACATCAAGATACATGATAATTAAAATGCCAAGGCTATAGATAAAGAGATAATCTTAAAAGCAGCAAGTTAATTACCTACAAGGGGTGCCCATATGACTCAGCTGATTTCTCAACAGAAACTATGCAGGCCAGAGGGAGAAGCAAGAAATATTTAAAGTGATGAATAGCAAGAACCTATGACCAAGTTTACCCAGCAAAGCTATCATTTCGAATTGAAGGTCAGATAAAGAGCTTCAGTCAAGAATAAGCTAAAAGAGTTTATCACCACCAAACTAGTATTATATGAAATGCTGAAGGGTATTCTTTAAGAAGAGGAAGAAGCCAAAACCGGTTTGGCTCAGTGGATAGCGTCGGCCTGCAGACTGGAGGGTCCCAGGTTCGATTCCGGTCAAGGGCATGTGCCTGGGTTGTGGGCAGGAGGCAGCTGATCGATGTTTCTCTCTCATCGATGTTTCTAACTCTCTATCTCTCTCCCTTCCTCTCTGTAAAAAATCAATAAAATGTATTTAAAAAAAAAAAGAAGAGGAAGAAGAAGGAAAGGGTAAAGATAAAAAATATGAGCATCAAAGTGACAACAAAGATATATCTATCAACAATTGAATCTAAAAATCAAATGAATAAAAAATCTGCTGAACAAATTAAACTGGTGAATGGCATAGAATTAGAGGCATGGAAATGGGACAGACTGACAATTCTTATAGGCAAGGGGATTTGGAGGGATGGTGGGAAGAGATTAGGCAAAGATCTTATATGCATTACCTATGGACACAGACAATAGGATGGCGAGGGCCTGGAGTAGGGTGGGAACTGGGTGGAGGGAAACTATGGGGGGAAAAAAGATGGGCATCTGTAATAATCTCAACAATAAGTATTAATAAATGAAATAAATAAAAAATAAATCCTCAGCAAAATATTAGCATATCAGATCCAACAATATTTTGAAAAGGCTAGAGACCCAAGCACAAAATTTGTGCAAGGGGCCTGGCCCTTGCAGCTGCCTTGGCTTGCCTAGGCCTCACAGTCCTGGCTTCGTCCAGAAGGCCATCTAGAAGGATGCGAGGAAGGTTGTTCAGCTGTCCAGTCCAATTAGCACATTATGCTTTTATTATTAGAGATCATATACCATGATAAAGTGGGATTTATTCCAAGGTTATAAGGCTGGCACAATATTTGCAAATCAATAAGTGTGATACATCACATAAATAAATTGAAAAATAAATACCACATGATCATATCAATAGATGCAGAAAAAGGATTTGATAAAATCAAGCACTCTTTTTTGATAAAAACTCTCAAAAGAGTGGAAATAGAGAGATCATATCTCAACATAATATAGGCCATATATAACAAAACTACACACAACATAATACTGAATGGACAAAAACTAAAAGTGTTTCCCTTAACAAGAGGAATAAGAAAAGGATGTCCACTTTCACCACGCTTACTCAACACTGCATGAATCCATGCATGGTTGGGGTCCCTCTGCCTGTCCAATGATTGGGGCTGATCAGGGCTCTCTCACCCACTTCTGATTGGGGCCAGTAGCTGGAGAGAGACCAAGGGAGGGCTCCAGGGCCTGTCTGGCCTAATCTCACCCAGTCCTAATTGGCGGGACTCAAGCTGCAAATTAACCTAGTGGTCCAAGCATCTGCCCCCTGGTGGTCAGCACATGTCATAGTGACTAGTCGGCCAACTGCACAGTCCGACACTTAGCATATTAGGCTTTATATATATACTAGAGGCCCTGTGCACAAAAATTTGTGCACTTGGGGGGGAGGGGGGTCCCTCAGCCCGGCCTGTGCCCTCTCGCAATCTGGGACCCCTCGGGAGATAACAACCTGCTGGCTTAGGCCTGCTCCCAGGTGGCAGAGGGCAGGCCCAATCCCTAGGTGCAGCCCCTGGTCAGGCTCAGAGCAGGGCTGATTAGGGAGTTGGGTTGCTGTCCCCTGTCATGCACAGAGCAGGGCGAATCAGGAGGTTGCAATGCCACCCTCAGTCACGCTCAGGGTAGGTATGATTGGGGGGTTGGGGCACCGCCCCCTGTCACACTCAAGGCAGGGTCAATGGGGAGGTTGCGGCGCCACCCCCTGTCATGCACAGAGCAGGGCCAGTCAGGGGGTTGGGGAGCTCCCCCCTGTCACGCACAGAGCAGGCCCATCAGGGGGTTGGGGCTCCGTAACCTGTCACGCACAGAGCAGGGTCGATCAGGGGTTTGGAGAGCTCTCTTCTGTCACACACAGAGTAGGGCTGATAGGGGAGTTGGGGCGCCACACTCTGTTACACTCAGGGCAGGACCGATCAGGAGGTTGGGGCGCCACACCCTGTCACACACAGAGCAGGGCCGATCAGAGGGTTGGGGTGCCGCACCCTGTCACACACAGAGCTGCAGGGCGATCAGGGGTTTGGGGAGCTCCCCCAATCAGGCACAGAGCAGGGTTGATCAGGAGGTTGGGGCGCCTTCCCCTGTCACAAACAGAGCAGGGCGGATAGGGAGGTTGTGGTCCCGCCTCCTGTCACACACAGAGCCACACAGCAATCAGGGGGTTTGGGCGCTGCCCCCTGTCACGCTGATCCCGGTGCCAGGAGGCCTCGCGGCTCCGCTGATCCTGGTGCTGGGAGGCATATTACCCTTTTACTATATAGGATAGAGGCCTGGTACATGGGTGGGGGCCAGCTGGTTTGTCCTGAAGGGTGTCCTGGATCAGGGTGAGGGTCCTGCTTGGGTGCCTGGTCAGCCTGGATGAGCAGATGATGGCTGTTTTCAGCTGGTCACACCCCGTTCAGGGTGGGGGTCCCCAATGGGGTGCCTGGCCAGTCTGGGTGAGGGGCTGAGGGCCATTTTCAGACTGGCAGGTGACTGAAGCTCCAAACCTCTCCTTTTTTTCTTTTTTTTTTTAATTCTGGGATTTATTTACCTGCTATGGCTGTCACTGGAGCTGAGAGCCGGCTTTAGCTCGGAGGCTTGGCTCCAGCTCTGAGACCTTGGCTGCTGAAAGCATTTATCTGGGTTTGTTTGGGTTCTATAATTGTAACACTTTTGCGGTCCTGCTCGCTCCAGCTCTGACACCTGAAATCAGGTTTCTGGGGATTTTTTAGCTTCTATAATTGCAACATTGTTTCTTAGAGTGCAAGCTCAGAGGCTGGCAGCAGCAGGCGGGGAACGTTGGCTTCCTCCTTCACTGAAGCAAGCCTCCTGTTTGCTTCAGCTGTCAGGCTGCCGGCTGCCATATTGGTTGGCAGTTAATTTGCATATCTTGCTGATTAGCCAATGGGAAGGGTAGCGAAGTTACTGTTAATTACCATGTTTCTCTATTATTAGATAAGACTAGAATCCCAGTGCACAAAATTCATGCAAGGGAGGGGGGGTCCCCTCAGCCCAGCCTGCACCCTCTCCAATCTGGGATCCCTTTCACAATCTTGGACCTCTGGCTCCTAATCGCTCATATGCCTGCCTGCCTGGTTGCCCCTAAATGCCTCCTACTGCCGGCCTGGCCACCCCCAACTGCCCCCATGCTGGCCTGGTTGCCCCCAACTGTGCCCCCTGCCAGCCTGGTCACCACTGATGCCTCCTCCCCCACTGGCCTTGTCGCCCAACGCAGCCTGCTGTTTATTTATTTGGTCATCCCTCACTAACCCCCCTGCCGACCTGGTCACACCATGCGACTGCTTGTTCAGTTGTTTGGTTGTCCCTCACTATCCCCCCTGCTGGCCTGGTCTTGTGAGGGTGTGAGGGTTAATTTGCATATTACATCTTTATTATATAGGAATAGATAGTAACTCAAGGTGCGGAATGCCCCGCATGCACTTTCTCCTGCCCCTGGTCTTGGAGACCGCATGTCTTTCCAAGGCTCTGCTCACCATCATCAGCTGCCACATGAAGTAAATTGAATTGTGTGTGTGTAAACCCTTTGCAGGCTCCATGAATGTGTCTTAACTTAGCTGCAGTTCCAATTACTCCAACATAAGGAGAGACACCCTCATTATCAGGTAACACCATCATGGTAAGACTCCTCCTCAGCCTACTTCAGTGGTTTTAAATAGGCCATGAGTTTCCCTAGATGGTTTGCCTCAGTGAATAGAACCACATCCTGTGGACTGAAGGGTCCTGGGTTTGATTCCAGTCAAGAGCACATTCCTGGGTTGCAGGCTTAATCCCCAGGAGGTGGTGTGTGGGAGGCAGATCGATTCTCTCTCATCATTGATGTTCTCTCTCTCTCTCTCTCTCTCTCTCTCTCTCTCTCTCTCTCTCTCTCTCTGCCTTCCTCTCTGAAATCAAAAAAAAATATATTAACAAAAATAATAAATAGGCCATTAATCAAATGTTGCTGCTCTCCATCCAGTCCCCTCAAACCCTCTTTTGTCTTTGACCCTCCCCACACACACACTCTGCTAGGGTCTGTAAAATGGGGTCAGGATTTCTACTTCAACCAAGGGCAAAGCTTCCACATGGCCCTCCTTCCCCGCCTGTCTCTGCCCCCAGTCCTGTGGGGTTTCTCTCCTTCCCCTCCATCTAACTTGGTGGGCCCTGCTCTGACCCCTCCTCATGTGACCTCCTGTCTACAGCCTCCCACTTTCTCCTCTGGGAGTGGAGCTCTCCAAAGGCTGTGTGGCAATTGAGGGGAGTTGTGTAGAGTGGGGTGGGGCAGGCAAAGCAGTGTGGGGTGTGCAGTGGTGGAGAGCTGTGTGGGGCAAGCCCAAGCTTTGGAGAAGAGCTGGGGTGACAAGTTACCGGGAGGAGGAGGGAGAGATGTGGTGCTTGTCCCATGAGAGAGGCATTGAGCTCCTCAGCTGCCCCCACCCATTAGCTTTTCTAGACCCCTGCACAACTATCACCCTCCACCCCTTGATGCCTCCACTTCAAGTTTTGGACTCAGTTTCTCTGACAGCCCCACCCCTCTCTCTGTTGCATTCCAGGGGCCCGAAGCTGCACCTTGGCTTTGGGCAGGTATGCCTGGCCTGCCCCCTGTAATGGTGCTACCCACTCTCCTGGAGTAGTTAGTGAAACTTAACAAATAAAAATAAGCATCTCTGAATATTATAAATCGTGCACTGAGAATGCCACAGGCTGCAGAGGGCTCTTGAATCAAGTGCAGCAGCCTCCCCTCCCACTCCATCCCTCCTGGCTCCCACTGCCATCCTCATCCATCCAGCGGCCAAACCCTGGGAGCTTCCTGACAGCTCTCTCCTCACACCTCACTTTCCAGTCCAACCCACCAGCGCCTGCAGCAAGCTAAGTTACTGGTCCGAGCGTCTGCCCATTGGTGGTCAGTGCATGTCATAGAGACTGGTTAAGCTGTCAAACTCCCAGCCAAACTCTAGTCGAGGAAACAATTTGTATATTAGGCTTATATTATATAGGACTAGAGGCCTAGTGCACAAAAATTCATGTATTTGGGTGGGAGGGTTACCTCAGCCCGGCAAATCCTGACCTTTACTTGTGGTAAATAAATAATAAAAAACATAAAGCACATATGTACATACATCGAAATGACGAAACATTTTTTTATAAATAAATGGGAGATGAAGACTAACCACAAAACGGTAAGTCGAGACCTACATAACCCAAGGATTGACTGTATTTAGGTCCGTTCCCCATTTTTTGATTGGATTGTTTATCTTCCTTTTGTTAAGTTGTATGACTTCCTGTAAACTTTGGAGATTAAACCCTTATCTGAAATAACATTGGCAACTATATTCTCCCATGCAGTGGGCATTTTTATTGTTTTGTTGATGGTTTCATTTGATGTGCAGAAGGTTTTTATATTGATGTAGTCCCATTTGTTTATTCCCTTATTAGTTTCCATTGCCCTAGGATCTGTATTGGTGAAGACACTGCTTTGATTATGTTGAGCTATGATTCCTCTATTCCCACTTTGCTGATGGTTTTTATCAAAAATCACGGCATATGTCTGAGATCTTGCTGCCTGTAGATTCCTCTAAGATTTTTATGGTTTCCCATCTTACATTTCAGTCCTTTATCCATTTTCAGTTTATTTTTGGGTACGGTGTACGTTGGTGGTCTAGTTTCATTTTTTTACATGTATCAGTTCAATTTTCCCAACACCATTTATTGAAGAGACTGTATTGATTCCATTGTATGCTCTTGCATCTTTTGTCAAATATTAATTGAGCATACTGGCTTGGGTAGAATTCTGGGTTCTCTATTCTATTCCATTGTTCTATATGTCTGTTCTTGTGCCAGTACTGGGCAGCTCTGAGAACAGTGGCTTTGTAATGTAGCTTGATATCTGGTATTGAGATCCCACCCACTTTGCTCTTCTTTCTCAGGATTGCTGTGGCTATTTGGAGTTTTCTTAATTCTATATGAATTGTTGTTTTCTCTAGGTTGCAAAATATGCTGTTGGTATTTTAATGGGGATTGCATTGAATCTATAGATTGCTTTGAGTAGTATGGACATTTTAATGGTGTTGATTCTACCAATCCATGAACAAAGTGTGTTCTTCTATCTATTTATGTCTTTATCTATTTTTTCAATGTTCTATAGTTTTCTGAGTACAGGTCAATTTCCTCCTTAGTTATCAGCCTGTTGAGATTTTTTGATTCTTCTTGGTTGAGTTTTGGAAGGTCTTATTTTTCTAGAAATGTGTCCATTTCCTCTAGGTTGTCTAGTTTTTCATAGTATTTTTTTTAACAATCCTTTGTATTTCTGTGGGGTCTGTTGTTATTTTGCCTCTTTCATTTCTGATTTTGTTTATCTAGGTCCTATCTCTTTGTTCCTTGGTGAGCCGCCTAGATTTTCATCAATTTTGTTTATTCTTTCAAAGAACCAGCTCTTGGTTTCATTGGCCATATATATTTGGTCTCTAAGTCATTTATTTTTGTTTTGGTCTCTATTATCTCTTTCCTTCTGTTCACTCTGGGCTTTCCTTGCTACTCTCTAATTCTTTATGTTGTAGAGTTAGATAATTTATTAACATTTTTCCTTGTTTATTTTGAGGTAGGCCTGTAGAGCTATAAACTTCCCTCTCAGAACTGCTTTCACTGTGTCCCATAGATTTTGGATTGTTGTGTTTTCACAACAATGGATTGTCATTTGTTTCAAGGATGTTTTTAACTTCTCTTTGATCTCTTTGGCAACCCAATCATTATTTAATAGCATGCTATTCAGCTTCCAAGTGTTTGAATTTTTTTGATTGTTTTTATTGTAGTTGATTTCATTTTTAAAAAAATTCTTTATTACTTAAGGTATTACAAATGTGTCTTCGTCCCCCCCATTAAACCCCTTTTCTCCTCCCCCTCCCCCCACTCATGCTCTCATCCCCCTGTTGTCCGTGTCCATTGGTCTGGCTTATATGCATGCATACAAGTCTTGCCCCCTCCCTTGCCTACTTTCCCTCTGGGGATTAATAGCCTGATCGCTGTTTCTCAGTCTTTGGATCTGTCCCTGTTCATCAGTCTCTGTTGTTCTCTATATTCCACAAATGAGTGAAATCATGAGGTATTTATCTTTCTCTGACTGGCTTATTTCACTTAGCACACTGCTCTCCAGTTCCATCCATTCTGTTACAAAAGGCAAGAGTTCCTTCTTTTTTGCCGCAGCATAGTATTCCATTCTGTAAATCGACCACAGTTTTTTGATCCACTCATCTGTTGATGGGCACTTACACTGTTTCCAAATCTTAGCTATAGTAAAATGTGCTGCTATGAAGATAGGAGTGCATATATCCTTTCTGATTGGTGTTTCTGGCTTCTTGGGATATATTCCTAGAAGTGGGATCACAGGGTCAAATGGGAGTTCCATTTTTAGTTTTTTGTGGAAGCTCCATACTGCTCTCCACAGTGGCTCACCAGTCTGCATTCCCACCAGCAGTGCACGAGAGTTCCTTTTTCTCCACATCCTCTCCAGCACTTGTTGTTTGTTGATTTGTTGATGATAGCCATTCTGACAGGTGTGAGATGGTACCACATTGTCGTTTTGATTTGCATCTCTCATATAATTAGCGACTTTGAGCATGTTTTCATATGTCTTTGGCCTTTTGTATGTCCTCTTTCGAAAAGTGTCTCTTTAGGTCTGTTGTCCATTTTTTGATTGGATTGTTTATCTTCCTATTGTTAAGTTTCATGAGTTCTCTGTAAATGTTGGAGATTAAACACTTATCCGTGATATCATTGCCAAATATCTTCTCCCATGCAGTGGGTCTTCTTGTTGTTTCTTTTATTTCTCTGCTTTTCTTTTTTTATTTTTTTTAAGTTGTTTTATCGCTTAAAGTATTACAAAGAGTATTACATATGTCTCCTTTTTTCCTGCCCTTAACAATCCCCTGGCCTCCTGTACCCCCCACTGTCTTATGTCCATTGGTTATACTTATATTCAAGTCCTTCGGTTGATCTCTTACTCCAACCCCTTCTGCCCCACAACCCTCCCCGGTCTTCCCACTGTAGTTTGACAATCTGTTCGAGGCTGCTCTGCCTCCATATCTATTTTTGTTCATAAGTTTATAATGGTCTTAATTATCCATAAATGAGTGAGATCATGTGGTATTTTTCCTTCATTGACCGGCTTATTTCACTTAGCATAATATTCTCCAGTTCCATGCATGCTGTTGCAAATGGTAAGAGTTCCTTCTTTTTTACACCAGCATAGTATTCCATCGTGTAGATGTACCACAGTTTTCTAATCCATTTTTCTACTTATGGGCACTTAGGCTGTTTCCAGATCTTAGCTATGGTGAATTGCACTGCTAAGAACATATGGGTGCATATATCCTTTCTGATTGTTGTTTCTGTTTTCTTGGGATATATGCCTAGAAGTGGCATCATGGGGTCAAATGGGAGTTCCACTTTTAGTTTTTTGAGGAAACTCCATACTGTCTTCCATAGTGGCTGCACCAGTCTGCATTCTCACCAGTAGTGCACGAGAGTTCCTTCTTCTCCACATCCTCTACAGCACTTGTCATTTTTTGATTTGTTGATGATAGCCATTCTGACAGGTGTGAGATGGTACATCATTACTGTTTTGATTTGCATTTTTCTAATGATTAGTGACTTAAATAACTTCACAGCTACCTCTTTATCCGAGAATAAAGGCCAATATGTATATAATGGTCTATAAAATATTTGACCCACTTACTTTTAAAATCTCATCTTCTATAAGTATTCCTGTGCTTTTTGTCTACACTCATTCAGTGTTATTCTTGGAACACCCAGTTATCTTCCTCTCACAGGGACCATGCTTTGTATGTTCTTACTAGAGGCCTAGTTCATGGATTGATACACCACTGGGGTCCCTCAGCCTGTCTCTCAGGTATCAGTGGACTTCCATGCTTCTACTGCCTGGTCTTATCTGCCAGCTCATCAGGCCCTAGCCTGCTGTCTGCATCAATCCTGCAAAACATGAAGTAGTGTGTGAAGCAGCAGGTGGCTGGGGAGGAGCCCAAGCCCAGGCTGGGTGCCATGCTATTCCTGCTCATCCCAGCCCCACTTCACCGGCCACCGCCAATTGGGCGCACATGGGGAGTGTCGGCAGGAGAGGCTTGCACTGCTGCAGATGTGCTCATCAGCTGTGAGCTTGGCATCTGGCTGAGCAGTGCTACCCATCTGGAGTGCACTGACGACCAAGGGGAAGCTCCTGTGTTTAGCATCTGCCCCTGGTGGTCAGTGCATGTCATAGTGACCAGATGACCAATCATTCAGTCGTTTGGTCACTTAGGCTTCTACACTAAGAATAGACAAATATGTAAATTGACCATACCTTCATGATGTCCCACAATCAAGCAGGTGTTAGTCTGTAAACCCAACAAAGATGGTGGGCATGTGAGCAGCACTCACATGTGTAGGCACCAATTGGCCAGGGGGTGGGGCAGGACACTTGCGTCATCACCATGGCATTCTGCACCATCTCAGCTGCTCCGGGCCTCTGGGCAGTGTGGGAAGGTAGAAAGGTGGCTCTGGGCTGGAGCAAAGATGGAAAGGTGGTTCCAGGCTGAAGCGAAGGCAGAAAGGTGGTTCGGCTGGAGCGAAGACGGTGCCGGCATCCAGGGGAAGGAAGTCCCATTCTTGTACGAATGTTCATGCATTGGGCTTCTAGTTTATATGCATACTAGAGGCCCAGTGCACAAAAGTCTGTGCTCTTTGGGGGGTCCCTCAGCCCTGCCTGTGCCCTTTCACAGTCTGGGAATCCTTGGGGGATGACTACCTGCTGGCTTAGGCCCACTGCCTGGGGGATTGGGCCTAAACTGGCAGTCAGACATCCCTCTGGCAGCCTGGGCGCCCTCAGGGGATGTCCACTTGCCAGCAGGGAGCATGCCTAAGCTGCAATCAGACATCCTTAGTGCCACTGAGGAGGCAAGAGAGGCTCCCTCCACCACCGCTGTACTGGTAGCCATCAGACTGGCTCGTGGCTGAGCAGAGCTCCTCCTGTGGGAGCGCACTGACCACCCGGGGGCAGCTCCTGCATTGAGCATCTGCCCCCCTGGTGGTCAGTGTGTGTCATAGTGACCAGTCATTTCCAGTCATTCTGCTGCTAGGGTCAATTTGCATATTAACCTTTTATTATATAGGAGTGCCTGGCCAGCCTGTGTGAGGGGCTGATGGCTGTTTTCAAACTGGCCACAGCCCATTCAGTGTGGGGTTCCCCACTGGGGTGCCTGGCCAGCCTGAGTAAGGGGCTGAGGTCCATTTTCAAGTTGGTCACACCTCCTTCAGGGTGGGGGGGGTCCTGCTGGCGTGCCTGGCCAGTCTGGGTGAGGGGCTGATGGCTGTTTGCAGGCAGGCCAAGACCCACAGCGGGGGCCCTCACCCCATGAGGGTGTGGCCATCCTGGGTGAGGGGCTTATGGCTGTTTGCAGGATGGCCACTACCCCCAGCTACCCAAACTACCAGTGGAGGCTGGCTGGAAGCAGGTGTCTGGGATTTATTTGTCTTCTATAATTGAAGCTTTGTTGCCATGAGCGGAGGCCGCAGCCAGCTCAGGGCCTGTGGGAAGCTTGACTTCCTCCATCACCCGGGCAACCAAGCCTCCTGCTTGCTACAGCTCCATGGCTTCCAGCGACCATCTTGGTTGGGTTAATTTGCATATAGTTGCTCTGATTGGCTGGTGGGCATAGCTTAGGGCATAGTGAAGGTACAGTTAATTAGCATCTTTGTCTTTTATTAGTGTAGATAGATTTTTTTAAGTCAATATTGAGGCAATAGCAATGGTCTCCTAATTAGTGTCTCACTCTTACAATTCTGTTACAGATCTCTTGATTCACCTATGCCAGTGTTATGGTAGATAGTTCTGAGAGTGCACATGAAGTTGTACAGGAAGAATACAATTTTACACATATTCAAGGAGCTTCTTACTTTTTCACAGTGTTCTTATAAAAAGATAGCTCATAAGGTGAAAGTTTACAATTGCAAGAACAAGTTTCAACCAATAGGGACAAAGGCCTGTGAAAAAAGCTTTAGCTATCCTTTCTAAGGGCCAATTCTAAAATGCATTATTTCACTGTGCAAGAACCTGAGTAATTTGAACCCGCATTGACTTTGACAATGACTATGATAATGTACTCTTTTTAAAATTTATTTTCATTGTTTACACTATGTCCTCATTTCCTCCCCTTCACCCCCTTTACACAGCCCCACCTCCCTTTCCTTTGGCTTTCACCATACTGTTTGTTGTATGTGTCTATGGGTATGCATGTATGTTCTTTGTCTAATCCCTTCTTCTTTCATGTGGTATCTTCTCCCCAAAATCCTTCCTCTTTGACAGCTGTCAGTTGTTCTATGTTTTTATGCCTCTGTGTTGTGAGAGTGAACCAGTGATCTTTTCTGTCAAAGAAAGGAGCTTACTGCCATATTAGATCCCACTATTTTGATCTGACCTTCAGGCTATCAGAGTGCCACCATCTTAGCTCCGCCTTACCCCTCCTCTTCCTCTGAATTAGCCAATCATGAAATAATGTGAACCTGAGCTCTGAGCCCTGACCAATCAGGTCAGAGTTCAGAGTGAGGCACAGGGCAGACCCACATCAAGAAACAAAAGCCAAATAGACTTCACATTCATTGTTTTCTGCCCCTGATTTCCAGCTGGCAAAATCACCCTTTGGCACAGGAGGGTGCAATGAAGTTTTGAGTGTCTGTCTCATTCCAGTGACATTGTTGAGAGCATTTCTAACAGTGTCCATTTTATTAATCAGTTCATTTTGATCATTAGATTAACACATACAACTGAGATTATATGGCATTGACTCGGCATAATAACCTCCTCTGATATTGGCTTTTCCCCTTTCCTGTCTTATTTTCTAAGCTCTCTCACTTCTGTTTCCTTAAATTATGTCACAAATAAACTTTCCAGTTTTTTTTTCTTTAATTAGTTCCATATAAACTAATGGCACTCAAATTCTTATTTTCATATTTTATCTAGAGAACGAGAGGCCTGGTGCATGAATTCATGCATGTGTGAGGTCCAGCTGGCTCAGGGGGAGGGGCTGGGACAGCAGGGGCAGAGGGACCAAGAGAGTTAGAAGTGGGTGCTGATCGGGCCCCAATCAGGCTGGTTGGCTGTTGCAGTGTACATCATAGGGACTAGTCATAGTGGTTGTTCCGTCATTCCAGTCACTTGGCTATATATGTGTAGATAATCCATGGCAACAGAAGCTAAAATACATATTTATAGATATTCACATTGAAGTCAAGGATATATTTCTAAAATAGGTATCTCCAGTCATTCCCTAACCAAATAATTTTTTAATTCTCTCTCACCTAGCCTAAAATCTACCATATTAAGGACGTCTATAAGACTCGAATAAGAGGCTTGTGTAGCCTGCACCCATCCAAGGAAGAGCAGCCTCGTGATCAGCACACCCTAAGTCTGAGAAACAGCAGCTGTGTGTGAAGCCTCCCCCCACCAGCCAGAGGAGCCACCACAACTGTGAACAGCACCCACCAGAGGAGCTGCTGCCAACTGAGGAGCAGCTGCTACCACAACTGCCAGAGGAGCAACCTCAGTCTGAGGAGCCACTGCCACCCAAGGAGCAGCCACTGAATGACTCAACATCTAGATATGTCGGTGAGATCAAACATGGGTAGACAAAGAAACCCCCAAAGGAAAGAGAAGGAGGACTCGCCAGAAAAGCAGCTAAGTGAAAAAGGCATTCAGCATGACAGAAAAAGAATTCAGATTAAGGGTCCTAGAATGCATAAACCAGATGGAGGAAAAACTCAACAACTTATGCAAGAAGCAAGAGGAAATGGATGAAAGAATAAACAAATTATGTAAGAACCAAGAAGAAATGAAGACTGATATAGCTGCAATAAAAAACACCATTGAAAGTTTCAACAGTAGACTAGGAGAAGCGGAAGACCGAACTAGCGAATTAGAAGACAGGGAAGCAAAACACACCCAAATTGAACTGAAATTGGAGAAAAAAATTAAAAGACAGGAGGAGAGACTAAGGGAGCTATGGGATAACATGAAACAATACAACATATGAACAATAGGGGTGCCAGAACAACAGAAAGAGGCACAAGGGTTAGAAAACCTATTTGAAGAAATAATATAAAACTTCGCTGAGGTGGGGAAGAAAAAAATCACACAAGCACAGAGAGTTCCAAACAAGGTGAATCGGAGAAGATTCACACCAAATCACACCATAATTACCATGGCAAATGCTCAGGACAAAGAGAGAATCTTAATGGCCACAAGAGAGAGACAGAAAGTTATATTCAAGGGATCTCCCATAAGATTTTCAAATGATTTCTCATCAGAAACACATCAGGCCAGAAAAGAATGAACAGAAATTTACAAAGTGATGCAAAGCAAAGGACTGAATCCAAGAATACTCTATCCAGTAAGCCTATCAATCAAAATTGAAGGAGAAATAAGAAGCTTCACACACAAAAATAGGCTAAGGGAGTTTATCACCACCAGGCCAGCAATGCAAGAAATGCTAAAGGAACCAGTGTAAAATGAAGAAATAAAAAGCTCAGAAAGAAAACAGACCCCCCCAAAAAGAAATGGCTACAAACAAGTACCTTTCAAGAATAACTTTAAAGGTAAACGGACTAAATGCTCCAATCAAAAGACATCGAGTGGCTGAATGGATAAAAAAACATCATCCATACGGTTGCTGTCTACAAGAAACCCATCTCAGAAGAAGGGACTCACACAGACTGAAAGTGAAGGGATGGAAAAATATCTTTCAGGCATATGGAAATGAAAAGAAACACACACACACAAAAAAAAACAAAAACAAAAACAAACAAACAACAACAAAAAAACTATGGGTAGCAATACTTATATGGGAAAAAATAGACCTCAAAGTGAAGGCCATAACAAGAGATAAGGAAGGCCACTTCATAATACTAAAGGGATCAATACAACAAGAGGAAATAACCCTGATAAACATATATGCACCCAATACAGGAGCACCCAAGTACATAAAAAAACTCCTAGAAGACATCAAAGGGGAGATTGACAACAATACAATCATAGTAGGGGACTTTAATACACCACTGTCATCACTGGATAAATCCTCTAGACAAACAATCAGCTAAGAAACAGCAATCCAAGATGACTAACTAGATCAGATGGACTTCATTGACATCTTTAGAACACTTCACCCCAAAGCCACGGAATATACATTCTTCTCAAGGGCTCATGGGACATATTCAAAAATAGACCACATATAGGGTCACAAACAAAATCTCCCCAATTTCAAGAAGATTGAAATCATATCAAGACTCTTCTCAAAACAGGATGGCATAATATTAGAAAAAACTACCAAATACTAAAACATTTGGAGGCTGAATAGCATGTTATAAAATATTGATTGGGTTACCAATGAGATCAAAGAAGAAATAAAAACATCCTAGAAACTAATGACAATGAAAACACAACAATCCATAACCTATGGGACGCAATGAAAGCAGTCCTGAGAGGGAAGTTTATAACACTACAGGCCTATTTCAAAAAACAAGAAAAAATGATAGTAAATCATCTAACTCTACAACTCAAATAATTAGAAAGAGAGCAACAAGAAAAGCCCAGAGAGAGCATAAGGAAGGAGATAATAAAGATTAGAGCAGAAATAAATGACATAGAGAGCAAAAAAACAATACAGAAAATCAATGAAACCAAGAGCTGGTTCTTTGAAAGGATAAACAAGATTGATACACCTCCTGCCAGGCTCACCAGGAAGCAAAGAGAGAGGACCCAAATAAACAAAAGCAGAAATGATAGAGGCAAAATAACAAGAGACCCCACAGAAATACAAATGATTGTTAAAAAATACTATACTATCCTCCTCAGATTATTCCAAAAAAATTCAAGAGGAAGGAACACTTCCAGGCTCATTCTATGAAGCCAGCATCACCCTAATACCAAAACCAGATAAAGACAACACAATGAAAGATAATCATAAGCCAATATCCCTCATGAATATTGATGCCACAATACTCAACAAAATTCTAGCAAATTGAGAAAGACCGTACACCATGACCAAGTAGGATTTATCCTGACGATGTAAGGGTGGTACAATATTTGCAAATCAATAAATGTGATACATCACATAAAGAAATTAAGAGATAAAAATCATAAAGTCATATCAATTAACTCAGAAAAAGCATTTGACAAAATCCTACACGCTTTCTTGATAAAAGCTCTAAGCAAGTTAGGAATAAAAGTATCATAACTCAAGATAATAAAAGCCATATATGAGAAACCCACAGCTAACATCATACTCAATGGTCAAAAACTAAAACCATTTCCCCTAAGAACAGGCACAAGACAGGGATGCCCACTCTCACCACTCCTGTTCGACATAGTACTGTGAGTACTAGCCATTGCAATCAGACAAGAAGAAGATACAAAAGACATCCAGATTGGAAAAGAAGAAGTAAAAGTGTCCTTATTTGCAGATGACATGATACTGTACATGAAAAACCCTAAAGACTCCATCAATAAAATTATTAGACGTAATAAATGAATTCGGTAATATAGCAGGATACAAAATTAATGCCAAGAAATCTTTGGCATTCCTTTACACCAATAGTGAACTTACAGAAAGAGAAACTAAAAAAGCAATACCATTTACCATCATGCCAATAATATTAAAATACCTAGGAATAAACTTAACTAAGGAAGTAAAAGGTCCATATGCTAAAAACTACAGAACACTGAAAAAAGAGAAAGAGGAAGACATAAAGAGATGGAAGAACATATCGTGTTCATGGATTTGTAGAATCAACATCATTAAAATGTCCATACTACTCAAAGCAATCTGTAGATTCAATGCAATCCCCATTAAAATACCAATGGCATATTTCACATATCTAGAATGAATGTTCCAAAAATTCATCCGGAATAAAAAAACCTTGAATAGCTACAGCAATCCTGAGAAAGAACAAAGTAGGTGGGATCTCAATACCAGATATCAACCTGTATTACAAAGCCACTGTTCTTAAAATATCTTGGTACTGGCACAAGAACAGACATATAGATCAATGGAATAGGATAGAAAACCCAGAAATCGACCCAAATCAATATGCCCAATATTTGAAAAAGGAGGCAAGAGCATAAAATGGAGTCAAGACAGTCTCTTCAATAAATGGTGTTGGGATAATTGGATTGATACATGCAAAAAGATGAAATTAGACCACCAACTTACACCATACACAGAAAAAGAACTCAAGAGAAACCAAGATGGTGGCATAGGTAAACACCAGAAATTGATGCCTTGCACAACCACTTCAAAAATACAACTAAAAGACAAAACGGACATCATCCAGAACCACAGGAAGGCTGGCTGAGTGGAAATTCTACAACTAGATGGAAAGAGAAAAGCACACTGAGACTCAGAGGAGGTGCAGAAGTAAAGTGCAGAGGTACAGAGGCACCCACTGAAAGGGCTGGCAACTGAGGACGCGGCACTGGTGGAAAGGGCTCGCAGCTGAGGATGCAGCACATGTGGAAAGGGCGCAGCTGAGGACGCAGTTGTCTTTTTCAATTGGGAGGGAGTCTCAAGCTCCCGACTGCTCTGAACTCCAGTTCCAGGTGAGTCTTTGGGGACCCAGACTCATAGGGGGAGATACTGAACTGCCTGGCATCAGGCAGAATTCGAGGGCGACTTTTTTTCAGAGGAGCTTTCAGTGATTGCCACGAAACACTGAGACCTAGGGCCTCTTGGGGTACGACTGGGGACCAGCCATAGCTGCTTGCTCTTCCCTGTTGATCCCTTGAGACCCCGCCCCACCCAAGCTGTGCTCAGAGGCTTTTGCATATGAAAGGCCTAGCCCTTTGCAATTTAAAAATTACCTAACAAATTGCAGCTGGGTCAGAGAGACCCAGAACTTCCAAAAGGCCCAAGGCCCCACTGCAGCTTGCACTGATTCACAGCTGGGCCTCATTTGAACACCTCCAAACCCCAAACAAAGAAGAGGAATCTCTCCATAGCTCCTTCTGTGTAGTCTCAGGCAGAGGCTAAATTCGCACCTCCTTAGAGATCCAAGAGCCAGTGTACCCAGTGGTCAGAGTGGGACCATCCAGATTACAACTCCTCAGATCCATAAGGGACACACTCAGGGGGCAGACTCAGTTGCCAGAAGCCGGTCCATCCTTGCTGCTTGACACAGTCGCTGCAGGAAAGAAACATCTGCACAGCATATGTTTCAAGAGACCTGGCGTATATAGCATACTGTTCTTAATATTTTTGCTCCCTTTAGCGCTATGTGTTTTTCCCAAGGTCACCTCTCCGAGAAAGGTTGTTTCCCCAGCTAGGGATTTTTCCCTGAAGTTAGGGAGGGGATAAGACCCCTTAACTACGTGCCAAGTGGGTAGTTAATCACTTTAACTACAAATAATCATGCTTAAGCTACATAATCTTTACTCCCTGGAATGGAGATAAGAAACGCCCTAACCTTTGCAATAGAAATGGATAGGATTAAAATCAACTGGTATAAATACAGATGTAACAAGACAATAAACACCAGAACTTGGCTGGAGATCCTAACCAGAACTTGGCTAGAGATTCTGGCTAGGCTCCTGATCAACTGAATGCTGTCTCCATGTCATTCCTTCTTTGCCGACTCTTTTCACACTTTCGGGGACCCCTGGACCTGCTGGGGTTGTACCCCAGCACTCAGTGAGCACCAAAGCCCCACTGAAGCAAGTCTTGCACCATAAGGGTGTCTCCGGCACAGTAGTTTTCCTACTGCAGACACAGCTGTTTCTCACAACCAATTGGTCTGGAGATCAATTCCTCCCAGTGATACCTACAACAATCAAGGCTTAACTACAAAACTGTGCACAAAGCCCACAGAGGGGTGCACCACGAGTGTCCACCTCAGGTAATTGGGGAAGCTGAGCCACTGGGCCCTGTTGGACACCTAGCACAGAAAGCCACTCTATCAACACAGGGAAGCATAAAAAATGTGGAGACAAAGAAACAGGTCACAAACAACAGAAACGGAGAAAAGCAAACTACTGGATATAGAGTTCAAAACCACACTTTTAAGGTTTTTCAAGAATTTTCTAGAAACTGCCAATAAATTTAGTGAGACCCTCAAGAAATCTAGTGAGTCCCTCAAGGTTATGAAAATGGACCAACTAGAAATTAAACATACACTGACTGAAATAAAAGATATTATACTGAGTTCCAACAGCAGACTAGAGGATCCCAAGAATCAAGACAAAGATTTGAAATACAAAGAAGCAAAAAACAACCAACTGGAAAAACAAAAAGAAAAAAGAATCCAAAAATACAAAGATAGTGTAAGGAGCCTCTGGGACAGCTTCAAACGTACCAACATCCAAATTATGGGGGTGCCAGAAGAAGAGAGAGAGCAAGATTTTGGAAAACTATTTGAAAAATGACAGAAAACTTACCCTACCTGGTGAAAGAAATAGACTTACAAGTCCAGGAAGCGCAGAGAACCCCAAACAAAAGGAATCCAAAGAGGACCACACCAAGACACATCATAATTAAAATGCCAAGAGCAAAAGACAAAGAGAGAATCTTAAAAGCAGCAAGAGAAAAACAGTCAGTTACTTACCAGGGAGTACCCATAAGATTGTCAGCTGATTTCTCAACAGAAACTATGCAGGCGAGAAGGGAGTGGCAAGAAATATTCAAAATGATGAATAGCAAGAACGTACAATCAAGATTACTTTACCCAGCAAAGCTATCATTCAGAATTGAAGGTCAGATAAAGAGCTTCACAGATAAGAAAAAGCTAAAGGAGTTCATTACCAACAAACCAGTATTATCTGAGAGGCTGAAAGGTATCCTTTGAGTAGAGGAAGAAGAAGAAAAAGGTAAAGATACAATTATGAACAACAAATACACATCTATCAACAGTGAATCTAAAAATCAAGTGAATTAATAACCTGATGAACAGAATAAACTGGTGAATATAATAGAATCAAGGGCATACAAAGGTAGTGGACTGACTATTCTTGGGGAGAAAGGAGTATGGGAGCTGCGGGAAGAGACTGGACAAATTGTACACCTATGGATGAGGACATTGGGGGTGGAAGGGCAGAGGGTGGGGTGGGAACCAAGTGGAGGGGAGCTATGGGGGGAAAAAAGAGGAACAACTATAATAATCTGAACAATAAAGATTTAATTTAAAAAAAAAGAACTCAAAATTGATAAAGGACTTAAACATAAGATGGGAAACCATAAAAATACTAGGCGAATCCACAGCCAACGAAATTGCAGACATATGCTGAAGTAATTTCTTCACTGATACTGCTCCTAGGGCAATGAAAACTAAAGAGAAAATAAACAAATGGGACTACATCAAAATAAAAAACTTCTGCACAGCAAAGGGAAACCATCAACAAAACAACAAAGAAAGCCCACTGTATGGGAGAACATATTGGCTAATATTATCACTGATAAGGGTTTAATCTCCAGCATTTACAGGGAACTCATATAACTTAACAAAAGGAAGATAAACAATCCAATCAAAAAATGGGCAATGGACCTAAATAGACACTTCTCGAAAGAGGACATACAGAAGGCCAAACGACATATGAAAAAATACTCAAAGTCACTAATTATATGAGAGATGCAAATCAAAACGACAATACAGTATCATTTCACACCTTTCAGAATGGCTATCATCAACAAATCAACAGACAAGTGTTGGAGAGGATGTGGAGAAAAATGAACCCTTTTGCACTGCTGGTGGAAATAAAAACTGGTACAGCCACTGTGGAGGACAGTATGGGGTTTCCTCAAAAAACTAAAAATGGAACTCCCATTTGACCCAGTGATATCACTTCTAGATATATACCAAGAAGCTAGAAACACCAATCAGAAAGGATTTATGCATCCCTATGATCATAGCAGCACAATTCACCATAGCTAAGATTTGGAAACAGCCTAAGTGCCCATCATCAGATGAGTGGATTAAAAAATTGTGGTACATATATACCAATGGAATATTACACTTCAGTAAAAAAGAAGGAGCCCTTACCACTTGCAACAGCATGGATGGAATTGGAGAGCATTATGCTAAGTGAAATAAGCCAATCAGAGAAAGATAAATATCACATGATCTCACTTAGTTGTGGAATATAGTGAACAACATAGGCTGATGAACAGGGTCTGATCCAGAGACAGAGAAGCAGCGATCAGACTGTCAAACCTCAGAGGGAAAGTAGGGGAGAGTGGGGGTGAGGGGGGAAATCAACCAAAGGACTTGTATGCATGCATGTAAGCCCATCTAATGGATACAGACAACAGGGGGGTGAGGGCATGAGTGTGTGTGTGTGTGTGTGGGGGGGTGTTATGGGGCAATGAAGTTACATATGTAATACCTTAATCAATGAAGAAATTAAAGATTGAAAAAAATTAGAATAAAAAAATATATTGAAAATGTTTAAAAAGTCATATAATCATATCAATTAGGCAGAAATGGCATTTGACAAAATCCAGTACCATTTTGTGATGAAAGCGCTCAGGAAAGTGAAAGTAGAGGGATGATACCTCAACATAATAAAAGCCTTGTGTGACAAACCTGCAGTACATCATACTTAATGGTAAAAACTAAAACCATTCCCCCTAAGAACAGGAGCAAGACAGGGATGCCCACTTTCACCACTTCTGTTTTACATAGTACTGGAAGTGCTCGCCATTTCAATCAGACAAGAAAAAGAAATAAGGGCATCCCAATTGTAAAAGAAGAAGTAAAATTGTCATTATTTGCAGACGACATGATATTGTACATAGAAAACACTAAAGACTCCATCAAAAATAACTACTAGAACTAATGAATTTGGCAGTGTAGTAGTATACAAAATTAACACCCAGAAATCTATTGCTTTTTTATATACCAACAATGAACTCACAGAAAGAGAAACTAATAAAAACAATTCCATTTACCATTGCAAACAACACATTATGATACCTAGGAATTTAACCACAGAGATAAAACACCTGTACTCAGAAAATTACAGGACGCTGAAAAAAAAAAGAGAGAGAGAGAGATACAGGGAGACATAAACAAATGGAAGAATACACCATGTTCATAGGTTGGTAGAATCAACATCATTAAAATGTCCATACTACCCAGAGTAATCTATAGATTCAATGCAATCCCCTCTAAAATGCCAACGACATACTTCAAATACCTAGAACAAACTCTCCAAAATTTCATCTGGAATAAAAAAAAAAAAAGACCCCAAATAGCTGCAGCAATTATGAGAACAAACAATGTTGGAGGGATCACAATACCAAAAATACTACAAAGCACGAGAACAGACATATAGACCAATGAACATAACAGAGAACTCAGAGATTGATCCAAGACATTATGCTCAATTAATATTTGACAAAGGAGGCAAGAGCATACAATGGAGTGAAAAACGTCTCTTCAATAAATGGTGTTGAGAAAATTATACAGATTAGAAGCAAAAAAATGAAACTAGACCACTAACTTAGACTATACACAAAAATAAACTCAAAATGGGTAAAGGACTTAAAAGTTCAACCAGAAACCATAAAAATACTAGAGGACTCTAAAGGCAACAAAATCTCAGACATAACTCATAGCAATATGTTTACTGATAAAACTCCTAGGACAAGGAAAACTAAGGAGAAAATAAACAAATGAGACTACATCAAAATGAAAAGTTTCTGCACAGCAAAAGAAACCATCAACAAAACAACGAGAAAGACCACTGCATGGGAGAACCTACGCATTTGCCAATGTTACCTCTGATAAGGGTTGAATCTCCAACATTTACAGGGAATTTATACAATTTATTAAAGGAAAGATAAATAATCCAATTTAAAAAATGGGCAAAGAGCCGAAACCGGTTTGGCTCAGTGGATGGAGCGTCGGCCTGCGGACTGAAAGGTCCCAGGTTCGATTCCGGTCAAGGGCATGTACCTGGGTTGCGGGCACGTCCCCAGTGGGGGATGTGCAGGAGGCAGCTGGTCGATGTTTCTCTCTCATCGATGTTTCTAACTCTCTATCTCTCTCCCTTCCTCTCTGTGGAAAATCAATAAAATATATTTTTTAAAAAAATGGGCAAAGGACCAAAATAGACACTTTTCAAAAGAAGACGTACAGAAGGCCAAGAGACATATGAAAACATGCTCAAAGTTACTAATCATCTGAGAGATACAAATCAAAACAATAATGAGGTACAACCTCACACAAGTCAGAATGGCTATCATCAACAAATCAATAAGTGACAAGTGCTGGAGAGGATACGGAGTAAAAGGAACCTACTTGCACTGCTGCTGGGAATGCAGATTGATGCAACCAGTCGAAACCAGTATGGCATTTTCTCAAAAAATTAAAAATGGAACTCCCATTTGACCCAGTAATCCCACTTCTAGGAACATATCCCAATAAATCTGAAACACCAATTAGAAAGGATATATACAACCCTGTGTTCATAGCCGCACAATTTACAATAGCTAAGTTTTGGAAACAGACTAAGTGCCCAGATGAGTGTATTAGAAAACTGTAGTACATCTACACAATGGAATACTACACTGCTGTAAAAAAAAAAAAAAAGAAGGAATTCTTACCATTTGCAGCAGCATGAATGGAACTAGAGAGCATTATGCTAAATGAAATAAGCCAGTCAGAGAAAGATAAATATCACATGACCTCACTCATTTGTGGAATATAATGAACAACATATACTAATGAACAAAAATAGAGCCAGAGTCATAGAAGCATCGAACAGACTGTCCAACCTATAAGGGAATGCAGAAGGTGAGGAGGTAAGAGATCAACCAAAGGACTTGTATACATGTATATGAACATAACCAATGGACACAGACGGGGTGGCGTTGAGGGCAGCTAAGGAGAGGTCAATGGGGGAAAAGGGAGACTTATGTAATAGTTTAAACAATAAAGAATTTAAATGAAAAAAAGAAGAGTTATTGCTGGACATGGACTGGCCCAGAGCAGGTTTGCATCAGACCAGCCATGCAGGAAAGATTTCACAAAATAAGTTCAGGTGATTTTGAGATTACATTTATTAAAGCTGTAAATATTGAAATGAAGGAAGGACTCTGGGTAAAAGAAGCAACAGGAGAGAGCCCAGGCAATTCTTTTCTTAGCTCTCTAGAAATGTTATAGGAAAGAAGTGAGCCAAGGCGGGGCTGCTTTTATCCCACTGAGAAGTCAGAAAAGAAGGGGCCTTGGAGACACGATCAGTGGGTAAGCCAAGGATGAGCTGCCACTGCCCACTGATCTCTCCATTGCAGGTCTCATGAGGACACTTAGAGTTTAGGAGGAAGGAAAAAGTTTTTGGCAGACAACAGCATGGGCTTTCTCTAGTCTAGAGCGAACCCACACATATCATTGGATTGATTGTTTAATTTTCCTTTGGGGGTGAGAATCTTAGGGGGGATTTCATCAAAATATTCATTAGCTTTTCAGGTGCTTTACAAATATGCTAGTGCATTAAAATGACCCTATATGGATTATTCTTTCGTCTGCTTTACTATTTTACTTTTATCTTGGGTCTACCTGGATCTAATTGGGATTTTGTTATTGTCCCCATGACTTTATTTGTCCTTAAGTTTAGATAGAACAAAGTCATTAATTGACTTTCTATTCTCTCTTTTCCTGACCAGAGTGATTTAAGCTATGTATTACCTATTTGTGGAGGAGAGGTATAAACCATTGGTTCTCAAGTGTCCTTGGTTGGGGAAAATATGGTCTTAGGATTTACTAGCTGGCTTTAAGTTGTTCAAAGTGTTTGGCCCATTTAATCTTCTTATCTCAGTTTTTCTATTCCACCTGCCTGGGGATTTTTCTGCCTCTGTATGAGCAAATATGCGCTGACAAACTGGGTAACTTAGGTAAAATGGACAAATTCCTATAATCAGAAAAATTACCAAGACTATACCACAAAGAAATAGAAGATCTGAATAGACCTATAAATAGTAAGACTTTTCAATCAGTAATAAGAATATATCTCCCAATAAATCAAAGCTCTGAATCTGATGGCTTCACCAGAGAATTCTACAAAGTCTAACACCAATTTCAAAAACTAACACCAGTCCTTCTTAAATGTTTTTAAAACTTGATTAGGAAAATCACTTCCTAACACTTCCTAATTCATTCTATGAATCTTACATCACCCTGACACCAAAGGCAGACAAAACCACAACAAGTAAAATCACAGACCAATAGCCAATATTTACAATGATACAAAATTCTTAACAAAATTCTAGCAAACTGAATTCAGCAACATATTTTAATCTTTTTCACCATGATCAAGTGGGATTGATTCCTTGAATGAAAATAAGGTTCAATGTAAGAAAATCTACCAATGTAGTCTACCACATTGACATAATAAAGAGGAAATAAATATAATCATTAAAAGGACATGATACAAGGAAAGGATTTTTAAAAAGTCAACACTGATGACATAAGAATTATAAAAGTAGGAATAGAAGAGAACTATTTCAACATCATAAAGGCTACGTATGACAAACCTTTATGTAATATCATACTCCATGGTGAAAGTTGAAGTGTAAGACAAGGATTCCCTCTCTCACCACTTATATTCAACATAGTATTTGAGCAATTAGGCAATAAAGGGAAATAAAAGGCATCCAAATTGGAAAGTATGAAGGAAAGTAATCTCTCTTCATATATTATGCAAATAGACCAAATGGCGAAGGACTGGCAGAATGACTGGTTGCTATGACATGCATTGACCACCAGGGTGCAGATACTCAATACAGGAGCTGCCACCAGCCCATAGGCCTCAGGCCAGCCAAGGTGGGTGCCATCAGGCCCCGCGACCCCCGATTGCCCTGCTGGTCGCTCCATTGATAGGCCTGATCACCAGTTAGGCATGGATTTCATGCACCAGGCCTCTAGTAAAAATATAAATGACAACAAAAAAGTACCTATCAATAATAACCTTAAATGTAAGTGCTCCAACCAAAAGACATAGGGTAGATTAATGGATAAGAAAACATGACCCATATATATGCTCTCTATAAGGACCCACCTCAGAACAAGGACTCACACAGGATGAAAGTGAAGAGATAGAAAAAATATTTTCCAAACAAATCAAATTGGGGGGAAAAAAGATGGGGAGCAATATCCATATCTGACAAAATAGACTTCAAAATAAAGGCCATAAAAAGAGACAATGAAGGCCACTTCCTAATACTAAAAAGAATGATTCAACAAGAGGATATAACCCTGGAAAACATATAAGCACCCATTATAGTAGCAGCCAATTTATGAAAAAAGAAAAGAAAAGAAAACTTGTGAAGGATTTAAAAGGAGAGTGTCAACAGCAATACAATCATAGTAGGGGACTTTAATTCTCCACTGACAACACTAGATAGATCTTCTAGACCAGTGGTTCTCAACCTTTGGGTCACGACCACTTTGGGGGTCAAATGACCCTTTTACAGGGGTCGCCTAAGACCATCAGAAAACACATAACATAATTACATATTGTTTTTGTGATTAATCACTATGCTTTATGTTCAATTTGTAACAATGAAAATACATCCTGCATATCAGATATTTACATTAAGATTCATAACAGTAGCAAAATTACAGTTATGAAGTAGCAAAGAAAATAATTTTATGGGGAGAAGAAAATGGCAGAGGTATAGACGGACATGTCCTGTGCCTTGTCCTGGAGCAGATAAGGGTGAGCAGCTGAAACGGGTCACATACAGCCCTAATAAGCAGAAGATATTCAGCTGAGAGACAGTTTGCGGCTGGGAAAGGCGGAGGACTCCCGGAGAAAGGGGAAAGTTGGAGACTGCGGCTGAAATCTCTCCCGGAGCACTGGCTCAGCTGCTGGAGACCATGCCATCTTGAGTGGCTGTTATTGGAAGCATATCCATCAAAAGACCAGGCATCCACAGCATCCAGATATCGGCTACTAACCCAGAAACAACGGATCCCAAGCATCGAGACTACATGAACTTAGAGGATCCCTGCTTCTCTCTATGGAAAGGTCAAATTTCCCCTAAAGGTGTGGTTTGCAATTCAGGTTGGAGAGAGGAACATGCATACGCGCAGGGGAAATCTGAGCCCCACAAAGTCCACGGCCGTTGGGGCCAGCGTGATCTGTGAGTGTGGGAGGGCTCCCGCAGGGCTGCTGGCAGAAGGGAAAGCTAAAAATAAGTCCATAGCTGGACTGGATGCAAAAAAGCAGCCTTGGATTTTGCCAGTGTGCCGGCTACTTTGCACTGGGGAAGAGAGGGTGCACGGAAGGGACTGCGCACAGAGCTGAAAGGTGGGGGGTTGTGAATTCGCGCAACTTCTCAGGCTCTTGTTCTCTCTCTTCCCCTTAAATCTTTGCGTTTGATTATTAAACCCAGTACATGGGATTGCCCAGTCAGGGTCACTCACACAGACTGCAGGGGAAAGTTGTTTTTGTGGAACCTGGGAAACAGAGTGGGAGTAACAATTAAAGAACAGGATCTAGGACAGTCGACGCTCCCAAACCAGTTTTAAGTGTGATCGGGAAAATAAACCCTAACTGCTGGACAGAGAGGACTTATAGCCTCGGAGGTCTATCCAGAAACACTGCCACCCAGGTGCTGATCCAGAACTGACTCTTCTGTAAATACAAATAAAGGCAATCTGGGAAACAAATACAGCCTGCCTTAAAATCAGGACTGTGGTTTACAACACAGAGGAACAGTGTATCGCAGGGAAATTCAGCACCCTCCTGAAAACCTGGCAGGACTAAAGCATGCCAGAAAGAAGAGTAGAGGACCTGAAGCACCTTCACTACTGTACATTTTTATTTTTAGTTCTTTTTTCACCTTTTAATTAAGAAACTATTTTTTTTCTTTTTTCATCACCTGATTTTACCTCTTTAATTACTACATTTTTATTTTAAACCAGTATTATTACTACTACCACTTTACCATTTTTTAAAGTGTCATTTTATTTTCTCTTTATTTTATTTTCATCGTTCTTTTAGCATCATTTTTCTCTACCTCAACTTTACCGTTATGCCAAAACTCTTTTCCTCACTTTTCCCCTTTGTTGTCCTGTTACTCTTACCCTATTCCTGATTTAGATTTTCCCTATTCCTTTTTCACCCCCTGTCTAAATTTCACCCTACTTATATATCTAATTTCCAATCCCCTGCTCTAAATCCATATATACCTCTCTCTTATCTTTCTTCACTATCCAAATTTTTTTCTTCTCTCTGTTGTTTAGTTTTGTTTGCTTGATTGTTGAGTATATTGGGTTTTTTTATGCTTGTTTGTGAGATTGTTTTGCTTTTGCTTTTTCTTTTCCTGTTGGTATTTTTTTCTCCGGTTATTTTCTTGCTTATGTTTTTCCTTGCCTCCCTTGATATTAGTGGTTGTTTTTAGTTTGCATTCATCTCCAGGGATCTGTTGCTGGAATTGGTTGGGATGAGTGGTGGTTCTATTGGAGTTTTATCTCTATATAAATACTCTCTTCCCCTCTTCTATTTCATTCTCTGTCTTTTCTCTCTTACTTTTTTTTCTCCCTTTTCCCAATTCCATTTTTGCACTCCTTTTTTTCCCTTTTCTCTTTTATCTTTTCCTCTTCTTTCTTCCTTATCCCTTAATTCTCTTTTCTCAGTGACCACCTTTATTAGGGGTTATTAATATTGTAAATACATTTGTGTTCAGTTCCTTGTATGTTGTGCCTTGTTGTGTTGTATTTTGTGTCTTTAATTCAACACAACAGAGAGAGAACTACATAACCAAACATCTGGAGAAGAGGGATCATGGTGAAACAAAGAAGCAGCCCACATATGAAAGAAAAACAGGCATCACCAGAAAAGGAAGTAAACGAAATGGAGGCAATGGAGGCAAGCAACCTGCCAGAGAAAGAATTCAGAGAAATGGCCATACGGTGGATGAAAGAATGGAAGACAAATTCAACAATATGTGTAATAATCAAGAGGAAATGAATGAAAACCAAGGAGAATTGAAAAATGACATCACTGCTATAAGGAACTCAATAGAAAGCATCAAAAGTAGACTAGAAGAAGCAGAGTACCGCATCAGTGAGCTAGAAGACAAGGTAGAAAAAAATACCCAAGCAGAGTAGCTTCTAGAAAAAAAAATAAAAAAAAGGAAGAGAGCCTAAGAGAACCCTGGGACAACACAAAACGAAAGAACATCCGAATAATAAGGGTGCCAGAGGGAGGGGAAACTGAGCAAGGAGTAGAAAACCTGTTTGAAAAAATAATGACAGAAAACTTCCCTGACATAGGGAAGAAAAAACTCACAAATCCATGAAGCTCACAGAGTCTGAAACAAAATGAACCCCAAAAGACCGACTCCTAGGCACATTATAATTAAATTGGCAAACACCAATGACAAAGCAAGAATCTTAAAAGCAGCCAGAGACAGAAAGTTAACTACAAAGGACCCTCCATCAGACTAGTGACTGATTTCTCACCAGAAACACATCAGGCAAGAAGGGAATGGAATGAAATATACAAAGTCATGCAAAGGAAGGGTCTGAATCCAAGAATACTGTACCCAGCAAGGCTATCAATCAAAATTGAGAGTCAAATCAGGAGCTTCACAGACATAAAAGGTCTACGGGAGTTTATTACCACCAAACCAGCAATGCAAGAAATGCTAAAGGGTCTGCTGTAAAAAGAAAAAATAGGAAACAAAGAAGGAACACAGGGGTAAAGAACAAAAAGGTGACAAACAAGTGTCTATCAATAATAACTTTAAATGTAAATGGATTAAATGCCCCGATCAAAAGACATAGGGTAACTGAGTGGATAAGAAAACATGACCCATATATCTGCTGTCTACAGGAAACCCACCTCAGAAAAAAAAGATGAACACAGACTGAGGGTAAAGGGATGGAAAAGGTTTCTCAGGTGAATGGAAATGAAAATAAAACCAAAAGCTGGGGTAGCAATACTTATATCTGACAAATTAGATCTCAAAGTGAAGGACATAAAAAGAGATAAGGAAGGCCACTTCATAATACTAAAGGGAGCAATCCAACAAGAAGAAATAGCTCTGGTAAACACATACGCACCCAATATAGGAGCACCCAAAAATGTAAGAAAACTTCTGGAGGAGATCAAGGGAGAGATTGATCATAGTAGGGGACTTTAACACCCCACTATCACCATTGGACAAATCCTCTAAACAAAAAATCAGCAAAGAAATATCAATCCTAAATGACTCACTAGATCAGATGGAATTAATTGACATCTTCAAAACATTTCACCCAAAGCCACAGAATATACATTCTTCTCAAGTGCTCATTAGTCATTTGCAAAGATAGACCATATATTGGGTAACAGGCAAAGTCTCCTCAAATTCAAGAAGATTGAAATAATATCAAGCATCTTCTCAGACCACACTGGCATAAAACTAGAAATCAACTACAACAAAAACAATCCAAAAAAAATCAACACATGGAGAATAAATAGCACGCTATTAAACAAGGACTGGGTTACCTGAGAGATCAAAGAAGAAATAGAAAACATCATGGCAACAAATGACAATGAAAACACAACAATCCAAAATGTATGGGACACAGCGAAAGCAGTCTTCAGAGGGAAGTTCGTAGCTCTACAAGCCTACTGCAAGAAACAAGAAACAATGAGAATAAATTACTTAACCCCACAACTAAAAGATTTAGAAAGAGAGCAAGAAGAATATCCCAGTGTAAGAAGAAGGAAGAAAATAATAAAGATCAGAGCGGAGATAAAAGACAAAAAAAAAAACCAATACAAAAGATCAACAAAACCAAGAGCTGGTTCTTTGAAAGAATAAACAAGATTGATACACTTCTATCCAGGCTACCAAGAAACAAAGAGAGAGAACCCAAATAAACAAAATCATAACTGAAAGAGGAGAAATAACTACAGACCTCACAGAAATACAAAGGATTGTTAGAAAATACTATGAACAACTCTACTCCAACAAACTAGACAACCTGGAGAAAATGGACATATTCCTAGAAAAATACAACATTCCAAAACTCAATCAGGAAGAATCTAAAAATCTCAACAGGCCAATTACTATGGAAGAAATTGAAGCAGTCATCAAAAAGCTCCCAGCAAGCAAAAGCCCAGGGCCAGACGGCTTCACAGAGGAGTTTTACCAAATATTCAAGAAAGAAATAAGTTATCCTCCTCACAGTATTCAAAAAAATTCAAGAGGAAGAAACACTTCCATGCTCGTTCTATGAAGCCAGCATCACCCTAATACCAAAACCAGATAAAGACAACACAATGAAAGAGAATTGCAGGCCAATATCCCTCATGAACATAGATGCCAAAATCCTCAACAAAAATCTTAGCAAATCGTGTCCAGCAATACATAAGAAAGATTATACACCATGACCAAGTAGGTTTTATCCCAGGGATGCAAGGAAGGTATAATCTCCGCAAATCAATAAACGTAATACATCACATAAACAAATTGAGAGAAAAAAACCACAGTCATATCAATTGATGCAGAAAAAGCATTTGACAAAATTCAACACCCTTTCTTGATAAAAACTCTCAGCAAGGTAAGAATAGAAAAATCACACCCCAACATAATAAAAGCCATATATGACAAACCGAAAGCCAACATCATAATCAATGGACAAAAACTAAAACCATTCCACCTAAGAACAGGAACGAGACAGGGATGCCCCTCTCACCACTTCTGTTCAACATAGTAATGGAAGTACTAGCATTTGCGATCAGACAAGAAGAAGAAATAAAAGGTATCCAAATTGGAAAAGAAGTAAGACTGTCATTTTAGCAGATGACATGATACTGTACATAGAGAACTCTAAAGACTCCATCAAAAATTTATTAGACTTAATAAATGAATTGGCAATGTAGCAGGATACAAAATTAATACCAAGAAATCTATGGCATTTCTATACACCAATAGTGAACTTATAGAAAGTGAGATTAAAAAAGCAATACCATTTACCATCGCACCAAAAAAATTAAGATACCAAGGAATAAACTTAACTAAGGAGGTAAAAAACCTATGTGCGAAAATACGGGGCACTGAAAATAGAGATAGAGAAAAACATAAACAGAAGGAAGAACATACCATCTTCATGGATTGGTAGAATCAACATCATCAGAATGTCCATACTACCCAAGGCAATCTATACATTCAATGCAATCCCCATTAAATTACCAATGGCATATTTCACAAACTAGAGCAAATGTTCCAAAAATTCATCTGGAATAAAAAAAGACCTCGAATAGCTGCAGCAATCCTGAGAAAGAAGAACAAAGTAGGTGGGATCTCAATACCAGATAATAACTTGTATTACAAAGTCACCATTCTTAAACAGCTTGGTACTGGCACAAGAACAGACATCTAGATCAATGGAATAGATTAGAGAACCCAGAAATCGACCCAAACTACTATGCCCAATTAATATTGGACAAAGGAGGCAAGAGAATACAATGGAGTCAAGACGGTGTTGGGGAAATTGGACAGATACATGCAAAAAGATGAAACTAGACCACCAACTTACATCATAGACAAAAATAAACTTAAAATGGATAAAAGACTTAAACGTAAGATGGGAAACCATAAAAATACTAGAGGAATCCACAGGCAGCAAAATCGCAAACATATGCTGAAGGAATTTCATCTCTAATAATGCTCCTAGGGCAATGGAAACTAAAGAGAAAATAAACAAATGGAACTACATCAAAATAAAAAGCTTTTGCAAGGCACAGGAAACCATCAACAAAACAACAAGAAGAATCAATGGAATAGAATATAGAGCCCAGAAATTGACCCGAACCAATATGCAAAATTAATATTTGATAAAGGAGGCAAGAACATACAATGAAGTCAAGATAGTCTCCTCAATAAATGGTGTTGGGAAAATTGGACAGATACAGGCAAAACAATGAAACTAGACGACCAACTTACACCATGCACAAAAATAAACTCAAAATGGATAAAGGACTTAAATGTACGAAGGGAAACCATAAAAATACTAGAAGAATCCAAAGGCAACAAAATCTCAGACATATGCTGCAACAATTTCTTCACTGATACAGCTCCTAGGGCATTGGAAACTAAAGAGAAAATAAACTAATGGGACTACATCAAAATAAAAAGCTTTTGCACAGCAAAGAAAACCATCAATAAAACTACAAGAAAGCCCACCATATTGGAGAACATATTTGTCAATGTTATCTCCGATAAGGATTTAATCTCCAACATTTACAGGGAACTCCTACAAATTAACAAAAGGAAGATAAACAATTCAATCAAAAATGGACAAATGATCAAAATAGACACCTTCCAAAAGAGTACATTCAGAAAGCCAAGAGACATATGAAAACATGCTCAAAGTCACTAATCATCAGAGAAATGCAAATCAAAACAGTAATGATGTACCATCTCACACCTGTCAGAATGGCTATCATCAACAAATCAAAAAATGACAAGTGCTGTAGAGGATGTGGAGAAGAAGGAACTCTCGTGCACTACTGGTGAGAATGCAGACTGGTGCAGCCACTATGGAAGACAGTATGGAGTTTCCTCAAAAAACTAAAAGTGGAACTCCCATTTGACCCCATGATGCCACTTCTAGGCATATATCCCAAGAAAACAGAAACAACAATCAGAAAGGATATATGCACCCATATGTTCTTAGCAGTGCAATTCACCATAGCTAAGATCTGGAAACAGCCTAAGTGCCCATAAGTAGAAAAATGGATTAGAAAACTGTGGTACATCTACATGATGGAATACTATGCTGGTGTAAAAAAGAAGGAACTCTTACCATTTGCAACAGCATGGATGGAACTGGAGAATATTATGCTAAGTGAAATAAGCCGGTCAATGAAGGAAAAATACCACATGATCTCACTCATTTATGGATAATTAAGACCATTATAAACTTATGAACAAAAATAGATATGGAGGCAGAGCAGCCTCGAACAGATTGTCAAACTACAGTGGGAAGACCGGGGAGGGTTGTGGGGCAGAAGGGGTTGGAGTAAGAGATCAACCGAAGGACTTGAATATAAGTATAACCAATGGACATAAGACAGTGGGGGGTACAGGAGGCCAGGGGATTGTTAAGGGCAGGAAAAAAGGAGACATATGTAATACTCTTTGTAATACTTTAAGCGATAAAACAACTTAAAAAAAATAAAAAAAGAAAAGCAGAGAAATAAAAGAAACAACAAGAAGACCCACTGCATGGGAGAAGATATTTGGCAATGATATCACGGATAAGTGTTTAATCTCCAACATTTACAGAGAACTCATGAAACTTAACAATAGGAAGATAAACAATCCAATCAAAAAATGGACAACAGACCTAAAGAGACACTTTTCGAAAGAGGACATACAAAAGGCCAAAGACATATGAAAACATGCTCAAAGTCGCTAATTATATGAGAGATGCAAATCAAAACGACAATGTGGTACCATCTCACACCTGTCAGAATGGCTATCATCAACAAATCAACAAACAACAAGTGCTGGAGAGGATGTGGAGAAAAAGGAACTCTCGTGCACTGCTGGTGGGAATGCAGACTGGTGAGCCACTGTGGAGAGCAGTATGGAGCTTCCACAAAAAACTAAAAATGGAACTCCCATTTGACCCTGTGATCCCACTTCTAGGAATATATCCCAAGAAGCCAGAAACACCAATCAGAAAGGATATATGCACTCCTATCTTCATAGCAGCACATTTTACTATAGCTAAGATTTGGAAACAGTGTAAGTGCCCATCAACAGATGAGTGGATCAAAAAACTGTGGTCGATTTACAGAATGGAATACTATGCTGCGGCAAAAAAGAAGGAACTCTTGCCTTTTGTAACAGAATGGATGGAACTGGAGAGCAGTGTGCTAAGTGAAATAAGCCAGTCAGAGAAAGATAAATACCTCATGATTTCACTCATTTGTGGAATATAGAGAACAACAGAGACTGATGAACAGGGACAGATCCAAAGACTGAGAAACAGCGATCAGGCTATTAATCCCCAGAGGGAAAGTAGGCAAGGGAGGGGGCAAGACTTGTATGCATGCATATAAGCCAGACCAATGGACACGGACAACAGGGGGATGAGAGCATGAGTGGGGGGAGGGGGAGGAGAAAAGGGGTTTAATGGGGGGGACGAAGACACATTTGTAATACCTTAAGTAATAAAGAATTTTTTTAAAAATGAAATCAACTACAATAAAAACAATCAAAAAAATTCAAACACTTGGAAGCTGAATAGCATGCTATTAAATAATGATTGGGTTGCCAAAGAGATCAAAGAGAAGTTAAAAACATCCTTGAAACAAATGACAATCCATTGTTGTGAAAACACAACAATCCAAAATCTATGGGACACAGTGAAAGCAGTTCTGAGAGGGAAGTTTATAGCTCTACAGGCCTACCTCAAAATAAACAAGGAAAAATGTTAATAAATTATCTAACTCTACAACATAAAGAATTAGAGAGTAGCAAGGAAAGCCCAGAGTGAACAGAAGGAAAGAGATAATAGAGACCAAAACAAAAATAAATGACTTAGAGACCAAATATATATGGCCAATGAAACCAAGAGCTGGTTCTTTGAAAGAATAAACAAAATTGATGAAAATCTAGGCGGCTCACCAAGGAACAAAGAGATAGGACCTAGATAAACAAAATCAGAAATGAAAGAGGCAAAATAACAACAGACCCCACAGAAATACAAAGGATTGTTAAAAAAAATACTATGAAAAACTAGACAACCTAGAGGAAATGGACACATTTCTAGAAAAATAAGACCTTCCAAAACTCAACCAAGAAGAATCAAAAAATCTCAACAGGCTGATAACTAAGGAGGAAATTGACCTGTACTCAGAAAACTATAGAACATTGAAAAAATAGATAAAGACATAAATAGATAGAAGAACACACTTTGTTCATGGATTGGTAGAATCAACACCATTAAAATGTCCATACTACTCAAAGCAATCTATAGATTCAATGCAATCCCCATTAAAATACCAACAGCATATTTTGCAACCTAGAGAAAACAACAATTCATATAGAATTAAGAAAACTCCAAATAGCCACAGCAATCCTGAGAAAGAAGAGCAAAGTGGGTGGGATCTCAATACCAGATATCAAGCTACATTACAAAGCCACTGTTCTCAGAGCTGCCCAGTACTGGCACAAGAACAGACATATAGAACAATGGAATAGAATAGAGAACCCAGAATTCTACCCAAGCCAGTATGCTCAATTAATATTTGACAAAAGATGCAAGAGCATACAATGGAATCAATACAGTCTCTTCAATAAATGGTGTTGGGAAAATTGAACTGATACATGTAAAAAAATGAAACTAGACCACCAACGTACACCGTACCCAAAAATAAACTGAAAATGGATAAAGGACTGAAATGTAAGATGGGAAACCATAAAAATCTTAGAGGAATCTACAGGCAGCAAGATCTCAGACATATGCCGTGATTTTTGATAAAAACCATCAGCAAAGTGGGAATAGAGGAATCATAGCTCAACATAATCAAAGCAGTGTCTTCACCAATACAGATCCTAGGGCAATGGAAACTAATAAGGGAATAAACAAATGGGACTACATCAATATAAAAACCTTCTGCACATCAAATGAAACCATCAACAAAACAATAAAAATGCCCACTGCATGGGAGAATATAGTTGCCAATGTTATTTCAGATAAGGGTTTAATCTCCAAAGTTTACAGGAAGTCATACAACTTAACAAAAGGAAGATAAACAATCCAATCAAAAAATGGGGAACGGACCTAAATACAGTCAATCCTTGGGTTATGTAGGTCTCGACTTACCGTTTTGTGGTTAGTCTTCATCTCCCATTTATTTATAAAAAAATGTTTCGTCATTTCGATGTATGTACATATGTGCTTTATGTTTTTTATTATTTATTTACCACAAGTAAAGGTCAGGATTTGCCGGGCTGAGGTAACCCTCCCACCCAAATACATGAATTTTTGTGCACTAGGCCTCTAGTCCTATATAATATAAGCCTAATATACAAATTGTTTCCTCGACTAGAGTTTGGCTGGGAGTTTGACAGCTTAACCAGTCTCTATGACATGCACTGACCACCAATGGGCAGACGCTCGGACCAGTAACTTAGCTTGCTGCAGGCGCTGGTGGGTTGGACTGGAAAGTGAGGTGTGAGGAGAGAGCTGTCAGGAAGCTCCCAGGGTTTGGCCGCTGGATGGATGAGGATGGCAGTGGGAGCCAGGAGGGATGGAGTGGGAGGGGAGGCTGCTGCACTTGATTCAAGAGCCCTCTGCAGCCTGTGGCATTCTCAGTGCACGATTTATAATATTCAGAGATGCTTATTTTTATTTGTTAAGTTTCACTAACTACTCCAGGAGAGTGGGTAGCACCATTACAGGGGGCAGGCCAGGCATACCTGCCCAAAGCCAAGGTGCAGCTTCGGGCCCCTGGAATGCAACAGAGAGAGGGGTGGGGCTGTCAGAGAAACTGAGTCCAAAACTTGAAGTGGAGGCATCAAGGGGTGGAGGGTGATAGTTGTGCAGGGGTCTAGAAAAGCTAATGGGTGGGGGCAGCTGAGGAGCTCAATGCCTCTCTCATGGGACAAGCACCACATCTCTCCCTCCTCCTCCCGGTAACTTGTCACCCCAGCTCTTCTCCAAAGCTTGGGCTTGCCCCACACAGCTCTCCACCACTGCACACCCCACACTGCTTTGCCTGCCCCACCCCACTCTACACAACTCCCCTCAATTGCCACACAGCCTTTGGAGAGCTCCACTCCCAGAGGAGAAAGTGGGAGGCTGTAGACAGGAGGTCACATGAGGAGGGGTCAGAGCAGGGCCCACCAAGTTAGATGGAGGGGAAGGAGAGAAACCCCACAGGACTGGGGGCAGAGACAGGCGGGGAAGGAGGGCCATGTGGAAGCTTTGCCCTTGGTTGAAGTAGAAATCCTGACCCCATTTTACAGACCCTAGCAGAGTGTGTGTGTGGGGAGGGTCAAAGACAAAAGAGGGTTTGAGGGGACTGGATGGAGAGCAGCAACATTTGATTAATGGCCTATTTATTATTTTTGTTAATATATTTTTTTTTGATTTCAGAGAGGAAGGCAGAGAGAGAGAGAGAGAGAGAGAGAGAGAGAGAGAGAGAGAGAGAGAGAGAAACATCAATGATGAGAGAGAATCGATCTGCCTCCCACACACCACCTCCTGGGGATTAAGCCTGCAACCCAGGAATGTGCTCTTGACTGGAATCAAACCCAGGACCCTTCAGTCCACAGGATGTGGTTCTATTCACTGAGGCAAACCATCTAGGGAAACTCATGGCCTATTTAAAACCACTGAAGTAGGCTGAGGAGGAGTCTTACCATGATGGTGTTACCTGATAATGAGGGTGTCTCTCCTTATGTTGGAGTAATTGGAACTGCAGCTAAGTTAAGACACATTCATGGAGCCTGCAAAGGGTTTACACACACACAATTCAATTTACTTCATGTGGCAGCTGATGATGGTGAGCAGAGCCTTGGAAAGACATGCGGTCTCCAAGACCAGGGGCAGGAGAAAGTGCATGCGGGGCATTCCGCACCTTGAGTTACTATCTATTCCTATATAATAAAGATGTAATATGCAAATTAACCCTCACACCCTCACAAGACCAGGCCAGCAGGGGGGATAGTGAGGGACAACCAAACAACTGAACAAGCAGTCGCATGGTGTGACCAGGTCGGCAGGGGGGTTAGTGAGGGATGACCAAATAAATAAACAGCAGGCTGCGTTGGGCGACAAGGCCAGTGGGGGAGGAGGCATCAGTGGTGACCAGGCTGGCAGGGGGCACAGTTGGGGGCAACCAGGCCAGCATGGGGGCAGTTGGGGGTGGCCAGGCCGGCAGTAGGAGGCATTTAGGGGCAACCAGGCAGGCAGGCATATGAGCGATTAGGAGCCAGAGGTCCAAGATTGTGAAAGGGATCCCAGATTGGAGAGGGTGCAGGCTGGGCTGAGGGGACCCCCCCTCCCTTGCATGAATTTTGTGCACTGGGATTCTAGTCTTATCTAATAATAGAGAAACATGGTAATTAACAGTAACTTCGCTACCCTTCCCATTGGCTAATCAGCAAGATATGCAAATTAACTGCCAACCAATATGGCAGCCGGCAGCCTGACAGCTGAAGCAAACAGGAGGCTTGCTTCAGTGAAGGAGGAAGCCAACGTTCCCCGCCTGCTGCTGCCAGCCTCTGAGCTTGCACTCTAAGAAACAATGTTGCAATTATAGAAGCTAAAAAATCCCCAGAAACCTGATTTCAGGTGTCAGAGCTGGAGCGAGCAGGACCGCAAAAGTGTTACAATTATAGAACCCAAACAAACCCAGATAAATGCTTTCAGCAGCCAAGGTCTCAGAGCTGGAGCCAAGCCTCCGAGCTAAAGCCGGCTCTCAGCTCCAGTGACAGCCATAGCAGGTAAATAAATCCCAGAATTAAAAAAAAAAAGAAAAAAAGGAGAGGTTTGGAGCTTCAGTCACCTGCCAGTCTGAAAATGGCCCTCAGCCCCTCACCCAGACTGGCCAGGCACCCCATTGGGGACCCCCACCCTGAACGGGGTGTGACCAGCTGAAAACAGCCATCATCTGCTCATCCAGGCTGACCAGGCACCCAAGCAGGACCCTCACCCTGATCCAGGACACCCTTCAGGACAAACCAGCTGGCCCCCACCCATGTACCAGGCCTCTATCCTATATAGTAAAAGGGTAATATGCCTCCCAGCACCAGGATCAGCGGAGCCGCGAGGCCTCCTGGCACCGGGATCAGCGTGACAGGGGGCAGCGCCCAAACCCCCTGATTGCTGTGTGGCTCTGTGTGTGACAGGAGGCGGGACCACAACCTCCCTATCCGCCCTGCTCTGTTTGTGACAGGGGAAGGCGCCCCAACCTCCTGATCAACCCTGCTCTGTGCCTGATTGGGGGAGCTCCCCAAACCCCTGATCGCCCTGCAGCTCTGTGTGTGACAGGGTGCGGCACCCCAACCCTCTGATCGGCCCTGCTCTGTGTGTGACAGGGTGTGGCGCCCCAACCTCCTGATCGGTCCTGCCCTGAGTGTAACAGAGTGTGGCGCCCCAACTCCCCTATCAGCCCTACTCTGTGTGTGACAGAAGAGAGCTCTCCAAACCCCTGATCGACCCTGCTCTGTGCGTGACAGGTTACGGAGCCCCAACCCCCTGATGGGCCTGCTCTGTGCGTGACAGGGGGGAGCTCCCCAACCCCCTGACTGGCCCTGCTCTGTGCATGACAGGGGGTGGCGCCGCAACCTCCCCATTGACCCTGCCTTGAGTGTGACAGGGGGCGGTGCCCCAACCCCCCAATCATACCTACCCTGAGCGTGACTGAGGGTGGCATTGCAACCTCCTGATTCGCCCTGCTCTGTGCATGACAGGGGACAGCAACCCAACTCCCTAATCAGCCCTGCTCTGAGCCTGACCAGGGGCTGCACCTAGGGATTGGGCCTGCCCTCTGCCACCTGGGAGCAGGCCTAAGCCAGCAGGTTGTTATCTCCCGAGGGGTCCCAGATTGTGAGAGGGCACAGGCCGGGCTGAGGGACCCCCCTCCCCCCCAAGTGCACAAATTTTTGTGCACAGGGCCTCTAGTATATATATAAAGCCTAATATGCTAAGTGTCGGACTGTGCAGTTGGCCGACTAGTCACTATGACATGTGCTGACCACCAGGGGGCAGATGCTTGGACCACTAGGTTAATTTGCAGCTTGAGTCCCGCCAATTAGGACTGGGTGAGATTAGGCCAGACAGGCCCTGGAGCCCTCCCTTGGTCTCTCTCCAGCTACTGGCCCCAATCAGAAGTGGGTGAGAGAGCCCTGATCAGCCCCAATCATTGGACAGGCAGAGGGACCCCAACCATGCATGGATTCATGCAGTGTTGAGTAAGCGTGGTGAAAGTGGACATCCTTTTCTTATTCCTCTTGTTAAGGGAAACACTTTTAGTTTTTGTCCATTCAGTATTATGTTGTGTGTAGTTTTGTTATATATGGCCTATATTATGTTGAGATATGATCTCTCTATTTCCACTCTTTTGAGAGTTTTTATCAAAAAAGAGTGCTTGATTTTATCAAATCCTTTTTCTGCATCTATTGATATGATCATGTGGTATTTATTTTTCAATTTATTTATGTGATGTATCACACTTATTGATTTGCAAATATTGTGCCAGCCTTATAACCTTGGAATAAATCCCACTTTATCATGGTATATGATCTCTAATAATAAAAGCATAATGTGCTAATTGGACTGGACAGCTGAACAACCTTCCTCGCATCCTTCTAGATGGCCTTCTGGACGAAGCCAGGACTGTGAGGCCTAGGCAAGCCAAGGCAGCTGCAAGGGCCAGGCCCCTTGCACAAATTTTGTGCTTGGGTCTCTAGCCTTTTCAAAATATTGTTGGATCTGATATGCTAATATTTTGCTGAGGATTTATTTTTTATTTATTTCATTTATTAATACTTATTGTTGAGATTATTACAGATGCCCATCTTTTTTCCCCCCATAGTTTCCCTCCACCCAGTTCCCACCCTACTCCAGGCCCTCGCCATCCTATTGTCTGTGTCCATAGGTAATGCATATAAGATCTTTGCCTAATCTCTTCCCACCATCCCTCCAAATCCCCTTGCCTATAAGAATTGTCAGTCTGTCCCATTTCCATGCCTCTAATTCTATGCCATTCACCAGTTTAATTTGTTCAGCAGATTTTTTATTCATTTGATTTTTAGATTCAATTGTTGATAGATATATCTTTGTTGTCACTTTGATGCTCATATTTTTTATCTTTACCCTTTCCTTCTTCTTCCTCTTCTTTTTTTTTTTAAATACATTTTATTGATTTTTTACAGAGAGGAAGGGAGAGAGATAGAGAGTTAGAAACATCGATGAGAGAGAAACATCGATCAGCTGCCTCCTGCCCACAACCCAGGCACATGCCCTTGACCGGAATCGAACCTGGGACCCTCCAGTCTGCAGGCCGACGCTATCCACTGAGCCAAACCGGTTTTGGCTTCTTCCTCTTCTTAAAGAATACCCTTCAGCATTTCATATAATACTAGTTTGGTGGTGATAAACTCTTTTAGCTTATTCTTGACTGAAGCTCTTTATCTGACCTTCAATTCGAAATGATAGCTTTGCTGGGTAAACTTGGTCATAGGTTCTTGCTATTCATCACTTTAAATATTTCTTGCTTCTCCCTCTGGCCTGCATAGTTTCTGTTGAGAAATCAGCTGAGTCATATGGGCACCCCTTGTAGGTAATTAACTTGCTGCTTTTAAGATTATCTCTTTATCTATAGCCTTGGCATTTTAATTATCATGTATCTTGATGTGGTCTTCTTTGGATTCCTCTTCTTTTGGGTTCTCTGAGCTTCCTGGACTTGAAAGTCTGCTTCTTTCACCAGGTAGGGGAAGTTTTCTGCCATTATTTCTTCAAATAAGTTTTCAATATCTTGCTCTCCCTTTCATCTTCTGGCACCCCCATAATTTGGATATTGGTGCACTTAAAGTTGTCCCAGAGGCTCCTTACTCTATCTTCATATTTTTTAATTCTTTTTTCTACAGCCACTTGGCCTGGAGGTCAAACCCTCCCTGGTATTAGCTACAACAATCAAGGCTTAACTACAAGACTGCGCACAAAGACCACTAGGGGGTGCACCAAGAAAGCATAACAAAATGCGGAGACAAAGAAACAGGACAAAATTGTCAATGGAAGCTATAGAGTTCAGATCCACACTTTTAAGGTCTCTCAAGGACTGTTTAGAAGCCGCCGATAAACTTAATGAGATCTACAAGAAAACTAATGAGACCCTCGTTGTTATGATGGGGAACCAACTAGAAATTAAGCATACATGGACTGAAATAACGAATATTATACAGACTCCCGACAGCAGACCAGAGGAGCGCAAGAATCAAGTCAATGATTTGAAATGCGAGGAAGCAAAATACACCCAACCGGAGGGGCGGAATGAAAAAAGAATCCAAAAATGCGAGGATAGTGTAAGGAGCCTCTGGGACAGCTTCAAGCGTACCAACATCAGAATTATAGGGGTGCCAGAAGATGAGAGAGACCAAGATATTGAAAACCTATTTGAAGAAATAATGACAGAAAACTACCCCCACCTGGTGAAAGAAATGGACTTACAGGTCCAAGAAGCGTGGAGAACCCCAAACAAAAGGAATCCAAAGAGGACCAAGACACATCATAATTAAAATGCCAAGAGCAAAAGACAAAGAGAGAATCTTAAAAGCAGCAAGAGAAAGAAACTCAGTTACCTACAAGGGAATACCCATACGACTATCAGCTCATTTCTCAACAGAAACTTTGCAGGCCAGAAGGGAGTGGCAAGAAATATTCAAAGTGATGAATACCAAGAACCTACAACCAAGATTACTTTATCCAGCAAAGCTATCATTCAGAACTGAAGGTCAGATAAAGAGCTTCACAGATAAGGAAAAGCTAAAGGAGTTCATCACCACCAAACCAGGATTATATGAAATGCTGAAAGGTATCCTTTAAGAAGAGGAAGAGGAAGAAAAAGGTAAAGATACAAATTATGAACAACAAATATGCATCTATCAACAAGTGAATCTAAGAATCAAGTGAATAAATATTCAGATGAACAGAATGAACTGGTGATTATAATAGAATCAGGGACATAGAAAGGGAATGGACTGACCATTCTTGGGAGGGAAAGGGGTGTGGGAGATGCGGGAAGAGACTGGACAGAAATCATGCACCTATGGATGAGGACAGTGGGTGGGGAGTGAGGGAGGAGGGTGGGGCGGGAACTGGGAGGAGGGGAGTTATGGGGGAAAAAAGAGGAACAAATGTAATAATCTGAACAATAAAGATTTAATTAAAATATAAATAAATAATTTTTTTTTCCTCTTCTGGTTGGGTGTTTTTTGTTTCCTCATGTTTCAAATCATTGATTTGATTCTTCGGATTCACAAGTCTACTGTTGAATACCTGTATATTATTTTTTATTTCAGTGTATGGTCCTTTTCAATTTTCTTGGCATTCTCCCTAAGATCCCTGTAAGTATCACTAAGTTCTGCTGGGATCCAACCCCAGCAGGTCCAGGGGTTCTCAAAGGCGTAGACGAAGTCGGCGAAGAAGGAAGGACACAGAGACAGTGTTCAGTTGATCAGCAGCCTAGCCAGGATCTCCAGCCAGGATCTCCAGCCAACTTCTGGTCTGGATCTCCAGAGAGGTTCTGCTGTTTATTGTCTTGTTACATCCGTATTTATACCAGTTGATTTTAATCCTGTCAATTTCTATTACAAAGGTTAGGGTGTTTCTTATCTCCATTCCAGGGAGTAAAGATTATGTAGCTTAAGCATGATTGTTTGTAGTTAAAGTGATTAACTACCCGCCCGGCACTTAGTTGAGGAGTTTCATCCCCTCCCTAACTTCAGGGAAAAATCCCTACCTGGGGAAACAACCTGTCTTGGAGAGGAGACCTTGGTTAAAACACACAGCGCTAAGGGGAGCAAACATATTAAGAACAGTATGCTATATACGCCAGGTCCCTTGAAACATATGCTGTGCAGATGTTTCTATCCTGTAGCGACTGTGTCAAGCAGCAAGGATGGACCGGCTTCCGGCAAATTCCCCCTTTCTTGTTTTTCAAATGATAGCACATGCAAATCACTGGCCACCTCTCAGATTGGGCCATTTAAAACTCGGAAGAAGACTGGCAAGCAATGACAGTGAGCATAACTATAAACATAGTGGATGGAGTGCACAAGGAGCCCCATTCCTGTAGAAGGTTGCCGGCCTCTTCAGTCAAGGGATTACAGCTGTCTTCAAGTTGTTGTTTTGATTGTCTTTGTTGGTCTGGCTAGCGGGCGGCGTCACTGGCGACGGGCTTCCCGAAGCATCAGCGAGTTGAAGGGCTGCATCAAAGCGTCCATCAGGGCCGTGGTTGATGGTGGTGTCGGTGTCCGAGGAGGAGTAAGCTGTGCCCTCTGGGTCAGCTGATATGGAAGATGGAGGGCAATAGAGAGAAAAAGAAGAGAAAGCAAAAGAACTACAAGGCATGGAAGTGTTTAGAAAAAAGAGGGAGAAGACAGGGAAGAAGGCAGCATCCTGACACAGCCCTTTCCTTCAGCTGACCCTTTCCCCGTGGTCCAAGGTAGAAATGGGAAACAAGTCCTGTTGCAGTGAGAGGGCAGCTGCTGTCAGCCAGTCTCTGTCTTTACCTGGGTCCCGATCTGAGCTGGGTGTGGGAAGCAGGAAGCAGCCATGGCGACAGGAGACCTTCCTCAGAAGGGGCGAGTGTTCAAGCCCCTGAACCATTGGGGGGGTGAGGATCTGTGCCCCACCTCTGTTGAACCCCAAGTTCTCTCCTACTGGCCCTCTGAACTGTGCCTGTCTTAGGTTGCCTCACCCCTTGGGGTCTTACCCGTCTTTGACTACCAGCCATCTCTGGGCCAAGTAAGGTGATGTGAGGTTCAGTTCTGTCTCCTTAGTAGGCTATGTCCCTCTGGCCTCCATGCCCAGCAACTGGCTTGGGATCCCCTTGCCTGCTGGCGGGGCCCCGACATTGATCACATATCTTGGGGAACCCGGGTTTCTTCTCCAGGGAGGGCCCAGCTCACGCTATTGGGTGAGAGACAGATCCACGGTACCAGCCACCATGAGGCTTCAACCTCAGCATGAACAGAGAGCTCAGGCAATAGCTATGGGCAATTGGATTATAAGAAGAGGGTCCCTCTTGGCACAAGGGTAAGAGAGGCCAATACAGGACAAAGGAGAGTCCAGGAACAGGGCTTTCCCAGCCCAGGATGTCAGGCTCTTGGCACAAGGCAACTCCATGTATGGGACATATACCAAACACCCCTAGTCACGGCGTAAAAGAGAGGTGCCCTTCCTGGAACAGTAGGGTAGGGCGATTCTAGAAAAGGCTGTGTTCAGGAAAGAAGGAGAAAGGCCAAAGAACCATCAAACAAGTAGTTAGATTTTAAAAGAAGGAAAAAAGGAAAGGAGATGTGGGGCAAAGCTGGGGCATGTGGAAAGACAAAAAGGAGGCACATGTGATCCTCCCAACAGACAGATTGTTCCAGCTCAGGGCTGCACATCTGCTGCAGACGGGCACTGGTCAGGTGTGCTATGGTGAGGCAGAGATGGAGGGCGGTGAGACATAAGGTTGGACTAGACGGTCTGGAATCCACACAGGTGAGTCTGCGTCCTGTGGAAATATATAAGCATATCCTCTCCCCCAGGTTAAAAGTACATCAGGTCCCTTCCAGGTTCCTGTAAGCAAGTCTCTCCATTTGACGAGGGCTTTAGGTTTAGTTAAATCAGGGTTCCAATGCCTGTACATCGGGGAATTTCCCTCAGAATCTACATTTAGTATATTAATTACAAATAGAGTATGTTGTAGAACATGATGAGGAGAGGAATATTTAAACTCATTTTCTTGTAATATTTTGTAACAGGAGTAAATCAAACACCGCTGGGGCTATATAATAGAACTCCCATTTGAGATAAGATATCTCTTCCCCATAATGTAAACGGGATAGTCGTAATTACATAGGGACAGAATGTTCCTGAATGTTGATCTTCATCAGCCCAAGTTAAAATCTGAGAACTCTTTTTTACATTAGATGCCTTGCCTAGGCCTACTAGGGAAGTGGAGGTGGTGTGCGTGGGCCATGAAGAGGGCCAATCCTTCCCTGCTATGCAGGACACATCTGCTCCTGTATCCAATAGACCTTCAATTGGTTTTCCCTGATTTTGTAAAATTTTTGTAGATCTAGTAGCATGGATTTCTTGTATCCAAAATGCTGCATCACTAGATCCAAAGCCTCTGGCCCCTCTAGCTTTCTGGGTAACAGCTGTCCCTATTTTATGTATTGGTAACAGGAGTAATTGGGCAATTCTCTGGTTGGGCTGAATCTGTATAGCTGTGGTGGGTGGGGAAAGTAAAATCTGTATTTCTCCTGTGTAGTCTGCATCAACAACTCCTGGGATGACTAAGATCCCCTGTAACGAGGTGGAGCTCCGTCCTAATAATAAACCTACAGTTCCCTCAGGCAGCGGCCCAGACACTCCTGTAGGAATGGCTGCTACTGGTGAGTCTGGGGTTAGTATTGCATGGGTGGTTGAGTGCAGGTCCAATCCTGCACTGCCTGGGGTTGCCCTGAAGAGGTCACTGACTGATCGAAATTTGCAGAGGGGTTGAAGGTTGATGCCCCTTTTATTGCAGGGGCCTGGGGCTGGCCCCTTCTCAAGTTTCCCAATTGAGGTGATGGGATATAACCTCCTTGGGAGCTATTTGTAGAGTTTAAAGGCCGACCATTTTTTTTTTAAATATATTTTATTGATTTTTGTACAGAGAGGAAGGGAGAGAGATAGAGAGTTAGAAACATCGATGAGAGAGAAACATCGATCAGCTGCCTCCTGCACATCTCCCACTGGGGATGTGCTCGCAACCCAGGTACATGCCCTCGACCGGAATCGAACCTGGGACCTTTCAGTCCGCAGTCCGACGCTCTATCCACTGAGCCAAACCGGTTTCGGCTGGCCAACCATTTTTATGGTATTTTGATCTACATTCCTTTGCCCAATGGAATCCTTTCTGACATCGGGGACAAACGGTTTTTGGAGGGTCAATATTATTCCCAAATGTATTTCCAGGCTGTCGAGGAGCTTGCCATCTGGCCTGAGTATTATTATTTTTATTTGGGCATTCTCTGCTAAAGTGCCCAGATAAGCCACAAGAGTAGCAGTTCATATTTCTTTTATTACCTGTAGTATTGCTGGCTTGTCCTATACCCTGTACATATTGAGGGTATGTCTCCCCTTTGAGAGCTGCAGCTATAGCTACACCCTGTATAAATGCTGGACTTACATCAGCACACTGTTTTATAAAATCATTTATAGTTCCTGTTCTGCGAATCGGCCTTAATAAAGCCTGACAGGTATTATTAGCATTTTCAAAAGCCAGTTGTTTGATTAGGATATCGGCTGCCTCTTTGTTATTGATTACTCTCTTGACTGCCTGTATGAGGTGAGAAAGGAAATCCTGATATGGTTCCTCGACCTTCTGTTTAACCTCTGTAAGGGTGGTTGTTTTTCCTGCTGTATAAGGTAGGGATTTCCAGGCATTTCCTGCACAACTGGTTACTTTGGTAAGTGCCCCTGTGGGCATATTCATTCGCTCCTGAGCCATGTTAAAATCACCTTCTCCTAATATCATGTCTAGGGTTATTCTTTTTCTTTTTGCTAGTGGCTACAGCTTTCTTAGAAAGATCATCATGTTCAGTTTTCCATAATAAGTAATCGCCTCCTGAGAGACAGGCTTTACAAACCTGTGACCAATCATAAGGAGTCATCCATTTACTGGCTAGGGTTTCTACCAAGGTTTGTGTGTAAGGAGCTAGAGGTCCATATTCAGAGCAGGCCAATTTTAATTCTTTAAGTACTATGTAAGGTATAGGCTCCCAGGTGGGGTTTCCGTCCCCACCAGACTCATTCTCATATGCAACTGGGAAGCAGAGTGAGAATTCAAGATCCCCATTAGCTTCAGCTTCTCTTATCGCCCTTTGAAATTTAGACATGGAGCTCCTAGGAGCCACAGTCTTCCTTTCTAATTTGGGGAGCCTGTTTTGAATGGGAGGGCCTCTCTCCTCTCTACTGACTGGAAAGGACCAATGGTCATGTTTATGATATTTATTCTCCTCCCGATCAGTAGGCATAGCTAAATTGCTTTTAGATTGAGCTGAAGACAATGATGATGTGTCCTCTCTGGGTGGAGCCGAGGGACTATTTAAAATTTGAGAAAGTTCAACCGTTTTTGCCTCTGGTGCCAAGGTGTCACAGATTGAATTCCAGAGGGAAAAGACATTTGGCAGGACTTTCTCAGATCCATGGTACCTGTAATAGTTCTTTAATTGCTTTCCTGCTTTAGTCCAAGTTTCTAAATTAACAGTTCCATCCTCAGGAAGCCATTGACATACGTCTTCTATAAAACTTTCTGTCTGACTGGGAGTAACCTTAACTCCTCTGCTAGCAAGCATATGCATTAAAAGATTAATACAGAGTCTTTTTTCTTTAGACTCAGTATGACCCATCCTGTCAATCTAAGTTCTGTACTAACTACCCACTTACCCTACTTATCCTCTGGGGGGTGGGGGGTCTGCAGCACCCTAAGGTGCAGTCCTATCCGTCCCAAGTATAGGGGGAATTACCTAAGGGTTCCTGTTCGGGCGCCAGATGCCGGGGTCCATCCCCTGCAGGTCCAGGGGTTCCCAAAGGCATAGACGGAGTCGGCGAAGACGGAGTCGGCGAAGACGGAAGGACACAGCGACGGTGTTCAGTTGATCAGCAGCCTAGCCATGATCTCCAGCCAGGATCTCCAGCCAGGATCTCCAGCCAACTTCTGGTCTGGATCTCCAGAGAGGTTCTGCTGTTTATTGTCTTGTTACATCCGTATTTATACCAGTTGATTTTAATCCTGTCAATTTCTATTACAAAGGTTAGGGTGTTTCTTATCTCCATTCCAGGGAGTAAAGATTATGTAGCTTAAGCATGATTGTTTGTAGTTAAAGTGATTAACTACCCGCCCGGCACTTAGTTAAGGAGTTTCATCCCCTCCCTAACTTCAGGGAAAAATCCCTACCTGGGGAAACAACCTGTCTTGGAGAGGTGACCTTGGTTAAAACACACAGCGCTAAGGGGAGCAAACATATTAAAAACAGTATGCTATGTACGCCAGGTCCCTTGAAACATATGCTGTGCAGATGTTTCTATCCTGCAGCGACTGTGTCAAGCAGCAAGGATGGACCGGCTTCTGGCAAAGTTCCTCAGAGGTTTCTAGAAGATTCTTGAGTCATCTTATAACTGTGGTTTTGAACTCTATATCTAGTAGTTTGTTTTCTTCCATTTCTTTCATGTGTGACATGTTTCCTTGTCTCCGCATTTTGGCTGCTTTCCTGTGTTTGTTTCTATGTATTAGGTTGCTGCTAAGTCTCCTTGAGTTAGTAGAGTGGCCTTGTGTAGTAGGTGTCCTATAGGGCCCAGTGGCTCAGCCTACCCAATCACCTGATATGGACATCCTTTGTAGGCTGTGCGCACAGTTTTGTTGCAGTTAAGCCTTAATTGCTGTTGGTGTTATTTAGAGGAATTGACCTCCAGGCCAATTGGCTGTAGGGACCAGCTGTGACTAGAGTGGGAGAGCTGGTGTGCAGGAGACACCCTTATGGAGCAGGACTTGCTTTAGTGGGACTTTGGTGCTCACTGAGTCTGCCCCTTGAGTGTATCTCTTATGGATGTGAAACGTTGTAATCTGGTATGGTCTCACACTGACTACTGGGTACACTGGTTCTTGGGTCTCCAGGGCGGTGCAAAGACAGCCTCTGCCTGGAGCCATCCAGCAGGAGCTACAGAGACATATGCAGATTCCTCCTCTTTGAATCAGGTTTGGAAGTGTCCAGAGGAGGCCCAGCTGTGAAGCAAGGCAGGATGGTTCTGATGCCAGTTTTGATGCCTTTTATTTATAAGTTTGGGACTCCCTGACCCAGCTGCAGCTTGTTTGACAGGTTTTAGCCTGAGAAAGAACAGGCCATTCATATGCAAAAGCTGCTGCACAGAGCTTGGGTGGTGTTATAAATTGGGTGGGGTGGGGTCTTAGGTATTCACCTTGGTGGAGCAAAGAGAAATGGCTGCCAGTCAGCTCTGCACCAGGGAGGTCTCAGCTTGGGAACAATGACCACTGAGAGCTCCTCCATCTGGAAGAAAGCCACCTCCGAGTTCCTGCCCTGCTGCTAAACAGTCCCATTTCTCTCCGTATATGTCTGGGACCACGACAGCCTCATCCAGCAGAGGAGCTCAGAGCTTATAAATTCAGTTTGTGGTGTCAGCCTTTTAAGAGGAGCAGCTAGGTCTCCAGCAACCTGTATGTTACTCAGCCCCAATCCACACTGGTTTTTACAGCCCATATTTCTTACTTCCTGTAGGGACCTCTTTCCCCAGCTCTGGAACCCTGAGCTGGGTGTCTGATATGGGGCTGGGACCTCTTGCTCCTTCAGGTGGCCTCTGCAGAGGCAATCTCCCTCCTGATTAACAAAGTGGCACACCTAGGTGCCAGACCAGCCCGTTCCATGCCTCTGAACCTCCTATCAGTCTCAATGCACTTTCTTCTTTACCTCTCTAGTTGTAGTATTTCCACTCAGCCAGTTTTCTCATGGTCTGGAGGATGGTTGTTCTGTATTTTAGCTGTAATTTTGATTTGGTTGTGGGAGGCAGCAAGTACAGGCATTTACCTAACCTGCCATCTTGATTCTCCTCTTGCTGAGGATATTAGCATCCGTGTTCATTAGGGTTATTGTCCTATAATTCTCTTTTTTTGTAGTTTCTGGTTTTGGAATTGATATAATGCTGGCTTTGTAAAAAGAGCTTAGAAGTGTTCCTTCTTCTTGAATTTTTTTGAATAGTTTGAGGAGGATATGTGTTTGTTCTTTGCACATTTGGGAAAATTCTTCTGTAAATCCATCTGGCCTAGGACTTTTGTTTGCTGGAAGTGTTTTTATTATTATTACTGCTTCTATTTCATCAATAGTTATTGGCCTACTCAGCTTTTCTGGCTCTTCTTGATTGAATTTTATAAGACTGTATGTTTCTAGGGATTTGTCCATTTTGTTGGCATATAATTGTTCGTAGTATTTGTTTACCATTCATTGTATATCTGTGGTGTCTGTTATTATACCACCACTTTCATTTCTGATTTTATTTATTTGGATCCTCTCTCTTTGATTCTTGATGAGTTTGACTAAGGATTTTCATCAACTTTGTTTATCTTGTAAAAAAAAAAAAAAAAAACACCAACCACCCAGCTCTTATATTCATTAATCTTTTGTACTGTTTTTTTTTTTTTTTATTCTCTACATAATTTAGTTCCATTCTGGTCTTTATTATTTCCTTCCTTCTACTTCCACTGGGCTTTTCTTTTTCAAATATATTTTATTGATATTTTACAGAGAGGAAGAGAGAGGGATAGAGAGTTAGAAACATTGTTGAGAGAGAAACATCAGTCAGCTGCCTCCTGCACACCTCAAACTGGGGATGTGCCTGCAACCAAAGTACATGCCCTTGACAGGATTCAAACCTGGAACCCTTCAGTCTGCAGGCCGACACTCTATCCACTGAGCCAAACCGTTCAGGGCACTGGGTTTTCTTGCTGTTCTCTTTCTAATTATGTATTGCGGGTTAAAGAGTTTATTAGTGTTTTTTCTTGTTTCTTGAGGTAGGCCTATAGCATCTATCTTTTTGTGTTTTTTAGTTTTCATGTTGTGATTAATGTCAAGTTTCATAGCATTACGGTCAGAGAAGATGCTTGATATGCTTCAATCTTCTTAAATTTATTGAGGCTTATTTTGTGTCCTAACATGTGTCTGACCTATAAAATATTTCAAGTGCACTTGAAAATAATGTATATTGTACTGCTTTGGGTGAAATTTTCTGAAGATATCAATTAAATCCATCTGATCTGGTGTGTCATTTAAAGCCACCATATCCTTACTGATTTTCTGATTGGAATATCTATCCATTGATATCTATGAGGTGTTTAAATCCCCTACTGTGACTGTATTGCTGGTAACCTCCTGCCTTATGTCCATCAAGATTTGCTTTACATATTTTAGTGCTCCTATGTTTGGTACATAAATATTTACAAGGATTATATCCTCTTGTTGGATTGTTATTGTTATCATTTTATAGTGTTTTAGTTGTATTAACTATAACTTTTGCTTTAAAATATATTTTATCAGATATAAGTTTTGCCACCCAGCAATTTTTTCTATTTGTGTGAAATATCTTAATTTTTTTTTTTTTTGCTTTTAGTGTATGTATCTTTTGTAGACAACATATGTATACTTTTTCTGTTCTTATCTATTCAGCTGTCTTATGTCTTATGTTTGAAACTTTTAAGCTATTTACGTTTAAAGTAAATACTATGTTTCATATATATTGCCATTTTAGTCTTTTAACTATGTTCCTTTGTTTTTCTTCTTTACCTCTTCCTCTTCCCTTTCTCCCCTCCTTCTTAATGCAGCCCCTTTAACATTTCTTGTAATACTTAGTGGTAACAAACTCCTTTTGATTTTCCTTGCCTGGGAAGCTCTTTTTCCTTTAATCCTATCTAATAAAAGAGAAACATGCAAATTAACCATCACTCCATTCCACCCACAAGCCACGCCTAGCAGCCAATCAAGAGCAAGTATGCAAATTAACCCAACCAAGATGGTGGCAGCCATGGAGCTGGAAAGAGCAGGAGGCTTGGGTTACCCCTGTGATGGAGGAAGCCAAACTTCTGGCCTGCCCTGACAGTCCCTGGCCTCCCTCAAGGCTACAAAGTTTCAATTATAGAAGATAAATAAATCCCAGATACCTGCTTCCAGCCGGCAAGAAGGGGCTAGGAGCTTGGGTCACTGGGGCCATGGCCATCCTGCAAACAGCCATCAGGCCCTCACCCAGGCTGGCCAGGCACCCCAGTGAGGACGCCCACCCTGAAGGGGATGTGGCCAGCTTTAAAAAAGCCTTCAGCCCCTCACCCAGGCTGGCCACACTCCCCCAGCAGGGATCCTCACTCCATGAGGGCATGACCGGCCTGCAAACCACCACAGGCCACTTACCTAGGCTGCCCCATGCACGAAGAAAACCCCTACCCTGATCCAGGGCACCCTTCAGGGCAAACCAGAAGGCCCCCACCCATGCACCAGGGCTCTAGCTAATCTAAGAAAAGAGAAACATGCAAATTGACTGTACCTCTGCTACACCCACAAGCCATGCCCATCAGCCAATCAGGAGCAAATATGCAAATTAACCCGACTCAGATGGCAGCGGCCACGGAGCTGGGGCAAGCAGGTGACTTGGGTTGGCCCCGGCAATGGAGGAAGCCAAGCTTCCAGCCTGCCCTGCCGGCCCTGAGCTCTGCTCAAGCCTACAAAGTTTCCATTCTAGAAGATAAATAAATCCCAGATACCTGCTTCCAGCCATGGCCGTGGCCAGCCTGGAAACAGCCATCAGTCCCTCACCCAGGCTGGCCAAACCCCCATGGGGTGAAGGTCCCCACTGGGGGGCTTGACTAGCCTGCAAACAGCCATCAGCCCCTCACCCAGGCTGCCCAGGCATCCCAGTGGGGACCCCCACCCTGAAGGGGGTGTGGCTAGGCTAAAAACAGCTCTCAGCCCCTGACCCAGGCTGGCAGGCATCCCATAGGGACCCCCACCCTGACCTAGGACACCCTTTAGAGCAAACCAGACAACCCCTACCCATGCACCAGGCCTCTATCCTATATAATAAAGGGGTAATATGCAAATTGACCCTAACAGCAGAATGACTGGGAATGACTGGTCACTATGACACACACTGACCACCAGGAGGCAGATGCTCAATGCAGGAGCTGTCCCCTGGTGGTCAGTGCACTCCCACAGGGGGAGCTCTGTTCAGCCACAAGCCAGGCTGATGGCTGCCAGTACAGCGGTGGTGGTGGGAGCCTCTCCCACCTCTTCAACAGCGCTAAGGATGTCCAACTGCAGTTTAGGCCTGCTCCCCACTGGCAAATGGACATCCGCTTAGGGCTCCTGGGTTGCCAGCGGGATGTCTGACTGCCAGCTTAGGCCTGATCCTCTGGGGATTGGGCCTAAGCCAGCAGGTGGACATCCCCCAAGGGGTTCCAGACTACAAGAGGGCACAGGCCAGGCTGAGGGACCTCCCCCCACAAGGTCACAAATTTTTGTCACCGGGCCTCTAGTCTATACTAATAAAAGGGTACTATGCTAATTAGACTGGGAGACCTTCCAGGAGACCTCTGGACATTCTCCCGGACAAAGCCATGGTGGCAAGGCTGAGGTAGAGGTGGTTAGAGGCCAAGAGGGGAGGGCATTTGTGGGTGATCAGGCTGGTGGGGGGCAGGGCTATTGGGAGTAACAGACCAGCAGGGGGACCAGTTGTGGCAAGCAGGCCATCAGTGGGGGTCAGTTGGAGGTGATCAGGACAGTGCGGGGGGAGGGGGAATGCAGTTTGGAGTGAGCAGACCAGCAGGGGCACAGTTGGGGGCAAGCATGCTAGTGGGGAGGGAAGTTGGGGACAAGCAGGCCCGCAGAGGGGGAAGTTGAGAGCGAGCAGGCTGGCAGGGCAGGAAGTTGGGGGCAAGCACACTGGCACAGAGGGTAGTTGGGGGTGACTAGGCTGGCAGAGGGGGCAGTTGGGGGCAATCAGGCAGGCAGGCAGGTGAGCAGTTAGGGGTCAGCCGCCATCTTGTTGGCAGTTAACTGCCATCTCAGTTGGCAGTTAATTTGCATATAGCCCTGATTACCCAATGAAAAGGGTAGTGCCGTACGCCAATTACCATTTTTCTCTTTTATTAGTGTAGATTTTGATTTCTCTGAAACTCTTAAAAAAATGATTTTGAAAATATCAGAAGATCACAGACATTCCAGAAAACTGGGATCTTAACCCAGCCAAAGGAATGACATTTCAATTTTTCAATTTTATTTATTATTTTGTTAGCTTTTGTTTTTCTTTTTTGTTCCCCCCCCTTTTTTTGTTTGTTGCTTTTATTCTTTCTTCTTTCTTTGTTCTCCTTTTTTTGTTGTTTGTTCCTTTATTTCCTACTTCTGTACACATTATTTTTTCAACCACGTGAGCAAAAGACATGTGAGCGGTGCACTCTTGTCCAGGGAGCATTAGCCCCGTGAGCAGCCTGCGTCGAGCCAAAGAGAGGCAGCCTCATGTGGCCTGCCCCTATCCAAGGAGCAGCAGCTGTGTGAGCAGCCCGCTTCCCCATCCGAAGAGCAGCAACCACATGAGCAGTCTGACCTGTCCGAGGAGCAGCAGCTGAACAAGCATCTTGCCCTTGTCCAAGCAGCAGCAGCCGCACAAGCAGCCTGCCCAATCCAAGGAACAGCAGCTGTGTGCCCATCCGAGGAGCAGCAGTTCTGCAAGTGGCCTGGCCCCATTCGAGGAGCAGCGGCAGCCGAACCCGGTCCAAGAAACAGCAACCACATGAGCAGACCGGCCACATCTGGTGAGTGGCAGCTCTACACAGCATGCACCGGAGGAGCAGAGCCACAACAGCCTGCACCTGTCTGATGAGCAGCAGCCGATACTAGGAGCAGTAGCCCCACAAGCAGCCCACCACAGAGGAACAACAGCAGCATGCAGCCAGCCCCCAATCAAGGTTCAGCAGCCACGTGAGCAGTCCGCCCCAGGTCAAGGAGTAGCAGCTGCGTGCGTAGCCAGCCCCAACCAAGGAACAGCAGCTTCGTGATCAGCACATCCTCTGTCTCAGGAACAGATTCTGTGTGTGAAGCCTCCCCCCACCAGCCAGAGGAGCCACCACAACTGTGAACAGCACCCACCAGAGGAGCTGCTGCCAACTGAGGAGCAGCTGCTACAATAACCGCCAGAGGAGCAACCACAGCCCGAGGAGCCACTGCCACCCAAGGAGCAGTCGCTGAATGACTCAACATCTAGATATGTCGGTGAGATCAAACATGGGTACACAAAGAAACCCCCGAAAGAAAGAGAAGGAGGACTCGCCAGAAAAGCAGCAAAGTGAAACCGAGGCATGCATGACGGAAAAAGAATTCAGATTAAGGGTCCTAGAGTGCATAAACCGGATGAAGGAAAAACTCAACAACTTATGCAAGAAGCAAGAAGAAACAGATAAAAAAAATCAATAAATTATGTAAGAACCAAGAAGAAATGAAGAGTGATATAGCTGCAATAAAAAACACCATTGAAAGTTTCAACAGTAGACTAGGAGAAGCGGAGGACCAAATTAGCGAATTAGAAGACAGGGAAGCAAAACTCCCAAACTGAATTGCAATTGGCGAAAAAAAATTAAAAGACAGGAGGAGAGCCTAAGGGAGCTATGGAACAACATGAAACGAAACAACATGCGAATAATAGGGGTGCCAGAACAACAGAAAGAGGAACAAGACTTAGAAAACCTATTTGAAGAACTAATATCAGAAAACTTCCCTGAGGTGGGGAAGAAAAAAGAGTCACACAAGCACAGAGAGTCCCAAACAAGGTGACCTTAAAAGACCCACATCAACACACATCATAATTACCATGGCAAATGTTCAGGACAAAGAGAGAATCTTAAAGGCTGCAAGAGAGAGACGGAAAATTACATACAAGGGATCTCCCATTAGATTATCATATGATTTCTCAACTAAACACATCAGGCCAGAAAAGAATGGACGGAAATTTACACAGTGATGCAAAGCAAAGCAATGAATCCAAGAATACACTATCCAGCAAGACTATCATTCAAAATTGAAGGGGAAATAAGAAGCTTCACAGACAAAATAAGGCTAAGGGAATTTATCAATACCAAGCCAGCAATGCAAGAAATGCTAAAGGGATCAGTGTAAAAAGAAGAAATAAAAAGCTCAGAAAGAAAACACACAGAAAAAATAGAAATGGCTACAAACAAGTACCTTTCAATAATAACTTCAAAGGTAAATGGACTAAATGCTCCAACCAAAAGACATCGAGTGGCTGAATGGATAAAAAAAACAACAAAACAAACAAACAAAAAAAAACCATGACCCATACATTTGCTGTCCACAAGAGACTGACCTCAGAATCAGGGACTCACACAGACTGAAAGTGAAGGGATGGAAAAATATCTTTCAGGCAACTGGAAATGAAAATATAGCTGGGGTAGCAATACTTATATCTGACAAAATAGACCTCAAAGTGAAGGCCATAATAAGAGATAAGGGAGGCCACTTCATAATACTAAAGGATTGAATATACAGAGGATTTAACCCTGATAAACATATATGCACTCAATACAGAAGCACCCAAATACATAAAAAAAAACTCCTGGAAGATATCAAGGGAGAGACTGACAACAATACAATCATAGTAGGGGACTTTAATACACCACTGACATCACTGGATAAATCCTCTAGACAAAAATAAATAAATAAATAAATAAATAAAATGGTAAAGAAACAGCAATCCTAAATGACTCACTAGATCAGATGGACTTAATTGACATCTTCAGAACATTTCACCCCAAAGCCACGGAATATACGTTCTTCTCAAGTGCTCATCGGACATATTCAAAAACAGACCACATACTGGGTCACAAACAAAGTCTCCCCAAATTCAAGAAGATTGAAATCATACCAAGCATTTCCTCAGACCACAAGGGCATAATACTAGAAATAAACTAGAATAAAAACAACTCAACATTTTCAAACACTTAGAAATAAAAACACTTAGGAGCTGAATAGCATGTTATTAAATACTGATTGGGTTACCAATGAGATCAAAGAAGAAATTAAAAACATCCTGGAAACTACTGACAATGAAAACACAACAATCCAAAACCTATGGCACACAATGAAAGCAGTCCTGAGAGGGAACTTTATAGCTCTACAGGTCTATCTCAACAAACAAGAAAAAATGGTAGAAAATCATCTAAAACTACCTCTCAAAGAATAAGAAAGAGAGCAACAAGGAAAGCCCAGAAGGAGCAAAAGGAAGGAGATAATAAAGATTAGAGCAGAAATACATGACATAGAGACAAAAAAAAAAAAAAAACAATACAGAAAATCAATGAAACCAAGAGCTTGTTCTTTGAAAGGATAAACAAGATTGTTGAACCTCTAGTCAGGCTCACCAAGAAATAAAGAGAGAGGACCCAAATAAACAAAATCAGAAATGATAATGGCGAAATAACAACAGACCCCAGAGAAATACAAATGATTGTTAAAAAATACTATGGACAACTCCACTCCAACAAACTAGACAACCTGGAGGAAAAGGACATATTCCTAGAAACATACAACATTCCAAAACTCAATCAGGAAGAATCTAAAAATCTCAACAGGCCAATAACTATGGAAGAAATTGAAGAGTCATCAAAAAGCTTCCAGCAAACAAAAGCCCAGGACCACACGGCTTCACAGGGGAGTTTTACCAAACATTCAAGGAAGAACTAAAACCTATCCTCCTCAGACTACTACAAAAAATTAAAGAGGAAGGAACACTTCCAAGCTCATTTTATGAAGCCAGCATCACCCTAATTCCAAAACCAGGTAAAGACAACACAATGAAAGAGAATTACAGGCCAATATCCCTCATGAACATAGATGCCAAAATCCTCAACAAAATCTTGGCAAATCAGATCCAGCAGTACACAAGAGAGATCATACACCATGAACAAGTAGGATTTATCCCAGGGATGCAAGGATGGTACAATATCCGCAAATCAATAAACATGATATACCACATAAACAAATTGAAAGAAAAAAAACACACAGTCATATCAACTGATACAGAAAAAGCATTTGACAAAATTCAACACCCATTTTTGATAAAACCTCTCAGCAAGGTAGGAATAGAAGGATCATACCTCAACATAATAGAAGCCATATATGACAAACCCACAGCCAACAGCATACTCAATGGGCAAAAACTAAAACCATTTCCCCTAAGAACAGGAACAAGACCGGGATGCCCACTCTCACCACTCCTGTTTGACAGTGTACTGGAAGTATTAGCCACTGCAATTAGACAAGAAGAAGAAGAAATAAAAGGCATCCAAATTGGAAAAGAAGAAGTAAAACTGTCTTTATTTGCAGATGATATGATATTATACATAAAAAAACCTAAATACTCCATCAAAAAACTATTAGACTTAATAAATGAATCTGGCAATGTAGCAGGATACAAAATTACTGCCAAGAAGTCTATGGCATTTCTATGCACCAATAGTGAACTTACCGAAAGAGAGACTTAAAAAGCAATCCCATTTACCATCGCACCAAAAAATACTAAGCTACCTAGAAATAAACTTAACTAAAGAGGTAAAAGACCTCTATTCAGAAAATATTCATGTTCTTGGATTGGTAGAATCAACATCATTAAAATGTCCATAATACCCAAAGAAATGTATAAATTCAAGGCACTTTCCATTAAAATACCAATGGCATATTTCACAGACCTAGAACGAACTCTCAAAAAATTCATCTGGAATAAAAAAAGACCCCAAATAGCTGCAGCGATCCTGAGAAAGAACAATGTAGGTGGGATCTCAATACCAGGTATCAAGTTGTATTACAAAGCCACTGTTCTCAAAACTGCCTGGTACTGGCACAAGAACAGACATATAGATCAATGGAATAGGACAGACAGCCCAGAAATGGGCCCGAACCAATATTCTCAATTAATATTTGACAAAGGAGGCAAGAACATACAATGGAGTCCAGATAGTCCCTTCAATAAATGGTGTTGGGACAATTGGGCAGATACATGCAAGAAAATGAAACTAGACCGCCAACTTACACCACACACAAAAATAAACTCAACATGGATAAAGGACTTAAATATACGACCAGAAACCATTAGAATATTAGAAGAATCCAAAGGCAACAAAATCTCAGACATATGCCAAAGCAATTTCTTCACCGATACAGTTCCTATGGCATTGGAAACTAAACAGAAAATAAACAAATGGGACTACATCAAAATAAAAAGCTTCTGCACAGCAAAGAAACTATCAACAAAACAACAAGAAAACCCACTGCATGGGAGAACATATTTGCCAATGTTATCACCGATAAGTTTTTAATCTCCAACTAGGGAACTCATACAACTTAATAAAAGGGAGATAATCCAATCAAAAAATTGGCAAAGGACCTAAATAGACACCTTTCAAAAGAGGACATTCAGAAAGCCAAGAGACATATGAAAACATGCTCAAAGTCACTGAAATCATCCGAGTGATGCCAATCAAAACAACAATGAGGTACCATCTCACACCTGTCAGAATGGCTATCATCAACAAATCCACAAAACACAAGTGCTGGAGTGGATGTGGAGAAAAAGGAACACTCGTGCACTGCTGGTGAGAATGCAGACTGGGGCAGCCACTATGGAAGACAGTATGGAGTTTCTCAAAAAACTACAAATGGAACTCCCATTTGACCCTGTGATCCCACTTCTAGGAATATATCCCAAGAAACCAGAAACACCAATCAGAAAGGATATATGCACTCCTATGTTCATAGCAGCACAATTCACCATAGGTAAGATCTGGAAACAGCCTAAGTGCCCATCAGTAGATGAATGGGTTAAAAAACTGTGGTACATCTACACGATGGAATACTATGCTGCTGTAAAAAAGAAGAAACTCTTACCATTTGCAACAGAATGGATGGAACTGGAGAGCATTATGCTAAGTGAAATAAGCCGGTCAATGAAGGAAAAATACCACATGATCTCACTCATTTATGGATAATAAAGACCATTATAAACTTATGATCAAAAATAGATACAGAGGCAGAGCTGCCTCAAACAAACTGTCAAACTACAGCGGGAAAGCCGGGGAGGGCTGGGTGGCTGGAGAGGGGTGACAAGAGATCAACTGAAGGATTTGTATGCATGCATATAAGCATAACCAATGGACATAAGACACTGGGGGTAAGCGAGGCCAGGGGATTGTCAAGGGCGGGAAAAAAAGGAGACATATGTAATACTCTTTATAATACTTTAAGCAATAAAACAATAAAAAATACTAAAATAAAAAATAAAATAAAATAAAATATCAGAGAGGAATGGAGAGGGAGAGATAGAAACATCAACAATGAGAATCATTGATTGGCTGCCTCCTGTACGTCCCTCACTGGGGATCGAGCCAGCAACCTGGGTTATGTGTCCAGACCAGGAATCAAACTGTGACCTTCTGACTCATAGGTCAACACTCAATCACTGAGCCATGCTGGTTGGGCTGAAAACTTTTTGAAATATACAGTAGGTCCTCGGGTTATATCGCGACATAACGCGATTTTCCCCGTTAAGTCGGAACCCACCTATAGAATCACCTACATCACTCACATGGAGCACATACACAGCAGTAATGAAGTGAAAGAGTAAAAAAAAAAAAAAAAAATTAAAGCAAGATAACAATTCCTGACCTTTACTTGTGGCAGATAATAAAAAACAAAGCACATATGTACATATGTCGAAATGACGGAACTTTTTTTTATTAACACTGTAAATGGGAGATAGTGATGTAACCGCAAAACAACATACATCGAGTTCAACGTAACCCGAGGACTGCCTAAATATAATTTGAGTCCAAAACGTTGACTTTTAGATGTGAAATTTAGCAAGCACTCTAACTGTCCTGTGCGCATTCTCAATAGCCATAGTATTCTAGACTTATGTAATATATTAGAGGCCCAGTGCATGAAATTCGTGCACTCAGGGGGCCCCTCAGCCCGGCCAGAACCCTCTCACATTCTGGGAGCCCTCGGGGGATGTCCCACTGATCCCTTCGCGATGCTACAGAGGTGGGAGAGGCTCCCACCACCACCGCTGCGCTCGCCAGCCATGAGCCCTATGGGAGCGCACTGATCACCAGGATGCAGCTTCTGTATTGAGCATCTGTCCCTGGTGGTCAGTGCCCATCATAATGACTGGTCATTCTGCAGTTCAACCATTTGCATATTAGGATTTTATTATATAGAATTCATGTCTCAGATAGTACCAATCCATTTGTTTTTCATTGATAGCACTTTCATTCTTGTTCTGAAAATAATGAGATAGCTCCAATTTTACAAACCTTACCAATCAAGATCTGTTCACTCTTTGGCCCAAGCAAAGGAGATAACATTTTGTCAGAAGTGTAATATACATACGACTTGAGGCTCCATTTGAATTTTGGATTTCCTCTGCTGTTACCTTTTGTCTCCAACTCCTGTCCCAAGGTTTTCTAACAAACCACAGAAGCCCTCACATCCTCACATACAGACCACTGGTCCATAGCATCAGTACCTTATCCACCTTCTTCAGGTCTTGGTCCTTTTGGGTGATATGCATGTATTTCTTTAAAGCATATTCACCACAAACAGATTTGTCTTTCATTTCCTGAGCACTCACTTCTAATTCTTTCTCCATTTCCGTCTTGAAAGACTCTTCAATAATCTGCTGTAAATAGATGACCAGCAAAATAGGAGATACACATATACATTTTAAAAACACATAGTACTATAACTCTGTTTCTTTATGTGACATGTGCATGACAGAAAACTGTTTCATTCGTTGCTACTATCAAAGTGGCACAAATATATCATGTAATGAAGAATAGGAATTACTGTGCCTAAAGTGTCTGTGTTCCAGATCAAATGAGCCAGGAATTCAAGGAACATGATACAGAAGATTAATCTACGTAAGGTCCAGCAGGCATGAGAAGTAGCAGGGTAATCCATCTGCCTGGGACCAGAATCAGGACATAGAAAGTCAAAGACAGTGAGGAGGGAGGAGGGCAGGGCAGCCTGAGGAAGCCACCAGATTGGCAGCCACCTCCCCCAGTTTCTTCTGGTCCTAGCCAGCTGACCTTGAAACCCCTTACACAGGGAAGTTCTACAGCAAAGCAGAGTCCATCTCCTTTCCGAGTGTGTTTTCAGGAACATGAGAATGCATGCTCACAGACTTGCAAAGCTCCCTTTTCCTATGAGACTCCTATTATGCCCATGTACAGCCCTTTTCAGTGGGCTTAAGCACAGGAGAGGATTGGGATGCCTGCAGCAAGCTTTTTAAAAGTTACCTACTAGCATGGAGAACTGAGCTATGCTTATTATACCTTTTCTCGATCCAGTTTTTCTAGTTTTCTCCGTTCTCTTTCCAAAGCTTTCTCTTCATTCTGCCTTCTTTCTTCTCTCAGCTTCTGTTCTTTCAGCAGGTTCCATATTCTTTCTTCTTCACTCTCTTCTCTAACTTCTTTCTCATCTGCACCTAAAGAGACAGAAAATAAAGAGCAGAGGCCCAGGGAGACAGCTCAACTCTCAGTTGATTGTGTTGGCCTGCTGATCCATCTTCATGGTCTCGCAGCCTCCAGCCCCACACCTGGCACAGCATCTGCCTTTTACTTTACTTAGATGAAAACAAGTCACCCTTGCCATGAACAACTTCAACTGTCCTCCTGCCACAACACATTTCCTTATCTTCCTCACCCCTTCTTCTGTACTCTGCCCTTCGCAAGCCTTGCATTTCTGCCTCTATCCTCAGTTGTAACTCTCTATTTAGGATTCTAACTTAAACATTAGTCTGTATTTATACAGCAGTTGTATAACTCTTCCCCTAATTCCCACAAAAGCAATCGAGCCTCTCCCGCCCAGAACAGTACAAAATTAGTACAAAACCAGCACCCCGCCCCTGAACCCCCCCTAGTCATCTTACCAACATTTCCCACTTGCCCTGGGCCGATCCCTTCCTGGAGTTTTAGCTATTACCTCTGCCCTGATCATTCTCACATCTTTTTCTCTAGCACAGATCTCTCCCCGAGTCTCATCCGCATTTCTGGCCAGTTCCCTACCATCAACACTTGGAAATCCCACAGCATCAGCTTCAGACCTGAAGTTATCATTCCTGTCCCTTTTTATCATGCCTTTCTACACTACATTCACTCATCCACCAGGGCTTACAGGCTCTAACTCCCCCAGATACTGCAATAAGACTACCTCTCACCTTTTACCTGGACAGCTGAGCTGAAATAACCTAATCAATGTTCTCACCCTGACATCAGTCTCTCTGCCTTCAAGCAACCACCATCAGCAGCACCCTTCATTTCCTGAAAAGAAGACCTGGATTTCTGTTGCTGTCTCTGCTCTGGTGGTGTCCACACCTTCTTTCCGGACTGACCTGAAATAGTACACTACTTCTGCACTGGGAACACTGCACCTCCAGCAGCAGACTCATGCTACCTGGGTATATTTGTGCCTCCCTTGCTCTGTGCTTTGCTTTCAATCTCTCCCTAACCTAATACTCACTTCCTCCCACCTCTCCCACACAACCCCACCACTGAGCAAGCGCCCAGGACCCTGAAAAAAGAGATAAACGAACAGAAGAATATACCATGTTCATGGACTGGTAGAATTAATATCATTAAAATGTGCCTACTATCCAAAGCAATCCTTAGGTTCAATGCAATCACTATTAAAATGCCAAGTGCATATTTCACAGATCTAGAAATATGCAAAAAATTTATATTTGCATATAAATTTGAATGTTCTGAACATTCAAATGAGATACAGAACACTGAAAAAGACCCCAAAATAGCCACAACATTCGTTTTTGTTTTTGTGTTTGTTTTTTGTTTTTCGGTATAGCAAAGGCGGAGATTTGTTAAAGAACAAGTACAGACTCCAAAGTAGGGAGGGGGAAAGAGTACCACAGAACAGACTCCCACATAGGGAGGGGGGTAGGGTCCCCTAGCCTCAACATTCTTGAGAAACAGGAACAAATGAGACTACATTGAACTAAAAAAACTTCTGCAAAGCAAAAAAAAATCAGCATCAAAATGAAAAGGGAATCCACTGTATTGGAGCACATATTTGCCAATAATACATATGGTAAGGGGTTAATTTCCAAAACACATAAAGTACTCCGATAACCCACCAAAAGAAAAACAACCCCATTAAATGTGGACAGAAAATCTAAATAGATACTTCTCCAAAGACAACATACAAATGGCAAGAGACATGAAGATAGGCTCAATGTCACTAATTATTAGAGAGATGCAAATTAAAATGACAATGAGGTGCCACTGCAAACCAGCCAGAATAGCAACCATTAATAAGTCATACAATAAGTGCTGGTGAGGTTGTGGATAAGAAGGAACCTTAGCACACTTCTGGCTAAGGAATACAAGATACAGCCACTAAGAAAAACAGTATTCCTAAAGTGACACCTCTCCACCACCACATTTACACAGTATTTTGTACCTGCCTTCTCACAACCACATGAATCTGTTTGTTCTACATCTATTGTTCCAGGCTTTATTTGTCTATTCCCTGTAGCTCAAAGCAAAAGTCCTCACCTGTCACAGGTTTAACTCAATGTCAATCCCACAGATGGCTATGCTTGCCTTTCTCCTCTGGCTCTGGAAGAGCCTAAACTTTTGTAGGCTACACTTTCCCCCCAGCAATGCTAAGAGACAAATTCATAGGTTCACCAAAGGATTTTGAAGGTTTTTGCTAACAGGACAGAAACAACACAGTCATTTCGGACTCATACTCCTGGTCATGAAATTCAAATACCAGAGGAGGCAGTTGATCATTTTCACAGGCAGAAATGCAATCTTCTTCTTGCTTGCAGACCTAAATGCCATCACTTTATCACATGGAATAGCAATCTCAAAATAGAAATGCTGTTTGGTTGCTGACTTTAAACAATAAAGAAGAAAAAAGGACTATATCTTTGCTGTGCATTGCATAACAACATTTCGTTCAACAGACCACATATATGACAGTGGTCCCATCTTCTCTCTATATAAAAGTCCAAGCAACGGTTAAGACTGGCCGGTAGCTATGATGTGCACTGACCACCAGAGGGCAGATGCTCAAGGCAGAATCTGCTCCCTGGTGGTCAGTGTGCTCCCACAGCCAAGCTCCCATGACCAGACAACTTCCCATGGTTGCTCCCGCGACCCCACCCCTGCCAGTAGGCCCCGATCAGGAGTGGACAAGATGGCCCTGTTCACCAGCCAGGCCAAGGGACCCCCCAAAATCATGCACCAGGCCTCTGGTAAGATTATAATGGAGCTGAAAAATCACTACTGTCTAAGTGGTGTGGCTATCACCACATGGTAATGTAATACAATGCATTACTCCCGTGTCTATGGAGATGCTAATGTAAACCAACCCACTGTGCTGCCAGTCATATAAAAGTACAGCACATACAACTACGTCTAGTACCTAATACTTAATAAATATAATAAAGGACCATGTCACTGGTTTATGTATTTACTACACTACCCTTTTAATCACTGTTTTATAGTGGTTTTTTTTTTTTTTCTAATGATAAAGAAAAGTGTGCTGTGAAACAGCATCCCATGTTATATGGGCAGCAACTTCATATACCTCATGTTTATTACATCTCTCGATGGCGTCATTTTCTCCTGTGCTTGATTTAATCTTGTTTTGTACAGTAACATGCTGTATGTGCTTGCACCGGAGGGGCAATAGGCTACCTGGATGTACAGGAGGCTGTACCACCTAGATTTACAAAAGTGCACTCTGATGTTCACACAACAATGAATTCCCGAAGGACACATTTCTTAGAATATATACCTGCTATTAAATGGTGCATGACTGTACTTTGTAGCTACCTAATTAGTATTTCCACTGGACATCTCAAAGATATCAAGTTTTGGATTTTTTCACTTCCCTTTGTATCCAAACGAAGAGGGGAAATGATGATTATAAGAGAATTTTTCAATGATCAATGTAAACATTACTTAAGAATAATTTTAAAAGCCATTGTTATAATTTTCATTCTATCTCTGAGATAGAACACCTATGAACTCAGTTGGTTTCCTTTATTGTATTATTTTTATTTCCTACTCACCCAGGTCTCTGCGAAACAACCTATCACAGCCACTCTTGGGTGGCCACTGCCCCTACTCAGTATCTATCCCATCAGAGGTCTTGGTGATGGCTAGCTGACTGCTGACTTTCCCACTAGAAGCTCCATGAAGAAAGGGCTTGGGTTGTCCCACTGCAGTATGCCCAGCACCCAGCACACAGGAGGTGTTTGTTTTTCTTTTTTCACAATTAAATCAATGAGGTGATATTGGGTGATAGAGTTTTCATATATGAAGTGAAGGTTCTCAATGAAGTCTCGCTGAATGAGTGCTTTACAGGATGGTGTACCCTGGAATCAGTGAGAACAATCCTTTCAAAGTCTTGTTTCCTTTGGCAATTCCTCATCTCCCTGAGTATGCTGACTTGAACCAAGAAACTACTTACAAGAGGCGTTGAACATGATAGTCCCATCCAAACACTGGAAAAACAAGAGGTGGTTTTACTTAAGAAATCTCCTTTCAAGCTTGAGGCTTAAACTCTTTAGTTCAAGGAGAAAAAGATCTGGCTGGAGTATGAGACAAAGCTCTAATCTCCCCCTAGAGCTTTCCTCCCTGATTCCACACAGGGGAGGGAAGTGTGTAAATTAGAGACAGTAAGAAGAAAGAGAAAGTGGGCCAGACAAGTTTGATGACGAGTTTTCCTCCAATGTCATCAGCTCTTCTGAAAACTGAAATATAAAGGTTCTTCTGTCCTTATTTTTTTTTTAAAGACATGAAGGAAACAAAGAATTATTAACATACTACAATCACATTGAAGATGTATATGGGTATTAACCGCCATTTCAATTTTATACTATGATTTCCCAAAATGGAATAGTTTCTGAAGAACTGTCTTAAGCAAAAAGGTAACTGCTTTGTCAGACTATGGACAAATAAGAAAAATACAATCTTCCAAAACTCAATCAGGAAAAATCAGAAAACCTGAATAAGCCAGTAAGTACTGATGGAATTGAAGCAGTAATTAGATAACTTCCAGCAAACAGAAGTCCTGGTCCAGATGGCTTCATAGGGAAGTTTTATCAAACATTCAAAGAAAAACTAATACCTAATCTCCTCAACTATTCCAAATATCCAAGGGAAAGGAACACTTTCTATGAGGACAGCATTACCCTAATCCCAAATCCAGATAAAGCCACTACAAAGAAAGAGAATTATCTCCGATGAATACAGACCCTAAAATCTTCAACATAATTTTAGCAAATGAGATCCAGCAATACATTAAAAAGACCATACATCATGACCAAATGGCATTTATTCTAGGAATGCAAGGCTGGTACAATATCCACAAATCAATAAATGTGATATATCACATTAACAGACTGCAACACTCAAAAATCACATGATCATTTCAATCAATGCAGAAAAAGCATGACAAAATCCAACACCCTTTTTTGATAAAAACTTTCAGTAAAGTAGAAATAGATCATATCTCAACATATTAAAAAGCCATATATTACAAACCTACAGCCAATATCATACTCAATGGCTAAAAACTAAAACCATTTTCCCTAAGAATAGGAAGACAGGGATGCAACATAACAGGATATAAAATTAACACCCAGTAAACTATGGCATTTTTATATACCAATATTGAACGCTCAGAAAGAGAAATAAAAGAACAATCCCAATTAGCACTGCAACAACAACAAAAAATTGAGACTTATGAATAAACTTAACCAAAGCGGTAAAATACCTATACTCAGAAAACCATAGCACATTGAAAAAAGAGGTAGAAGAAGATATAAACTAGAGGAAGAATATACCATGTTCATAGATTGGCAGAAATAAATACCATCAAAATGTCCATACTACCCAAAGCAATCTTTAGGTTCAATGCATACCTATTAAAATACCAATGGCATATTTCACAGACTTAGAAAAATACTCTAAAAATTATACCAATAAAGACCTCAAAAGCTGCAGCAAGCTTGAGAAAGAGAAAAGTTGGAGGAATAACAATACTAGATATCAAGTTATACTAGAAAGCCACTGTAATCAAAATAGCCTGGTACTGGTACAAGTATCGCATACAGAGCAATGGAACAGAACTAAGAACCCAGAAATTGACCCACACCACTATACTAAACTAGTATTTGACAAAGGAGGCAAGAGCATACAATGGAGCAGAGGCAGTCTCTTCAAGAAATGGTTTTGGGATAATTAGACAGATATATGCAAAAACATGAAATAAGACCAACTTATACCATACACAAAATAAACTCAAAATGGATAAAAGACTTAAATTTAAGTTGGGAAACCATAAAAATCCTAGAAGAAATCACGGGCACCAAAATCTCAGCCATCTTACACAGCAACATGTTTATGGATACAATGCCTAGGGCAAAGGAAACTAAGAAGGAAATAGACAAATGGGGCTACATCAAAATAAAAAGCAGCTGCACAGCAAAAGAAACCATCAAGAAAATAACAAGAGCCCTGACTGGTTTGGCTCAGTGGATAGAGCGTTGACATGTGGACTGAAGGGTCCTAGGTTCGATTCTGGTCAAGGGCATGTACCTTGGTTACAGGCACATCCCCAGTGGGGGGTGTGCAGGAGGCAGCTGATTGGTGTTTCTCTCTCATCGATGTTTCTAACTCTCTATCCCTCTCCCTTCCTCTCTGTAAAAAATCAATAAAAGTATTTTTTTAAAAAGAAAATAACAAGAGAGTCTACTGCATGGGAGAACATATTTGCCAATGATACATCCAATAAGGAGTTAGTTTCCAAAATATATAGAGAACTCATACAATTTAACAAAAACAAGGTAAACAGTCCAATTAAAAAATGGGCAAAGGACATAAATAGACACTTCTCCAAAGAGGACATACAGAAAGCCAAGAGACATATGAAAAAATCCTCAAAGTAACTAATCATCTGGGAAATGCAAATCAAAACAACAATAAGGTACCAGCTCACACCTGTCAGAGTGGCTATCATCAAGAAATCAAATGACAGCTGTTGGCGAGGATGTGGAGAAAAGTACACTGCTGGTGGGAATGCAGACTGGTGTAGCTACTGTGGAAAACAGTATAGTTTCCTCAAAAAATTCAAAATGGAACTCCCATTTGACCCAGTGATCCCACTTCTAGAAATATATTCTAAGAAACCCAATGCACTCATTAGAAAGAATAAATGCACCCCTATGTTCATAGCAGCACAATTTACAGTAGCTGAGATTTGGAATGAGCCTTAAGTGCTCATCAGCAGATGAGTAGATAAAAAAAACTATAGTACACTTACACAATGGAATACTGTGTGGCAGTAAAAAAGAAAGAACTCTTACCATTTGCAACAGCATGGATGGACCTGGAGAACATTATGCTAAGTGAAGTAAGCCAGTCAAAGAAAGATAAGTATCACATGATCTCCCTCATGTGTAGAATCTAATGAACAAAATAAACTGATGAACAAAAATAGACCCAGAGACATAAAAGCATGGAACAGACTGTGAAACCTCAGAGGGAAGTCAGGGGAGGGGAGGTGGGTAGGAAGAGCTCAATCATTGAACTTGTATGCATATATGCATAATGAGTGAACACAAATAATGGGATGGTGAGGGCCTGTGTGTGTGGGGTGGGGGTGGGGGGGCGGGCGTGTGCCAGGAGCAGGCTGGAAGAGGTCAATGGGGGAAAGAAGGGGACTTCTGTAATAGTTTCAACAATAAAGATTTTTTTTTAAAAAAGCCACTGTTGGGGAAGATTAATGAGAAGCAACTCCTTTAATTTTCTCCTCTTTACATGTTCAAATTTATTTCAGAAATGTATTAACAATGGCAATACTCAACTCTAAGACTTTGAATAATTTATGCTTATAAAGGTCCTCCCTCAATAAATGAAATAACTCACTAGGAACAGGCTGGAATTTAGTAGCTATCATACTATCTGTAGTTACAACCAAGGAAAACTTACTTGGGTAATGAGAGGAGATAGGTCTTGCAGGAGGAGCACCCAAGGCAGTTCCCAAGAGAGGCATGTCACCAGCAGGATGGAGGCCATTCACTTTAAACTGTATCGGCATGTCTGCTGCATCTATAATAGGTACAAATGAGTGTCCCAGGAGTCCTTAACAACAGCAAAAGAAGGCAGGGCAGTATGGGGGTAACTTTGGCTGCGCTCAAGTCTCAGCCAAAGCAACCAAGCCAGATCTTTTCCTACAGAATTAATCCTAAGACTTTCAGCATACCACTTGACAATCTATTTGCTTCTCAAAGTGTTATTACACTTAAAAGAATTAGATTTGTTTCCAAAACTAGATTTATAACCCAACAGGAAAGTGACAGAATTCACCTGACTTGCTGATAATTATATTAACTCCATTTAGATAGTAAAGCCTTAACAAAATTGTTAAAAAGTTAGTTGCAAAGAATTTACCAATTTTACTAAGCTCTTTCATTTAACTGTTCAAAGTAGAGTACTTTCAGATTTGACAATGAAGCTCACAATGCAAAACTACAGATTATATGCAAATATAAAGATTTCCTAGGCTAGAGAGAACCTTAGAGCTGACTGACTTCTATATCCTAATTTTATACTTAAGCAGTATGCTCCCAGAGAACAATCTAAGGCAGAGCCAGAGCCAGGCCTCCAGTTTTCAGATAAGGAAGCTAATATACTTCCACCTCCATTCATTCACTAAGAATGAGGTTTCTACATCTGATGCAGTCATCAGAATCTGTATAACTTAAATAACTTAGCATCTTCATATTCCATAAAAAGAAAAAAAAATTAAGAATCAGGTATTTTAATCTGAGGCAATCCCAAACTTGGTAAATTAAGTTAAGGGTTCACTTGTGAGCTTAGCTCCAACTTTGAAATTATTGGTTATCTTGAAAATTAAAAAAAAGTAACACTCAAATAGACCCATCAAAATCTGTGATATAAAAAAGGTAATACATCTGTATCCATGTTTTTATCACAAAATACAAATGTTGTAATTTTTAAGGCCTTTGATTTAACAATGGATATATTTCACCAAGACTTAGCTTTCTACATTTTCAACTGTTAAAAACTGGTACTTACATTTAAACTTATGTTCAAAAGATGATCCAAATTCCTCATTATCCTCAAAAGATAGTTCATCCACATTTGAAAATTTATGTCTGTCTTGAACTTCAGTTTGTCTTTGATAAAGACTGGGTTCAAAGAATAAAATTCATGAGTGTGAAGTTGTAATAAGGTAAAACCAAGAGCACAGGGCTATGAAAAGCCTTTGTGACTCTGGAAAAGGCTCTAGAGCGGTGGTTCTCAACCTTCCTAATGCCGCGACCCTTTAATCCAGTTCCTCATGTTGTGGTGACCCCCAACCATAAAATTATTTTCGTTGCTACTTCATAACTGTAATTTTGCTACTGTTGAGAATCGTCATGTAAATATCTGATATGCAGGATGTATTTTCATTGTTACAAATTGAACATAATTAAAGCATAGTGATTAATCACAAAAACAATATGTAATTATATATATGTTTTCCGATGGTCTTAGGCGACCCCTGTGAAAGGGTCATTTGACCCCCAAGGGGTCTCGACCCACAGGTTGAGAACCGCTGCTCTAGAGAATGAACTGTGCTCTGTGAAAATGAAAGCTGTCCTGCACTGGGCACGCTCCATGCAACTGGCATCATTCCAAGTAATCAAGACATTAGCTTGGGCACTCTGCAGAACCACCTTACACTGTGAGGCAGGTATTAATTATATTGCTGACAAGAAATAATGTGGCACTCTCAATGCTTTTATATTTTCAAGAACCACAAAACGTTTTTGAAAAGAACAAATTCTGCACAGCATCAGTATGAGTCAGCTGAAGATGCAAAACTACAAGCCCCATGTGCATCCAAGTGCCCTAACTCCCACATGGGTGTGCTGTTTCTCCTCTTGGCTTTATCATGAGAAAGCAATATAAATAAATGCACATTACACGCATTAGGACCATGATGGACACATGTGGCAGTTTTCAACTCTGTACACTGGGAGTGAATCAAAATATGCAGACAGATGTCCAGCCTGGAGCCCAGAACTAAGGAGTCAGAGTGCCGTCCATATGGATCAAGCACAGACAGGAGTCTCCTATGCGCCTCAATCCCAGCCTGGGTGACCCGCCACCCAACTTCTACATACGCCATTCTACTTCAGCAATCAGACCCTACAACCCACTACCAATTCAGTATTTATCTCAATAGACAAATTAGACTTTTGTTTGGACTAAATGCCCAAATATTTTTTAACTGACTTATTTTTTTTGAAGGACTTTAAAATTAAAATGTGTGAAACTACTTCAAGTTTAAAAATAAACTGAATTTGCTTTTGTAGATTTTGTATGTTGCTTTTTTATTTCTATAAACCAAGTCTATTCATAGAACTATGAAAATGCTTACTGCTACCATAGTGCACTGTGTACACATCAGGTTTAGCAAACAAGGAAAAATTAATTATTTGCTAAAAGGAATTTTCCCCAAATAATTCAGATGATTCTTGAAGATTACACATCATCTTACAATCTGATTCTACACTCCACATGGTCTTGAGCGTCACTTTAAAACAACGCAAAGTCAGGGCCATTCAGCTAACCAGACTTGGCTGGGCCAATCAGAATGTGGAACTTACTTGGCTTTCTGCTCCAGAAGGCTTGAGAGTGAATGGATGGAAAGGCTGTGCCTAGATTCAGTTGCTGAAGGCGGAAGCATTCTTTCAGGACAAGGACTGGGAAAAGCAAAGGACTGGGATTGGTCCAGACCTAAAGGGCAAAAGGTATCAGGACAAGAGTATTACAAATTACACAGTGAAAACAGCAACATGGTTCCTAAGGAGTTTAATTTGAAAAGAAATTCTACTATCCTTGCAAATAGTTGAGTATGATGTATAACTGACCCACATTATTAAGGATTCAGCATTAATAATAAAACTAATCAGCAGTAAGGGAAAAGCCATTGATTACCATTCTCTGAACACGTCTGCATGTCAAGCAAAATGCTGAACTTGCTCTAACCCGTTGCCTCCCACAATGTTATGTCACAGGGGAGAAGTCTCTGGTAAGCAGGCAACCATAGGTGCAGTGAGGATGAAGCTACTCAGGCTAAAGATTTCCCAGGTACAGCAAGCATAGACTTCTCCTCCTTCTTGCTCTCTACAGCTCACTCACTCGTACTCAGATAAAAGGACCATGAAAGTCCTGAAACCCTTTCTGCAGAAGCTTACCTAAATGAGTGGAGGCAGACTCTTAGATGCTAGTGGGCTTCTAGCAACAGAATACCAAAGAAAGCTTTTTCTAAGCAATCAATCTCTTGCTCTAGCTCTTTCATTCTTGCCTTGGTATGATTACAAACTAAAGATCAGAATTGTGGGAGCAAACAACTGTGCTTGTATTTGGATGATTTATGATCCTTGGTGTAACTGTCTCTCCCATCAGCTTTTCCTGTTTGAGATGGTTTTTTTCAAGAAATCCCTGCTTGTTTCACCAGTAGGAGACACCATAAATCTGCTGGCAGAATGATGAAACAGAGATGGCTTTGGCTTGCAGTACACTTCATTTTCTAGGGCTGGGGGCTAAATGAAAATAATGTGACCAATGAGCAGGAAAAAAAATTCAAATATGCTTGATATTTTTTTTAAATGAAGAGAGAGGTATTAATAAGAACAAATATGCACACTAAACAATTTCTGAAGCCAATTCTTATTTATTAGCATTTTTTTGAGAGCTTTATGTACCAGTTATAACTTCATAGACCTTGTTTTTAGGCCTTTTTTTTTTAGTCCTCATTTAAAGATGTATTTTCCATTGAAGAGTGAAAGGGAAGAGTAGAGGAATAGGGAGAGAGAAGAGAAACACTGATGTGAGAGACACCTCAACTTGGCCTCCCACATGCACCCCCAACCAAAGATGGTGAGAAAACCCACAACTGAGGTATATGTGGTTGACAGGAATGGAACCCACCATCTTTTGGTCTGCAAGCCATTGCTCTAACCACTGAATAAAATTAGCCAGAGCTAGGCCTTCCTTCTTAATGCATGATATTATTTCACAACCCACGATCCACAATCATATTCATAAATTTGGTAACAAAGCCTAAGCAGACCTGAATTCACTGTTGATAAACTTTACCTGAACTGATGCAAATCCATTCATTACCTTTATTTATTCTACCCAGCATGGATAGTCAAATATTTGACTGCAAACATGGTTCACTAAAGGATGCTGCCCCAGAACTCCCAGGGCTGTGGCAAAACCACTATAGGGCCCAATCTATCTATGCTAATACAAGTTTATGTGGTTGTTAAGCCCTCACGCCGCAATGCCCTCATGCCCATCACATCCATCATCAGGAGGCTGCGTGCACAGGTGGGCGCAGACTTGATGCTGTGTGCACGGAGGTGGGGCCTGGCAGCTAGCTTCACATGGCGTGGCCTGGGGTGCCGCAGTCTTTTTGCATCAAGGGTTCAGGAATTTGGAGAAGGGGCTGACACATAAATGGATACACTGGACAAGAAGTATAAATTTGGAAGGCATGGGGGAAAGCCAGGCGGAAACCAGCTCTCTAGTGGAGTGGCTTGCCGAATTTCTGGACCCATGGCTTTTTAATTACACATTTTTCCCTTTAGCAAAATAAACACGCATATCAAAGGTCAGGTTTGATAAACAGGAAAAAATTATCAGGTTAGGGGAACTGCTTTTGGCCTTTCCTCTAGCAGCAGGTAATAATTTGCAGATTTTCAGCCCTGCTGAATATCGAAGCCCATCAGCCTTCTGGTGAACTTCTCGCATTTATTATGACCTGCTGGTCTTAGCTTCTAGCACTGGGGGTCCCGAGGCTTTACATGCCTGCAGGCAGGGACCCTACTCCAGCCTACCTCTTTGGGGCAATTCATCCAGGAGCCTACATCTTTGGGGCGATCTATCGTGGGGCTCCAGAACTGAGAGGGCACAGGCCAGGCTGGGGGGCCCCTTCCGCCTGACTGCAGGAATTTTGTGCACCAGGCCTCTAGTCGATAATAAAAACATAATGTGCTAATTAGACCGGACAGCCGAATGACCTTCCAGACATCCTTCTGGACAACCTTCCAAAGCCACAGCTGCGAGGTCCGAGGCGAGCCACCGAAGGTGAGTGCACAAATTTCATGCATCAGGCCTCTAGTTTTCAGATAAGGGTATGAGGACCTGCAGCCACAACAAGACTAACAACTCTGCTCCTCCCACATTACACCTGGGGAGCTAAGGCTAGGATATACAGGTAGGGAGGTGTACAGATGCTGGGACTCCCTAAGCAAAACCTGAACATGCATAGCCAGTCTTGTGGCCGCTACTCTCCAGCAATGCCTCCAGGGCAATGCATGTGTTTGAAAAGGTTCCATCCTCAAACTATTCATCTTTCGAGATCACTGTGATTTCAGCTGTGGGCAGTTTAGCAAATAGGCGTGAGAGAAAATAAGGAACAGGGAAGGAGTCAAGAGATAAAAATGAAACTAGTGTGGAAGATGGGAAAAGGAACTGAGGAGGAGTGAGTACAAATAGGAACTGAGGAAGGCTCCAGGCCAGGAAATGTGGAAACCAGTTCAACTGCTAACACACAGAAACTTTCTTTTTGAGCTTTGTATCTCAGCTTCAGTACACCTGTTATGAAGAAGAGGCAGGCAGTATGCATCCTCAGGGCAAACATGCAGTAACATGATAGCAGTAATCCTTCTGAGTATCTGATGTGTTGCAGGCACTCAACTGAGAGCCATCTCATTTTGCCTTCTTCACCATGGCAAAGTAGATATTCATATCCCCATTGCAAATGAGGAAACTGAGGTCCAACTGTAGCTGGAGAAATCACTGGGTCAAATTTTTCCGACTTTAGTGGTAGTGGGTGGCTCTTGCAGTATCTTTAGAAAAAGACTTTTCTAAGACTCCCATGGGAGAATGAATGTATTTTATTGGTGTGTAATTATATTTTCTGGTCTGCAGGGTTCACTGTCCCTTAGCCTAGTCCTGAAAAGAGTGCAGACGGGGCTCCAGCAGAATCAAAGAGTAGGGCCAGTATCCAGAGTGTCCATTCCATGGTGGAGCAGGGCATGATTTAGTGTCAGGCTACATTTAGTACATCAGTACACTGTGTGAAGTCTACATGGCTGTGGGTCACAGGGTGAGTAGAGGGAGGTAAGAACACCATAAGCTGGGAATCTGAGGTGAGCAGCGAGAGAGAGGGGCTTCTTTGTTCAGGAGCTTAAAAATTAAATATTCCTGTACTTGCAGTGGCATGCCTATTTCTGGCTACTGACTTATTCCCTGGTGTGACAGACTAACAGATAAGCAACATCACACGTCATGCAGACCTCACTGGGCATGGGTCCATTGTCTAGTGCCTTCCCACAGTGATCTTTAGGTAATAAACTTGGAGACTATTAACTGCAATTCCCTGGCAAAGCTGTATAAATGGCATGTCTCTATTACCTAATCTTCCTTTTACTCCTTCCCTGTTAATAACCAGGTTATTATAATGGTTATCACAAAGAAGTTAAATGTGTCCAACCAAGGTTAATCAGTAACTTCAAAATTGAGGTGCAAAAACATAAACACTGTATATAATCAATGTGATATATACTAACCTCTATCTAAAGCAACTGAATGACAGGTCCACCAGTCACTCTGACATGTACTGATACCAGGGGGCAGACACTCAACGCAGGAGCTGCCCCCTGGTGGTGAGTGCGCTCCCACAGGGGGAGTGCCGCTCTGCTGACTGACCTGTTCCTGGAGGCCCACCAGCCAGCAGCAGTAGCCACTCACTCCCTCAGTAGTCCTGCAGGTCCAATCTCTAGAGAACAGGCCAGGCACCAACAGACCAGTACCACCAGCACAGGGCCACTAGCCTCCTGAAAGTTGGCCTCAGGCACCGCAGCTGCTTCCCCTCCCTAGACACTCTGCAAGGAAGAAATCTTGACAATCCCTGCGAACGTCAGGGACAGATCTGGATCCTGGGCAGGCAAGGGCATCCCACCACCTGCCCAAAGGGCAGATTGCGTTCTCCCCCCACCGCCCCTCCATCCCATACCCTTTGGGACAGGCGCCAGATGCAGGCAAGCGCCACTGCAGCAGAGGAGCTTCTCCTGATCAGGACTGACTGGGCATGAGCCTGCGGCAGGTGCAGCAGGATCAGGATGAGCGAGAGTGGTAGGCAGTAGCAGCAGGTGGCGCTGGACTGCCAGTTTCAGCACAATCCCCACAGGCCACACTGAGGGACCCCACCCATGCACAAATTTATGCACCAGGCCTCTAGAGTGACATAAGTCACCCTGCTTCTCACATATTTTACTCATCTCTCAAGGAACACGTAAAAACCCTGAAGGGTCAGATTGATCTTATTATCAAGGTAACAAATATAAAAGAAAAACCAAGGTCCATGAATTTGGGAACCTCTGTGCCATTACACATTTCTTATTTGGGGTACAAGGCTCTTCCAAGCCAAAGGAACCTATAAAAGCAAGTCACGTTAGCTGATGACTGACTGGTTGGTATTCCAGAAATGGACAGAGTTTTTACTTCTAAGATGACATATTTCTATGGCTTTTCCCCTACTATGAGAATTACTGAAACTTAAGTAATGATCATTACATTTCCATATATACTGGAAGTTTTACACATACACATTTGTAAGTTAAAAATCTCTCTAACCTGTCTCAATCTGCTTCAGTTGCAATTTTAAATCAGCCACCTGCATAGTTAACCTCCTTACAAAAGCATCATAATTTAATATCTGGGCCTTCAGCTTTGCAGAATGCTCAATCTGAAAAGATTTAAAGAAGGGAAGAAATCAATGTAAAAGAAATCCCAGTTCACTTCAAAAGGAACAAGTCTTTTATAGGGCTTATTCTCTTTTCCATTTTGCCCATTCTGAGCAGCTTCATGCATGTAGTCCACAGGTCCCTAGAAAACAATAGAGCACACAAACAAGTTTGCCACCTCCATTTGCACTCATCTCTAACAACAGTTCTATAAGGTATGAGGCAGACACCAGAGTGTCAACAATTCTAAGTCACAGGGCAAGAATCAAGAGACATTACTAGAGGGCACAATCGAGACTGGGACAATTTTTGTTTATGAGTGCGCTTTCCTTGGGATTTTATTACTGTTATAAATATAGTTATATCATCACCCAAGAATTTCTCAGGTGAGAAGGTTACCTTAGAATAGTGGGGGGATAATTTTTGATGTTAAAACCAATCTGATTTACACTGGTGTGACACACACAAGGCTTACATGTGTACACAGTGGATCAGACTAACACCTGACCAAATAAAGATCAGTACTCACTTCACTTTGCAGCTGTCTCTGCAGAGCCTCCTTGTGAGTTTCAAACTTCTTATGCCCTAACACGAAAGCAGCTCTTGCTTCCTTCAACTGTTTCTGCAAATTTACCAGTTCAGGAGGTGGTTGAGCTATAACTAAGAAGGTAAAAAAGCCTGGTGATTATCAACAGTAAGTTTTCCCATCTCACTTAGCAAAAGCAGCTAAAGATATTTTAAATTGTTCTTTCTTTTCTTTGTACACATGTAGTTAATACCATATTAATTCTATGGAATGGACTAAGAGCACAAATTTCAGAAGAGTTTAATGCATGCAGAGGCAAACTTCACTACTCTTTTCTAATGCAAATGAAAGAAATTCTTTCAAATCCTTTAACTAACCTGAAAGCCCACCTCTTTCCTCTATCACACACAGGAGGCATAAAAGGAGTTCTCCATCAAAACCTGTTAAGTACCCCTAGGTCTAATCTGATCTGTGCACCAGTCAGCAACACTCAGGGTTCAAGCAGACATCAGATGGAGTTCCACCATTTCAGTCACTGAAGAACCACTAAAGGGTGATTCATGTAGGTTAGCCACTAAGGGTGGTATAGTTCTCTGGGCTAGTAATGGGGCCATGCTGTTAACTCCGTGGGCCCAAAGTAGGAGTGGGGAAACTTTCTTCTGCCAAGGGCCATTGGGATATTTATTTTTAGTTAGTTATTTATTTTTAAATATATTTTATTGATTTTTTACAGAGGGGAAGGGAGAGAGATAGAGAGCCAGAAACATCGATGAGAGAGAAACATCGATCAGCTGCCTCCTGCACATCCCCCATTGGGGATGTGCCCGCAACCCAGGCACATGCCCTTGACCAGAATCGAACCTGGGACCCTTCAGTCTGCAGGCCGACGCTCCATCCACTGAGCCAAACCGGTTTTGACATGGATATTTATAACATCATTTGCAGGTCATACAAAATTATCAACTTAATTAGCCTCCTATATTTGGTCAAACATTTAATTAACTCACCCCTAATGCCTTGGCAGGGCCAGATCAAAAGATTTTATGGGTCTTCTATAGCCTGTGGGCAGGACAGTCTCCACACTTGGCCTAAACCATCAGGGAGGGAAGAATTCCCAGAATTGGGAGAGAAAGATCTGGCACAGGCACAGAGCAATGGTGAGAGGTCATCCTGTAAGCACTGGATCTTGCCTTGCTGAGAGGCACAGGGCCAGCCCACAGCCAATATATACAGTGGGGGTGAGGATGCAATGGTGGAGAGGGAATAATAACCTCAACCTCACTCTCATTCCTCCTTCTCAATGGCCAAATCTGAGCAGCAGAAAGTGAGGGGAGATTTGTACAACCAAGAAGGCAGATTTGTAGTTTAAAGATAGTTCTTAGTGACACTAATAATATACTATAGTAATAGCAAGCAAAAAAAAGGAAGTAACTTCAAATTGAGAATCTAAATTTTATAAAAATTTTCCTGATTGAGGCCTTCCTTACAGATACAAAGCATAGTTTCATAATATTAAGCTAATATGAATTACAAAGACATGCAAATCAGGAAAAAGACATACGGTTAAAAAGATGCAAGTTTTCATTTCTGCTCTCTTCCAGTTGTTGTTTAAGTAATTTATTTTGAGCCTGAAGCTCTAATTTCTCTTCTTTTAGAAGCGAATAGCCACTCATCTCTTTCATCTCTTCATTCAGCAGGTGGTTTTGCTTGGTTATTGCCAAGAACTGGGCCTTGAGAGATTCGAGTTCAAGCTGGAATTGAAAAAAAAACTTGCATTTGAACAGTTACTGCAGTACTTCTTATGCAAAAACTGGCAGGCTGCTATAAACTGGGTGTCATAGTAAGTAAGGTCACTGGACAGAGGACTCATTCTCTGCAGTAAGAAGAACCTGATTCCAACATGGAAGCTCATCTTTGCCCTAGAAGGGGCGGGGGAAGTTCATCCAACCTTATACTTATGCAGAAGAACCCTGGCCTACAAAGCAAGTGCTTCAGATTAAGTTTGTTGCCCATTTTCCAGATACAACTAAGGTCCCAATAGCAATCACAGACTGCAGCAATGTTTATAAAAATGAAAAGCTGAGCTATCACAAACATGCTGTGGTGCTTTCCTTTTTTTATACATTTCATGTTTACATACAAAAGTCTACAATGTTCTCAAATAAATAGATCATTACAGCTGCAAAAATACATTTTATGTGCAGGATATATCCAGGTACATCAAGTTCCAGCTCTGTCCTTCAGAGAGCACACGTGATGAACAGCAAGAAAATAAATGGCATGTGAAAAACACATCTCATTCTGTTTTATCCTGTAAGATCCCAATGTAATGACAGGAATGTTCACCTTCTGCTGATGGGAAGGAAGGAGAGGCTAAGGCAGAAACTAAAAGCACTAGCCACCTGCTATGGGCTAGGCACATAGGTCAGCTCACCACGGAACCTCAACCACCCCAATGTTTAAGGAACTTGTTCGAGGCAACAAGCAGGAAGGACTAAAAGGAAGAACTACTAAATTAACTTAAGTTGGGCCTTCTTAGTCATAAAATAAACAGTCTAAACACATCAAGCTAAATAATGTATGGCTGAAGCTAAAATTTCATCTACTGCCAAAATAATGTATGACTGAAACTAAAATTTCATCTACTGCCTTGAAGTTTTACCGACTTCAAAAAACAGTAGGCTTAGCAATTACCTCAAGTTCTTTCACACGAGTTGCAGAATGATTGCATTCTTCTTCCTGTTTTGAATTGGTAGCCATGGACTGCTCTTGCAAAAGAATAGGTTTTACTGAAAGAGAAAGCCAACCAATTAAAGATGTTTTTCTAGTGAATAAAAACTCATTTAAGAATTTATGTACAATGTCAGACCTAATGACGATTATTTCATCATCTAAAATAGCAGGTGTCAGAGTCAAAAATCAGTAGGGAAAGTAAGAAATAAGTCCTATTACCCAACAGGTGATGGGAAGTATTAATGGTCACATATATTGTGAACTTTCTTCCACTACACATACCAACCAGTTGCACCTGCTGCTCAGAGCCCTCATACCCAAAGATCTGAATTTCCTTAAATACAAAGATTTGTCTTATGATTTTAGTGTCTATTTCATCATTTTCACTTCATTCAATATGAGTCTATGCAGATATATCATTAAAAAAAAATTAGCTGACTACATGATGGTACTAATTCCTAAGAAGTATTAGTCTAGTTTTCACAAGATAGTCACAGAGGAGCAGCCACACACTGGGTGACCTTATGGGTCTTTATCAAGTACCCAGCTCTGGTTCCTTTGAAATTTCTACTTAAGTTCACTTCTTTTCATAGACAAGTTTCTACAAATATACTGAGACATAAAATATCAAGAGATTGAAAAATTATTCAACTTTCCTACTCCTGGGTTAGTTATAAAACAGTTTAGGGAGTTATATGTCAGGTAAAAATATCATGAGGCATAAACATATGTTACAAGTAAAAGAAATAAGGAAACAGGTCACAGGGAATGGAGAAGTTAAAATTTTCCATAAGTAAAAAATGAAGTCTCTCATGCTTAAAACCACAATGAGATATCACCTCCCACCTGTTAGAACAGCTATCATCAATAAATGGATAAATAACAAGTGCTGGCCAAGATGTGGAAAAAAGAGAATCCTCATACACTGTTGGTGGGAATGCAGATTGGTGCAGCCACTATGGAAACACAGTGTGAAGTCACTCTCCCCACCCCCACACCCCCCCAAAAAATAATAATAAGAGCGGCCATATGTTCTAATAATTCTCCTTCTCAGTATATGTAAAAAACAACAACATGCCAATTTGAAAAGACATACATGTGCACCCACATGTTCACTGCAGCATTACTAGTAACAGACAAGATTTGGAAGCAACCTAGACTACCATCAATAAATGAATGTGTGGATACAGAAGATGTGATATATTACTCAGCCACTGAAATGAATAAAATCTTGCCACCTGTGACAACATGGATGAATCTAAAGGATATTATGATGAAATAAGTTACAGAGAAAAACAAATACCCTATGATTTAACTTACATGTGGAATCTTAAGAAATAAAAATAAACAAAACAAAACAGACAGGCCCATAAATATAGATAACAAGCAAGTGGTGGTCAAAGGGGAGGGAGGAAAGTAGATGGGGGAAGAAAAACCTCCTGAATACCCTACCTCTCTCAGGTTAAGGTCATTTTTGATACGTAAAATTAAAAGAACAAAATAATGATTAATTTTGTAGTAAAAGTAAAATGTAAGCTACACACACACATATAAATTTAGAACAGGCCCAATTTAGGAAGCTAATAACCTATACCAGAAATTTACAAATGCAGCTTTCTTCTCCACAAGAATCACCTTTATTCTTCCTGTCCTCTTCACCCAGTCTGTTAGATCTATCGATGTAGTCATCCTTTAGCTCAAGTTGATACCTGAGAATAAGAATGACCAAAATGATTTTCTTGTCACTTTCCTGAACAGATTCCTATCAATGTATGGGTTTCTGTGGCACCCGGGCACCTAAGGGCATGAACATGGCCATGCATAACTTCAAGGACTATCAGTACCAAAGCCCAGAGATGCAAATTCTGAATATAAAACCTGCTACAATCCTTTAATTTGGTCCCCAAAACTCGTTATTGTGAGGTTATTGAGAACAATTATTCCATGGTGGTCTGGATTGGCACACAAAAGTAAATTAAGTTCAATTTACACTGGTACAACTGACTCTAAATCCCAAGAACAAGAAGTCAGTCACATCCACCTGCCTTGCCTTGCACCCCATCCCCACCCCAAAGAACTTTTGCCCTCAAGGGCTGGGCATAGGGTTCGGGGCCAACTTCGACCACCCTCATATCTGGGTTAGCAATACCAAAAGCACACTTTCAAGTTTTACTTATCTCCACCAACTGCCACTAGCAGACGTTTCAGTTGAGAGAGATGGTGAGTATCCTGTGAATTCCCACCCTTGCTCAAGTCATAGAGGATACCCAAACCAGACAACATCAAACAGTACATGATCTGCGAAGCAGTGGGAAAATTAACATACACATTTACTCATTCATTTAGTCCTAAGGGTTTAACAACTACAGACATGTCAGCATTTGCTATTATACTCGAGAAGCTGACATACTATATGTATGTCATCATTTCAAAATCTATACATGGAAAGGTACTATATTTTAATTAGAATTCTTTTAAAGAATAAGCTCAGTACTATGTAATGTAAGTACTATGTAATGTAATCTCATGACAAATTACGGGCAAGGCAGTAAAAAGAGACCACTTATTAAGACATACCAAAAGTTAGTTGAGTCATCTCTTCACCACAAATTCATTTACTCAATGAATATTATATGAACACCTGTGTGCTAGACACTACTGAGCACTGTAGAGAAAAGTTACCATATGGGCTTGATGTCTGCACTGAGTAGTTAATCACTGCAACACATTAAAACTCAGATTATAGGGAAGTCATAGTAACCATAGTTATCATATTTTCCTTTTCCTGTATAATTTTTTTGCTCCATTGTTAATTTCCATTTATTTCTTTTGATTCTGGCTTTGCAGAATCTTGAAGGAATACAGGGCACATGTTACCTGATAAGCACTAAAACCACTAGGCAGAATAATTTATAAATGGATAGATACCTCCATCGTAGTGGCAAGTATGAGGCGGGAGAGGAAAAGAGAACTAAAAGGGATTATAATTCCAGCCCTGGTCAGCCTGATTCAGATGGTTGAAGCACTGTCCAGTGCATTGGAAGGCCATGGGATCAATTCCTGATCAGGGCACATACAGGAGGCAACAGATCAATATTTCTCTCTCATGCTGATTTTTATCTGTCTCTCTCCTTTCCTCCCTAAAATTATTATTTTTTTTTAAAAAAAGTGATTTTTTAAAAAGTTGATCAACCTGTGGGTCGCGACCCCTTTGGTGGTTGAACAACCCTTTCACAGGGGTCGCCTAAGACCATCCTGCATAACAGCTATTTACATTACGATTCATAACAGTAGCAACATTACAGTTATGCAGTAGCAACGAACATAATTTTATGGTTGGGTCACAACATGAGAAACCGTATTTAAAAGGTCAGAAGGTTGAGAACAACTGCCTTAGATCAACCACTTTTATAGTTTATCTACAATGTGAGCTGAGCAACTCACAATGTGCCATAAAATGAAAGCAAATCACAGACCCTCAATACATGTTAGAAAAGCTATGAGTAAGAAAGAGCAGAGGATGCTATTCCCTATACTGTAACTCTGTAAAATTATCTTAAATATTCATGGGAAAGGCTTGACTGTCAATAAAAAACACGTATTTTTTTAAACACTATCACCATAAAATGTTAAGTCTTATCTACTTCACTAGTATTGCTGTGTTTCCATCAACTTATTCCAAATCTATTACTTGTTTAAGAACACCAAACAATTTCTTTAGAATTTCATTCTTGAGCTTTTGGTCACAGGTCTCCTCCATGCTCTTTATATTCAGGATCCTGTCTCCTAAGTGCATCAGCCACACTTTTATGATTTTCTTCTGTAGCCTCTGATATTAGCAAAAATATAAAAAGCAAAAAAAATAAAACTGTAATTGCTGAAGTAAAGACTTTAGGAGAAAAAAATAACATAATTTTAGCTCCACAAGCTAAAACTGTTATGTGACTGTCACTGCTGGGAAGTAACTGGAAAGAGCTGGAGTTCTCCATCTATTTTATGAACTGACCAAGTTATGTGGGATCTGAAGCAGCAGATGGAGCAGCATGGTGCACCAGGCTGCAGGGAGTGTGCAAGTTTCAAGACCAAAGTGCTTTTCATAGAAGATGATGAACACTTAAAAAATGATTGCAGGTAATAAATGGCCATAATAAATTCAGAGAAAAGCTACATACCAAACTTAAGTTAGTGTACTTTTGCTTTAGTACTTATTTCTTCAGTAAGATTATTTCTGTGAGGTTTAACTGATCAGCCCATAGGTATGAAAGACAAAAGATTTGTTTCTGATATTTAATAATCTAGTGATTGAATACTGAAGAGTGCTGAACAATAGAAAAAGATAGATAGGTCAATCAGAACTTCCAAATACTGAAGAATGGAATGGTCTTCCCTTTGATCGAGCCAGGTAAGTGCTAGGGAATGCTGACCATTCCAAGCAAAGGATAAAAGCTCTATGTGTTAGCACCCTCTGCTGACTAACATGTAAAGCAAAGGAGCAGTAAACTATACTTATTAGCTTACTAGATGCCTGGTGCACAAATTCATGAATGGCAGGGGTCCCTCCACCTGGCTGATCACGGTGGTCTCACACAGTCCTGATCTTCTCACCCAGTCCCAATTGGGGCTGGGGTGGGATCACAGGAGGGCTCCAGAGCAAGTCTGGTCCTGTCTTGCTTGGTCCTGATGGGCCCCACCCCAGCAGCAAGCAACTTACTGGTTGGAACATCTGCCCCCGGGTGGTCAGTGCAAGTCGTAGCGACCAGTCAGTTGACCACTCGGTCAGACACTTAGCATATCATGCCTTTATATATATAGGTTGTAATTCACAGCACAGAATGTTCAGCATGAACTTTCCCCTGCCCCTGGTCTTGGAGACCGCATGTTCTTCTAAGGCTCTGCTCACCAAATTCAGCTGCCACATGAAGTAAATTGCATTGTGTGCGTGGAAACCCTTTGAAGGCTCCATTGCTGTGTCTTTACTTCGTTGCAGTTCCAATTACTCCAACATAAAGACAGACACCCTCATTATCAGGTAACACCATCATGGTAAGACCCCTGCTCAGCCTACTGCAGTGGTTTTTAAATAGGCCATGGGTCGCCCTAGATGGTTTGGTAGAATAGGTACAGCCGCAGCCTGCGAACTAAAGGGTCCTAGGTTTGGTTCCGGTCAAAGACACATTCCTGGATTGCGGGCTTAATCCCCAGTATGGAGCACATGCAGGAGGCGATGGATTCTCTCTCATCATTGATGTTTCTCTCTCTCTCTCTCTCACTCTGCCTTCCTCTCTGAAATCAATAAAAAGAGTAAGTAGGCCATTAATCAAATGTTGCTGCTCTCCATCCAGTCCCCTCAAACCCTCTTTAGTCTTTGACCCGCCCCACACACACACTCTGCTGCGGTCTGTAAAATGGGGTCAGGATTTCTACTTCAACCAAGGGCAAAGCTTCCACATGGCCCTCCTTCCCCGACTGTCTTTGCCCCCAGTCCTGTGGGGTTTCTCCCTCCTTCCCCTCCATCTAACTTGGTGGACCCTGCTCTGACCCCTCCTCATGTGACCTCCTGTCCGCAGCCTCCCACTTTCTCCTCTGGGGGCAGAGCTCTCCAAAGGCTGTGTGGGAATGGAGTGGGCTGTGCAGAGTGGGGTGGGGCAGACAAGGCAGTACAGGGTGTGCAGTGGTGGAGAGCTCTGTGGGCCAAGTCCAACCTTTGGAGAAGAGCTGGGGTGACAGGTCACCGGGAGGAGGAGGGAGGGAGGTAGACCTTGTCCCGTGGGAGAGGCACTGGGTTCCTTGGCTGTCCCCACACAGCAGCTTTTCTAGGCCCCTGCACAGCTATCATCCTCCACCTCTTGCTGCCTCCGCCTCAAGTTTTGGACTCAGTTTCTTTGACTCAGCCCCACCCCCCTCTCAGCTGCGTTCCAGGAGCCTGAGGCTGCACCTTGGCTTTGGGCAGCTATGCCTGGCCTGCCCCCTATAATGGTGTTACCCACTCTCCTGGAGTAGTTAGTGAAACTTAACAAATAAATATAGGCATCTCTGAAGATTATAAATTGAGCACTGAGAAGGCCACAGGCTGCAGAGGGCTGCATAGTCCAGGCTCTCAGCATAGAAGCCTCCCCAGCCACCCGGTCCCTGCTGGCTCCCGCCCCCACCTGCCTCTGCCCAGGGCTCAAGACAAACCCCAGGAACTTCCTGACAGCTCTCACCTCACATCTCACTTTCCAGTCCAGCCCACCAGTGCCCACAGCAAGCTAACCTACTGGTCCGAGCGTCTGCCCCCTGGTGGCCAGTGCACGTCATAGTGACTGATCGACTGATCCAGTGGTCAAACTCACAGTGGAACTCCAGTAGAGTGAATAATTTGCATATTAGGCTTTTATTACGTAAGATATCAGCGATTTTCAACCTTATTTATCTCTGACACACATAAACTACTAAAATTCTGCAGCATGCCAAAAATATAGTTGCCCATTTAAAAAAAAAACACAACAGGTATATTTTTGAATCGTTCACAATGAACCGCTATTTTGTGTTGACTGTTGTCTTTTTTTTTTTATTTGAAAATCTAAGGAAAAAGAGGTTAATGCCCTTGACTACAGTCAGGTATGTCATGTTTTATATATTCTTGCAGCACACCAGTTGAAAATCGATGGCTTATTTGTCACTTTCCTTTTCTGTCATGATCAATTTACCACTTCAGTACTGCTTAGAACAGAGTAATGTAGCAGAGATGAAAAATAAAATGAATTAAAGCCTATATAAATGATCTAACCACATTAACGAAGACCAGGACAAATCCACTAAGGAAGTAAGAGTCAACTAATAGTAGAAACTAATGGAAATGAAACCTGTTTCATAAACTAGACTGGTGAGCTTGCCATTAATGGCAGGTACAATGTGAAGAATGAAATAGTGGTGAGCACTTAGTACACACACATCCATCACCCAGTACAAATCAAGTCAGAGCCACTGCATTGAGTTACTACATGCACATGGAACCGTTAGATCTCAATGACTAAACATAAGTGTGTGACTGAACATAATTTGTTAACAGTTGTTAGCTTCTCCAAAGTACTGGTCTGGTTTTACTGTAGCCTGATGATGGTGTCTCACTGCTTTTCATCCCAATAACTAATATTTCAAAAGCAAAATCCTAGTCTTTGTTTCTCTCAACTTATGCCTTTTAAAACTAGCCGAATGCACCTTTACAACCAAGAACTCAACTTGGCAATTAGCATTAGAATAATTAGTAGTATTTGTTTTAAACTCACAGACTCTGAATAGTCAAAATGAAAACATTACTTACAAATCAAAAGCTTCAATTCTTTGCTTCAGTTCTGCTTCTCTGCCTCTTAGGAAATCGGTATCTTTCAGCAGAAGCTGTATTTGAGCATAAATTTCTTTTGTTTCCATCTGTAGAGGAAAGCATTAATTGTAGCAAGCAAGCTGAGGAAAATAAGACAGGTTTGAGCTAATGGACTGCTTCCTACATTCCAGAGAACAAAGTACAGACATTTAGAGGAACAATTTCACTTTTAAAACATTCCATCTCAAGGTATGCATTTTGCCTATTCTAGTTACACAAGAATTTACCTCCTAGTCCAGGGGTGGGCAAACTTTTGGACGCGAGGGCCACAATGGGTTCTTAAACTGGTCCGGAGGGCCGGAACAAAAGCATGGATGGAGTGTGTGTGTGAACTAATATAAATTCAAAGTAAACATTATTACATAAAAGCGTACGGTCTTTTTTTCTTTTAGTTTTATTCATTTCAAAGGGGCCGGATCCGGCCCGCGGTCCATAGTTTGCCCATGGCTTCCCTAGCCCAATGACTGTTACGCTATATTACCCTAATATCCTTTGTGCAGAATATCCTGACACTTCCTTAACATTTTTGTAAGTTCTCCAGAAAAAAAAAAAACAAAAAAAAATGGGGGAACTTAACAAAGTAGAATCCCCATGGTTCAATAGTCGTCTGAAAGTTTCAATTCATGGGCGGTTCTGACTCAGAATGAACAAGCTGGAATGAAACTTTGAAAAATAGATCACACTTACATTTGTGTGTTCACTGAGCAAGGATTTACTGAATATCATGTCAAAAAGCACAGTGAGCTGGATATGAAAAGATGAACAGCTACAGTCCCCATCTTTTAAAAAATTCACAATTTACTTAGGGAGAGAGAAATAATACTACAATGTGATAATTTCACAACCAGAGTCCAGTCTCCACGGCAGGAATGATGCCTAAATGAATCTATCAATGGGATTCAGGGAAGGCGTCACCAGGAAGCATCATTGAAGCTAAAGTTTGAAGGACAGGACAGTTTTATCAGGGAGAGAAGGGGGTGAACAGTCGGGTGGCAGAGTAAAAGTATGGTGCCTTTTATGAGGATGCCAAGCTTCTCCAGTGCCTTCAGAGAATCTGACTAAATGGAGACAGGCTGTCAACTGGTTGATCTGATCTAGTCAGTCACTCATTTTAAGGTTCAAAGTGTTAGTCTGAACACAACCCATCATCTCAAAGACCAGTGCTTCCATTTATTTTTATAGCTAAAATTAACCCAATTCCCAGAAATGCCAGAAAAAATTGTAGAGGGGGTGTGGTCACCATTAATAACTGGGTTTTACTGAGAAGCTTCAAGAAAGGTTGACACTGGGAGGAAGCCTTTTAACTTCAACCATCTCCTGGTATCAGTAGTCCTGGCTGAGGAAACCATGACCCCAACCTAGTTAGGTCTGACAACCCTTGGGAAAGGAACTGTTTTTCCAAAAGAAACAATCCAATCTCTTTTGCTGGCATGCACTCCCCACCATTCCTCAACCTCTTCATGTCCTGTCCAGTCATTTTCTGGGTGACAAGATCAAATGGCCACTGGATGACACTTATAAGCCCCAGACCCTTCTACTCCAGGGACCTTTGCCTTTGCTCAGATGGAAGCACATTGCATTTGGTTTCCAACTTCACCTAGAACCCCAACCTGCAACTCTGTCCTGTTGGTCCACCCTTATTCTTCCATCTGTCTGTATCCCCAGACTTACTCCTTGATGTCTGAGACTGCCACGTAGCTCTCCCTTCTCTCCTGGATTATTAGTCATCCACACTCTGCTCTGGTTCCGCTCACCATCATGCTGAACCCCAATGTCTTCAACTAAACAGGCTGCCTTTCTCAAATGAAATAAATTCAGCTCTATAAAGCTACACTCCTCAACTACGACCATTTTTCTGCCCTCATTGACCTTCCAAATCCTCCCAAAAGCTGCAACAGAACAATCACCTACAACAAGCATGTCAAATGCATGGCCCACAGGCCGCACGTGGCCCACAATGAATATGTTTGAGGCTCAGCGAATATAACAGTATGTAACGTTTTAATAAAAATTTCGTAACCTGATTTTTACAATAACCTTTTTTACATAATTATTAATTACTAACTACATTGCTAATGACTGATTATAATTGTGTTGCATTCATTTCCCTTGTGCGCCTTACGCGCAGGCGTGCCATTTCTCTCCATTAATACTAGCAGACAATATTTTAGCAGCCGATGGCCACATCATTAGTCTTGTACTGACTTGTTTGGTATGTGCAACAGGAAATACTTTGCTTTTGGAGAATGAGAAAAGTAGGTTTATTTGCATTGTGCTTATTAATCTGTCCAGTTATTCAGTGTCTGGGAAGTTAATGTTCAATGCAAAATACTAATTTTTATTAAAACGTTCTATTATTTTTTGTTAACGATTACTCATTTATTTCAGCCCTTTGTATTCAGCATGTCTTTACCGAAATAAACCTTCTATGAAAATTGAAGCTTTTCAGCCCACATAAACTTGGTTCGTGTTAGTGTTTGAAATTCTTGACCTACATGCACTTGGTCTGGTCTACTTCAATTCCAGGTTGCCCACTTCAGCAGTACCCTCAAAACAGCTCGAGAATCCTGTTAGCTTCAGAGAGCTGCTCTGCTCCTTCTGCAACCCCCCGCCACCCAGTGGCCATTCCATACCTCTGGTCCTCTCCTCAAAGGTCACTTATCACTTAATTCTCACATCTGCTGCAATTTTAGTGAGGTTGTCTCACGCCCCTGACTCGGACATTCACTTCCACTCTTCCTTCCAGTAATCTCGAAAAAAGAAGTCTTAGTATCCTTTTCAAAGCTGATTCTTCCAGGTGTATTCTTGACCGCAGTCCCTACTAGTCCTCTAGGCCAGTGATGGCGAACCTATGACACGTGTACCATTTTGGGTGACACGCATCGACAGAGACAAAAAATCGCGTATTCATATATTTGTCTCTCGCAATGGCCAGAGTTGGGCATCACTCGAGTAATATTATTACTCATGTTACTCATGATCAATTACACAATTCTAAAACCAGATGTAAGCATGTACATCAGTGTTGCGTAGCAAAGATACATTGTGAAAACATCCAAGATACACTGTTCCAATATTGGCATTAATATGAAAAGGTTAAGAATTACACTATAAAGAGATTAATCTTTACTCAAGACACTTTATTTTTACTCGAGTGACAAAATGCCCAATTCTGGAAACGGCCTCATTATTGTCAACATGTGCCTCGGGTAAGCTTCCTGTGCGTTCCGGTGCATTCGGCAAATGGATGCACTTGATCGCCATGTTCATTAGGAGACAGGAGTGGGAAGGTTAGAAGAAAAAGATATAAGGGGAGAAAAATGGCGGAGGTATAAACGGACGTGTCCTGTGCCTTGTCCTGGAGCAGATAAGGGTGAGCAGCTGAAACGGGTAACATACAGCCCGAATAGGCAGAGGATATTCAGCTGAGAGACAGTCTGCAGCTGGGAAAGACAGAGAACTCCCAGAAAAAAAAGGACGGTTGGAGACTGCGGCTGAAACGTCTCCCTGTGTGCCGGCTCAGCAGCGGAGACTGTGCCATCTTGAGTGGCTGTTACAGACAACCAGAGATCAGCTACTAACCTGGAAACAAGGGATCTCAAGCAGCGTGACTGCGTGAACTCAGACGAGCACTGCTTCTTCTCACAGAAAGGTTAGACTTCCCCTAAAGGTGCGGTTTGCAATTCAGGTTGGAGAGAGAACCGCGCGGGGCGAAATCTGCGCCCCACAGAGTCCGTGGCCCTTGGGACCAGCGTGACCCTCAAGTGGGGAAGGGGCCCCACAGGGCTGCTGGCAGAAGGGAACGATAAAAATAAGCACATAGCTGGACTGGATGCAAAAAAGCAGCCTCGGATTCTGCCAGTCTGCTGGGTGCTTGGTGCCAGGGGCGAGTGGGCGCATGGAGACTGTGCGCAGACCTGGAAGGTGGAGGCTTGCAAATTCGCACAACTTCTCAGGCTCTTTTGGGGAGCCTGGGAAACAGAGCGGGGAGTAATGATTAAAGAACCAGCTCTGGGCAGTGGACTTTCCCAAACCAGTTTCAAGTAACATAGAGAAAATAAACCCTAACTACTGGATAGAGAGGACTTATAGCCTCGGAGGTCAATCCAGACACACTGCCACCCAGAGGCAGAGCCACGAACTGTCTCTTCTGTAAATACAAATAAAGGCAGTCTGGTAAAATACAACCTGCCTTAAAATCAGAATTGTGGTTTACAGCACGGAGGGACAGTGTATCGCAGGGAAATTCAACACTCTCCTAAATGTCTGGCAGGACTAAGGCGTGCCAAAAAGAAGAGTAGAAGATCTGAAGCACCTTCACTACTGCACATTTTTATCATTTTTTCTTTTTAATTCTTTTTTCACCATTTAAGAACCTATTATTAAACCTATTATTATTTTTTTTTCATCACCTGATTTTACCTTTGTAATTACTACATTTTTTTAACCAGTATTATTGCTATCATTTTACCATTTTTTCAAGTGTCATTTTTTTTTCTCGTTATTTTATTTTGGAATTAGTGTTCTACACTCTATTTTCATCGTTCCTTTAGCATCATTTCTCTCTATCTCACCTTTACCCTTAAGCCATAACTCTTCCTCACTCTTCCCCTTTTGTTGTCCTGTTTCTCTTACCCTATTCCTGCTTTAGATTTTCCCTATTCATTCTTTTTACTCACTGTCTAAATTTCACCCTACTTATATACCTAATTTCCAATCCCTTGCTCTAAATCCATATACACCTCTCTCTTACCGTTCTTCACTATCCAATTTTTTTTCTCTGTCGTTTTGCTAGTGTTTGCTTGATTTTGAGTATATTGTTTTTTTTTATGCTTGTTTGGGAGATTGTTTTGTTTTTCATTTTTATTTTTCTGTTTTGCTTTTTCTTTCTCTGGTTATTTTTGTGTTTCTGTTTTCCCTTGCCTCGCTTGATATTAGTGGTTGATTGTAGTTTGCATTAATCTCCAGGGATCTGCTGCTGGAATTCATTGGGATTAGTTGTGGTTCTATTAGAGTTTTCTCCCCATACAAATAGCCTCTTCCCCACCTCTAATTCATTCTCTCACTTTTTTTTTTCTTCTTTCTTCTCTCCCTTTTCCCAATCGCATTTCGGCATTCATTTTTGTTTTTTCTTTTTCTCTTTAATCTTTTTCTCTTTTTTTCTTCTTTTTCCCCTAATTCTCTTCGCTCAGTGGTCACCTTTATTTGGGGTTATTAATATCGTAAATACATTTGTTTTCGGTGCCTTGTATGTTGTGCCTTGTTGTGTTGTATTTTGTGCCTTTAAATCAACGCATCAGAAAGAGAACTACATAACCAAACACCTGGAGAAGAGAGATCATGGTGAAAAAAAGAACCAACACACATATGAAAGAAAAACAGGCATCATCAGAAAAGGAAGTAAATGAAATGGAGGCAATGGAGGCAAGCACCCTGTCAAAGAAAGAATTCAGAGAAATGGCCATAAGGTGGATGAAAAGAATGGAAGACAAATTCACCAATATGTGTAGGAACCAAGAGGAAATGAAGAAAAACCAAGAAGAAATGAAAAATGACATCACTGCTATAAAGAACTCAATAGAAAGCATCAACAGTAGACTAGAAGAAGCAGATGACCACATCAGCGAGCTAGAAGACAAGGTAGGAAAAAATACCCAAACAGAGCAGCTTCTAGAAAAAAAAATTAAAAAGCATGAGGACAGCCTAAGAAAACTCTGGGACAACACTAAACGAAACAACATCCAAATAACAGGGGTCCCAGAAGGAGAGGAAACTGAGCAAGGAATAGAAAACCTGTTTGAAAAAATAATAACGGAAAATTTCCCTGAGATAGGGAAGAAAAAACTCACACAAATCCAAGAAGCTCACAGAGTCCCAAACAAAATGAACCCCAAAAGACCGACACCAAGGCACATAATAATTAAATTGGCAAACACCAACGACAAAGCAAGAATATTAAAAGCAGCCAGAGAGAGACAGAAAGTTACCTACAAAGGATCCTCCATCAGACTAGAGACCGATTTCTCAACAGAAACACATCAGGCAAGAAAGGAATGGAATGAAATATACAAAGTCATGCAAAGGAAGGGTCTGAATCCAAGAATACTGTACCCAGAGAGGCTATCAATCAAAATTGAGGGTCAAATCAGGAGCTTCACAGACAAAAACGGTCTACGGGAGTTTATTACAACCGAACCAGCAATGCAAGAAACGCTAAAGGGTCTGCTGTAAAAAGAAAAAATAGGAAACAAAGAAGGAATGCAGCGGTAAAGATCAAAAATGGTGACTAACAAGTTTCTATAAATAATAACTTTAAATGTAAATGGATTAAATGCCCCAGTAAAAACGCATAGGGTAAATGAGTGGATAAGAAAACATGACCCATATATCTGCTGTCTACAGGAAACCCAACTCAGAAAAAAAGATGCACACAGACTGATGGTGAAGTAATGGAAAAAGGTTTTTTAGGCCAATGGAAGTGAAAAAAAAAAAAAAGCCGGGGTAGCAATACTTATATCTAACACATTAGATGTCAAAGTGAAGGACATAAAAAGAGATAAAGAAGGCCACTTCATAATACTAAACGAAGGAGTCCAACAAGAAGAAATAACTCTGGTAAATACATATGCACCCAATATAGGAACACCCAAATACATAAGAAAACTTCTGGAGGAGATCAAGGGAGAGATTGACAGCAATACAATCATAGTAGGGGACCTTAACACCCCATTATCACCATTGGACAAATCCTCTAAACAAAAACTCAGCAAAGAAACATCAATCCTAAATGACTCACTAGATCAGATGGAATTGACATCTTCAGAACATTTCACCCCAAAGCCACAGAATATACATTCTCCTCAACTGCACATTTGTCATGTTCAAAGATAGAGCATGCACTGGGTCACAGATAAAGTCTCTTCAAATTCAAGAAAACTGAAATCATATCCAGCATCTTCTCAGACCACAAAGGCATAAAACTGGAAATCAACTACAACAAAAACAATCCAAGAAAATCAAACACATGGAGACTAAATAGCATGCTATTAAGCAACGACTGGGTTACCAGAGATATCAAAGAAGAAATAAAAAACATCATGGCAACAAACAAAAATGAAAACACAACAATCCAAAACCTATGGGACACAGTGAAAGCACTCTTGAGAGGGAAGTTCAAAGCTCTACAAGCCTACTGCAAGAAACAAGAAACAATGAGAATAAATGACCTAACTCTACAACGCAAAGAGTTAGAAAGAGAGCAACAAAAAAAGCCCACTCTAAGCAGAAGGAAGGAAATAACAAAGATCAGAGCGGAGATAAACAACATAGAGGCCAAAAAAACAATACAAAAGATCAACAAAACCAAGATCTGGTTCTTTGAAAGGATAAACAAGATTGATACACCTCTAGCCAGGCTCACCAAGAAACAAAGAGAGAGGACCCAAGTAAACAAAATCAGGAATGAAATAGGAGAAATAACAACAGACCCCATAGAAATACAAAGGATTGTTAGAAAATACTATGAACTCTACTCCAACACACTAGACAACCTGGAGGAAATGGACATATTCCTAGAAACATACAACATTCCAAAACTTAATCAGGAAGAATCTAAAAATTTCAATAGGCCAATAACTATGGAGGAAATCGAAGCAGTAATCAAAAAGCTTCCAGCAAACAAAAGCCCGGGGACAGACGGCTTCACAGGGGAGTTTTACCAGACATTCAAGGAAGAACTAAAACCTATCCTCCTCAGACTATGTCAAAAGATCCAAGAGGAAGGAACACTTCCCATCTCATTCTATGAAGCCAGCATCACCCTAACACCAAAACCAGATAAAGACAACACAATGAAAGAGAATTATAGGCCAATATCCCTCATGAACATAGATGCCAAAATCCTCAACAAAATCCTAGCAAATCGGATCCAGCAGTACATCAAAAAGATCATACACCATGACTAAGTAGGATTTATCCCAGGGATGCAAGGATGGTACAATATCCGCAAATCAATAAATGTGATACATCACATAAACAAATTGAGAGAAAAAAACCATATAATCATATCAATTGATGCGGAAAAAGCATTTGACTAAATCCAACACTCTTTCTTGATAAAAACTCTCAGCAAGATAGGAATTGAGGGATCATACCTCAACATAATAAAAGCCATATATGACAAACCAATAGCCAACATCATAATCAATGGGCAAAAACTAAAATCATTACCCTTAAAATCAGGAACAAGACAGGGATACCCCCTCTCAACACTCCAGTTAAATACAGTACTGGAATTACTAGCCATTGCGATCAGACAAGAAGAAATAAGAGGCATCCAGATTGGAAAAGAAGAAGTAAAACTGTCCTTATTTGCAGATGACATGTTACTGTACATACAGAACCCAAAAGACTCCATCAAAAAATTATTAGACTTAATAAATGAATTCAGCAATGTAGCAGGATACAAAATTAATGCTAAGAAATCCATGGCATTTCTTTACACCAAAAGTGAACTTACCGAGAGTGAAACTACAAAAGCAATCCCATTTACCATTGAACCAAAAAAATTAAAATTCCTAGGAATAAACTTAACTAAGGAGGTAAAAGACTTATATGCAAAAAACTACAGGACACTGAAAACAGAGGTAGAGGGTAGAGGAAGACAGAAACAGATGGAAGAACACACCGTGTTCATGGATTGGTAGAATCAACATCATCAAAATGTCCATACTACCCAAAGAAATCTATAGATTCAATGCAATCCCCATTAAATTACCAATGGCATATTTCACAAATCTAGAACGAACGTTCCAAAAATTCATCTGGAATAAAAAAAAGATCCCGAATAGCTGCAGCAATCCCGATAAAGAAGAACAAAGTAGGTGGGATCTCAATACCAGATCTCAAACTGTATTACAAAGCCACTGTTCTTAAAACAGCTTGGTACTGGCACAAGAACAGACATATAGGTCAATGGAATAGAATAGAGACCCCAGAAATCGACCCAAACCACTATGCCCAATTAATATTCGACAAAGGAGGCAAGAGCATACAATGGAGTCAAGACAGTCTCTTCAATAAATGGTGTTGGGAAAATTAGACAGATACATGCAAAAAGATGAAACTAGACCAACAACTCACACCATACACAAAATTAAACTCAAAATGGATAAAAGACTTCAATGTAAGATGGGAAACCATAAAAATACTAGAGGAATCCACAGGCAGCGAAATTGCAAACATATGCCGAAGGAATTTATTCTCTGATAATGCTCCTAGGGCAATGGAAACTAAAGAGAAAATAAACAAATGGGACTACATCAAAATAAAAAGCTTTTGCACAGCAAAGGAAACCATCAACAAAACAACAAGACCACCCACTGTATGGGAGAACATATTTGCCAATGATACCACCGATAGGGGTTGAATTTCCAACATTTACAGGGATCTCATGAAACTTAACAAAAGGAAGATAAACAATCCAATAAAAAAATGGACAACGGACCTAGATAGACACTTTTCGAAAGAGGACATACAGAAGGCCGAAAGACATATGAAAACATGCTCAAAGTCACTAATTATAGGAGAGATACAAATCAAAACGACAACGCGTTATCATCTCACACCTGTCAGAATGGCTATCATCAAAAAATCAACAAACAACAAGTGTTGGAGAGGATGTGGAGAAAAAGGAACCCTTCTGCACTGCGGGTGGGAATACAGACTGGTGCAGCCACTGTGGAGAACAGTATGTAGCCACCTCAAAACACTAAAAATGGAACTCCCGTTTGACCCACTGATCCCACTGGTAGGAATATATCCCAAGAAACCAGAAACACCAATCAGAAAGGAGATATGCACCCCTATGTTCATAGCAGCACAATTCACCATAGCTAAGATTTGGAAACAGCCTAAGAGCCCATCAGCAGATCAGTGGATTAGAAAACTGTGGTACATATACACAATGGAATACTATGCTGTGGTAAAAAAGAAGGAACTCTTGCCTTTTGCAACAGCATGGGTGGAACTGGAGAGCATTATGCTAAGTGAAATAAGTCAGTCAGAGAAAGATAAATACCACGTGATCTCACTCATTTGTGGATTATAGAGAACAACATAGACTGATGAAAAGGGACAGATCCAAAGACTGAGAAACAGCAATCAGGGTATCAATCCCCAGAAGGAAAGTAGGGGAGGGCGGGGGTAAGGTGAAGAGATCAACCGAAGGACTTGTATACATGTATATAAGCCAAACCAATCGACATGGACAACAGGGGGATGGGAGCACGAGTGTGCGGGGAGGTTGGGGAGGTTGGGGGTTAATGGGGGGGAAGAGGACACATTTGTAATACCTTAATAAAAAAAAACAAAAAGATATACAGTGCAACAGTGCTCGACGAGACATTCTGCATGTCAGATAATTGATTACAGCACCATATATTTGTTGGTTATACATACTGTTTTTGAATTGTTTTGCACCAGGAGTCAGTGCAACAACACTGCAAAAAGTTAACAGGTAAGAAAACTATCAACCTTTTATAAAAAATGCCGTCATTTATATTTATTTTTGCAGCCTTGTGATGGAGAATCAAAAAAATAAAAAAGCAAGATTGAATGATAAGGGAAGTGGAAGTAGCAGTAGCCGACCCTTTCAAGACATATGCACCGAGATGTACGGGATTGTCAACAGAAACAACAATTCATTGTGCATACTGTTTAATGAAACAGTAGTAAGCAGAACGTGGAATGTAAAGAGACATTTTGAAACTAATCATTGTCAGTTCTTGAAAAAAAGTATTGATGAGAGGAAGGAATGCATTTCTAGGCAGCTACACCTCTATAAAAGTCAATCAAATTCCATCATTAAATTTGTAAGATGCTCTACAAATTTAATATCAGCAAGTTACTATATTGCTCTCTCCATAGCTCAGCATGGAAAAAGCCCTCAGTGACGGAGAATTTAGTAAGGAAACATTTCTAAGAGATGCACCAGCTCTATTTCACGATATGAAAAAAAAGATGATGTTATTAAAAGAATTTCTAAGTTACCACTCAGTAGAAATACTACCAAAGGCAGAATAGCTCTCATAGCCAGTTAGCCTGGAGGCCAAATCACCCCCGGTATTGCTGACAACAATCAAGGCTTAACTACAACAAGACTGCGCACAAAGACCACTAGGGGGTGCACCAAGAAAAGATAAAAAAAAATGCGGAGACAAAGAAATAGGACACAAATGTCAGAAATGGAAGATATAGAGCTCAAAACCACACTTTTAAGGTCTCTCAAGAACTGTCTAGAAGCTGCCGATAAACTTAGTAAGGCCCTCGAAAAGACTGGTGAGACCGCCGATAAATGTAGTGAGATCCTCAAGAAATCTAATGAGACCCTCGATGATGTGATAAAGAACCAACTAGAAATTAAGCATACACTGACTGAAATAAAGAATACTATACAGACACCCAACAGCAGACCAGAGGAGCGCAAGAATCAAGTCAAAGATTCGAAATGCGAAGAAGCAAAAAACACCCAACAGGAAAAGCAAAAAGAAAAAAGAATCCAAAAATACGAAGATAGTGTAAGGAGCCTCTGGGACAGCTTCAAGCGTACCAACATCAGAATTATAGGGGTGCCAGAAGATGAGAGAGACCAAGATATTGAAAACCTATTTGAAGAAATAATGACAGAAAACTTCCCCCACCTGGTGAAAGAAATAGACTTACAGGTCCAGGAAGCACAGAGAACCCCAAACAAAAGGAATCCAAAGGGGACCACACCAAGATACATCATAATTAAAATGCCAAGAGCAAAAGACAAAGAGAGAATCTTAAAAGCAGCAAGAGAAAGAAACTCAGTTACCTATAAGGGAATACCCATAGGACTGTCAGCTCATTTCTCAACAGAAACTTTGCAGGCCAGAAGGGAGTGGCAAGAAATATTCAAAGTGATGAATACCAAGAACCTACAACCAAGATTACTTTATCCAGCAAAGCTATCATTCAGAACTGAAGGTCAGATAAAGAGCTTCACAGATAAGGAAAAGCTAAAGGAGTTCATCACCACCAAACCAGGATTCTATGAAATTCTGAAAGGTATCCTTTAAGAAGAGGAAGAAGAAGAAAAAGGTAAAGATACAAATTATGAACAACAAACATGCATCTATCAACAAGTGAATCTAAGAATCAAGTGAATAAATAATCTGGTGATCCTAATAGAATCAGGGACATAGAAAAAAAAAATCGTACACCTATGGGTGAGGACAGTAGGGGGTGAGGGTAAGGGCAGAGGGTGGGGTGGGAACTGGGTGGCGGGGAGCTATGGGGGGAAAATAGAGGAACAACTGTAATAATCTGAACAATAAAGATTTAATTAAAAAAAGGTAGAATAACAGATCTTGACAAAAACGTACAAAGTCAATAAAAAAAAGACTTAAATAGATGTAAATATTTTTTGATTTCTCTTGAGGAAACTACTGATGTCACATCATATGCTCGGTTGGCCATTATTGCTAGATATTCTGATGGTCTCACTATGAGAGAAGAGTTGATAAAGTTAGATTAAGTGCCAATGAGTACATCAGGAAACCAAATATGTAAAGTTGTTATAAAAACATTCAGTGTCCTAAACATTGATATCTCTAAAATTGTGTCAGTCACGACAGACGGGGCACCAAAATGGTGGGAAAAAAGTGGGATTCCTGAAATTGTTTATGGAAGCTATTAAACATCCACTTGCACCTTTTCATTGCATTATCCATCAGGAGGTGTTGTGTGCCAAATCGGGATTCTCTGAATTGAATGATTTAATGTCAGTTGTAACAAAAATTGTGAATTTTATAGCTTCTCGACCCCTTCACAAGCGAGAATTTTCTGTACTTTTACAGGAAGTTGATTCAACCTACAGTGGACTACTGATGTTCAATCGTGTGAGATGGCTAAGTCAAGGAAAACTACTTGAGCGATTTGTGGAGTGCTTTGAAGAAATTATGGTATTTATTGAGAATAAGGATCTGGCAAACTTTCCTCAGATCAATGATCATAAGTGGGTCAGCAATTTGATGTTTTTTACAGATCTCTCTGTTCATATGAATGAACTGAACTTAAAATTACAAGGTTTTGGCAAAAATATTGACGTTATGTTTGGATACATCAAATCTTTTGAAAGTAAACTTAAAATTTTCAAGCGAGATATTGAAACTAAAACTCGTATTTTCCTCAGATGAAAAAGTATTTCGAGAAGGCTACTACAAGTGTAATGGAGTCTATACTTATGTACCAGAATATAGTAAACACGTTCTTTGAAAAGTTCAGCGAAAGATTCAACCAATTTAGAAGCCTAGAACAGACCATTAAAATAATTAAGTATCTGGATGTAGTTTACAGTACTTTGGAATTGAATAATTTCCAATGGATGCAAATTGATGATTTAGAGATGCAACTTGCAGATTTTCAAGGTAGCATTTGGACTCATGTGTTTGTCGACTTAAGGTCGAAACTTGAAAATCTGGAACGAAATCGTCTGAAACATGAAGAGTGCAACTATGAAGAAGAAATTTTGAGTGCTTGCAACAGAGTTCCTGACACTTTTAGCAATATAAAAAACCTAGCGATGGCTTTGCTAACAATTTTTTCATCAACATATTTTTGTGAGACTTTGTTCTCAGCATTAAATAATATTAAAATGAACAAAAGGAACCGGCTAGCATGATGTTAGTGGCGCTTGCTTGGCTTTGAAGTGCACCAAGTATGAACCTTCAATCGAAGAATTAGCAGACAAACTTCAGCACCAAAAAAGTCACTAATTTCTAGTTTTCGTACCATTTGATTATCATTGTTTGTTTGTTTTTTAATTTTTTATTTATTTATTAATTTATTTATTTATTTATTTATTTTATTTATTTTAATTTATTGCTTAAAGTATTCCAAAGGGTATTACATATGTCTCCATTTTATTCCCCCGCCCTAGACAGTCCCCTAGCCTCCCCTATCCCGCAATGTCTTATGTCCACTGGTTATGCTTATATGCATGCATACAAGTCCTTTAGTTGATCTCTTACCCCCCTACCTCCTGCCCCCCAACCCTCCCCGGCCTTCCCGCTGCAGTTTGACAATCTGTTTGAGGCAGGCCTGCCTCTGTATCTATTATTGTTCAAAAGTTTATAATGGTCTCTATTATCCATGAATGAGTGAGATCATGTGGTATTTTTCCTTCATTGACTGGCTTATTTCACTTAGCATAATGCTCTCCAGTTCCATCCATGACGTTGCAAATGGTAATGATTATCATTGTTTTTATTATTATTTTTTCTTAAATGTACATTGTTTTTCTGTTTTTGTTCATTTTATACATATTTTTGGTTGATTTTTCTTTGTTAAATGGCATTTAAATATATAAAATAAATATCAAAAATATAAATCTTTTTTTATTATGGTTGCAAATATCAAAAAAATATATGAATATTTCTATATGTGACATGGCACCAGAGTTAAGTTAGGGTTTTTCAAAATTTTTGACACGCCAAGCTCAAAACGTTCACCATCACTGATCTAGGTCCTCAAGTGTTCCAGCAAATGTCTCATCTCACCCCTGGACTTTTAGCAAATCTACAAGCAGCTGCAGGAAGGAGCCATCCAGTAAATGATTTTAAAATATTGCCTTCTGGTGCTTTTGAATTCTCTCAAGGAACATCTTTTCCCAAGAAGGCTTCCGATCTTGCTTGACAAGCTCTCCAACATCATTCCCAAACCACTAACTCCTCAGACTTTCCTTTCTCTTCCATTTTAATTTGTACTACTTCAGTATTTTTAAAATGCTTCAACTGCAAATTAACTACAAATCATTGTAAATAATAATACTAAACAATGAGTAACAAATTCTCCATGTTTAAGTTCAATATTCATTAATTATACAGGGTATCCCCCCCAAAATGTATACACACTCTAACAGCCGATAGCTCAATTGTGAAAATGATGTTTAATATACACTGCCTTTATAATTATTCAAGGTGTGTTTATATATTTTTGGGACACCCTATATTTATAGTTTAATTCATCTTTGGTCTCATTAACTGTTCCTGTAAAACTCATTCAAAAGGCAAAAAGAAACAACAGCAAGTGGAAAGAAAAATAATAACATGCACAAGAGTACATATCATATTAACTATATAATAAAAGCCATATATTCAAATTGTCCCCTTCACCGGGAGTTCAAGCAGGGGCGGGGCTGGCCAACCACCTGCAGCCCGTCCCCTGAGACCAGCCCCACCTGGCAGCAGGTGGCCAGGGAAAGGGAGGCCCCACCAGCAGGTAGCTACTAGGGAACCTACACATGCCCTGGGCCTCTAGTTTATTAAAGATTCTAGATATTTTCCTATATACCTAAGATTAAGAATGAAAAGATAAGCAAAAATATCACTTTTGTTAACAGCAACAAGATAAACTTACCCTTTCATGCATTTCTGCCTGAAGCTGCTGTTCTAGTTCTCTCTTATATTCATTTAACTTTATTTCTAAAGTTCCTAATGTTGGATGCTGAGGGTAAGCACCTGAAAACTGATCATCAATATGTTGAAGCTTCTCAGCTATTAAAAAAACACAAACAGGGCAGAGGACTCAGGGTAGGTGAGCAAGAAGTCTGTTCAAAAGCAAAGAGTACAGGGATACGGACAGGGGGCATCTGCAATTTACTCTGAACCAATTCAAAAAATTGAGATAGATTACTGGATGAACAGAAAGTGATCAAGCAAACATAATACAAACTTACTGGTGAACTGTAAAACTTTCAACTTTTTTGAATGCTGGAAAATTTCCATCATAAAAGTCAGGGGAAAAGAAAGCAAAAGGTAGGTCAGAAAACAATGGCATCTTTTTCCAGTCTCCAAGTGCCAAAGAGTTCTTTTATGGTCTTTGGTGAAAGCTGAGTCACATGTTCAAAACACTGATCTTAAAATGAATCAGAGATTCTTAGTTTTAAGTCTTCCATTTTACAGAGGACACAGGTGCCCACACAGTGTAGGTGACTCCCAGAGGGCTTAGCAACTACACAACGGCATAACTGGGACAAAAGCCAGGTCTGCTATTCCTCTCATTCCAGTGCTCTCTGCAGCAGACCCGAAGCCCTCAAACCAAATGTGGATTAGAATCAAACATTAACAGAGTGCAAAACCCACACGAGAGTGCAATCTCAATCATGTAAACACCAGTGCCCACTAAAAAGTATGCACAGGAAAAAAAGACTGGCAGAATCAGATTAAGATATTTGAATTTATTGTCTAACAAGTTATTGCTTTTAATGAGTAAGGAGGAGCCAGGATTAATCACAGCATTTTAGCCACCTGTTTCCCTTCTGAGCATACGCCTAAAGGCAGGATGGTACTGTATGTAGAAAGGCTGTCCCATGGAAAAGGATCTGGATCATGGACCAGAAAACTTGGACTCCAGTATCACTTTTCCTTCATCTGGTGACCTTGGTTTCCTCAACTATAACATGAAGTGACGGGCCACTGACTTCTCTAGTTTTCCGCAATGCAAATAGTCTAGGATCTTCTCACGTTAATGGCTATACGATAAAGTTAGATGAGTCACAGGGAAGAGCCTGCCAGTTGAGGGGTTGACCCAACAAACAAGAACATGGGCCTTTGCATCCACCTGGTGATCACAGAGGGAGGGGCAGCACTGAAGGTAGGACTGTGCTGACACAATGGGAAATGAGCACTCCACCTGCACACAGTTTAGGAACACACACAACATAGGAAAGCAGATCTTTTTCTTCATTCAAAAAGAAAATAGAAACCTGGAATCAGGAAAAAAGCCTGAAATTACCAAGAGAGTCTTTGCTAGGCAAAATTGCACTTGTCTGAGGGTCCATGTCACAAGTCTCTTTAGCCTGATGATATTCTGCCATTTCTTTTAAAAACTCCACGAGAAAACCTAAAAAACACAATGTACATAGTTTTGTCTCACAACTTTCATTCAACCATTACTCAGTCACTTTATAAGTTTTGGACTTATGACATTATCCTGTTGTACGTTATATATCTCTTAAGAATAATTTCTGAAGGAAGTCCTTCCCAAGCATGATACAAAAATCTAGAAGTGATAAAGAGAAATATTTAATAACATAAAAACTAAGAACTTATATATGGCATGAAATAAAGTCAAAAGACAAATGACACACTGGAAGAAAATATTTGCTATAATGAGGAGAAAGCACACTAACTTTCATAATATTAAAGAGATCTAATAAATCAGTAAGACAATTTAATGTCGATAAACAAAATCCTAAGAAAATGCAAGTTAATACTAAAACAAAGGGGTCCTATTTTCCCAATAAGACTGCTAAGATTAAAACTCTGATCATACGTGAAGTGCTGGCAAGAAAGCGGGGAAGTCGGCAGGTTCAATCACTCAGGAGGGAAATTTGTTAGTGTTTGTGTATTCAAAAAGACATGTGTTCTTTAACCTAGTCTTTTCACCTCTAGGAATTCACACAGCTACACTTCCACAGGGAAACAAAGAGTGTACACTGCACACCGCTTCTAATGGCAAAACCCAAACAATAAAACAACAAAATCTCAATCAACAGGTGCTTAATTAACTATGCTCTTCATGATTAATTCATTTAAATATATAATACTAGAGGCCCGGTGCACAAAATTCATGCACGGGGTAGGGGGAAAGAGTGGGGTAAGGGAGTGGTGAGGGAGGATCCCTCAGCCTGGCCTGCACCCTCTCCAAATCAGGACCCCTCGGGGAATGTCCAACTGCCAGGAATGGGTCTAAACCGGCAGTCCAATATCCATCTCCCAATCTGGAACCGCTGGCTCCTATCCGCTCACCTGCCTGCCTGATTGCCCCAACTGCTCTCCCCTGCTGGCCTGATTGCCCCTAATTGCCTCTGCCTCGGCCCTCACCAACATGGCTTTGTCCAGAAGGATGTCTGGAAGACATCCAGTCTGATTAGCGTATTACCCTTATATTAGTACTAGAGGCCCGGTGCACAAAAATTTGTGCACTCGGGGGGGGTTGGGGGGGAAGAGGGGATGCCTCAGCCCGGCCTGTGCCCTCTCGCAGTCTGGGACCCCTCGGGAAATAACAACCTGCTGGATTAGGCCTGCTCCCGGGTGGCAGAGGGCAGGCCCAATCCCTAGGTGCAGTCCCTGGTCCGGCTCAGAGCAGGGCCGATTGGGGGGTTGGGGCACCACCCCACGTCACACTCAAGGCAGGTCTGATGGGGAAGTTGCAGCGCCACCCCCTGTCACGCACAGAGCCGGGACAATCAGGGGCTTTGGGCGCTGCCCCCTGTCACGCACAGAGCAGGGCCCTAATCTGTGTGTGACAGGGTAGAGCCATAACCTCCCCATTGGCCCTGCCCTGAGTGTGACAGTGGCAGCGCCCCAACCCCCTGATGGGCCCTGCACTGTGTGTGACAGGGTGCGGCGCCCCAACCCCCACATGGGCCCTGCTCTGTGTGTGACGGGGTGGAGCCGCAACCTCCCCATCAGCCCTGCCCTGAGTGTGACAGGGGGCAGCACCCCAACCCCCCAATCGGCCCTACCCTGAGCGTTACTGAGGGTGGCATCACAACCCCCTGATCGGCCCTGCTCTGAGTATGATGGGGGGAGCTCCCCAACCCCCCAATCGGCCCTGCTCTGTGCATGACAGGGGGGAGCTACCTAACCCCCTGATGGGCCCTGCTCTGTGTGTGACAGGGTACGGAGCCCCAACCCCCCTGATGGGCCCTGCTCTGAGCGTGACAGGGGGCAGTGCCCCAAGCCCCCAATCGGCCCTACCCTGAGCGTGACTAGAGGTGGCATCGCAACCTTCTGATCTGCCCTGCTCTGTGCATGACAGGGGGCGGCGCCCCAACTCCCCTGTCTGCCCTGCTCTGAGCCCGACCAGGAGCTGCGGTGCAGGCATCTAGGGATTGGGCCTGCCCTCTGCCACCCGGGAGTGGGCCTAAGCCAGCAGGTCGTAATCTCCCGAGGGGTCCCAGACTGTGAGAGGACACAAGTGGGGCTGAGGGACACCCCCCACCCCCGCGAGTGCACAAATTTTTGTGCATCCGGCCTCTAGTAACTATGTAATTGACTAATGCTCAGGCAAACTTAAATACAGCATATTTAAGTTTCAAGTTTTTCAAATACTAACACTGTTCAAGATTTCTTAAAACTTCTGAATAAGAAACTTTTGGACAACTACAGCTAATAGAAAGAGAATTAAAACATAGGGACAACATAAAGAGTGCACCCTAATGTTAATTATGGATTTTAGGTGACAATGATGCCACCATGTAGGCTCATTGACTGTATAAATGTTGATCATGGGGAAGGCTGTGCATGAAGGAGGAGGAGACATACAGAAACTCTCCGTTCTGTTCAATTTTGCTATGAAGCTGCTCTAAAATATTAAGTCAATTTAAAAAATATATGGAAAGTTTGCTATATCTGCCTTTAAGATAAAATGTAACTAATATGTTCAAAGGCAATGGTGTAGGAATACAGTTAAAATAATTAAGAAGTGGTAAACATATGTTTTAATACTTGAGGATTAAAACAGGTTTCAAAAAAAATTAATGTATTCTTTATTTCTCTTATCTAAAGAGCACATTTTAGAGATCTAGATTTACTGCCCTGTGTTGCCATCTTGAAATCCTGTGACCTTAAGCAAATTACCCACTTCTGCAGACTCTGGTTTCTCATGTGGGACACAGGTATACCTGCCTATTAAGAGGGTGCTCCTGCCCTGGCTGGCTTGGCTCAGTGAATAGAGCGTTGGCCTGGGGACTGACGGGTCCGGGTTCGATTCCAGTCAAGGGCACATGCCCAAGTTGTGGGCTCAATCCACAGTAGGGGGGCATGCGGGAAGCAGCCAATCAATGATTCTCTCTCATCATTGATATTTCTCTCTCTCCCTCTCCCTTCCTCTCTGAAATCAATAAAATATGTTTTAAAAAGAAGAGGGCACTCCCTTCCACTGAAATGGTGGAGGACTTCCACTCAATACAGGGTGCATCAATTCGTGAATGACCTGCTTTCTCAGTTGTGTCTAGCTCAATGACAAAAAAGAAAAAAAACAAAAAAAAAACAAATGGGAACAAACTTTCAGGTTTGCTGCACTAGGAATACACAGATTTGCCACACAAATTAGAATCGTTTTATCAGAATCGTTTTATTTAGGCCTGCTCCCGGGTGGCAGAGGGCAGGCCCAATCCCTAGGTGCAGTCCCTGGTCCGGCTCAGAGCAGGGCTGATTTGGGAGTTGGGGCGCCGCCCCCTGTCATGCACAAAGCAGGGTGGATTGGGAGGTTGTGATGCCACCCTCAGTCATGCTCAGGGTAGGGCCGATTGGGGGGTTGGGGCACCGCCCCCCGTCACACTCAAGGCAGGTCTGATGGGGGAGTTGTTTTAGATCCATGGCCAAAAGTTAGTACTACTCTGCTGCACACTTTGTCTTACTCTATGAGATAAGCAGCCCATGGATTCTGGCCAGAGAAGCTGTTTTCACCTGCTTCCAAGTGAATCGCTGCTTAGTCAGAACACATGAAGACTCTAACTATCTTCCCTATGAGTCCATTTCAGCAGTCTTTGATTCAGATAGCATGTATAAGAGAAAATTCTGTTGCTTCCTCAACTCTCTGTGGATTGATGAAGAATATGAAAATAATATTGGAAGAAATATTGGGTGCTGGTTTCGATTCTGGTCAAGGGCACATGTCCAGGTTGCAGGACACCACCTCCAGTTGAGGGTGTGCAGGAGGCAGCTGATCAATGATTCTCTCTCATCATTCATTTTTCTATCTCTCTCTCCCTCTCCCTTCCTCTCTGAAATCAATAAAAATATATTTTTAAAAATGCACTTCCATATATATTATTTACATCTCAAGGCACTGTGAAATACAGTAATTTTCCCACATTTTATAAATATGAAAACTTAGGTTCAAAGTGGGTAATTTTCTTCAAGGTTATAATGTCTTAGTTTTCCTTTGAGTTTTAAGAAAACCTCTAAATTAACTGAACTACTGAATATTGTCCTAATCTACTTTGCATATAATCTGGAAACATATTAATTGAGCAGAGCTCAAGACTATGTTGCCTATATCCACGCAACGTATTCATATCAATACTATACAAGCAGGAAACAAATAGAGTTGCTATACCTCTATCTTCTACCCTACACCTGAAAAGAACAAGAGTATATAAATGCAAGTTCAGAACAGTACTTACACATCAAAAATCCTATAGTACAAAAGACATTTATACTGAGAATACACATGCTCTGCCAAAGAGCCTTAAAAAAATGCTTTGCCCTAACCCAGTGGTCAGCAAACTCATTAGTCAACAGAGCCAAATATCAACAGTACAACGATTGAAGTTTCTTTTGAGAGCCAAACTTTTTAAACTTAAACTATATAGGTAGGTACATTGTTATTAACGTAACTAGGGGCCCGGTGCATGAAATTCGTGCTCTGGGTGTGTGTGTGGGGGGAGAGTGTCCCTCAGCCCAGCCAGCTCCCTCTCACATACTGGGAGCCCTCAGGCGTTGACCCCCATCACCCTCCGATCGCCTGATCGGCCCCTTGCCCAGGCCTGACGCCTCTGCCAGAGGTGTCAGGCTTGGACAGGGGACCCCTATTGCCCCCCGATCACTGGCTCTGGCCCCCGCCCAGGCCTGAGGCCTCTGGCCCAGGAATCATGCCTGGACAGGGGACCCCCATCTCCCTCTGATCGCTTGCTCCACCCCCCGCCCAGGCCTGACGCCTCAGCCAGAGGAGTTGACCCTCATCACCCTCCGATCACAAATCACCGGATCGGCCCCTTGACCAGGCCTGAGGCCTCCGGCAGAGGTGTCAGGCCTGGGAAGGGGAACCCCAGCTCCCCACGGTTGCAGGCTCCGCCCCTGCCCAGGCCTAACGCCTCTGGCCTAGGCGTCCGTCCCGGGCAGCGGGGACCTGCAGTGGCAGCGGGGGGCGCCGTGATCGTGGGCTTCGCATTAGGCCCAGGCAAGGGACCCCTAGCTCCCGGGACTACCAGCTTTGACCGTGCCCAGCTCCCATTGCTGGCTCCACCCCTACTTCCTGCTATCACTGGCCAGGGCGGCAAAGGCGCCTGATTCTCCGATCATGGCTGGGGGGCAGGCCAAAGGCGGCCCCAGGGCCGCCTTTGCCCTGCCCCCCAGTTCTTAGCTCCCCCCTGGGTTTCCGACCACTGTCAGTGGCAGGGGGCTTCTTCCTGCTTTCCCTTTCGCCTCCCTGAATTGTGCCTACATATGCAAGTTAGCCGCCATCTTGTTGGCAGTTAACCGCCAATCTTTCTTGGCAGTTAATTTGCATATGGCCCTGATTAGCCAATAAAAACGGTATCGCCGTATGCCAATTACCATTGTTCTCTTTTATTAGTGTAGATTAGGATACTCCTAAGGCTTAGGAAGAGCCACACTCAAGGGGCCAAAGAGACGCATGTGGCTCGCGAGCCACAGTTTGGCGACCACGGCCCTAACCGGTTTGGCTCAGTGGATAGAGCATCAGCTTGAGAACTGAAAGGTCCCAGGTTCGATTCTGGTCAAGGGCATGTACCTGGGTAGGGGGTGTGCGGAAGGCAGCTGGTCGATGTTTCTCTCTTATCGATGTTTCTGACTCTCTACCCTTCTTCCTTCCTCTCTTTAAAAAATCAATAAAATGGATTTTTTAAAAAATGCTTATGGCCTTTTATTTTCCAGGACTAAAGGCCTGATGCAAGAAATTAGTGCATAGGTAGGGTCCCTAGGCCTGGCTGGCAATCACGGCTGATCAGGTTCCCTGCTTTCCTGCTCCCTCATGCACCACCACCACGCGGTTCCCCCCTCCCCTGTTCCTGCTTCCCCCTTTCCTTGCTCCCTCAGTACCCCGCCAACACCAGCTCGCTGCCTGCAATTTTCTGTGCGACCCCCCGATGGTCAGCGCACATCATAGCGAGCAATCGAATTCCCGGTCTCCTGGGCTAACCTCCAAGGAAACACTTTGCATATTAGCCTTTTCTATATAGATAAAGTCATACAAGAATGTAAGAATGCCACGTAACCTAGGCAAAAATGAGAAATGCAACTGAAGGATGCACAGACCTGGTTATAACCTATTCAGCATTTATATTTCAGATATACTTCTGAAATATATGTAGTAATGAAAACACATTTAAACCAATTCTATTCCTGATGTTACTTTACATGTAAAGTGTATTAGTAAATTATTCTCTGCCAAGATTAAACATTCACCAGGGACTGCTACATAAATTACCCATACATCCAATCATGGGACACTTAAATGGAGGGTTTCAAGGAACTTTTCGGGTCACAGGAAAATGCTCACTATACAACAGTGAACTAAGAATACACACACACACCACTGTGCCAATAATAGCTGAATCAGAAAAGACTCTCTTCCTCTATGTTTTTATGGGTTTTTCAGATAGGTATAAAGTGTTCTGTTTTGTTTTTTAAGTTACGAAAACAATGGGGGAGAAGGAAAAACTCAGTATTTCCCCTGATAAGTGTAAAATACACGTCTAACTGTATATAGTAATGAAAACACATTTGAGGTAACCCTACTCCTTGCTGTTAATTCATACTAATACGTATGTGCTGCCCAAGTGAAACCTTCAGAGCTTTCATTATATTTTAAAGAAAAAAGCTGTCATTCTCCAGACTATTGTACTGTAAGCAGCACACAATGCTTATTATATTGTCTCAATATCCTTCATCCAAACATGACTATTACAAAACCACGTATTAATTCAAGAACCTACAAACCAGTTTCACAAAACTTGCCTTGTTGCTAAAATGTTTTCATTTTATACAGCTACTCGCTCCTACCTGAATGTCAGTCAATAAATCTATTTGAATATGAAGACCGGGCAAACTCTCAACCGTTTGAGAATGCTCTCCAGGATAACGAGTTCTACAAAACATAAAAGCGTCACTCCCCAATACCACCTGCATATCATATTATTTTTAAAACCAAGACCCAGTGGGTTTAAATGCGGACTCCCTGTCACCGCTTCCACTTGTAAAAGTTACAGAACAGATATGCCTCAAGCCGACACCTTGAGGGAGTCCAGGATACCTCGGCGCTTGAAGGTCTGGGACAGCTTTGTGCGTAGTTCGTCTTGACTCAACACGTCATATTTGGGGGGCACGGTGAGCTGGAAGAGAAGATGCCAACGGTTACCAGGCAGGCAGAGGGCACGGGAATTTCTGAAGACGGAACAGTGGCTGACCTGCGGGAAAGCGGGAAAGCACGAAAGCCCAGCGGGGACGGCGCTTGCAGGACAACAAGCAAGAAGGTTCGCCTCCTCACCCGCGCACCGGGTTGGTGCTTTAACGGAAACAAACAAGATGCTACATCTCCTCACGTGTGCTCCCGGTACTTTTTCCTCACCTGTCCTCAGAGCCCAACCGCGGGCCGGGAATCAAGAGGAACGGGTATACCTCAAGGCTCTCCCGCCCACTCGAACTAGGAAATGGCGGATAAACACATTTCCTCCCCTCGGCTTGCCACGGGTGAGCGGGTTGTGTACCGGGCGCGACTCTCACCAGCGGCTGGAGAGTAGAGATACGGAGCGAGGCTGTGAAACCCGCGGCCCTGGAAGTGGAGGCACCTCGCGGCGGGTCGGGGCCTCACAGCCGATCCCGCCCTCTCCCCGAGACCCAGCCAGCCCAGCACGGGAATCCGGGAATCCGGGAATCCGGGAATCCGGGAATCCGGGAACCCAGAGCTTTACAGCCAAGTCAATGCCAACAACCGCCGGAAGCTCCGCCCACTTCTCGCGAGAGCTTGGCCTCCGAGTCCCGCGAGGACCTCTGGGCTAGAGCTGGGATTGGAGGAGAAGCCATGTGCTCTGCACCACATCCGGGGCCTGCGGGATCTGGGTGTTAACCCTGTGTCTTCCTCCTGTTGGGCCTAGGGCGCTGGACCCAACCTGGCTATCCCCTGGCCAGCTGGTCCCATCACAGCCCAGGCATTGCACCCAGCGAGCTCCGCCAGCTCGGGCTTTGCTTATTTTGCCTTTCATTAAGTCACGCAGTAACCGCGGCACTGTTGCCTTTTGGGACCCGAAAACCCTTTGTAGGGAGCTCCGTCTTGTGCACCGCCGGGTGATTAGCAGCATCCCTGGCCTCTCTGCCCACTAAATGCAGCGCCTCTTACCAGTTCTGACGTTATTGAATGTCTCAGACATTGCCTGATGTTCTTGGAGAGGCAAAAGTCACTGGTTGAAAATCAGTGAGCTAAACTTTAAGTATCTACCTTTTTATCGTTTTTTGGTTTTTGGTTTTCTTTGTACCTCTCCCAAGGAGTAAGGACATATTTTCCATTGATTTTAGAGACTGGAAGGAAGGGGGGGTGGCGGGGGGGGGGGAGTCAGAAAAACACCAATGTGAAAGTGGCATCTATAGGTTGCCTCCTGCAGCACCCGCATTCCACTCCACTGTGGGCTTGGACTTGCAACCCAGGTATGTGCCCTTGGCCAGGAATCCAATAGGTGACTCTGCTGCTCAGGTTGATGCTCTAACCACCGAGCAACACAGGCCATGGCAAGTACCCACTCTTGTGCATACCGAGGAAGATAAAGGTAAGCTGGCTTACCAAGATGCTGTGGGTGAAAGGGGCCACATGGTAACCTGACAAGCTCAGGGAAGGCCTGTATGATGGTCTTGCAAACTCAAAGACCTGAAGTAACCACAAAGGACGATCGGAAATTAAACTTTAACCAAAAGCAGTAATAGTGGGTAGTTACATTCTAGGACAGTATCTTCACTGAGCCTATCTGTCTTTTTGCATCTATAATAACACTAGAGGCCTGGTGCATGAATTTGTGCACATTGAAAGGAAATTAATTAGAAGAAATATTTTAATATCCCTGTTCACCCTTTCTCAATAATAGAAGTGTCAACCAAATTCATGATCGACAATGACAGATTGAAATGCATGTGATTGCTGCCAATGAGAGCTTTATATGTATCACCCATGTGCGAGTCAACTTAGCCTTTTATAGATATAAAACAAACTTGTTAATTAGAGCTGCTTTCTGATTTAGCTAAACTTTTTCCAGCCCAGTGAAGCACTCCAACTTCTTTTCAGGTAATTGTCAGCAACACAGCAGTAAATATCAACACGAAGAAGCACATTATTATTGTAGATCATGCAGGGAGAACAAAGGGTAAAATATTTAATTTGCAGCAGTGTTTGACTATATTTTGTGCAGTGAAAAAACCTGAAGTCATTTTTAAGGTCCACCATTTCTTTTCTTTATTTCTTTTTGAGCGGGGGAAGGGGGGGTTGGGGGAGGGGGTGGGGGCCCACCATTTCTCAATTCTTTTCAGTTGGGTCGAGTTTCTAAACTTTCTAAATCTTCATTTTCTGTTTAATGAAAAGAAAATAGGATTCTACCAAGTCTCCGATCTACCTACTCCACGACTTGTGTGAGGATCAAATGAGATGAGGCACAGGAAAATACTTCACAGACATTTGGTTAACTGTGAATGTTTCTACCTGGCTATAAAGCAACTTGTGTTCCTGGGCTGAAGAAACTTCTAGGAGGCTAGTCGCTAGGGAGAGGAAGCTGGGCATTGCGACATAACGTATTACCCTGACGGCAGGACACTTAGCATATTAGTCTTTTATATATATAGACTAGTAGCCCGGTGCACAAAAATTTGTGCACTCGGGGGTGAGGGTGAGGGGTGGGGTCAGACCCCTCAGCCCGACCTGCGCCTTCTGTCATGTTCCTGGACCCCAGCCACTCCTGGCCTAGGCACAGGCCTACAGGCTTGGGGCGGCCTGGCTCCCGAGGCCCCATTGTATCAAGAGAACAAAGTCGGCATTAGTTACTGCTCTCACTGAACCCAGTACACTGCATCTGTGCGTACAACTGCCTTGTTCATGTGCCTGCTTCGCCCTACTGAATTACTAACATCTTGAGGACATTGCTCTGTCTTATCCTTCTTCAACTTCAGTGCCTGGCCTGGTGCCAGGGACCTGAGATGGTTTGCTGAGTGAGTGAGTGAGTGAGTGAATAATGGGTGAGTGAATGAGTGAATGAATGAGCGAGTAAGTGAATGAGCAAGCAGCTAGGAGGCGGGAACTTCTGCCGCATTGCCATGACAATGCGGCAGAAGTTCCCGCCCGCTCCCAGCTGCCTGCTGCAAACCCAGGGAAGTTCCCGCCCTGCTCCCAGCCACCTGGTGCCCCTCTCCTGGCTGCATAGTTCTCGCCCCTCTCCCGGCTGCCTGATGCAAACCCCGGGAAGTTCCCGCCCTGCTCCCAGCGGCCGCACACCCCTTTCCCAGCTGCATAGTTCATGCAGGGCAAAGGCGGCCCAGGTTCTCCACCTTTGCCCTGCCACCCGGCTCTTGCCTGCTGCCTGGGTTTCCGATCACTGTCAGCGTCAGGCAGCTTCCTCTGTCCTTCCCCTTTCGCCTCCCATCATTGTGCCTATGTATGCAAATTAACCGCCATCTTTGTTGGCAGTTAATTTGCATATCGCCCTGATTAGCCAATGGGAAGCATAGCGGAGGTACGGTTAATTACCCTTTTGTCTTTTATTAGCTAGGATACCCTTGAAATATCTGGGTAACTTTTAACTTCCCTTTTTCTGGGCCCCTTGTGGCACAACCTAATGTGCTTGGGCTCCCGGACAGTTACCACTAATTCCTTCATTGTTCTCATGTTAATTGTTGACTGTTGGCTATCCTACACCCTTCTAAGTATGTGTCTATCATTTTATTTTTTATCCAGTCCCACAGGTTCTCTCCCTCACCCCCAAACCCCCTTTGGTTTCTCCCGCCTCTCTAATGTATCACCAATGAATTTCTTGTAACCTACCTATGTCTCCTCCTTTGGTTGTAATGTATAAAAATAGAAGAAAACCCGCCACTCTCCAGAGCACTTTCCCAATCCGTTGAGGTACTGCTTCCAGGCACTTGTCGACAGTTTGCTCAAATAAACACAAAATTCTTTACAGGTTTGAATGTTTCTTATGTTAACACGGTAATAAAAACATAGCCAGAGAATGGTATAGGAACTAAGATGCACTGAAGCCTTGCGGGTGTTGTTCAGTGGTTAGAGAATTGCAGCATACCCAAGGGTCCTGGGTTCAATTCCCAGTCAGAGGTACCTACTTTGGTTGCAGTTTGCTCCTCTACTCCCCTAATCCCCAGATTGGGATAATGTGGGAGGCAACCAGTTGATGTCTCTCTCTCTGCCCTCACTCCCTCCTTTCTACTCTCAGAATCTTTCTCAGCACCAGGTCCTGGGAGTCACTACCAGTTGATTAGAACTGGCTCAGGAAAGGAAACCCATTTGCCATTCCTAGTCCACTCCCTTTTCCATTATGCAGCATATCCTCTTTACAGATGAGATGAAAAACAAAATAAAACAGTTTAAACATCCCCAGTTCCTTCACTAGCTTTTGTGCAGAATATTCCCTAGGCTAGATCCCACCCTTCTCCCAACACACAGTTCAGTTATTGATTCTTTTAAAATGTGATTCCCAGAACTGAGTATGGTCCCCAGGATGATATTATTTGTGAAGAGGACATTGTGTTCTCTTAATGCAACTTAGAATTGCATTAGCTTTTTGGGACCACTGTTTCAGACTGCTGCCTCTTGTTGAGCTTGCAATAAACGAAAATGTGTTTTTGTAGATGCACTGGTCTTAAACTAGGTTATCCTGTTGTGCAGGTTTTTTTTTTTTTAAAGCCCTAGTACGAGACTTTATTTTGCATCCTATTAAATTCTACTTTGTTAATTTCCCACCTAATTCTGCTAGTAGGGGAGATATTTTTGAATCTTGACTTTTGCCATATAATAAATTTGTGGTCTTTAGCATGTTATCTTTGTTTTTATCTGTTTGTTTATATTTTTACTAGTGGCCCGGTGCATGAAATTCATGCACGGGGGACAGTGTGTTCCTCAGCCTGGCCTGCACCCTCTCCAATTTGGGACCCCTCGAAGGATGTCCTACTGCCAGTTTACAGCAGTCACACATCCCTCTCGCAATCTGGGACTGCTGGCTCCTAACCGCTCACCTGCCTGCCTGCCTGCCTCGTTGCCTCTAATCACTCTGCCTGCCGGCCTGCTCGACCCCAGCTGACCTCCCCCCGCCCCCCGCTGCTGGCCTGCTTGCACCCACATGCCCCCCCCCCCCCAACGAGCCTGATCACCACAAACTTCCGCCCCTGCTGGCCTGCTTGTCCCTCCCTTCCCTCCCCACTGGCCTGCTCATCCCCAACTGTCCCCCTGCTGGCCTGCTCACTCCAAACTGCCCCCCACCCCCGCTATCCTGATCACCTCCAACTGACCCCCACTGATGGCCTGCTTGCCCCCAACTGGCCCCCCTGCTGATCTGCTTACCCCCAACAGCCCCGCCCCCCACCAGCCTGATCACCCACAACTGCCCTCCCCTCTTGGCCTCTAACCGCCTCTACCTTGGCCCCACCACCATGGCTTTGTCCAGAAGAACATTTGGAAGGTCTCCTGGAAGGTCTCCCAGTCTAATTAGCATATTGCTCTTTTCTTAGTATAGATATATTTGTCTGTAAATATGATTATGATTGCAGATATGAGTAGGACCAGGTAAGGTTTTATAGAATGGGCCTTTTATTACAGATGGTTTGCCAGGTATGCATTTTTTCTAAAGAAGTAAAAATTACTTTAGAAAATGTTTCAGGAAGACTTTGAGAAATTTACAGTATCTGCTTTTCTTCCAAGAAAGTTGTCACTTTTATGCCAGAGTGAGAATTATTTGTATGCTTTGTATGTCACCATTGGGCCACTGTGACTGGGGGGCACTTAGCTTGACTTGAGAGTAATTGTCTTGCTCACTGGCTGGGAGGGAGGGTGTGTGGCAGAGGAGATAAATACTGGGTTCTGGATTACTCATAGATTGCTGATTTTCTGGATTGATTGTGCAAGCCCCTCCTTTTATTCATGTCCACCTTCTGTTGACAGACATCTACCCTGGGAGAGAAATTAGATGAAACTCTCTTTCTTGTCATTGTAAAAAGCATTTGATTTCCTAAGGTGTGATAAGGCCACCCAGCCATCCTCAGTCAAGGTACACATTTTCATGGAGGATGTTCCCACTCTTGAATAAAGTAAAACAATTATTTTTTCTTTTAATTTAAACTTTCTTCTATAACTGTTTTCTTGCTACTTAAAAGCTAGTTGTTGTTGTTTTTTTTAAACTGCTTTCAAAGCTTTTCAAGCTGTATATGTCCTTGGAATGAATTTATAAATAAGAATTGAGCCCGGCCAGTGTGACTCAGTGGGTTAACATCAACCTATGAACCAGGAAGTCACAGTTTGATTCCAGGTCAGGCCACATGTCTAGGTTTTGGCCTGATCCCTACTACGGGATGTGTAGGAGGCAGCCGACCAGCGATTCTCTCTCATCATTGATGTTTTTATCTCCCTCCCTCTCCCTTCCTCTCTGAATCAGTAAGAATATATTTTAAAGAGAAAGAGAGAGAGAGATAGAGAGAGAGAGAGAGAGAGAGAGAGAGAGAAAGAGAGGAGAGAGATAGATAGAGAGAGAGAGAGAGAGAGAGAGAGAGGAGTATGTATGTTTATAAATAAAAAAAACACATGTATTTGATGCTCTTAGAAAGTCTTATTTTCTTTCATTAAAACTGTGCAGTATAGGGAACTCCATAGATTCTCTTAATTTGAAGAAAGTTAGAGGGAAAGGTACTAATTCAGAGTTCCATGGGAAAATGTGTCACTTATATCCTGGGGAAGGCATCACTGGATGTGGAGGATGGGCCGTATTTCCAAGTGAGGTCCTAAGTCCTGCTTGCAACTCCCAGCCAGGTTAGAATGTGCCTTCTTTAATCAGGACAAAACAATCACAGTGAGCAGAACATGACTAATGTTTTTTATAATTAACTAGAGGTCTGGTGCACGAAATTTGGGCACTCAGGGGTGAGGGGTCCCTCAGCCTGGCCTGCACCCGCTCACAGTCCGGGAGCCCTTGGGGAGTGGACCTAAACCATCAGTCAGACATCCTTAGCACTGCCATGGAGTCAGGAGAGGCTCCCGCCACTGCCACTGCACTTGCCAGCCATGAGCCCGGCTTCTGGCCAAGCAGTGCTCCCTCTGTGGGAGTGCACTGACCCCCAGAGAGCAGCTCCTGCATTGAGCATTTGCTCCCTGGAGTCAGTGCATGTCATAGCAACTTGTTGTTCCACCTTTTCGTTGATTTGCATATTAACCTTTTATTATATAGGGTAGCTAGTCTTGAATGTTCTATTTCTGCCCCTAACAAAGTCACCCTAGCTACTCGAGACAGATGCTATCTTCCCCACAGGAGCCAGTCAGGGCTCCCCTACCTTTAGGCAACAGGCCCTGTCCCTTGTAATGAGGATTGCTTTATGTAAGGACCTTAACAACTTCAGCCGGTTCTCAAAAAGGTGGTGATAATTGTTCAAACACAGACTTCAGCTCTCAGGCCTGAGACCACCCCTTTCCTCCATGCCCTCAAAGGTCCTCAACTGAGTTAGTCAATCCCACCCTGCCTTTCATGCCAGCATTACCTCTGCCCTAATCTCAGGGTCATCTTATACTGTCTAAATTACAGTCCCCTCCTTGCAGCTGCATTCTGCAAACATTGAGCACTTATTATATCCTGGTCTCAGTGTTAGGGAATCAGGCTGGAAAAAAACACAACCCTGTTCTTTTCCATACTCTTTCTCCATATTGCTGTAAGTAGCTCCACGTTGATGCAGCATTGTGCTCAGACCAACCTTTCTGACAAAGTTTTACAATCCATGTGCCATAGTAAATGAACTCCCTCTATCCTCACTTTCTTTTACCTTTTTGCTGACACTTCTTTAAATATTTTTTCCTCATGCCTGCAAGGCTTTTTTTAAGCTTTGACATGTGTGTTAGTTATCTACTGCTGCTGTAAAAAATTATCACAAATTTAGTGGCCTGAAACAATGCAAATGTGTTACAGTTATTAGCACAGAAGTCTGATGTGGGGCTCACCAGGCTGCAATCCAGGTATCAGGAGGCTGCATTCTCTTCTGGAGGCTCTTGGGGAGACTTTCTTTCCAGCTTCTGGAGACCACCCATATTCTGTGACTGGTGACCGCTTCCTTCATCATTAAAAGCCAGGAATATTGCATCTTGTGACTCTACTGAAGTCACATCTCCCCCTGATTTCCTCTCATACCTCCCTCCGCAACTTTGAAAGCCCCTTATACTTGAACTAGAGGCCCAGTGCACAAAAATTTGTGCACTGGGGGGTGGGGGGTGGTCCCTCAGCCTGGCTTGTGCCCTCTCACAGTCTGGGACCCCTTGGGAGATAATGACCTGCAGGCTTAGGCCTGCCCCCGGGTGGCAGAGGGCTGGCCCAATCCCTAGGTGCAGCCCCTGGTCGGGCTCAGAGCAAGGCTGATTGGGGAGTTGGGGCACCGCACCCTGTCATGCACAGAGCAGGGTGGATTGTGAGGTTGCGATACCACCCTCAGTCATGCTCAGGGTATGTCCGATTGGGGGATTGGGGCACCGCCCCCTGTCACACTCAAGGCAGCGTCGATGGGGAGGTTGTGGAGCCACCCCATGTCACACACAGAGCAGGGCCCATCAGGGGGGTTGGGGCTCCATACCCTGTCACGCACAGAGCAGGGCCCATCAGGGGGTTGGGGAGCTCCCCTCTGTCACGCACAGAGCAGGGCCCATCAGGGGTTTGGAAAGCTTCCCCCTGTAATGCACAGAAAAGGCCCATGAGGGGTTTGAGGAGCTCCCCCCTGTCACTCACAGAGTAGGGCAGATAGGGGAGTTGGGGCACCGCCCTCTGTCACACACAGAGCAGGGCGGATTAGGGGGTTGGGGCACCACATCCTGTCACACTCATGGCAGAGTCAATGGGGAAGTTATGGCTCTACCCCATCACACACAGAGAAGGGGGGTTGGAGTGCTGCATCCCACACAGAGGGGCTCCATATGGGGCTCCATACCCTGTCATGCACAGAGCAGGGCCCATCAGGGGGTTGGGGAGCTCCCCCCTGTCACACACAGAGCAGGGCCAATCAGGGGGTTGGGGAGCTCCCCCCTATCAGGCACAGAGCAGGGTTGATCAGGGGGTTGGGGCGCCTTCCACTGTCATGAACAGAGCAGGGCAGATAGGGAGGTTGTGGCCACGCCTCCTGTCACACAAAGAGCTGCGGGGCGATCAGGGGGTTTGGGCGCTCTGCCCTGTCACACTGATCCCAGTGCTGGGAGGCATATTACCCTTTTGCTATATAGGATAGAGGCCTGGTGCCCGGGTGGGGGCCGGCTGGTTTGCCCTGAAGGCTGTCCTGGATCAGGATGGGGATCCCCACTGGGGTGCCTGGCCAGCCTGGGTGAAGGGATGATGGCTGTTTGCAGCTGGTCACACACCCTTCAGGGGGGGGTCCCCACTGGGGTTCCTGGCCAGTCTGGGTGAGGGGCTGAGGGTTGTGTTCAGGCTGGCGGGTGACTGAAGCTCCCAACCGCTCCTTTTTTTTTTATACTGGGCCAGCTTTTGCTCTGATATAGCATACTATTCCACTATGTAGATATACCAGAGCTTTTTAACCCACTCATCTGCTGACCAGCACTTAGGCTGTTTCCAAATCTTAGCTATTGGAAATTGTGCTGCAGTGAACATAGAGGAGCATGCATCCTTTCAGATTGGTAATTCTAGGTTCCTGGGATATATTCCTAGAAGTGGGATCACTGGGTCAAATGGGAGTTCCGTTTTTAGTTTTTTGAGGAAACTCCATACTCTTCTCCATAGTGGCTGCACCAGTCTGCATTCCCACCACCAGTGAAGGAGGGTTCCTTTTTCTCGCCATCCTCACCAGCACTCGCCCTTTGTTGATGATAGCCATTCTGACAGCTGTTAGGTGGTATCTCATTGTCCTTTTGATTTGTATCTCTCAGATGATTAGTGACTCTGAGCATGTTTTCATGTGTCCCTTGGCCTTCCTTTTGTCCTCTCTGGAAAAGTATCTATTTAGGTCCGTTGCCCATTTTTGTGATTGGGTTGTTTATCTTCCTTTTGTTAAGTAGTATGTGTTCCCTGTAAATGTTGTAGATGAAACCCTTATCAGAGAGAACATTGGCAAATATGTTCTCCCATGCAGTGGGCTTTGTTGTTGCCTTGTTGATGGTTTCTTTTGCTATGAAGAAGCTTTTTATTTTGATGTCTTCCCATTTGTTCATTTTAACTTTATTTTCCATTGCCCCAGGAGCTGTGTCTGTGAAGATATTGCTTCCGCATGTATCTGAGACTCTGCTGCCTATGGATTCCTCTACTATTTTTATGGTTTCCAGCTCTATGTTCAAGTTATTTATCCATTTTGAGCTTATTTTTATGCATGGTGTCAGTTGGTGGCCTAGTTTCATTTTTGCATTTGTCTGACCAAATTTCCCGGCACCATTTATTGAAGACACTGTCTTATCCCCATTGTATGTTTTTGCTTCCTTTGTCAAATATTAATTGAGCTTGGTTGTTTGAATTGGTTTCTGGGTTCTCTATTCAATTCCATTGGCCTATATGTCTATTCTTGTGCCAGTGTCAGGCAGTTTTGAACACAGTAGCTTTGTAATACAGCTTGATATCTGGTATTGAGATCCCTCCTACTTTGGTCTTCTTACTCAAGATTGCTGCCACTATTCGTGATCTTTTTTGTTATTCCAGATGGATTTTTGGAGAGTTCATTCTAGGTCTGTGAAATATGCTGTTGGTATTTGAATGCGGAGTGCATTGAATGTATAGATTGCTTTGGGTAGTATAGCCATTTTAATGATGTTGTTTCTACCAATCCATGAACAAGGTATGTTCTTCCATCTGTTTATGTCTTCCTCTATCTCTTTTTTTCAACATCTTCTAGTTTTCTCAGTGGAGGTCTTTTACGTCCTTAGGTAAGAGTATTCCCAGTTATCTT